>NW_026527013.1:132576935-133254435 GCF_024362965.1 Panthera pardus | reverse complement strand
TCATTTCAGAAACACAAGAAAGCAATTTGCAAATGCAAAGCCTCAGAAATCCCTGATTACAGAATCTCCACCTCCTTCCTTTTCTCCTTTCTGGTGGGCATACCATGCCCACCTCTTATTCCCTCCTGATGCCCAAGGGACTGGGAGTTCTCCGAAGCCTTCACTGGGTGCCTAAGCCTTCACATTGCTTGCAACTTCACAGAGATTATTCTTTAGAAAAGCATATCATTTCATATAATAAGCATGTACAACAAGCTATCATATTTCTGTTATAAATTAAATCAAATAATGATATGCTACCACTATACTCTATACTTATAACATGTCATATACAAGTGTGTATACATAGGTGGATATTATACATAATAGCAGCCCAAGTGCTATTTACCTGTTTTAAATTCTAGGTTTATTTTAGTAGGAAATAAAAGCAGCATAGTTTTTTTCTATTTGCTCTTAAAGGCAGTAAATAAGCTTATTTGCATATCTTTGGAGAAAGTTAAGGCAATAGGAATCAGGCTTACCTATTTGGCACAGTATGCAAAGTAGGATTGGCTGGATCAATTAGAGAATTATCTATTTATGAAATGTCTGGCTTCAATGAAAAGAGCTGGTACAATTATGAACTGTTGTCTTGACAACTGGGAAGGACTGATTGGATCATTTTATCAGTAGGGTTGCTGATGATTTCAAATACTGAAAAGCAAAAGCTACCAGAAAAATAGTAATGAACTTAGGTTAGAGGAGAGAGTGGGGGGGGAAAAAAAGGTGTGTGTGTGTGTGTGTGTGTGTGTGCACGCATGTGTGTGTCAGGAGCATCCATATATGTGGGTGTGATTTTGTATACAAGAGTGCATGGATGCAAGAGTTATAGCAAAAGGAGTTTTCACCAAAAGGACCATGCAGATTTCTTGGCAAAAAGCCAAGGTTGCTATTGTAAATTTCCTAGTTGGTTTCAATGTCAACCTAAGCTCATATTTGAACCTGGAATCAGGGCAAAAGCATTATCGCTCTGTCACTTTGTTGCCAGAAGTGGAATTTTTTTTGTTAATATTTTACTGTTACATCTGACAGGATTTCACATTTTCTGTAGCCCGCCTTTAGTACATTGAACTGCCAGACAGAGAAATTAATACCCTGAGTGACTGTATTTTAATTAAGCAATTTCATGCAAATTACAAATTTTAGATTGCCAAATAATATATTGCACAAAAATTGTAGGCTGGCTGATCTGATATGCATGGAGTATTACTCTTCCAGGCACTGTGCATACATGGGAAAATGAACAAAAATGCTAATTTCCAATCTACTATGCAAACGGTAAAAGATGCCTATTTAGATACATATGCTTTTCTTAGGAAGGGTAAACAGTTCTTTAATTTAATATAGCTGACACTTGAAGATGTGTTTTTCTCTTTTACAAAGATAATTTTTACATTGAGCAAGTAAATGAGAATTCAAGTAGAAAGCATCTTGTTAATGGCGACTAATAAAAACTAATATTGCATGCAGTATAATGATATTAAACCTTGTAACTGGTACATAAAGCAAGATCATTCCTATTGTGACTCTGTCAATGAACATCAAATATACTTGCATATTAAATATATACTTTTCAACAGAAGAAAATGTTAACCCCTTCAGCAAAAGACTAAGCTTCCCTGTGGGATTTTACCTTACAATGAAAATAAAGAAATGGCACATTTGAAGGGAAAAAATTATTTAAATCCAACACTTAAAAAAACTCTGGTGAACTTTCAGTTTTTCTAACATACATAGAAGGTAAGAAAAATCAGGAAACTACTTGTTAAAGATGGAAGAACACATATACATTTTTTTCAACATTCAGTACTTAAGACCTAGTCTATATAAATGGGCTTGATAAGTTTGTTTGTTTACTTTGTATGTTCATGCTGGTACATCAAGGAAAGGAAGAGGTTATGCTTGTCTTTTGCACATAACTCCTTGTCGTGTTCTCCAGATGTGCCTCACCTCTTGTAAAGATATATTTGTATTCATAAAAACACAGTTTGATACTCCATGAATAAAAATCAATATAGCATTTAAATGCTGCTGGGGTACCATAACTTTTCCAAAGCAAACATTCAGAGTAGGATTGGGAAAAAATTCAGCAGAGAATTCCAAGAGATCTGTAACAAACCTTGCAAGATGATTTCTCAGCTTTTGAGAACATATACACATGCAAGTTGGTGTTCATCCAAGAAAGAACATTGATTTTAGTGTCTATGCAAAAGAACCTTCTAAATAAGTGCTACTCCAAAGAGTTTACCATCTCTTTCCATCCCTTGGAAAGTGACCTCAAAGAAGTTAGGATACAGTTTTTAAAATAGTGCATTATATAACTTTAAAACTTATTATTTTTTTTCCAGAGTGAGCATCACAGTCTCTGGTTTTGTCCACATAGGACCTTAGAATCTTGTTTTATAATCAAGGAGAGTCTACTTTGGGCAGATCTACCTCTTACTTTCTGTTGTGTTTTTGTAACTTGGACCTTTATAAACACTTTGTAAGTTTGATAAGAATGACTCAACCCAGACCATGAAATAAGCACAATATGGATTTGATTTTATAGTCAACTTATGTATACTACACATTAGTTGAGTCATGTTCCTGAAATAATTACCAGTGTTCTCCTTACTAAGGAACTGATGACAACTTCTCGCTTTGTCTTATGTGTATGTGCGTGTGGTCTCCATTCTAAACCGGATTGGAGTTTTACTGAGCATTTTCTGTGTTCTGTTCTCTTTGGCCGTAAAGATCAGCTGCTTCCTGCTAAAAGAGCACTGACACTGTTTGCAGAAAGATTTTAGTCAAGATTGAAGTAGTTGCTCAAAATTCTCATTTAAAGTTAGGCATTTATTAATGGCCTCAGGGTTGGCCTTCAGGAAGGTTGGACCAAATCCAAAATCCTTGAAGGCACAGGCGTGAGCTGGAGAGACAAGATAAAAACCCCAAGTTTTAAGGGTTAGGATCGGGATCGTAAATAACAGACAAAGCCAAGATTTGTGGATAGAGTGGGAAGTGAATTGCCCAGGTCATGTGACCATGTCTAAGCCAGTTATTGTGAAGAGATGGAAGCAGGGTTCTGAGTGCCCACATCTGGGCCATGTACACACCTGGAGGCCAAGAGGTGTGCTCAGACTGGAACTGAAGTGAGGAGGGGTGGCTCCCCAGGAAAAAGCTTTGGATTCTGGTCTTAGAAGAATGGATAGTCAGTAAGCAAAACAACACCTGCCACCACAGCCGCCTTCTAGCTTTATGAACCTGAGCATCTTACATGATTGTTCTGAGCCTCAGTTTGCTTATCTATAAAATAGGGACAACAAGGCCTTCCTGGAAGTGTTGTGGTAAGAATGGGAGATAATTTATGTAAACTGATTCTTAGGCATTGAGCATACAGAATAAGAAAATAAATTTAATAACATAGCTTCAGAGCAATGCTTGTACTAGATAAAACATATTGTATGTGCATATTTATAGTCACAATTTTTTTAAAGCTGTGTTTTTAAAAAATGATAGATGATATTAGTTCAAAATGTAAACAGTAATTGTCTTAAGGTAGTAAGCCAATGGAAATAATTTTTTTCCAGTTCTTCTGTGTTTTCCAGGTCTTCTTTAATAGGTAGGTACTTATTTTGTGGTGTAAAATAATTGTTTGAAATAAAACAGCAAAAAAACATGATATCAATCCCAAACAATCCTTTTTTTCAAAGTATCTTTAAATTTGAGAATACTTTCTCACAATTCACTAAGTACAAAGAATGTGGGGCCATCAATGTGATACCTCATTTAGCTGTTTATTGTTATTTCCTGTTATCAGGATAGGTGGGCCCCTTCAGTTACAGTTTTTAGGCTAAATATATGGAGACACAGTTGCCTTTAAAGTGTGACTAGTGGGTTTTATTTTTTTAAAAAAATGTGTAATTAAAAAATAGTCTGTATGTCTTTCCATGCTGATTTTCTGTAGGGTAGGAGTCTTTGTATCCTTGCTTTGATAGTCTGAGGAATTGGCTTTTCCCCATCAGACCAATTGCTATTTACGGGCAGCTTTAACTCTTCTGGTAAAATAATCTGTTATTTTCATGCCGTCTAATAAATCAGAGATTCAGAACCCTTAAAAAGGGTGTCTAAAATTAAAACGGAATTGTCCTTTAACATTTGTGCTATCAAGTGATCCCACTGGTCTGAGTTCAAGGAACTTTATAACTAGAGATATCAAAAGGAGCTAATATTAATACTATTTATCTGGCTATATCTGTAGTGTTGCTATTGCATGTTGTGTGTGTATGTATATTCACACAGACACATCTATACATGCGTGCGTGGACACACACACACACACACACCCTATATTCACACAGAGTCTTTATAAGAAATCTATTTTAACCAATGGGGTCTTCAAAATCGTGCTTTACAAAATTGTAGGCTTATCACATGCTAATGTGATAGCATCGCAATATCCATATTGCTAAAAGAATTCCCTCTAAACCTAAATAGATTTCATTTAATAAAGTTTGATAGTATAAAGATAATAATAATAAGTCAAAGAAAAATCAACAATGGAGAGCCACCAAGGCTGTTATAGTTTAAAGGAGGATATAGGATTGAAGACAAAAATACAAGAAGTGTAACTGCTATTATGTAAATGTGTATCAAGTGCCGTGAGAACATAGGGGAAAGACTTACTAAACCTGCCCTGGAGAGAGAAAAAGGGAAGCTACAGAGGTTGCAGCATTTGAAGGGAGGTTTAGAAGGTGAGTGAGAACCTACTGTCAATCAAGTGAACAAGAAAAAAGGACAGTATAACAGAGTCCAGTATGACAGAGTGTGGTTCACGTGCTGCTGGTAGCAGAGGTGATGTTTCAGGTTAGATACTGATGGACAGGTTTTTTTAACTTTTCATTTTGAAATATTACAGATTCCCAGAAAGTTGTGAAATAATGTACAGGCAGGTTTTGTGCACCTGACTCTCCCACTGTCCCCATGTTAGTATCTTGTCTAACTACACTTGAGTAGCAACACTATGAAATTGTCATTGGACCAACTCACATTGCTTATTGGGTAGTCCTACATATACTGATTTGTGTATGTGTGTGTGTGTGTGTGTGTGTGTGTGTGTAATTCTAATCAGTTTTGTGACATATGTAACTTCATGTAACTACCACCATAATAAAAATGCAGAACTGTTCAATCATCACCACAAGATTCCTTTATGCTGATCATGTATATCTCCTATCACCCCCCATTCTTCTACTCTCTACCCCCTACTTCCCTCAAACTATAATCTCTGGTGACCACTAATCTGCTTTCCATCTCTATAATCACATTTCAAGAATGTTATGTAAATGTAATCACAGAGAATGTCTCCTTTTGAGATTGGTTTTTCCAGGCAACATAATTCTCTAAAGATTCATCCAGGTTGTTGCATGTATCATTAGTTTGTTCTTTTTTAATGCTGAGTAGTATTCCATGACATGGATGTACCAGAGTTTGTTTGACTTTTGACTCACTGAAGGGCCTTTGGATTTTCCCCAGCTTAAAAACTGGTATGAGCATTCCTGTACATGTTTTTGCCTGAACACGAGTTTTAATTTTTCTGGGATAAATGCCTAAGGATGCATTGGTTGTATGGTAAAGCATTTGTAGTTTTAATAAAAATTGCTGAACTGTTTTCCAGAATGGCTATATTATTTTACATGTCCACCAGCCACATATGAATAATTGACATTTATTTTTAAATGTTTATAGTTAACATATTGATTTTAAGTTTTCTTTATGTAGTAAATGACATCAAGTTTCCACTTATAATATGTTATAGAATTTCCTTTAAATATAAATATATTACAATAAACAATGATATGGTTAAGAACAATAAAAACATATTACACCATTGGCCTTTTTTCAAAATGGCAAAAATAATGCAGTGATACAGAAAGAGGAGAAGTTTAGGAAATTAACATTGTGGTTTAGGATGCTTACTTTGATTATTAAATATTAGGTATCTTTGGTTTCCAGTCTTTTATCACTAGCTCTGATTCAGCTCTTTGGCATTATTTTATTTATATTAATAATTATATATATTTAATAGTAATAACAACACGGTTGTTGAGAGAAAAACAGACAATCTATGTGAAATATTTAGCTGATGCCCAGAATGTTGTAAATCTGTTACCTATTGCTGTAAAGAGAGCCATTGTTCAGACTAAGTAGACATGAGGAGGTAACAGTATTCAGAGATCATAGAATGTTGGTTACATATGCATGGAACTAAAACAAAGTTTAGTCCTGCTAAACTATAAACTTGAAAGGGGCTAAGTGCCTAGTATATAGAGATTAACAATGGGAGTAGATTTATCCATAGAATGGAAATATCCCCTCCTATTTATTCTCCATAAAGTAATAAGTACTAGCTCATAGAACCAAGTTAAAGGAATTCTTTTGAAATTTACAAAAACGAAACATACCCCTTATATGATGTGAAGTTTGTCATTCCATTCTTTTTTCATTAGTTTTTAACTGAATTCTCCCTTTTCGACTCCAGAAACTCAAAAGCAGACCTTTGGGCAATTGAGAGGCAAGGACTTGGTCTAGTGGGAATCCAGAGTTCAAGAAGGCGTCTTTGTTACTTCACTAATATTGTTACTCCAGCAAATTATTTGGTCTCTCTAACACTCTGTATTCTCCTAATAGACGTTAATATCTTCTCTAAGGGCTCCTCCCAAGTATTAAGTGAGATAATAAATATACTATTATTGTCTCACATATAATTACAGCTTTCTAAATAGTAGCTATTTTTATTTTTATTTTGGAGGGTTTTTTAAACATTTTTTTTTTAATATTGCTCTGTGGTTAAATCAAGCTCACTTGTGAGTAGAACCGAGTTTGTTGATCTACACTGAAGCCTCTTTTTGCAAACATTCCAAAATGGGGTCTCCTAAGAGAGCTTTTAGAGAATCTGCGTGAGGTTGGGAGTAGAGTCCTGTGTGCCTGTCTTTGTAACTGTTCTTATGTTTTTTAAACACACAATACTCCTTCACTCACTCACTCCTTCAGTAAATAAAACAACCACTCTTAAAACCTAAGAGTAAGATCCTCCACATGTCCTAGTTCACCAAAAGCATCCTGCTCAGCTGTGTGGATGGTTCCTATTCCACCTGACTTGTTTGAGTTATTTTCTCACAGTGAAGAGAGCAATCAGTTGCACTTGGACACAGAGTAAAAGGGAAGGTTGCACAGTGACAGACTCTCATACTTACTCATAGGAAGACCGGGGAAAATTTTGCTTTAGTTTTCCTACTAATAGCCTTCATAGAGATATGGAAGATTGATGATAGCGGTGCTTTTATTTGCCCATCATATCCATCATAAAGAATATCAGCTAGCCTTTTCAGTTTTTGAGACACTTTATAATTTTGGCAGGAAAGAATGTTAAAGGAAGCTCAGCAGGATAATGACATCTCTCTTAACCCCTTTTAAACTATAGATTCCCCCACCCCTATAATTGTGGGAAATTTACTGACCATATAACGGAATTAGAAAAGAAAAAATATCAACAAAATATTTCATCAGAAATATTTAAGACTGCATATTGTAAGTTGTTAAGGTTACTTGTCACAGAATATTTGGCTTTGCAGCACTTGAAATTTATTTTAGACAGTAATTATGGTTAAAATACTATGAACTATAGTTTAATAGAGAATAGCCTTGTAATTATAATATCACCATATATTTCTTACTACAAAGATTTGAATTTTACAATAAAGCTTTCTAAAATGCACCTAGACATTATTAAAGTATTGTGTTTTTTATTTTATTTTAAAGTTTTAACTGGATGATGCACTAGAGTGAATGCTTTTTATGATTTTTAAAATGATTTTTTTTGCAACATTAACTTTTATAATGTGGAATATAATTAGGACAGTGAAAATAAGTGTTATCTATCCCACCAGATTACAGTGCTCACTGTCCTTGTTTTTCTCCACCCCTCCCCTACTTTTTTTTTTTTTTTTGGTCTTGTTTTTCATTGGCCGCATGCTAATTTTGGGAGGATCTTTCTAAATAGATTGTCTATTTAGAGTTAACATTCCAAAAGATATCCCTTGCCCTTTCCCAGTAACTCTTAGCTGCCTTGTTTGCAAAGATTATAAGTTAATTGGAGTCAACGATCATTATCTCTACTAGAGGACTGTTGACACTTAAGGATTTTGACCAGGTTTTGGAAAGTATACCTTACAGAAGTAGGATGCTGCATTTGGAGACAAAAAACAAAACAAGCAAAACAAACCTCGTCTTTTAGCTTGAACTCTGCCACTTGAAAGATTTACAGACACAGGCAAAGTACTTGCTTTGACACTCAGTCTCTTCCTCTGTAAAATGGACGTGATACCACTTAGTGTGGTCACTCTGAGGGTTAAATGGAATAATTGAGGCAAAAATGATTTTAAAATTGAAATGTTGTGCAAAAACTAAAGTATTTCTCATAACCTCAAAGTTAATCTTGGCAGAATTGAGGTCTGTTCACTTATGCAACATATTCAAAATACAAATGTGAAATATAAATATATATATAATTTATATTTTTCACAAACACATTATTTTCAGAAATCACTACTCTAGTGGGAACAATGAATCTGTTCTTCATTGTTTCCAATAAAATCATACAATTATTATAAACACAAATTATACTATATATTATAAAATATGAAATACTGGGCTATATAGGCCTGACATAGGGTAACATTTCTTGTGCATTTATTCTACAAAAAATATTTTATATTCAATTTTTTTTCAAATAATTCAATATTTCAAAATTAAAGTTTATTTGTATTTGAGAGTGAGAGAGAGAGATCAGGGGAGGCACAGAGGGAGAGAGAGAAAATCTTAAGCAGGCTTCGTGTGCTGTCAGCACAGAGCCCAATGTGGGGTTTGATCTCATGAACCCTGAGATCATGACCTAAGTGGAGATCAAGAGTCAGGCGCTTAACCGATATTTCAAAATACAGTGCCCCCAATATTTCAAAATTACAGTGTGTACTGTTATGAGTATTTTTTTTATTTTTAGATGACTGTAACATTACCTAGTCAAATGCCACTCTAAAAGTAAAGGAAACAAAAACATATTGTCAGATATTCCAGGAATGAAGAGATGCTATATTTAAGCTTAATTAGGGTTGGATACACAAAGATAAGTGAAACAGAAGAATCAGCAAATCTAAAAATGAGGATATTGGGGATATAAAGACTTTGGTGGACATTAATAAGGATTCAATATATAGATTATTTAAATATTTTTTTCAATTTGGAGAAAGCATCAAATTCATGATAAAATGACACTTGAAATAGAAGTTATATAGTAAAAGTCAATAATAATAATAGTCATGATCCATAACCTCTGATCATATTCGTAAAGATTTGCTGATCTTAAAGGGTAGAGGAAGTAAAAGTTTAGTAAATTTCACATCTTATTTAAAGAGAAGTCCGAAGTTATTTGCATCGAAAACAGGATATTTATTTGCCAAATTACAGTAAAAACTAAAATCAAAGGAAACACTTCTTGAAGTAAAAGAGAATAGAATTATGCTCAACCATATTCATTTTATGTCTAGAAATGAGAATATTAAATATTATGAGTTAAAAATATGAAAATCCTAATGAATTATATTTCTAAAGATATTTAAAAATACAAATTCAAAAATAAGGATAACTGAAAGAATAAAGTAGATCAGATTCAGATAAACAAAATAAAGGGAAATATAGGATACAAATGTCAGACACATTAACATTCCAAGGTGAAAACCATAAAAAGAAACAAAATGGTTGTTTTCTATTAGATAAAAGATACCATTCACTTTTAGGCAGCCCTTACAATAGTTAAGAATGTTTATGTAACAAAAAGAATGCTAACTAATTATATAAATGAAAAGCAATTAGAAATGGAAGGGGAAATAGAAAATAAATGTTACTAGCTGTTATTTGTCACTATCATTCTAGGATAAAACAAGCATCAAAAAGCAAATGAATGTGTCAGAGATATCAAGCTAATTACCAGCACACTGTTTACTCATATGCAAGGCAGATGAATCCTTAGATTGATTTTATCCAACAAAAGGGAAGATAAACTTTATGTAAGAGAAAGAAGAGAGAAGGAGGAAAAATGAAATATGGCCAATATGAGAAGAGTTTTCTGTTTCCACATATTTGGAGTAAGTGATTAGTGGTCAGTTAAAAGGAGGTGACTTCCACCCATCTGTCCATCCACAGACCAACTAAGTATCAAAGAAAACAGTTTCCGTTGTGTATGGATTCCCTGGAAGACCTTATAAGTTTATTATGGTATCTTTGTGACACATTGCCTCTATAAAGTATTAACCAGAATCCTTTTTAAAATATCTTTACTTTTGTTGCATCATATCTACACCATTACCCTCTTCAGAATTTCTCAGGTATAATCATGATTTTTCAAAATATATGGGTATATAAAATGCATACAAAGTCTACAAAAGAAAATACTTTAAATTGTTAAAACAGTTCTGGTGGCATTACTAGAAGTGATTTTTATTCTTTTTGTAAACTTTTTTCTGTGTTCCGAAATTAAAAAAAAAAGGCATATGTTATTTTTATAATTAACTTTTTCAATTTTATTTTTAGAAACAATAATTGATCCCAGTCATTGATTACTCAGGTTGAACACTCAAATGTGTTGCTTCATTCAGTCCTTCAGCAAAACCCAGTATAGTTTATATCATCACCTCATTTAGAGACAAAATTGATCTTGATAGAGGACACCTGATTTGTCTAAGGATTCCTTGGTTCCATTATTTTGACTCAGTAACAATTAATGACATATTCCCTCTGACCATTCCTTTCTAACATAATACTGGAAGTTGTAGCTAACACAATAAGACATGAAAAGACTATAAAGATATACAGATGCATACCTTCTATGTTCATGAGAAGAGGACTCAATATTACCAAAGTGTCACTTCTTCCTAACTTGATCTCCAGAATTAACGCAATCCTAATCCAAATCCCACAAGTTATTTTGTGGATATCGACAAACTGAATCTGAAGTTTTTATGAATAGGCAGAAAACCAAGACTAGACGATGCAATAGTGATGGAGAAGAACAAAGTTGGAGCCCTGACTATCTGACTTCAAGACTTAATATAAAACTGCAGTAATCAAGACAGTGTGGTGTCGGTTCAAGAAGAAAGAAAGACAAATAGATCAACGGAACAGAATAGAGAGTCCAGATACAGACCTCCATAAAAATGATCAACTGATCTTTGACTAAGGAGCAAAGGCAATACAAACAAACAAAGATTGTTTTTTTCAACAAGGGATGCTGGAGTATCTGAACATCCACAGGCAAAAGTGTGAATCTGGACATAGACCCCACACTCTTCATAAAAATTAACTATAATGGATCACAGAAATAATTTAAAATGAAAAACTATAAAACTCCTGGAAGATAACATAGGAGAAAACCTAGATGACTTTGGGTATGGTGATGACTTTTTAGATACAACACTAAAGACACAATTCATGAAATAAAATAAAGAATAAGCTGGACTTTGTTAAAACTAAAAGTAGAGTAGTAACTCTGTAAAAGACAATGTCAAGAGAATGAGAAGACAAGCCACAGACTGGGAGAAAAAGACTGTTTTACAATATACAAAGAACTCTTAAACTCAATAAGAAAAGAAACAACAGAATTTTAAAAATGGACCAAAGATTTTAATAGATGCCCCACCAAAGAAGGTTATACAGATGGCAAGTAAGGATATGAAAAGATGCTTTAAGTCATATGTCATTAGGGAAATGCAAATTAAAGCAACAATGGTTACACCTAGCTGAATGGCCCATGTCTTGAACGTTGATAATGCCAAATCATGCAAGGATGTGGAGCAAGGTAATCCTCACCCACTGCTGGTGGGAGGACAGAATGGTACAGCCACTCTGGAAGACTGACATTTTCTTACAGAACTAAACATATCCTTAGTATATGATCCATCCATTGTGCTTATTTGTATTTACCCAAAGGACTTGAAAAGTTAAGATACAAAACAAACCTGCATATAGATGTTTATAGCAGCTTTACTTGTAACTGCCAAAATGTGGAAGTAGCCAAGATGTTCTTCAGTAAGTGAGTAGGTACATAAACACATCCAGACAGTGGAATACTATTCAGCACTAAAAGGAAATGAGCTATCAAGCCCAGGAAAGGTATGGACGAAGCTTAAATGCTTATTACTAAATGAAAGAAGCCAACCTGAAAAGGCTACACACACTGTATGATTTCAATTATATGACATTCTAGAAAAGGCAAAACAATGAAGAGAACAAAAGTTTAGTGGTTGCTAGAGGTTAGGGTAGGGAGGATGAATAGGTAGAGCACAGAGGATTTTTAAGGCAATGAAAATACTCTACGTGATACCATAATGATGGATTTATGTATTTGTCCAAACCCGTAGAGTGCACAACACCAAAAGTGAACCCTAATGTAAACTATGGGTTTTGAGTATTATGATGTGTCAATATAGGTTTTATCAGTTGTCAGAATGTACCACTCATAGGAGATATTCATAGTTGAAGACACTATGCATTTGTGGGGACAGGTCGTATAGGTACCTTACCCTCAATTTTGCTGTGAACTTTAAAATGTTTTAAAAACATAATGCCTTAGTTAAAAAAAGAAAAAAATATATATATACACCTTTGCGGGGGGTGGGGGAGGTGGAAGGTACTAACTCAGAACTAGCAACCATGATTTGAAACTCAGGAGAGAAAATCATTCATTGATTTTTTTTTTTTTCCTAAGCATTCATTTCTTCAATGACCTTGTTTTAATGAATGAAACATAATCCCTGTCTTCTTAGTGCTCCTAGCCCATCAGTGGCACAGACGCTTAAAAAAACACTTGCAGTAATGTGTAATAATGAGGGCAGAATGTAACACATAACTGCTAGTGATTAACTCTGCAGGATGGACATAGAGGTATAGAAAGGTGGAGCCTAAACTAGAAACTGTAATTTGGGAGACAGCCTTGTAATGATGAGAGAGAAGACTGTATATGAGACATTCTTGAGTCTGAAAGTGAACAAATAAAAAGTTATTTAAGACCCTCCCCCAAATTAATGGAGTTGCCAGGAAATATATAGAAGTTTGTGAATGAATGCTCACATTTTGAAATAATGAATTGAAAAATATAAATAATTCATATGTGACAATTTTTTAAAAAATATTTGAATCTGGAGCTAGATTGCTTAGGTTTGCTTTGCTACTGTGATAACTTTGAGGTTTAGGGCAAAGCTATCTTTTTCATAGCTCAGTTTCTTCCATTAAAAGGCAGTCATAGGGGCACCTGGGTGGCTCAGTAGGTTAAGCATTTGAGTCTTGATTTTGGCTCAGATCATGATCTTGGGGTTGGTGAGTTCAAGCTCCTCCTCAAGGTCCCAGAGCCTGCTTGGGATTCTTTCTCCCACTCTCTCTGCCCCTCTGTTAAGTTCTCTCTAAATAAATAAATAAATACATAAATAAACTTAAAAAAAAAAAAAACCTAAAAAGGCAGTTACAATAGCACCTACCTCATAAGGGTAGAAGAATTGATACACATATATATCTTAATACTGTGCCTGGTATGTTTGAGGGAAAGAAGGGACAGCATGGCTGGAACAGCATCAGCAAGAGAGAGAGTATGGGAAGGAGATCAAGTGTGAGGTGAGAGGAGAATGGGGCTGTTACTTTGAGTGAGATGAGAAGCCATTGGAGTGTTTTCAACAAGATAGTGACAAGAACTGAGTGTTTTACGTGGATCACCTTGCAGGTGCTTTGTGAATAAAAAATGGGGTGCAAGGGTGGAAGCATTTACCCTGCTAAATGAAGGTATCTTAGACTGAGAATTAGAGCTGAGGGAACCAAGATGAACATTGGTGCATGGATTATTCATGCACAAAGGTTACTTCTCATCATGGTAAGTCTAGAAAATTCCAGCGTGTAGCTATGGTTGCCTTTAGTCTCCCTACCCTATAATTTTGAAATAGTGGCAAGTGGCAGCTTAGTATACAACTTGCTTACTTCTCTAGCATCAAACATACTTGTTTCAGGTGTCATTTAGTGATAATAGACCAGCTAAGGCTAGTTGGTTATTATCAAATGAGAAAGCTACAAGTGACTGGGGCTAGGAGATCACAATTGTTAACTGGCAAAATCTAACACAAATAAATTTTAAATTTTCCAAATTTTATTACTTATTTGAAAAGTATCATGTGATTTGACAACATCAAAAACTATATTAAACACAACTAATGATATATTAACGGAGACTTTTCTTTAAAAATAAAAACCATTCTTATGTATTCTAAAGATGAATGCAACTGTTTCTTCCTTCTATCAGTGTGGTAGTGAAGAGTCACATGCAAAATCTGAAATTTGGGCAAAATATATCTCTGTACTGTTCTTTTCCAATTTATAGACAGGAGAGTGAGAAATGGTTAAGAGTTTTAAACTTCTTTCTAATGTTTATTTATTTTTGAGAAAGAGAGAGACAGCACAAGTCGGGGAGGGGCAGAGAGAGAAGCAGACAATCTGACACAGGCTCCAGGCTCTGAGCTGTCAGCACAGAGTTTTAAAGACAGCTGACTATTCGGAAAAGTTCATTAAATATAGTTTGAACATTCAAAGGCAGGAACATAGCTACATGTATCAGGCATAACTAAGTTACTGCTCTGCCTAAAAAAGTATGAAGAAGGGCTCCTGTGTGGCTCAGTCCATTAAGCAAGCATCTGACTTCAGTTCAGGTCATGATCTCAAGGTCTGTGAGTTCGAGCCCCGCGTTGGGCTCTGTGCTGACAGCTCTGAGCATGGAGCTTGCTTCAGATTCTGTGTCTCCCTCTCTCTCTGCCCCTCCCCCACTCACATTCTGTGTCTCTTTGTCTCTCAAAAAGTGAATACACTTTAAAACAAAATTAAAAAAATAAAAAAAAGTATGAAGAATAGGTTGTGAAATTACTGGGAGGAAAAGAAAGAGAAGAGCAGACAGAGGCTAGGAAGGTTTAATAAAGTCAATTGGACAAACACAATTTAAGGAAATTTTGTAAAGAGGTATGACTAATTTTTCAATACCAAATTATTTTCCTTGTCATGATGTGGCTCTCACTCCACCTACCTTAATTTCCTAAGGAATCCACATTGTAAGTTTAATGCCTTCTCTAAATGGTAATGGTTCTGATATGTGTAAAGCAGACAAAACTATATGGGATCTTTATATGAGGTGATTAGTGAAGAGATCAGTAAGTGGAAACACTATGACAAAAGCTGAAATTTAGACCCAGTGGTGACTAGGAAATCATTAGACATCTAGCCCCTGCAAAATCCGAAGAGATATAAGGACACATGGATCTCGTTGCACATGTACTGGATTTTAAGCTATTCTGATTTGGATCTCAAGTCAGCGTCCTTTGCTATCATTTGAGTTAATGCTTCAGCTGGGCTTTGATAACCTGAAGTGACTGTATATCGGGGATAGGGCTGTCAAGGGGTAGGTGAATCCCACTTAACAGTATTTGGACGGGTCAGCTGTCAACGTCAGGGGCTTTGCAGATCCTTTAACTCTGTGGTTCTTCAATTCGACTGAACATTAAAATCACATGGGAAGCTTGGAAAAAAATGCCTATGTTTCAACTCCATCCGAAAGCAATTAAATAAGAATTTTATGTGCAATCAAGTTCTGAGAACCACAGTGAGTATCATCAAATAACTCTAGAACAATTCAACCTGAACATCCTAGTCTGTGATCCCAGTTTTTCACCAACCAATCAATCATAAATCAGTCAGAAAAATATGGATCCTTAACTCTATAGAATTTAACTTATTAAAAATAGTAGAGGAGGGGTGCCTGGGGGGCTCAGTCGGTTGAGCGTCCAACTTCGGCTCAGGTCATGATCTCGCTGTCTGTGAGTTCAAGCCCCGTGTTGGGCTCTGTGCTGACAGCTCAGAGCCTGGAGCCTGCTTCCGATTCTCTGTCTCCCTCTCTCTCTGCCCCTAACCCACTCGCATTCTGTCTCTGTCTCTCTCAAAAATAAATAAACATTAAAAAAAATTATAAATAAATAAATAAATAAAAATAGTAGAGGAGAAATATTGATGTATGGGGCACGGTTATACCCTTAAATACTTTCTAATGATATTAAAGGAACTAGATTTATACATGGTAAATAACTATCAAAATTGCTGTATGACTTCAAATATTAGAATAACAATATGGACAGAATAATCAGAAATTACCTTAAGGAGGAAAGTGTATCTGGCTTACTCAGTAAGTACTGTTCTTTGCTTTAGAAAGACTACGACAGACAGCTATTGTAGATGGATAGGACTGATCCAAGTTACTTTTCACATATCTGAAAATACCATTGTTATTGAATCTATGCCTCAGATTCTAGAAATTGTGTTGTAAACAGGTGGACATGATGAAAGAGTTGCAAACCATAAAGACTGAGTTTCCACGAACAGAGTTTTATGTTGTCAGTCAACCTTATGACAAGTTTAATCAACTTGTATACAAACTTTTCACGATTCTTTATAGTCCTTAAGGTGAAATAACAATTTGCATGATAATAATTACTATTTCATACAATCAAAAACATTTATTTCTTCCCTCCTTACTTTATTGGAAGTATGTATAATCTACCTCATAGTGGTACAGAGCCACAGCTTAGGATCTGAACCTCCTAAGTTTGGATCCTCTGCTTTCTCTGTGACCTTGAACAAGGTAATTAATCTCCATCTTTTGTTTCATCATATAGAAAAATGGGGTAATAGTACTATTTTTCCTTAAAAACTGTCATGGGGATTGAACTAGATAATACACAAAAAGCACTTAAAACAGCATCTGTCATATAATCTGTCCTTAATAAGTGTTAGCTATTATTATTATCTCCAATTTTCTTTGAAATCATGTTAATTAGTAATCATTATTACTCATACACAGAAACTAGAAAATAGAAGATTGCTTTATTTAAATTATATTTCCAATAAGTGGAATCTTGAGTCTCCAAAGGCCTCCACTGAAAGAGCTATACAAGAGGTAGCCTTTGGCAAGTCCCATCATCCTTTTTGTGCCTCAGTTTCTCACCTGTATATTGGGGTTAATCATACATCATACTTCAAAAGATTGTTGCAAGGATTAAATAACTTGCACAGAGCACTTATGACAATACCTGGCACAAACTAAGCACTATCTGTGAGCTATTATTTTTATGATTATCATTATTTTTATGATTGTGCTCCATTCATGATCTTCCACTTTGCTATTCCCATGGTTCTTTAGGCCCCTGAGGGGTCCTTTGGTGGATCCCCTCTACCCATGTTAATTTCCCTGGTTGCTTGTGAGCTTAAGGCAGTAGAAAATGACTACCAGCTTGTTAATAGCATTTTGACTGAAACTCATTTTATAGAACGTCCTGGGAATTTACATTTTAAGACTCTCATCGCTAATATTCTATTGAAGGATATTCTTGAAGTATAGGTAACAAAGAGCCAAATCTCATCTTCGCTACCTTTGAGTGGTGTGGACATTGAGTGGTGTGGGAATAAAGTGGGGGTGGAGAGGAGGCTGCTTCCTTGAACTTGGCTCCATTCTACATCTAAGTTCAGTCCAAAGAAAATATTTCTCTCCTTGAGAAGAAGGGAGAATGGCTTTCAACTCTTTGACACTTAATATCTGGAGTGGGAATAACAGAAGATGACAAAAATAAACTCGACTGACTTCATAATTCTTCCAGAAATTGGCATTATTTATATTCTTCTTTCTTAGGCAAGTAGAGTTGCGGCAATGGTACCTCGTGTCATGTGTGGCCATGCACTGAGGTACTTTAGGAAAATTATGATGATGACAGCAATTTTTAGAAAATGTACCTTCAAAACAGGTTTTCCAACAATGGAAAGAAAAGCAAATTAAAACACATCTTCTTAACATTTTAGTAGTAAGAATATTCTGATAAGACTAAACAGGTAAATTGTAGCATTCCATTCTCAAAATAATCAACTAAAGCAGCATTTCTGCAGTAAATTTAAATCTAATCTGCATTATTAAATAAAAAGTGATAGTGCTCTATTTTGTTTTACCTGCATTTGAGAATAGGTCCCTTTTATCTAATGGAAGAGAACAAAAAGAACAGACATAGTATTTTAAAAACAGCACCCTAAGGATTTTTAAAAACCAGAAAATTGAAATAACTTTGTAAAGATGACATTATATCATTTTTAGAATTTTTAAAAAGCTTCTTTCATTAAAAATCACCCCCAAACTGCATTCCTTATAAAAGAAATTACTCTACTCATTTTTATTAGTTTAGCTTTAATGTCAGTACTCAGGTTTATAAGTGCAGTATTAGAAAAACAATGGATTAATAATAGATGTCATGTGATGCTTTTATATCTCATATTATGTTTGATTCCTCATTGCTTTTCTCTGTTGCTTTAATTCCTAATCACTCTCCCCCAAACAGAGAGCATCTGCCAATTTCATTATATGGGAACTTAATAATACTTAATTAAAATACAAAGCTCTAGTTGCTATCTACCATTTAATTGAATGTGATTTAAATAAAACAATAATGGAAAGTATCAGATAGTTCATATATATTTCTGTTTGAAAAAGGATAATATCTTGACTATTTCTTCAGCGTAACCATGGGTTTTGTAATTTTATCTATATTATAAAAAGAATCTTTAGAAAATATTATTGGTTTTTCTCTCCTTCTAGCACTTAAAAATATGTTCTCCTGTAGGTTTTTAAATACGAATTTTTCTTTTGGACATTCAAAGCAATGCCATTACATTTGTATGTATCTTGAGAAGTTTATTCTAGGTAGAAGTTTGTAATGGTTTCAAAATGTTCATCTACAATGCCTGATAAAATTAGACATGACTTTACTAATTATTTTTTGCTTGCAAATTTTGATGAAAAGTGTGACTTTATGACAATCTGTTAAATGAATATCTTTGGGTAGGAGTGGTAATTATCAATTAGTTACTAGGTACCCTACAAAAGTGATGAAAGAACAGTAATAATCATGGCAGAAGAATTCAGATGTCATGAACTGGTGCTTTCTTCTTTTTTTCCCCCTAAATTCAGTAATTTTTTAGTAACACAAATCCATTAAGTATAGAAATAGGAATCCCAGAGGAAAAGGAGTGAGCTGGAGTACAGTGTTTAGAAGTCAATGTGTATTTTGTAAATAAGTTTGAAGGTGATCTTCAATATGCATCCTTGATTTTGTCATATTTGCTTCAAATAATTTTGAGAAATGACACATTATTAAGTCAGTTAAAGCCCCTTTTGTGCTCTTTCCCTCGCATTCCCCTCCGTCACCCTCTAGTAATCTACAATTGCTATTTGGTTTAGCTGCAAACACTTTTGTACTTTTATAACATAATTGTAAAACAAATACCCAGAAACAGTTCATTGTGATTTTTTGGGTTTTGGTTTTTGTTTTTGAGAATGTGCATACATTTTCTAGTTCCTTTTAATTCCTGTAGAGTATTCCATTATGTCAGTGGTGAACCAAGGTGGAGGTATATGGTGGGTATGAGCTGTGTGCAGGTAGGGAGTACTATTTTATCATTGACGTTGTTTAGAATTGTCAACGTTTTGTTGGTTTTATTGTTGTTTTTAAACACAGACAGTGCTCCTCCTTATTGTTTGCCCTAAGGCAGAACATTCCCACTTCCCTCCCTCCCTCAGAATGCCCCTGCAGAGTATGAATATGCTATGATTTCAAATGTCTTCTCTTTTTTTTTTTTTTTAAGTTTATTTATTTATTTTGAGAGAGAGACAGTGCGAGTCAGGGAGGGGCAGAGAGAGAGGGGAAGACAGAGAAGCCCAAGCAAGCTCTGCACTGTTAACTCATGAAACCGTGAGATCATGACCTGAGTTGAAACCAAGAGTCAGACGCTTGAGATCATGACCTGAGTTGAAACCAAGAGCCAGACGCTTAACTGACTGAGCCACCCAGGTGCCTCAAAATGTCTTCTCTTTTTGTGTTCATGTGAATTGGCACTATTCAATGTACCTGGTCTGCAAACTGCTTATACCTGTCTGTGACCAGATACAGAGCTTTCATCACATGTACATTAGTCTAATGTTTTCGTCATCCAGAAAATCATAGTATGAAACAGTCTGTGTAAATGAAGTAGTCTCACTGAACCAGAGTATGTGTAATGAGATGACTGAATTGCGTTCTCTAGCAAGCCCCTTGCAGCAGAAGGGTAACAGACTGTTTACAGAGCAGTACTAGGTAGTGCTAGTCCTAGTACTAGCCAGTACTGGGTGTACTGAGTAGCATTGTTTGGGGATAGTTACGGTTTTTCTTATGTAGTACTTCGAATTCAGAGAAAATACTTATATGTCCTTCCCAGTGTATGAGTGCAGGAGTTTCTCGGAGCTTGTCCCTAACTGAAGAATGGCTGGGAATTGGCCTATGTGCATAGTCAGCTTACTAAGTATCAGCAAATCGCTCTCCAATGCGGTTATACCGGCTAAACCTCCAATCAGCATGCTGCATGTTTAAATTTTCCTCCAAAACTTACCAACAGTTAGAAATGTCAGACTTTTCTTTTCCAATTGAATGGGTTTCGAATGGTTTCTCTTTGCTGTTTGACCTTGCATTTTCATGATTGCTAGAGTAGTTGCTTATCTTGTTGTATTAGCCTTTCAACATTATTCTTGAATTACATGGGCTCTTTTCTTATTGAGTTGGAGGATTAATAAATATTATATTGCAGATAAATATCTAAATATCTTTTGTTAAGTTTATAAGTATCTTCTCCCAAAGTTGCTATATTTTAAATGCTTATAGTTTTGTTTTGTTTTTTTTCTTTTGGTCTTACAAGAAGTTTTGTTTTTGATGTAATCAAATCCATCAATCTTATCCTTTATGATTTAAAAACATCTTTTTCAAGATACCTTTTTCTATTTCAAGATTATAAATAGTTTCTCACTATTGTCACCTGTGTTTAAACATTTTGAATTTTTCATATTTAATGGGTTAACATACTTTGTTCTGTTTGGAGTGAGGTCAAGATCTAATTTTATTTCATTTTTCCATGTGGATAGAAATACATGTTCTGATGCTATGAAAAAATTAATACACAACCTTGAATCGTGAATTTATAATGCTATTACATATTTATCAAATTCAGATTTCTATACATTATGTCCTGCTATCTTTACAGTATTCTGGCTACTATAACATTTACTGATCTTGTACCTGTCGCACACTATTTTCTTTACCTCCTATTTGATAGAGTAGAGCCCTCTATCCTGTGGGTTTTCTACATTATTATCATGTTTATTCTTACATCTTTGCATTTTCATATGTACTTTAGAATAATTTTATATAATTGGACTATTATTTTATCCCAGATTCTGCTAGGACTTTTTTTTTTTTTTTGCATTTAACTTACAGATTAATTGTAGTGAGGTTAACACCTTTACAAGTTTTAGTCTTGCTATCCATAACATATCTCTTTATGAAATCAAATCTTTTGTGCCTTTAATAGCTTTCAACGTTTTTATATTTAAATATTTTGCATCTCTTTATACTTTACACAATTTATTAAAATGTTTATTTATTTTTGAGAGAAAGAGAGAGGGAGAGAAAGAGAAAGTAGGGTAGGGGCTGAGAGAGAGGGAATCCCAAGCAGGCTCTGTACTGTCAGAGCAGAGCCTGATATGGGACTCAAACTCATGAACCATGAGATCATGACCTGAGCCGAAATCAAGAGTCAGATGCTTAACTGACTTAGCCACCCAGGCACCCCTGTATCTCTTTCATTGGAGTTATTACTCAGTGTTTTTTTGTTGTCTGTTGCTACTGTGGAATTTTTGTTCCATACCACACTTTACATTTTGAATGTACTTCTATATGGGATTATTTTGTGCTAATTTTATACCCATTTAACTTGATGGATTATTTTATTAGCTTTAGGAATTTAAAATACGTTCACTTGGATTTTATAGACAACTACATTGTCTAAAAATTGTAAAAATAGTGTCTTTTATTTCTCTGTTATTTTTCCTTTACCAAATTGCATTGGCTAAGACCATCAGTATATTATCTTTTTCTTAAGCTTAATGGGAATACTTCCACTATGTTTGCTACAGCATCTTGACATATTGTGGTAGCCATGAGAATGCATCTTGCAGACTTCCCATTATAGGGCATGGTGGATAATTGACCAAGATCCACAGCTGCTGTACTCTGAAATTCATTGCTGTGTTTTCTCTGAGGCCATACTTTCCATGGGCTGTTTCCAGCCAATGATTGAGCAATGATTAAGTTATACCCCTTTCTAGGAGGGGAAATTTTTATAATCTTCCTTCTACAGTGCTGTTACCCCTCAAAGTTACTTCAGTGCCATTTTAACATTGACAAAAATGAAAACAATGAAACTACATTAATTCCCAATGAAGAATCAACTTTGAGGGGCGCCTGAGTGGCTCAGTAGGTTGAGCATCTGACTCTTGATTTTGGCTCAGGTCATGGTCCCACAGTTCATGAGTTCAAGCCCTGTGTTGGCTATGCACTGACAGTGCAGAGCCTGCTTGGGACTCTCTCTCTCCCTCTTTCTGTCTCTCTCTCTCTCTGCCCCTCCCCCACTGGCCCTCTCTCTCAATATAAATAAATAAACCTAAGAAAATAATCAGCTTTGAAGTAAATGGTATATATTTTTTCTGATTGAAAGCTGTCATTTATTG
Organism: Panthera pardus; assembly: GCF_024362965.1. Taxonomy (NCBI): domain Eukaryota; kingdom Metazoa; phylum Chordata; class Mammalia; order Carnivora; family Felidae; genus Panthera; species Panthera pardus. The sequence goes on along the minus strand of NW_026527013.1, from coordinate 133,231,655 downwards.
TGTCAGAAATACCATCCAAGCCAGCACCTTCATTCACAAAATTTGTGAATTGACACTGATTACTTTAGAGGTAGAATTCTAATGTAAATCCTTGCCAAATGTTAGTGAATTTACTGTAATGCAATGCATTTTCAAAATATTACATTACACTGAAATATGGTTAAAAGAAAAGACCTTCACACAAGTCTGAACTTCAATAATGTCATACTACAAATGAATCAAATTCAGGACAGAGTGCATATCGGCACCAAAAGGATGTCTATGTGCAGAATTATGAGGCTGGGATTTTAAACGCTGGGAGTATTGGTTCAGAACACCTGGCCAGGCCCTCATCCTCACAGTGAGCAGAAGACAGGGAATAAATTCCCAGCATAGGATACAGATAGTTCACATGATAGACAAAAGAAAATAGAACTTCTAGTCAATTTAGTAAAGTGGACTGACATGATAAAATCCTCTATACCAAACTCACAGCAGCAGTGTATAAAATATAATTTAATATTTACTTAACAAATCTTAAAAATATGAATGAGCAATTCTTGAATGCCAGAAGTAAAGAAGCACTTCAAATTCAGATTGATGAAGAGGAGTTTAATTGAATGGTCTATGAAGATATTGGAACTAGATATATGCCTTTTACTAGGGGAGAGCTTTAATGCCTATGCTGGAGACAGTAATTCATGACACATTTCTCTTGAAATAACCCAATTCCGTATTTAATATGATTGAATTTTTGGGCTCCTCTTATTATATTATGGCAGGATTTTATTATATGTAGAAATTCCGCACATGAAAAAAATGTAGCCCCTGAAATTAAAAAATTCAACAAGTGGTTTATAAAAAGAGAATAAGCTAATTGGAAGATGAGTTTGGTATACTGAGGAAATCAGGCATGTTGCTGAACAAAAGATAAAGAAATAGAAAGTAAATATTAGTTTTAAAAAATCAGAGAATAACTGATGGGAAATCCAATACATGTCAAATAGGGGTTCCAGAAGGAATGAACGGGGAGACTAGGGAAGAGACAATAGCTGACAGAACCAAAGATGAGAGTTTCTCAGAATTGAATAAAAACAGGAGCCATCTGATTGAAAAAGCATAGTTTTATGGCTGAGTTTATAGTAGGAAAATTAAAGCAATGTATAAATATGTATTGAAGCAAATATAAAACACAGTATTTATTTGCATTTACTCCTAAATACGTAATTACTAAACATTTTTGGTTGAGCTGTTATGCTCTTAAGATACTAAGAAACAGGATCACAAGCAGTAGAGGGGAAGTAATCTTTTGATAGAGGGAAGACAAATGAGCAAACATGCAGATAAACCTCACAAAGATAAGCACTATAATAGAAGTAGATAAAGAATATTATGACTATGAGACTGGAGAGGAAGGGGACACATCTCTACTTCCAAAAGTCAGGAAGTCATTAAAATGAGATGATGTTTGAACTCAGTTTTACAAAAAGACAAATCACATAAGGGAGATTACTGCTTTAGCAAAGCGAGAGTAATAATTCTAGGCAGTACGCACATATACACAATCATGTGAGGACCCATATCATGATCTGTGGCCTGAAGATAGTCTGATAGAGCAGAGAACAGCAAAAGTCTCAGGCAGTGTGTATTGATGGAAGCTGAGGCAGAGCAGAGGACCCAGGCTGAGTTTCCACTGAAAGGAGATGGTACTTTGTGTAAAGGAATAGTCCCACCTAAAGTGCAATGTGTGAACTGAAGCCAGTCTGCAAACTCTCTTACTGGTCCTCAATGTGATAAGTAGACATAGTGAATATGAGCATTTAAAAAAACCTTTTTAGCAGTTTGGCATTGCCAGGAAATCCAAGTACATGGCTTCATACTGCACAAAACTATCAGTCCAAGAGAGATTATAAATTAAAAACAAAGAGAAGGCACTTGTGATGAGTGCTGGGTGTTATATGTAAGTGATGAATCGCTAAATTCTACACCTGAAACCAACTCTATCATATATGTTATATAACTAGATTTTAAATAAAAACTTGAAGTAAAAAAAAAAATTAAAAATAAACAACAATGGGGGTGCCTGGGTGGCTCAGTCGGTTGAGCATCTGACTTCGGCTCGGGTCATGATCTCACAGCTTTTAGGTTCAAGCCCCGCGTCGGGCTCTGTGCTGACAGCTCAGAGCCTGGAGCCTGTTTCGGATTCTGTGTCTCCCTCTCTCTCTGCCCCTCCCTTGCTTGCACTCTGTCTCTGTCTCAAAAGTAAATAAACATTAAGAAAAAATTTTTTAAAAACAACAACAATGACAATGAGAAAAACTGGTTCTTCTCTGTAGATAGGTTGAGAGGGCTTCCAAAGGTTTCTAAGTCAGGGAGAAGTCAGGATGGCTACAATGAGGCAGCCATCGCTATTTTATATATAAGAAAAAAATAAGTAGTGAGGTAATGTGGTTAAATTCAAACATGAAGTAAATGAGGAACAGTTCTCTTTGACTTTGATGATATTAAAAATTTTACTTTATTGAGATTTAAGCTATTCTGTTTTTTCCCAGAAATTTTAAAAATCAATCTGTTTCCTAAAAAGAAATATATATGGACCATGCTGTATAGCCTCCTCCTTCTTCCTCAAATCCATACAAATAAGAGAAAACATACATTTCTAAAATCCATAATCAGTTTCAGAAAACAGGGAATCTTCATGGTAGAGTAGAAATCGTGAACTCTTGACAGATTAAAAATAGATGGTACCTGTTTCTCCACATCCTCTCCAGCATCTATAGTCTTGCACTGTTGGTGGGAATGCAAACTGGTGCAGCCACTCTGGAAAACAGCGTGGAGATTGCTCAAAAAATTAAAAATAGATCTACCCTATGACCCAGCAATAGCACTGCTGGGAATTGACCCAAGGGATACAGGAGTGCTGATGCATAGGGGCACTTGTACCCCAATGTTTATAGCAGCACTTTCAACAATAGCCAAGTTATGGAGAGAGCCTAAATGTCCATCAACTGACGAATGGATAAAGAAGATATGGTTTATGTATACAGTGGACTACTACTTGGCAATGAGAAAGAATGAAATCTGGCCATTTGTAGCAACGTGAATGGAACTGGAGGGTATTATGCTAAGTGAAATAAGTCAGGCAGAGAAAGACAGATACCATATGTTTTCACTCATATGTGGATCCTGAGAAACTTAACAGAAGACCATGGGGGAGGGGAAGGGGGAAAAATAAGTTACAGAGAGGGGAGGAGGCAAACCATAAGAGACTCTTAAATACTGAGAACAAACTGGGGGTTGAGGGGGGATAGGGGAGAGGGGAAAGTGGGTGATGGGCATTGAGGAGGGCACCTGTTGGGATGAGCACTGGGTGTTGTATGGACACCATTTTGACAATAAATCATATTTAATATATTAAATAAGTAAATAAACATTAAAAAGTAAAGGTGCTCACCTTACCTAAAAAAGAAAAAAAAAGAGTATGGTAACTAATTAAAGAAGGAAACGGTAGCTCAAGATTGGTGGAAGATGGATGGTATTATACCTTTTACAACAAGAGTGGTAGTGATAGCAAGCATGGTTCTTGCCCAGACATGGCGGATACTTGGAAAAAGAAAAGAATGCACAGAGGGAAATAATACAGATTAGTCAAGTTGTCACAGGCCAAGCAGCCAAAAACATGGAGACAAACAGTAGCAATGGAATGGCTGGCCTTCCTCCAGGTGGGACAGTGGAAGTGGAACCTTGAATCAACGAATGAAAACAGTGTCCCAGATAGCCACACTTGGAAGAAGTGAGGAGCATATACAAGCCAGAAGGTTAGCCATAGTTGGTGGGCATGCCCCAGAACTACTCTCACTAAAACATATCAAAGTAAAAGCCACAATATTCCCTGCCTCTACCCAAACAGACAATGCAAACAGAGTTTAGAAGAGCATCTCCACTTCAAAAGATGTGCACAATAAAAAAAACTAATAAAAATCAAGGAAAGCCAACATCATGAATGAATGAATGATGATCAGCTCAAAAAATAACACATCTATGTAGGCAGAATTGATAAGTGTAAGCAGTAGAGAGCTTTGAAATAAATTGTATTAATAGTGTGAGAGAAATGAAAGTAGCAGAAGTCATTGTTCTGGCCAAGTTAAGTATTGGCATGAAATAAAACTTCAGTTATCAGAAAGAATAACGGAATGGATTTAGGTGAGGGAAAATTAGTTTCTTGGTCGAATAAGACAAGAAGTATTCCCAGAATACAGAATACAGTAGAAAGACATATACAATATTCAAGAAAAGCCCTCATGCAGGATGGAAATTTTGAATTACTTCTCCATGATAACACAGCTGGGAATAAAACATATTCCTGCTTTCTTAATTTCAGAGTATAGCTACTAATATTCTTTAGGTTTATTTATAAGACTGTTCCAGTAAGTAAAAGTAAAAGATGTTCATTGCCTGAAGTCCAGGCTTTCCTTCATGCTCCTTGGAGCTATTGAATATTTTGAGTCAATCAAAGTAAATACTTTCAAATTTAAAATATTTATCATATAATTAAACGGTGCTACTGTAAACACCCCTATTTCTTGTATATACATTGTGTGTTCCTCTAGGGAATATGCCAAAATTTGGAATCAAATATCAATATCTACAAATTGATATCCAAAATAGCTATTCTAATTCATGTTTGCACCACATTGTTTCAGAGTTCTTATTCCCTCTACCCTTTGCTAACTCTTGATATTATCACACTTTTATTTTTTACTAATCTGACATTCAAAAAGTATTTATTGATGCTTTAATTGGCATTTCCTGATTGCAAGTGAGATAGAAGACTTTTTAATATTAATCAGATATATTCCCTCTTCTGAAGATACTCTGTATTAGTAGGAGTTCTTTATATCACTTGAATGTTAGTGCTTTATTTGTTCCATATGTCCCAAATATTTTTGTTTGCTAAACAAGCCAAGTATTCAACCTCTGGGTACCTCAGTATCTTCAATTATAGAAAAAGGGATAATAATGATAGTATTACTAATGTTTGTTAAGAGTAACATATACTGTCTTTGAAAATCTTCATGTGATGCCAGGCATGAGAAACTCAATTTGTCAGTCTCATTTAAACATATATTTTGAAACATTATTATAAATGAAAACCTTGTGATGATGAATCCTAAACAAGAGAAAATGCACTTTTGGTAGATATTTCTCACAGCCTCTTGCATGTGCTCTCAGAGAGGGGAAGAATGATGCACCCACCCTCTTTCATCATTTTAAAAAATCTAAATGTAGTTTTATTACTGATGATTGAACCTCAGTGTCCATATTTCCTTCCATGACTAAATGTGTTTATATAATTTGTCTTAAATGCTTCTTGTATTATGAATAGATTGTTTTTTACTGTTAACAACCACACCAGGTATAATTTTTCTTTAATTAAAATTTTTTCTATTAGATAGTAATTAAATCCTTTAGCTAGTCTCTTCCTTTTGAAAACAAACCACATTTCAGGGGGGGAGAAATGTGTTACACTCAGAATTCATACACGATAAGAAATTCATTCCACAAGTGGAGTAAGACCTTTAAAAGACCTTTATCTACCTCACAGAATAAATTTGATATGCCTTACAGACCATTATGCGAACTCTCCCTCACTCTGCATGCAGATAGAACCATCTCTTGAAAGTGCTAACACTATAATTTCCATTCAGATGATGAAATTGTAATAAAAACAGTTTATTATGCTACATTTGTATATGATTACATATTAGATTGTAGAAAGTTAACATTTATTTTTCTTCTACTAATAATCTTTTTTTTTTTCAAGATCTAATAAATCCAAGAAGCCTAAAAACATGTTTAAACGAAAAGCTCCATTCCATAGGCCAGTATGGCCTGCTGGTGGTGCTGCTGAAACTGTCTGGGAGCTCAGCTAAATACTTATATGTTTCTATGCCACATATACAGGTTTCCTATATATTGTTCATAGTATAAGAATTGTTTCTTTATCACTAGCTTAACATTTGGATTTGGGCACATATCGTAATTCATTTAAAATGCTATCTAATTCCAGTTTACCCATTTTCTCATTCAGTCATGTCTTAGTAACAGAGAAGTCTTTTCAAGACTTTAAAAAATAAGAAAGAAATATTATAAGATTAACCTGAGTAGAATTCATGTCCTCTACCTGTTAATATAAGCAACTTGACAAGAGTGATGAGGTACTTGAATCTGGTGAAGTCAGACCTCTCTTAAGTAGCCTGGGTCTTTCTTTGATGGAATCTATAGAAACAATTTGTTAAATCGTTATATTTAGAGCTAAAAAGGAAGAGGAACCATCCTGTATAATGCATTGATTGTTAGAGATGAAGAAACTGATAGAATTATGGAACATGTAGTTAGGGGCAGACTTGAAATTTAGAACCCAGATGACTTTCCCCTAATTGAAATGGTGTCTATACTGTTCATTACCTGATCACATTGTCTCATCTTTAATTACGAGTAACATCTGACTTGTTAGAAAATGTTTACATGCCAAATATCCAAACATCTGAAAGAAACGGACATCCAAAAGCTGTTAAATTGAGAAAAAACTACATAAGCTCACGGTCAGAGGAACATGTTCTATTACATTGTATGTGCATTGATGTCAATGAGAATTCAATACCAAGATCAAATGTACAATATGCTGTCAAATGTTTAATAATTCTTCAGTGTCTAATTAAGTCTAAGAAAGCTGCACTTGTGAGTGAGTCATTGTAATTTCATATTAAGTACAATATAATGAACTGGTATAAATAGGATAACAGTGAAGAGCCAATGACTTAAGCTGATTGTCTGAAAGCAGGTTTCATGCCACCACAACCTTTTAATATCAACTTAGGTTTCTGTGTAAGGCAGGAAGAAAAGAGAAATGCTACACTCGGTGCCACGTGAATGGAGCTGGATATTCATGGGCCTTAAGTGATCAATATCTTTATCAGATCTGTGTAAATGTTGTGGGCAAGTACAATTAAAGAGCAAATCCCTGGATCAGCTGGCTAAGCTAAATTTCAGCTCCAGAAGCAGCTGATTTCACCGGAGGGCACTTGTTAGGGAACACAGGAAACAACTGTAGAAGGCAGAGGTTTTAGAGAAAACATCTAGGTTACTAATGGGGACACTGGAGTCAGAGTGCCTAGGTTCAAAACTCTGTCCCAACATTGCCTGGTTCTATGATCTTGTACAAGTCACTCAGCCTCTCTGAGCAGCAGATTTCCCATCTGTGAAAGAGAATGTTTTTTTCATAGGGCTATTATGACATGTATTTTTCTCCTACTAATACTCATTTTTTTCAAGATCTAATAAATCTAAGAAGCCTAAAAACATGTTTAAATGAAAAGATCCATTCCATAGGATCTGAAAAAAAATGAAGGATACATGTAAAAGTATACATGTAAGAAATCTAGAAAAATGTCTGCCTCAAAGCATTCTAAGTGTTAGTAATTTTTACTCATGGAAGAGCATTTTCCAAGTAACATATAGGCAAGGAAATGCCTCTTTAAAATCACAAAGATCTGTGCATTTACGTTTGAAGGAAGTTCTGTGCAGTTTTACTGATAATTCGAATTTGCACAGGTTCTTGGAATATCAATTATGAACAGAAATAGAAAAAAAACAAGAATAGTTAAAACACAAATGTAAAATTTTATTTGATGCAAAAAATGTCAACTTATATTCTATAAATGAAATCATGACCATTTGAAGACAGAGTAGGCATGTGTACTTTGTAATTGACTCATCAATAATGATTTTAGAAAACAACCAGATCACTGTGGAGCATAGAGGGGAGCATAAACATAAATAAGAAGGCTGAATGGAGGTCCAGGAGCAGGACTGGAGAAGCACTGACCATTTCTAGAGAAGGGTTCTCCATCCTTTGGTGAGGAGGGGTTTATAGCACCAGCATGCACCAAAACCATATGCATATATATATATATTGTTTTTCATACAGCATATATGGGGATAATAACTGTTAGAACAATATATAATTTATTGTGTAAACAAATTCTTCTCAGTGTACTGTAAATTTATAATATGAATTGAAGGAACCTCTTTAAATACTCAAAAGGGATGTTTTCTTAATATTTCCTTCCCAAGGAAATTCAGTGGCTCTTTTGGTATCCAATGCTGGATAGATTTTTGGAGTCATGTTGGAATCAAAGAATACTTTCTGGAAAAGGTCTCATCTTGTTTGGATTAATTAGCCCTTTCAGGAGTCTTCTAAACCACTCTTGTAAGAATTTGTTGTAGAAAAGATGTCCTGACCTGAAAACACACACACACACACACACACACACACACGCACACACACACGCACCCCAAAGTGGAAAGCTGTACATTGTAGGGAATTTCTTAAGATGTCTCCCATGCTTTAAAATGTAATTAGGCCCATAGTTCACAAGCGCAAATATATCTCCCAGAAGAAAGCTGACTGCAATGAAAGATAAGAGCTCGTATAAATTCTTTAATAAGAATTCTGAGTTACTATATTTCTGACAATACATTTGTTCCAATATGCAAGAATTCTCATTTTAAATATATTTTTTAATGTTTATTTATTTTTCAGAGAGAGAGTGATAGAGAGTGAGTGGGGCGGGGGGACAGATAAAGAAGGAGACAGAGAATACCATTGCAGGGCTTGAACTCACAAACCATGAGATCATGACCTGAGCTGAAATCAAGAGTCAGATGCTTAATTGAGCAACTTAACTGAGTGACTGAACCACCCAAGTGCCCTGTAGAAATTGTCATTTTAATGCAGAGTATAAACACCTGCCCATTAGAAAGGTTCTGTTTGGTTTTTGTTTATTCCCCAGATAGAACCCTCGTAGACTCTCTGGGCACAGCTTCTGGTCACAATGATCACAGAGAACTCTATTTTTTTTTTCTTTTCTTTTTTTTTTTTTAATTCTTTAACTGGGTGATGATCATAACTGAGATACCAGCGAATCGCTAAAAAGTCCTCAGTGATGCTTTCATCATGTTCTAATTATCATCCTTTATATTTACAAAATGTTTTACATTTTCTAAAGTTAATATAAGAGCATTCTTACTGTAATCTCAATGACAGTCAACTCTGTGTTTGAGCTGACTCCAGTTGATGAATTGGTGAAAATTGATTTCCCTCCCATAGGCATCTCTTTTAGAGATGTTGCTCAAAGATATTCTTAAACAGAGGAGGACCATCTTTTTGGTCAAGGATATTTCAGTAGCTGAGATACAGTTTGGAATAGCTAAACCTTCAAATGAGCTTCTCAGTTTCCTAAGAGTTTTTATCATGTACAGCATCTCCAAACAGAAACAGTTCCTTCACTAGATGAGGTTGTGTACTGACAGTTGTATCAGTAACAGGGGGCTCCAGTATCCTAACTGAAAGTCTAAGGTAGCGACTTTTCTTAACAGTTACATATTAGAGCAACATCCAGAGAATTCTTTAAGTAACTCAGATTTGGCAGGGAGGGACAACATAATAGATAAGAGTGACTGAACCCTGGAATGAAATCTGTGTACCTTTTACTATACAGTAAATCATATATATGTAAAAATCATATGTGTGTTTTATGTAAAAACTAGAGAAATAAATTTTATTTTGGATAAAGTGTGTAATTCTTATCTTTCAGATACACCTAATTCTCAATTACTACAATCATGTTCTTGTACCATTTATAGCAAGGATTATTTTCTTTATTCACAGTACTTAACATTTATAAATTATCTAAGTCTCTGTTGTTGCCATTGTCCATAATTTGCTTCCAGCACCCATTCTTTTATAAGTTTATTTCTATGATAGTTTATTCCTTCCCATCTATGCTGGATTTTGTCTTCTATATTAATTTAATGCTTCAGGAGTGGTGTTTCATTTTTTTTTCTCCAGTTAGGAGAAAAGGTGCTCTGTTTTATGTCTGTATTCATCTCTCATTGACAGTGTTCTCTCTACCACACTGAGGCATGGGGAGGATTATTTTGTACTCTCTTGGGCTGAAAAGTAACTTTCTTTTTGAGGTTGAAGTTGAAAACTGATTCCTCCTTTATTCAGCACTATGATACTCCTGTGCGATGCTGTTAAACACTTTCCCTGGTTGCGGTAGCACAGAGGACAGCCTTTTGACCATTTCATGTCTACCATTGGGTGGAATAGACATTCACAGACATTACCCCATTTTATCCCCACAAGAGGTATGCACAGCAAGAAACGCATTCAGCTAGATTAAATCAACTGCCTGAGGTCACATATCTAGTAAATTGCAGAGCCAGGACTCAAACAAAGGTCTTTCGACTTTAAATCCCTTGGTCCTTTCATTATGCCATATTGCTTTCTATTGAGTTAGTAATTCATCATGATACATGCATTGTCGTAGAAATAAAATGGAACAGAATAATTGTTTATATGTTTTGTTTTTGAAAGGCAAGATGTCCTATTTTGTCTGATGCTGATTAAAAACCACCAAAATTTTACAAATTATAGACCCTCAGCTATATAGCTCCTACTGATCGGTTCCTTAAAATAGCAGAGTGGAACGGTTTCATAATTTAAATATTCTTATCTTGAACAAACAGAATTATTTAGACTATCTGGCAAGGTAGTAGTGTGGGGGTACAGTGGGGTTCAAAACGTTAATGTTTTAAAAAAATCTTTTGACTATGGATTAAAAAATTACTTTCAAAATAAAAGAGCATTACAAATTTTTAATTTATAGTTCAGCAAACTTTTAAAATGCGTTTTATTGAACTGAAATACCCTTCTACTCTCTTTTTGTAAATAAAGTTATAGTAAAGTCACCTGAATAAATTGTTAGTCATGAGAAGAATCAATTATCCTTTAATCTAATCATTGTTCTTCCACTTTAATAGAAAATACCATTGCTGCTAAAAAAGCAAATGGACCCTGACTTTTATTTCAAATTAATTTTTGATTTTTGTTACATTAGAATTTTTATTGAAACAATATATGTGATCAAGTAGGAGACCCCTGAGAGATTATTTTAGCTCTCTCAGTGATTGACTATCAGCCTGCAAAATGCAGAAGTCAGAGTGACCAGCAAAGCACATGTGGGGGAAACCCTTTCATTTCTCCAGCTTCATTAGATCTTTCAAAATATTTAGATCCAATTTTAAAGCACTTGATCTTGGAAATATCATATAGACATCCCTGATAAAGCCATTTCAATTCATCAGGAAATTCTGTGTTGTCATCTCTATTCACATTTCATTCAGAATTTCAAGTTTGAATGAGGATGGGAGAGACCTATGTTGTCTTTTTTCCCCATTTTGTTCAGTACACTTTCTGTTTTGGTGTTCTTCATATTTCCATTTTATGAAGCAAGATAATCGTTTTCAAATCCCAAAGGCTTTGTTCTTTCTGCTGCACGTAAATGAGTGTTTATGGCAACGTTGCTTATAAAAGCCTTCTAGTTGAAAGCTCAGCTCATAGTCTAAATTTTACTTTTTTTTTTCTGGTAAAATTGTTTCCTGTTTCTGTTTTCTCTGATGGGCCATTTTAACAAGCATATTCTAAATTGTCTTTCCCTTCTCCACACCCTGACTGCATCGCCCTGGGCAGCGTCTACATGTAGCCTTTGCCTCTTATGCTCAAGTATTTTATGCTGGCACAAATCAAGAAGATGTAGAGGCTATGGTTCAAATTTGGCATTGCTGTCCCAAACTTAGAACATCCTGCCTATGAGATAGCACTTATAGCTTCCTGCTGGCCGACCAGTTAGTTTTGTGTGATTTCTGTGCAGTTTGCAGCCAAAAGTTGTGTACTGTTGGGGAATAAGATATATTGATTGGAGGTAGGCCAGTTATTTCCTTAGCCATAAAAACGGTCACACTGAGCTTTGGGACAGATCTATATATTCGTCATTATAATCATCAGCAGCTTTAAGAAAAAAAGGCAAAAAAGATAAATTCCTGGTTCTTCCATTGCCGTGACAGAGTTCCCCTTTTCTGAGATCCCAGAGCATTATTCAAACATTATTTGATTCATTCCTGTAATATTCTCTCGAGGTCAAGGACAAGCATTGCCAACTTAATTTTACAAGTCATGGGTTCTTGGCAAGGAGGAGGTTTGGCAAAAAGAGACAAGATGATGCCAGGTGTGGTTAGAAGCATAGTTGGGAATGTCTCAATGCAAGAAACATTCTGTCATTAAAACTTCTTACTAGGGTGCACCTGGGTGGCTCAGTCGGTTAAGCTTCCCACTTCAGCTCAGGTCATGATCTCATGGTTCGTGAGTTTGAGCCCCGCGTTGGGCTCTGTGCTGACAGCCGAGAGCCTGGAGCCTGCTTCAGATTCTGTGTCTCCCTCTCTCTGTGCTCCTCCCCTTCTTGCACTCTGTATCTCTCTCTCTCTTAAAAATAAATAAATATTAAAAAAAAAAAACTTCTTACTAGGAATGTATGCAGGTTTTAGTGAATGTTATGAATGGTGCTATGATATTACATTGAACAAACACATAGTCTTTATCTGTTATTTGCAAGGTTCTATACTAAGTAATGTTTAGAAGATTTTATTTCTAAGCATTCCAAGAGGCTAACATTTTACTCCTCACATTTTGCAGTTAAGCATTTTCTCTATATGGTTGTATTTGGGCGGTAATTTGATGGCTTGTGTTTTTCCTCCATTTGGGATCATTGACAGTATTCCATTTAAATCACTTGAATAAAACTTACATTTCAAAGATAATATTATACTTCTTTTTATATGTTAGTGAAACTATTCATATTCTATTTATTTTCATTATCTTCCCAATAACGGAAAACAAGTCATGACTATTGGGATTCAAGAAAATACGAATCATGAGACAATGTTCTCGTACACACTTTAAAAAATTGTGTTTTAATGTTTATTTATTTTGAAAGAGAGACAGAGCGAGCAGGGGAGGAACAGAGAGAGAAGGCGAGAGAAGGGCCAAGCAGGCCCCATGCTGTCAGTGCACAGCCCTGTGTGGAGCTCTGTCTCACCAACAGTGAGACCATGTCTCACCTCCGCCAAAATCAAGAATCAGATGCTTAACCTACTGAGTCACACTTAAAAAAAAAAAACATTTTATTTTAACGTTTATTTATTTTTGAGGGAGAGATCGACAGAATGTTAGTTGGGAAAAAGCAGAGAGAGAGGGAGACACAGAATCCAAAACAGGCTCCAGGCTTTGAGCTGTCGGCACAGACCCCGACATGGGGCTCGAACTCATGAACTGTGAGATAATGACCTGAGCTGAAGTCAGACACTTAACCAACTGAGCTACTCAGGAGCCCCAAAAACATTTTATTTAAAATTAACTTTAGATTAAAAGAATTATAGTACAGAGAGTTCCTGTATACTCATTATCCAGCTTCCCCTAGTCTTAACACCTGACACATAACCCCTAGTCTTAGTAGGCACAGCACTATTAACTCATTTATAGACTTTGTTTGGATTCCACCAGTTTTTCTATTTCAGGATCAAATCCAAGGATCCACATTTCATTTTTCAATCTCCTACTCTCCTACAATCTTTAACATTCTTATTCTTTCCTTGTTTGTCCTTGACTTTGATATTTTTGAAGCATAGGCAAGTCTTTATGAATTGAGAAAATAACATGATTTATCTGTGGTCTAAATGATGAAATACACTTATTTACATAAGGAACTTCTTGTTTATCTCTTTCCTCTCATCAATATTTATATTTATTTTCAACACCGTTTAGTTTACTTTGTTACAGTAGGTGCACAAGAAAAATGTAGGACTAAAAGAAATGCCAAAATTATACTTAGTCATAGAATTTTTATACTATAGCTTGCAAGACTTTAGCTTGAAAGACCCCTGTTTAAAAGAGAAAATGTTTGAAAAAAAAGACTCTGATATAGAAAATGAACTGGTGGTTGCAAGAGGCGGGGGCTGGGCGGGAGAATGAGTGAAATATGTGAAGGGTATTAAGAGTACGCTTTTTGTGATAAGCACTGAGTAATGTATAGAATTGTTGAGTCACTATATTGTACATTTGAAACTAATATACCACTGTATATTAATTATACTTTATTTTTTAAATGGTAAATAAATAAATACATAAATACATAAATAAGAAAATGGAGCCAAGAGAAGGACTAATTATGATACCATCTACATTAATGTATTACTTCACAGCTGACAAATTGCCCACATAGACATGATTTCCTTTGGTTTTTCACAAAAATTCCTTGTTCCTGGAATAAAATAGGCAAGCTCCTACCTCAAAGATTTTGCTCTAGCTGTTTCCTCTGTCTAGAATGCTCTTCCCATAGACATTTATTGGCTAATTCATCACCACTTTCAAATATTTGGTCCAATCTCAGCCGCTCCTTGACACTTACCCTGATGATCTACTTAGTGTTCAATCTGGTTTGGATAATTTATGTCCTACAAATATACTGGCTATCCTTGTATCCATTTCAGATTCTACTGAACATTTGCGAATACCTGCTGTATGATAGGCATTTTGGTAAATGCTGGAAATATAAACATAAATAAGACATGATAACTGAACAGCATAGTCTGGTAATAGAAATATGTATGAACATAATATCACTATGATGTTATGGGAAGTATAATAAAAATATATACAGGGAGCTTTAGAAGCAAATACCTTGAGAGGTTATGGTACATTTTCTGGGTGAAATGGTCTGAGTTAACTATTTCGGACACTATCGCATTTCCATTGTCTCTGTCTTTCCCAGTTCCTCATAGCTGGATCCGTTGAAACTCTTCTTTATTTCAGTTATCTCTGAGCTATTGGTATTGATTTAACTATGTTGAGGAGTACCTAACTTGTCCCAGCTTATTCCTTGGCATCCTCTATAAGTCTAAAGCCAACACTGTGGAGTTTAACATTATGTCTTCCTCCACATAGACTCCACAAGCAAGGAGTTCATGGCTCCCTTTTTTCTTGTGATAGTGTCCACATCTTATATCCTGAATTCTTGTATTGTAATGCCTCCATTTGGATAACTGGAGTCAGAACCCATTTCTTCTCTCTAAGAGGCCTTGGGAAAGCCTAGTTTATGGAAGGCATATGGTGAAAAGGGAAAGAGATCATATCTACATTGAAGCAAATATGGATGTGAACTCTGTCTTTGCCATCTACTGTCATTTTTTTTCTTATAGAGATAATTTGATGAGAATTGAATAAGTTACAGTCACTTTGCCAAGCACTGGAAATATTATTGTAAATAAGAGTCTTTGCATCTGAAATTTTATTTTCTAGAAATAGGGCAATAGGAAATAAATTAATGATTATGATAGTGTATTAGTTTTCGAGGGCTGCAATAACAAAGTACCACAGACTGGGCGACTTAAATCACAGAAATTTATTTCCTCATAGTTTTAGAGGCGAGGAGTCCAAGATGAAAGTGCTGGTGGGGTTTCTTTCTCTGAGAGTCTCTCTCCTTGGCTTGTAGATGACCATCTTCTTCTTCTCATGGTCTCACTTCTGTATGTGTCTGTGGCCTAATTGTCTCTTTTTATAAGTACATCAGTCATATTCGACGGATATATTTATAAAAATACATATGACCCACCCATATGACCTCATTTTAATTTAATTACTGCTTTAAGAGCCCTGACTCAAATATAGTCATTTTGAGGTATGGAGTTAGGATTCAGTTTATGAATTTGGGGAGTGGGACATCATAAAGCCCATAACAGAAAGTAAGAGATGGCTCTAAGGCAGCATCATAGTGATATTACAAAGAAAAGGAGTAGGCTGGTGGACTGATTCAAATAGCAGTCAGTGGAGTCCTCTCTGAGGAGATGGGAGTTTGGATAAATGAACCTGTTATACTATTATCCAAGGGAAGGGTATGCCAGGCAGAGGAAACTATGATGCCCCTGAGAGAGCACTTAAAGTATTTGGGGAACTGGAGAGAACCAGTCATGGTATTAGGAACATGGTGAATCAGGAAAAGAATCCTATGAAAATGGGGTCGGTAACTTGTGTTAATCTCTAATTTTTTTTCTGTTTGAGTTTCCATAGCTATAAAATGCATACAATAGAACCAACCACAGGAAACTGTTGAAAGAGTTAAACTATGTAATAATGAACAATTCTAGCATCTAATTGATGCTCCATTAAAAAAAAATAAAAGCTTAAAAAAAGAAGAAGCATTTTCTCTTTTTTCACACATCATTCATTACCTTTGAAATTACACTCCAGGACATTCATTACTGTAACTAATTCTGACCTAACTCTAGCAAAATGGAGGTGGCGTATTCACACGTTTTCTATCACCTGACCAGCTTCAATCACTTTACAGCTGCCATCAAAATCTGACAAGCCCATGATCACTATTCTAAAATACCTTCATTAAAAATATCCTTATCAAATATACTGTCAAAAAATCAGGATTTGATTTGCTGTGTAGTTAACCTCCAATTAGTTTTGGAAAAGAAAGTACATTATAATCACTCTTCAACTATTAAAACAATTTCAAATTTGGTAAATTTCTACTCATAATTATATAAAAACAATGGCAAGTGTCTTTTTAGATAATTATACTTAATCAATTGTAATATAATCTATTTTAAATCCACTAAGAGATATTTCAAAATACCAAATATGCTATTCACTCACTTATAGCACATGTATTAGGAAGTAAAATACAAGGTGTAATGTTATCTGCAAATTGAAACTTTATTAACAAGGGTGATAAATTAATGATGTTTTAGAAGATGTAATTTTTGTTTCAAAAGAGAGGGTAGACAGGTTAAACTGGATTCAGATATTTTTTTCTCACAATCTGTGATACCTCAAATTACCCTTCATTTCCTTCAATTATGACACTTTTTTTTTTATTCTAGTAGTACTTTACCTTTCTAAAGCTGCCTTCAACAGAACATTCAATACCACACTGGATTATCAGCATTGCTTCTGGGTTATTCAAATAAGAGTGAGATGCTGAAACACGTTTTGGACTGACTTACCATGTAGTGTGTTCATGTAGATTTTGTAGTTCTCTGAGAAATATTTCTATGTATAGTCAGCACTTCTGAAACCATATCTTTCTTTTCTTCCTTTCTACAAAATAATGTCAAGGGTAGCAAAAAAGTGCCTTCCAAGAAGTACATTGAAAATTTCATTATATTTTAAAAATCACAGTGGCTTGTACAAAATCGATTTCCAATATTTTTTGTTGGATTAATAAATAGGTCCCAGGATGTCTCATAGTAGGATTTGCGGTGTTATCATCAGAATGATTTTGCAACGAATTCTGAGTTATTTGCTCATGGTAGAATTACAGAGAATAAATAATAAAGCCAGAGAGGCAAAACAGTAACTGTGACTTAATTTTAACTTTTAAATTTATTATGTGAGTTTTTATCCCCAGTGTATGTGCATTCTTCATCCAGATTTTTAGTTTTTATTAGTGCCTATCTGAAATTCTAAGATTAGGATTCTGAGATCATGCCCAAGCTCATTAGGGTTATGATGATTAATGTGTCTATCATGGAGGCTGGAAGGGAATGTTAACATGGCATTTGCTATTCCAGATTTAGGGAATATTTTGCAGCAGATTAAATTTTTCATATTCTACAATTGTTTTTTCCTCTGATGAGACACCTTCTTTATCATCCAGCACTTCTATATTTACACTCCAATTTTCAAATTCTGCTTCTAGGAGGGAAAAACAAAAACCTCACAATGTAAAACCAATAACAATAATAATTCTCATTTTGTGCTAAATCCTTTACATGTATTTATGTAATACCTAGTAAAATGACTATAGAGTAAGAATTACTCCAAATTTACAGAAAAAAAGCTTAGTAACATAATCTCAGAACTACTAAGGCCCCAGTTCAGAATTAAAGCCCAGGTTTTCTGACTTCAGAGTCCATGGTCTTAATCACTATATTTACAAGAGTTTAAATGACGTTGAATGTGATAAATAACAAAAATTCAACTGAGTAAATTTTAAAGATCTAATTGACTTAAAAAAAATTTTTTTAGTGTTTATTTATTTTTGAAACAGAGCACAACAGAGGAGGGGCAGAGAGAGAGGGAGACACAGAATCCAAAGCAAGCTCCAGGCTCTGAGCTTTCATGAATGAATCGGTCAGCATTTCATTTAGCAAGAAATGGGGCTCCAAGAAGTTCTAAAAAAATGGAAGCATTTTAGAAGAGAGTGGGACAAGAAAATTATTAGTAGAAGGAAAGGATTGTTTGGGGTAAGGTGGCTTTCCCTTAGGGGAAAAGCAAAGTGTCTTACCATGTAGATTACCTCACCTTTCTCTGAGGGATGGAGAGGACCTGTGTGGCAGATTCCTTGGCACAGATAAAAAAAATTCTTGACCGACTGGTTTAAGATTCCATTTTGGGGGAGGGTGAAACTGCAATTAGATTATGTGTAAGCCCTGGTTTGAGAACTTGGTCTAAGTGACCCTGTTTGGAGCCTGTGGTTTCCTTTGAAACAAACCTCAGAACATATGAATATCAGTATGGATCAAGGCTATCAGTGGAGAGGTCAATGCTAATGATGAAATATTACTTATCTTCCAGTAAATGAAACTTCCAGTAAATATATTATATATAGTTTTTGACATTTCTCCAGATCAAAATCAATCCATACAGTCAGTAGTGCTTGGGTTATAGAATCAAAAGGCTTTAGCACGTGGAGAGACCTTAGGAATCATTCCTTTCAACATCATTTTTAAAAAAAATTTTTGAGAGAGAGAGAGAGAGGCAGAGCATGAATGGTGGAGGGGTGGAGAGAGAGAGGGAGACACAGAATGTGAAGCAGGCTCCAGGCTCTGAGCTGTCAGCACAGAGCCTGATATGGGACTCGAACCCACGAACTGTGAGATCATGACCTGAGCTGAAGTGAGACGCTTAACCGACTGAACCAGCCAGGCACCCCAACATCCTCATTTTTTGAATGAGGTGATAGGGCTTGAGGATATAGGGATAGGGATATAATGACTTGCCCTGGTTCAGGAAGACTAGTATACAGGTGGTCTGATTCTAGATCTTAGGTTCTTTCTGTCACCTCAATCTCCTTTCCCGAGCACATGTGAAATAAGGTCAGAAAGAAAAGCCATGATCAGGGCAGAAGAATGAACCTAGTGTTGGGGATAAAGAATTTCTTCTGCTCTCCAAGGTCCTTCTAGCTGGACTAAGAATCAAATTGACATGAGGTAGATTAACAGGAGAAAATCGTATTTAATAGTGTAGGTATAGGGAATCCATGCAGACATGGAAATTCCAAAGACTGTGTGGCAACATGATGACAGGACTCTTATGTGAGTTAAGAAGAGGGAAAGGAGCCTTACTATACAAAGTGGAAAAAGACCATTTGCAGGAAGGTGAGGGATGTTTGGAAAACAAAAGTTGCCCTATTATGCAGATAAATCTCTTTGGAAAAGAGGAATCTCTGTTAATAGCTCTTTTCCTGGTACTGCCAAGGGGAGGTGAAGGAAGAGCTTTTCCTGAATTTGTGGGGTTTTGATTGCTTTTAACTCAAAATAATGTTTATGCCAATGTGGCCCATCTTGGGGCTACCTGCCTTTGGCCCCAGCACAAGTATTAAAATTATGTCATGGAATAAAGAAATAAAAGACAAGGGAAGAGAAGGCAAGAGAAAGTAAGGACTAAGTAGTAGCTCAAAAAAATTGTTATTGTACCCACCATCTATAATTTCAGCTATCTTTGTTTTTAGAATTTTATTACTCACTGACCAACAGATACCAACATTTTAAAGAAAGGAGCAATATCAATTATAATCCCTGTCCTCAAAAATAGACCTAACATAACTTGCTTCAGGTGTCTCTTCACTCTACATAGTAGATATCTTGTAGGTTTATTGCAGTGAAATTTGAGAACAGGGGATGTGCAGAAATGGAGTCACAATCCAGAGAGGAGACACTTTGACCACTTCAAAATCCTGAGTACCGCTGCTGGTACTATTGGAGAGAGCCCCCTATAGTCCTGAGATGTTATGGTAGCTCCTGAGTCATGAATTAGGGACTCAGGTTTTAGGTGCTAAAACAACACCCCCATAGTGCCTGGTGACATTTAAGGGAATCCCATTCTTAGGATTCAAGTGTAATGACCAAATGGACTTCTCATTCTGTTGATAGGAAGATAAATTGCCAAACTGCTCTCTTGCTAGTGTAGAGAAAGAACACCATAATATATCATGAAACTCCACTGGGTTAGAAAGACTGTTAGTACCATATTTAATGTCAGTCTTACTACTGGTATAAAAAACTGGTACAAATATAATTGTGTATCATTTACCATCTTCTTTGTTTTAAATCTACTACCTACCCCTATGTACACAACTGAGTCCTTAGAATTGACTGACCATAGGACTCAGGCTTTTTATTTAAAAAATCGTGTGCATGCGTGTGTGTGTGTGCACATGAATGTCCGTTGTTATGGTGTGTTTTGACTAGCTAAACGTAACAGGCACTCCTACAATTCTATGGCCATCAGTTAGGTGAGGCTGAACCAATCATAGATCTTTAGTCTTCAGATTTCTTGTTCAGTCAGAAACTATAAATTACTTCCAGTTTTAGTCAAGAACTATAAATCTTAAGAGGTGAAATGTCAAGTTAGTGAGAAAAGGCATCCCCTCAGGTGGAAAATTCTCTATATTAAGTTAATGTTCAGTGATATTTAGGTACCCATTTTGGTAAATCTGTAGGAGCTACATCTCACTGAGAGACTAAGAGTTAAGGGAATAGAAGAAAACATTTTTTAAATACAATTGAATTGTTTTTCAGAAGGTCAAACAAAATTAACGTGTTTAGCAATATCTATGTAAATTGGTAATGTTAAAGCATATTGAATTATGAATTCTCAAGTGATCAGTAATGATAAATGTATCAATGCATGCAACTAAACTTAAAAATACATGAAGTTTTAAAAGGAGGCAAGAGCTCAGTTTGAAAATCAGAAGAATTATGTTTTTCTATGCGGTCTCATTAATTTTACCCTCCAAAAAGCAAAATATCTAGCTGACCCTGTTTTTGTTTTTGTTTTTGTTTAACCAGATCATTTTGAGACTTTCCTTGTGGATCTGAGTAATAATATGGTAATTTTTAAAAAATTAATATTTAAAAAATTATTATTAACCTATAACTGATTATAGGTTCATAGAGTAAACATTTCCTTGCCGTGAGATCTTGATTTGATGACTGAAATAATAGGCTAATTGATGTAGTTTCTACATAAGTTTAACTACAACAGAAGTATTTTCACTTCATACATTTTAGTATATAAAATGTTTTCATAAACAGCATATAAGTATCAAACTGCAAAGTAAGAGACAGAAAAGATCAGATAGCTTAGAAAAAAATATTCCTAGACCTGACTGGTTAGCTCTTTCCTCAGAGCCAAATCTTCTTTTGTATCCAGGAAAAGTTTAGAGATAAATTAACTTAGGGGTGGGTAGGGTAGACTTGGATGTATGTGTGTACGTCTGTGTATATATATGTATGTATGTATTTATATTAACCTTTAGTAACAAAGAAAATCTTACCTCACTGACAGCTATTCGTTGACATATTTAAAAGAGGCAAATAGATCTTTTAGAATTTTCTTACCTTAAGTAAGTATGAAGAATTTTCTTTACTAGAATTCTGTTATCAAATGCCTTGAATGCACAATGGTATAATTTCATTGAATCGTTCTGAGGACAATATATTATGCCTTGTTTGCCATAATTAATATAGATCTCCTCTCTCAACCTTATGCCCAAATGATGTTCATTTATCACAATTGGACTTGTACACACATATAATAACAAGGCCTCTATATGGCACAAAGAATTTAATTCTGGTGTTAAAGTCTAACAGCAAATAGCAGAAACTTTCTTAGGGATTTTGAGACATGGTTAAAGAGTGAGGAAATGGTATTGGGATTTTGTTAGCTGATAGGAAAAGGAATCTTTCAGCTATCACCAGTGATGTCAGAAAGCTATTTCTGTGAACAGAGAACACAGCAGGATTTACTTACAGGTTGTCAGGGGCAGGGGGTGGTTGAAGGTCTTCCCTGTGGTATTCATTCATTTCTTGAGTGCCGGTACAGTTATTTGCTTCAGCCAACATGATCTGCAATGCATACAAAAAAGCATATAAGTATTCAAATTTTCAAAGAAAATCTCAATCCTAATTAACTATAAATCAGTAAAGCTGGGTAGCCTGAGGTAGGTTAAAATGAGAACTTTGTACATGAAAGGCTACATATGCCCCTAAATCTAAGAATTTCCTGGTTGCAAGACTCCAAATCACTACATGCAACTTCCTCGACTTCAGTTGCCTTCCCAGGGGAAGTGAGAGCAGGTTAACCAAGCCAAATAGAAGTTCATGTCATCGGGAATAAGTTTTTTTGGTTTTGTTTATTTATTTATTTATTTATTTATTTATTTATTTTTGTTCTTTTAGCAAAAGCCATAGATCTCAACGGGAGTAGATTTCTGGCCTGTCATCTGAGAATGTGGAGTGGAACAATATTAGAATTTATGCCCCCCTGATTAGCTGAATTACACCCCTGGGGTCTTAGACTTAGAAGGAGCAGTGTGTTCCTTCAGCACTTTCTTTGTGCCGCTCTTAAGAGACGTAGCACATATTGCTTTATCAAGTTATTCGTGTGATTGTATTTTCTTCCCTTGTACGGCTTAAAGTTCTTTAAGGACAGTTACTATGACTTATACTTCTTTATAGGTATATTAATAGTATTGCCAGTTATTGGACATTGCAAATAGTGTATACTCAAAAAATATACAATTGCTTTTAAAAAAAGAGATTAAGTTGTGCTATCCAGTTAACAGAGAGCAGGGAAGAAATTCTCAAACACTTTACAAGGATGGACTATTTCAAACATTCACAAAAATTCCTATCTTGAGCCTCATTCCTAAATGGGCTTCTGTTAGATTCACTGGTTTTGTTTATTTTCATTTCTGCTCATCTCAAGTCAGAAGTAAGTTGACGCTGGCAAATAAGTGAATAATCAGGCACACATTCCCAGTGTGAAGCGTAACACCTGGATCTCCAAAGTGATATTCACCTCTCTTCAAATTGGAAGATAGTCATCAAAGCCCTAATATAAATAGCAGCTTTCCAAACAGGACTGTGTGCACATTCAGGAAGACCATGGAAGTTAGATAGGGGCTGGCCAGACCTCAGCCTCCCTGGCTCATCTGCTGTGACAGTTACATTTTTTAACCGAGCCACATGCTATATCTGAGCATTTTCCTGTGTTTGATTATTTTATTTAATTCGACATAGAAGTTTGAATAAGGTCTCATAATCCATATTACCGTGTTTATATAAAAACTGAGGAGTTCAGTAAAACCACTGAGTATGATTTGACTCTGTACAATTTCATGTGAAATCCTCTCTTCTCAAAAGAGAAAGCACTTTTGGTATTTGATAAATACCAGACATAACAGTACACTGTTTATTCACCCTTCTTTGACAAGTAGCTCACTCAAGAGAAGATTGACCATTCAGAATCTTTCTTTTTCTTTCTGTGTCTCTCCAGTGAGTTGCCTGTGTTGAGTTTGAACTCAAACTACATACTATATGCAGGTAATGGGGAAGTCTGCAAGTCTTCACTTTCTGACATCTTTTTGAGAGAAAAATATGATCCTGTCTTTCTGATTTCCTCCTATTACATTACAATGTGATGGTAGTTTTTGTCCACTGAACTACGGGACCCTAAAATTACATGTGCAGAGAGTAGGTTGGGGTATGTAGTTTAGTCTCTTAAGCTTATTAAATGATAATGTAGATATCAGTCATGCTTCAAATAAAATATGGAAGATTAAAGTATATTTAGCCTATGGGACAATCTCAATCATGTTTTTCAGTCATTACTTTTATTTGTATATTCAATAAATAAAAATAACATTATCTCTAAATGTGTTTGGTATTTTGGTGATATGTTAGTGCAGAGAAATTGATGTTATACTTGGTAAAGTGTTGGTTTCCATAAAAATTACTTGTTCTAATTATTCTGTACTATTTCACCTCTCAATTATATATCCATCTCATTTGTTTGGAGTTATCCTTTAATTTGATTTTTATTTTTAACAAAATATTTTAATTCAGTATTTTAATAAGTTTGCCTTATGGGTCTTTTATTTATAAAACAATTTATAAAGATTGTATACCAGAATGCTGTAAAGATTTTTTGGCAGTGTGTATTAAGTGAGTAAGTCTTGCTCAAGATATCTATGGTATAACCTGTCTTAGTCAGCTTGGGCTGCCATAACAAAATACCATAGCCTGATGATTGAACAACAGAAGGGTATTTCTCACAGTTCTAGAAGTTGGAGGTCCAAGTTCTAGAGGCTGGAGGGGACAGCCTGGATAGTTTCTGATATTGACTTTCTTCCTGGCTTGCATATGTCCACCTTATCACTGTGTGCTCACATAGCCTTTCATTAGTACATGTGAATGGACAGAGAATGAGAGAGAGAGAGAGAGAGAGAGAGAGAGAGAGAGAGAGAGAGGGAGAGAGAGAGAGAGAGAGAGAGAGAGAGAGAGAGAGATATCTTCCTCTTCTTATAAAGCCACCAATCCTACTGAATTAGGATTCTACCCTTAGGACTTCACTTAACTTTGCCTCCTTAAAGCACTATGTACAAATACAATCACATTGAGGTTAGGGGTTCAACATACAGATTAGTGGGGGACACAATTCAATCCATAGGATTCTTATTTCTATACATTTCTGTTTTTTTTAATTTTTAAAATGTTTATTATTCATTTTTGAGAAAGAGAGAGAGAGAGACATAGAATCCCTAGCAGGCTCCAGGCTCAGAGCTGTCAGCACAGAGCCCGACATGGGACCAAACCACTGAACGGTGAGATCATGACCTGAGCCAAAGTTGGATGCTTAACCGACTGAACCACTCAGGCACCCCCTATACATTTTTAATTTGTACTCTACTAATGACAAGGGTTTTCATAATTGATTGTTCACTGATAGATCAATTGAATCTGTATTTATCAAACACTTAGAGACAACTTCTTATATAACAGGCAATATAGTAGCACTGAAGTCATAAAGACTAAAAGGCATTATTCTTGCCCACTAGGAGTATCCATCTACCCCAAGTATAGTGGGGAGATCAGTCAGATACAAAGAATTAATGTACAATATGGGTAATTGCTATAATCTGGAGACTTGATGAGCAGTAGAATTTAGATAAATGAATGGAAGAAGGGAAACAAGTTGTAAATCCGTAAGGATGTAGAAGGCCTGAATAACACTGTCAACCAACTTGAGATAATTGACATTTATAGAATACTCCAACCAACAATAGCAGAATACTCATTCTTTATGAGCTCAAATGTAGCATTCACTAAGCTATATTTATGCTGGTGTAAAAGCAAGTCTGAGTGAATTTAAAAGGATTGGAAATCATAAAGAATATTTCTGTTACAAAACAGAACTAAATTAGAATTCTATGACAGAAAAATACCTGAAAAGCCTTCAACTATAAGAAGAAATCATAACAGATATTACAAATATTTTGACCCCAAATTTTTTTTTTTAAATACATCAAAATTTGTTTCATGCAGCTAAAGCAGTGATTAACCTCAGTTTTTCCTAAGGGGTGATATCCTTTAAAATCCTTGGATGACCAGGGGTTAGGGAGAAGCCAAGCACTTTCTCTGTTTCTCAGAGGGTCATTTTGATCAATAGATTGTATTAAAAGTAATTGAGGGGTGGCAGGTAAAATGTAAGGTGGGTGAGTATTATTATTTTCACTACTTTATTGATAAATTATTTTCATACAGTACAAATGTATCCATTTTAAACATATCGTTTGATGAGTTAGGGCAAAAGAACAGGGTGATGAAACCACCATCACATCAAGATGTGGGACGTTTGGGGCACTTGGGTGGCTCAGTCGGTTGAGCGTCCGACTTCAGCTCAGGTCATGATTTCATGTCTGTGAGTTCGAGCCCTGCATCTGGCTCTGTGCTGTCAGTTCAGAGCCTGGAGCCTGCTTCAGATTCTGTGTCTCCCTCTCTCTCTGCCCCTCCCCTGCTCATGCTCTGTCTCTCTCTCTGTCAAAAATAAATAAACATAAAAAAAAAGATGTGGGACGTTTGTATCAGCCGAAAAATCCATCCTGGGTCACTTTGAGGTTGATCACAATTCCCCATTCCCAGCCCCAGGAACCCACTGACCTGCATTCTATTTCTGCAGTTTTGCCTTTTCTAGGATTTCTTTCTTATAGATGGTATCATACAGTACATAGTCTTTGTGTCTGGCTTTTTACACTTAGCATAATGTTGTAGACTTTCATCCATGTTGTATACATTCATATTTCACCCTCTTTATTCCTGAGCAATGTTCATTTTTAGACATACACAGTTTATTTTGCTTGATAGACATTTAAGTTGATTCTAGTGTGGGGGTCTTATGAATAAAGTTCTAACATACATTATAAGTCTTTGCACGGATATGTTTTCATGTCTTCTGAGTGGATTGCTGGGCCCAGTGGTAAGTGTAAATTTCTCATTCTCTTTTCGAGCCCTGACTTCTACCCTGGGACCCTGAGTGGGTTGGGGAATGCATTCAGTCAAAAGTGAGAATACACGCAAATCTCACCAGGAGTTGGTTTCTCTTTCAAAGGTAGATCCCCTTTTAGGTTCTACCTGCTTTTTAACAGACTTTCAGTGGGCTCCCATGCTCATGCGCAGTTTAAGGACAGACAGGATTTTGAGCAGAATTTGTATTTAGATTTTTAAATCTCAGTTCTTCTGTGGCTATTTTGCTTACAGGATTTCCCCCTTAAAATCCAACTGGTCTGCTGCCTTTTACTTTATCATCTGCCACCTTGAACTGCTAAGGCTGTAGTTGTCCACCTGGTTTGAGGACATGGGATAGCTAATGAAATACTCAAGACAGTAAAACCACAGACTCACAATTCCTACCCAGTACCACAGTCATCTTTGAGAATAAGCTATTCCCAAGATTTTGCCAGGGTGGAGCCTGATGTGGGGCTTAAACTCATGAACGGTGAGATCATGACCTGAGCCGAAATCAAGAGTTGGACACTTAACCAACTGAGGCAACCCAAGAGCCCCACAAGTAGTTTTTTTTCAATAATGTTGTCCAGTGTTTATAATTTTTATCTGTACCAGAAAGATTCGATTTTTTGAAAATTTGTATTATTAGCAAAGGAATGTCTAGGAAATATTCACCAAGTAGCAAGTAGTAATTATTTTATAGTGGAGGAATTTCAGATAATTCAGATAATTTTTCTTTTTTATACTTTTCTATATTTTTTGTTTTTTCAATTATATTGTTATTATAATCAGGGGGAAAAGAGCATTCCATTTTATTACTTTCATTTTGTGATAGTCTGCAAGAACAAGAACACTGGAAGTTGGAGCTGAGATGTAATTTTAGAGACTGTTTAAGTGCTTTAACAAACAGAAGAGAATTATTTTGTAATTAGTATAGTTTTATGTCTAATGCAAAACCTCCTGTTAAGGTGGTACTTGAAAAGATTTGTTGGGCTTTCACCCCTAAGTAGTTTAAAATTTTGTCTCATTTATGCTATTAATTCATATTAGTATAGCACACTCTTTAATAATACAAAGTAATGCAGGCTCATGTTTTCTGATTAATTTTAGATATAATTAATATAATTTAACTGCTTTTGTAAAGGTCACACTATTATTTCTATGGAGGCATCTTCTGATCTGAGAAAAAAAAAAATGCAAGGAGACGATAATAGCTGTTACTCATCGAGAATTGACCAAACACCAGCCGTTGCTCTAAGCACTTAATGCATTTTTATTTTATTTATTTTTTTCATTATTTTTAATTTTTTTTTTTTGAGAGAGAGAAAGAGAGTGAGCAGGGGAGGGGCAGAGAGAGGAAGACACAGAATCCGAAGGAGGCTCCAGGCTCTGAGCTGTAAGCACATGGGGCTTGAACCCATGAACCTTGAGATTATGACTTGAGCTGAAGTGGGATGCTTAACTGACTGACCCACCCAGGCACCCTGCACTTAATGCATTTTTAAACCACTGAGTGTTCTTAACACCTTTATCTAGTGGGTTCAAATATGATTCTCTTTTTAAGTTTGGGAAACTGAGATTTAGAAAAACACTATTGCTCCAGGGTCACTAACTTGGTACATGGCTGAGTGGCAGTCCCCTAGATTTGAACCCAGGCAGACCAGTTCTGTGTCCACCATTTTTACCACCACACTACACTAAAGTATGGAGAATGTGAATAGGGGATGGGGAATGGATCTCATGGTCCTTCTCTCTCAAAATTAACTGATAGAAAATGTTGCCAAAGGAGAGGAGAGATTTCCTTCCTCAGAGATCTCAGAAAGCTAAATTGGGCTAACGTTTTCCCAGGATGCTTAAATATGGCCTAAATCAAAGGCATGATGATTTCTGAAAATTTCTTCCAGATCAGTATAATTCATTATCTTGGTTCACAGCTATTCTGGCCTAAGCAAAGATTTAGAAGTAAATATTTTCTCACACCCTGCATCCCAACCTTGGCACTCAATTATCCCTTAATTTAGATTTCTAAAAAGTTATTTGTTAAGGTCAGTTTAGTGGAAAGAGTGAAGTAGTAGGTATATATGAGTGTACAGAAGCCTCTTGTTTTTCTCCATTAACCATTCTTTTCTCTCTTATTAATAAAACCTTTTGAGTTTTAACTGCATACATGGCTGCCTGGACAAATTATGTTTTCTTCCTCCCCTTTAGGTGTCTGTGGCAGTATGACTAACTTCCAACCAAAATAGTATAAACTTAAGTGAAATAGTCAATCAAAGTTTTATCTTTCAAAAGGAAAGTGCTTCTTTTCCCCTTCATTTTTTTCCTTTTCCTCAAGCTGAAAAAATGGATGTTGAAAAATGAAAAATCCAATGAAAAAATTGCCTTGGATCTGAGATCAAAACCATATATGGAGAATGGCATACATGAGAAAAAATATGTCCTCTGTTATTTAAGTGATTTTTTTTAGGTTTATTTATTTTGAGAGAGAGAGAGCAAGAGACAGGGAGGGGCAGAAAGAGAGGCGGGGGAGAGAGAATCCCAATCAGGCTCCATGCTACCAACACAGAGCCCAACGCAGGGCTTGAACTCACGAAACCATGAGATCATGACCTGAACCGAAACCAAGAGTTGGATGCTTAACCAACTGAGTCATCTGGGAACCCTTAAATGATATATTTTAAATCTATATCATTTATATCAAGTATTTTGTTGTCTCTTTGTTACAACAATGTAGCCAGTATCCTAATGTAAAAATTGGCATCTGAAAGTAGGGCACCACCCCAATAAAACACAAAATATGTGGTACTGGCTTTGCTATCAGGTGGCTGGAGGCAAGGGGACACATATTGTCCAGAAAGCTGGTGGCTCTTGTTATACCGGAGCGAAACATTTAGTAAACGGTTATTCACAATAACTTTACAGGTAGGCCACATCTTTACTAGAACGGCAGTTCCAGCATAAGTGGCTAGGAAAAGTAAAAGTGTTGTTATATTTTGGCAGATGATTTCTGCTTATAGTAACTAGGAGAGAAGTGGATTTAGTCAATTAACCAATTGGCAAGCAAAAGTTGAAGGTAACAAAACCATTCTAATAGAGTACTCTCTGCCCCATTAATCAAAATAAGCACTGATCTTAAAATATAAAGATATATTTTTTTTCACAGGAGGATGTTTTTGGTCATGAAACAGTGTTAGGTCACTAAAGAGCCCACAATAATGATCGTTTGAAACCAAGATTATATCTGGATTAGAAATAGGGAGACCATCTCAAGTTGAGAGAACAGACTGATTGGAAGCTTAATTTTTGTGCACTCTTACCACTTGCCAACTTTCTGGGTAATTTAATTGTCAAAGAGTTAATTTATTGGAAAGAAAAGGGAGGAATATCAAATTGGTATAAAAAAAGAAATACTAGGGTCTGTGTATGACAAATCAGTGTTAAAACACTAAGATTGTAACCAAAACAAATATATTACCAAAAAATCAATCTAGATTGACTATGAGTTCAGTAATTGGGACCTCAGAAGGTTAGAAAAGTCAAATATATCTGAACCGCAAACAGCAGAAAACAGGATGGTCTCTGAAAGCCTTTCCAGAAATTGCCATATTAAATGTTCTTTGTCAGAAAAGTGGAGTAGCTGGCATCCAAGGTCAGTTTAAAGATATTGTCCTCCCACCTAAGCTACTGTTTCAGATGGCCTCAAGGTAAATGCCATTAAATTGATATGGGTGAGGGAGTAGTCTTAGCCCAGAAACTAGTATATAAATGAAAGCCTGAAGTCATAAAAGCTATAACCAGAGAAGATCCTTTCATTCTGGTTACTTCAAATGGAGCTGACCAGAATCAAAGTGATGAAAAGAAATCATTGCTAACCACAAGCTGGCATACACAAATCTGGCCTATAGTCGCTGAACCTCTAGAATAACCTGTTTCCCAAAGTCTACATCAGCAGTATAAGACTATGAGGACATGTTCCTCGGCTCCACTTTCACTTGAGACCACAGAGAAAAAATTACAAGAAGACAAAGGAAGAGACTATAGAGGACAATGGACACAGGATTTATTTCTAGAACCCATGGCAAACTGGGCTAAGCAAGGAACTTACGCAGCATGAAGTCTTTATAATTCATAGTCAGTGGGATTTGCGACTTGCTTTCCTTCTTCTTTTGAGTTTGAGTACTTGTTTTAGTTATATTGTTCCTGCCCCTACCATTGTATATCATGTATGTATGTGGAGGGCATGTGTCTTTTAGTGTATAAATCACAGGGTCACCGGTGGCCACTTTCTATACTGGAAAGCATTGTGCTTCACTCAGCTATAGGGGCTTCTTGGTGGCTGTAACTCTGGATTCTCTCCATCGGAGAAGACATGAGAATGTTTTGCGTGCCCAATAGAGATGTGGACTGATATACGGGCGGCCAGGCAGTGACACCATGGAAGTGACTGCTAGCTGTCCTCATGGCCCTTTCTCCCCTCCTCCTTTATTAACAGAAACTTTGCTGATAAAACATGAATGTTCAGGTACAGACTGCATTTCTCAACCTTCCTTGAAAGTAGGTGAGAACATATGGCTAAGATCAGGCCAGTGGAATATGAGTAGATGTAATGTGTGTAACTTCTAGTCACAGCCGCAAGATGGACGTTCCTTGCTCCTCCCTTTCTCTGCTGTGCCAGTCTGCTGTATGGACATGAAGTCAAGTGACTTTGAACAAGTAAAGCTTTGTCACAAGTGAAGCTCTCCTACAGCATTTTAGCCTTTACCTGAAACATTAGTTCTTCTGTCCACAGTTTTTAACTGGCCACATGATTGTGGGCAAATCTGAGAGTTTTCATGTCCAAAAGGAAGCACCTTCTCTTTCTATTCTGATGTGTATGCGATTCCTGTGTGAAAAACACATTCTAAGAATTCTGAAAGCATTTACCATACACAAATTTAACATCATTTATAACGAGATACAGTTTAACCACCTTCAAAATGATATAGAAACACAAATTAGGACAACTGATATTCCTCACATTAAACTATTCTTTTCCTGAAGAAACAATCATACAATTTTTGGTGTCATTTCTTATGAATTATTCAAAAGAAATATGACTAACATATAATAAGATGTTCGTAGAATGTTGCTCTCTTCTTTTTAACAGAAAAAATATAAAAACTCCATAACAAAAGAGTAATTAAGCAAACAGTGATGTAATCTTTGTCAAATATAATACAGTCAAATGGTGTTAGGTATACTGCTTTTGCCTTCCAGATCCTCCCTGCTCTGTGCCACAGGCAGCTGACCTGCTTGGACTTTATCAGCAGGTTTCTTTTCTCTCTGATGATGTCAATGAAAAATACTGGCAAGGGATCAGAGAGAAGGAGAGGAGGTAGGCATGGGTATATATTCTCCAGATTCCCTCGTGGCAGCTTCACTGTGAGCTGTATGAAACTCTCTGCCCAAAGTGAGGACTCCTGTCCCCCAGACCTCTGAGCAGAGCGCTTTCCACCTGTGGGTTGAGTAACTGTTCTCAAACCTTGTTTCTTCAGTCCTTGGCTTGAGAGCAGCAACCTGGTTACTAGCTCTGGGATACTGTACTACCCTACATCCAGCCTACATCTTTATAAATTGTCCTTTTATTGAAAAATAAGATAAAGACAGAGAGGAAGGCAAACGAGAAGAGACTCTTTACTATAGAAAACAAGCTTAGGATTGCTGGAGGGAAGGTGGGATGGGGGATGGGCTAAATGGGTGATGGGCATTAAGGAGGGCACTTGTTGGGATGAGTACTGGGTGTATACATAAGGGATGAATCACTAAATTCTACTTCTGAAACCAACACTACACTATATGTTAACTAACTTGAATTTAAATAAAATCTTTTGGGAAAAAAAATCGCCCTTTACTGAGTTATCCCTAAATTACCCAATTTGGGTATGCCCTCTATTCCTGGGACTCTGGCTGGTACATAGGTAAAAAATAAAATTTTATACACTATGATAATTATCATATAGAATCCAATACATAAGGCCTAAGATCAAAAAGAAAGACAGAAAGCAATGGAATACTATGTTATAGTGATAAGATTAAAGGTGAACATATTTTCTTTCTTAATTACATTTCATGTTAGGTTATTTTATTAGTTAAAAAAATGTAAAATTGTTGCTAGGATATTTTGTCAGGTGGATTTTCTTAGCTTTGCTTTACTACCTAGATAAGAATGAATCATTAACATATTGAATTTATGTAAATCACCCTAATCATCTGCTTTCTCTTTTTCTGTTTCTATGCCACAGAGAATTGCTAGAGTAAGTTTTGGAAGCAGGCTGACATGATTCTAGTCAGTGTTTTTCACTTTAAGCAGAGGGAGCGGATTCTGGCTGATTTCACCAGAGGAGTTTATTAGGTATACATCAGGAACATACGCATTTGTGGGGAAAAGAACAAAGCTCAGGACTAAGCTTCTAGTTACGTGCTCTAAATTGTGGAATGTCCTAATATGAAGTCTTTTATCATAACTGTTACCGAACGCTAGATCTTACAGCTTACCTGGATGATGCCCAAGTATTTGACTTTGCTATTAACTCAGCTGTTGCCTGAACCTTGCTGCATATGTCTGCCCTGAGAGCGACCACGGCCTGGAAAAGCCAAATGGCCCTGCAGAGTAGATTCTAGGTGCACTCCAGCTTCACACGGCTCTCTCTTAAACCAAAGTCACTCCAGCTGATAGAGTTGGTGGAGGCTTGTGATGCACTTGCATTTCAGCCACAGAAGACAGTGGGAAATTGAATTTCAACTTCCCTTTTAAGGAAATAGTAGATAGGTATTTTGTGAATATAGAAGATATATTAGCTTACTACAACTGTCATTACCACAGACGGGGCGGCTTAAACAATAAAGATTAATCTTCATACAATTCTGGGGGTTATAAATCTCCTATCAAGGTGTGGGCAGGCTTAGTTTCTTCTGGGGGGCTTCTCCTTATCTTGTAGATGGCCATCTTCTTTCTCTGTCTTCACATGTTCTGTGCGTGTCAGTGTCCCTACCTCCTCTTCTTATAATGACACCAGTCATATTGGATTAGGGACCACTCTAATAACCTCATTTTAACTTAATTACTTTTTAAAAACCCTCTCTCCAAATACAGCCATACTCTGAGGTACTGGTGGTTAGGACACTGATATAAGAATTTAGGGCTGACACAATTCAGCCCATAACATAAGGGTATTTGAAAATCATTGCAACTAAATGCAATTTATGACAGCAGTATTGCTATGAAGGACTGGCATTGTTGGCTGGCCGATAGTAAGACAGGCTTCAAGAAACTGC
Source organism: Panthera pardus (assembly GCF_024362965.1). Classification (NCBI taxonomy): domain Eukaryota; kingdom Metazoa; phylum Chordata; class Mammalia; order Carnivora; family Felidae; genus Panthera; species Panthera pardus. The sequence continues at coordinate 133,197,821 of NW_026527013.1, read as the reverse complement.
AGGAATATGAAGAAGTAACCTGGAAGTTAGTAGAATTGAGTGATGGGAAAAATGTAGGAGAAGCTTAAGGTATCTTAAACGGGAGCTAGTTATATGTCATGTACATCCTAAGAAAGATGTGAAAATGGAGGGGAAATGCCAACAACACCCTGTTTTTGTAATATGTCGGACATGAGAGAAGGAGGGGTCCCCATTTTGAGAGCACTGACAGAGAAGCAATGGCCTGGAGGAAAGATCAAGTTTCCGTTAGTGAAAAGAAAAAAGGGAGAGGTAGACATGTTACTTGAACTTGTGAGCTATAGGGGAATTTGTTATTGATGTGTCAGAGATTATATAAAAAACATCGAATAATGTTAAATAGAAATGTGTATACAAAGTGTCATTTTATCATTAACATTTTTGCAGTTGCCCAATGAGATATTCCAATTTTTTTCATCTTTAAAGCTTATTTTTGAGATCGTGTTTTGTGTGATGCCTAAAGTTTCTCCAAAACAGAAATATTGGAGTTTTCTTTCCATGGTTGTTAAGTAATATGTCTCAAAATTGGAACATTTAAAGGTTTGTTTTGCTATAAGAATAACATTCTCATTTTAATTGATTTATTACAAATTTGATGGAAAAAGAGAAAAACACAACACAACACAACATAAACTTGAAAAACACATGCAGATTCATTGGCAGAAGATTATTTCAACATCAGCAAAGAAGAGATCATAGAAGAGGATTTTAAGGAAAAGCTAATGTGACCTTAAAGGAATATGCACTCCTTGGTCTCCACACATGTGCAGTTATCAGTGTTTATTCACATCTGTCAGCTAAATCATAGATCCAAATGCAAAACGTAACACTCAGGAACATTATGTGGATTTGTGACACTCCCTGGAGGACTTTGGGTCCATAAAGCAATGAATGGATTATAAGAAGACATAAATATGGTATTTTCATCTATGACAGATGCAATCTTACTCCAATGTTATTTATATTATATAAAGGAAAACTGAACCTATTTTCCTCAGTCGAACTGAAAGGAGGCACCCTTAGGGATGAATAAATGAATAGCTTGCTATTAATTTCCAATTCCTATGAATACATCTTTGAAAACGTCATGTTTTGGAGATATTTTTTAATAGCTGGTGTTTGTTTATTTATTTTATGCATGTGTGTGTGTGTGTGTGTGTGTGAAAAATGGAACCGAAAAGAAATTGTGAGATTGAATTGTGATGATAGCAGAATAATAAATTTTTCATTTTTGCCATTATCCCAAATCATGCAAAATTTATCTAACTTTAGATTTTAATGACAAAATGAACATCCAGAGTAGGTTCTATGAAACCTGCTTTTAGTCTTTAACATTCTTTGAATCCTTATCCTTAGTTCATGTTAGGGAAGTAGGATGTGTGGTGTTCTGGAAAGAACCTCGGTCTTGAAGTTAGAGAAGCAGTGCTGTAGTATTAACTCTACCTAGCCTCTATCTTTATGTGTCTGCAGACCTAGGATTGAACCAAGAGATACCTTAAGCTTCTCTGACTCCTAAGTTTTGTACTTAGATATAATCAAAATATCCCATGTCTTTTTTAGCATGTTAGTCCTCCTCAAATTTTGGAAAACGATCATCAGTAAAGCAGTAGGTACTTAGTCATCCTACAAAGGCTATTTTCACAATATTCAGAACTTGGGCCAGATATTGAAGAAGCTGCTATGAATGAGTTTTCTGTATTGAAGATGTTTTCTTGTTCAAAGTAGAAAAGAAGGGTTGGATACATAATTCATCATATAAATCTTATTTGTTACTTAAGATAAGTATAGCTTAGATTAGAACTTTAGCTTTATATCTCACCAAGAGATGTATGAGAGTACGCTCTTTCATTATTACAACTGTGAATGACAAAATGCTAATTGGGTGGAATTAGAGAACAATTTAATATTCTTATTTCAAAAATCAAGATCAGAATCATGATGTTTTGTGCCGTGAAATTATTTGATTTCAAATAGTTCTCTGGTGACAGGTGGCAGTCATATTTCTGAATCCCTGAAACCTTGGTAAAATTGTTAAAAGGTATTTCATTAAGTCAGAATTATAAAATTAAAGATACTACTATTCCTTTTATCTCCAACTCCCCCACCCTCACTTAAAAGCTCTGTTCTGAAGAAAACTACGGATTTGTCCACCAAGGGAAAAAAAGAGTCCTCAGTTGAATTCAGTTCAGCAAAGTTATTGGATCTCTTTCAGATTTGTTGGAGTAATACCCTTAAATAATGTCTTTTATCTTTTTGAGACAATAAAACATAATGCATGCAAGCAGGATGAGTTTTAGCAAAGAAAAAAAGAGTCAGTATATCTAAGTTGAAATTGATATTAAAAATTGAGCCAATTTTCAAAAATAAATTTCCCATGGTCAATTTTGATTGGTGATTTTAGCCAATGAAGTGGCCAGGGTGAAATATTCTCTTGTTGTTGTTATCACTGCAAAATGGTGGAAACAGCATTGGACTGTTTAATGAATTGTTAATTGACATTATCTCTAAGTGTTATCTGATACACGCAAAGTTGTTTTATATGTAAAATAAACGGCTCTTTTTAAATTTAGTTCTAGGTTTCTGTTTTACATAAAAACTAAACTATTGGTTTTTCTGTGTATCTTTAATACTATTTTAAGCTTTTGTAACCAGTATTTGTACCAATTTTGATTTTAATTAACAAAGAAAATTTCAAGTTCTAAAACTTTAGGTGGTCTAATGGTTTATCTTCATATAAAATCTTCTCTGTCCTTCCAATTATATGTCAATTTTAAAATATTGTTCTGAATATTTTTAGGGAAAAGATGTAGTCCAAGACTGATATATGTTTTAATTTATTAGCTAGAACTGATTAAGATATAATGAATTTATTTGGATAGATAGTATGGCATAACAAAAAGAACAGTCGCTTATTAGTATATTTGTCCTATTTATAATTTTTACATTATCCTAAATTATATTTGAGTATTTACTGGGGTCTTAAATAACTTGACATCTGGCTCTGCCAGAGTATCCTACCTTATTTTCTTCTCTACTTTTTCTTACTTCTTTAAAATTCAAACAAATAAACAGTGAGCTTTTAGTGTCCATTGTGTTTAATGCCATCATCACAGTTTTAACTATTACTGAATCATAGCAGACTTTAACACTTTAGAGAGCCCTCTTGTTGCCCCTCTTTTTCTTAATATTCTATTGTATTACCATATGTTTCTGAACAATTTTGGAATAAAAAGTTTGTAGTTAATTAAACCTATGATTATATTTTGAGAAAATTGATATCTTTATCTTATTCACTTATTCTACATCAGTAATATGGAATACTTCTTCAATGCTTTTGGGCATTTTTATCCTTTTTAATTGAGCTTTTTGGTTTTCTTAAAACATACACACTCACACACAGGCACCCCTCATTACTTTTTAAAAAAAATTTTTTTAATGTTTATTTTTGAGAGAGAGAAAGACAGAGCATGAGCAGAGGAGGGGCAGAGAGAGGGAGACACAGGATCTGAAACAGACTCTGCGTTCTGAGCTGTAAGCACAGAGCCCGACACGGGGTTCGAACACATGAACTGAGATCATGTGAGATCATGACCTGAGCCGAAGTTGGATGCTTAACCGACTGAGCCACCCAGGCACCCCCTCATTACTTTTGAATTCAGGAGCATTCTTACATGCTTACTTCTGTATACTGCTCTTCTTTCCAGAATTACCTTTCACTAAGAATGGCTGGCAAAGTGGAATGCTTTAGATGGAAATGTATGTGTGAAAGTGTGTGTGTGTGTGTGTGTGTGTGTGTAAACGCTACTTAACAAATCATGAAGTCTTATTATTTTTCATAAAACCATAAGGGAGTTCACAGCCTTACAATTTCCCAAAGACCGATTTCTCAAAGATTCTTTAGGATAAGGCCCAGTAGGTCTACAGAGTTGATAACAGCTGCTGCTCCCATGTAGATTGTTCTATAAAATCCATGAAGACTGAAAATAAGTATAAAATGTATTTGGGGAGTCAAGAGAAAAATTCACTGAAAGAAAATGGAAGTGTAAGAGCAACATGAACTTGCTAGAAAATGGCAGTAAAACTTTGCCAAAACTTTTTAGGTGGGAGTAAAACTTTGAAAGACATGTGAACTATAGTCATTGGACAAGAGACATCTGAGAGAAGGGGGTTTCCTTACAGTAAGTAAGTCCATGAATTTCTCTCTTATTTCTTGTCAATCTTATCTGTATATTCCCACTCGATGCCTTCTGTTTGAAGGCCTCACTTCCTACCTAGTGTGAAAAGTACATCTTCAGGTCATTCACTTGGTCTTCTCAGCTTCCGCAGTGGGTTTAAGTACTAACCCTGGTGATCCCCTCAGTGAATAAGGAAGACTGTCCCAGCAGTGCTGGCATCCGCCCACAGCCCAAGAGACCTCACTAACAAACCTGAAGATCCTTTAAATAGTGTCATATTTTCCAAATTGTATTGCAGCTGCCTTGATATAGAAACAGAATAGTGTCAACAAGCCTTCACTTGTAGTGATAATGTGCAATAGTGTGTATGAGATTCAGTTCTTAGCATTTGATCTTTTTTGAGAGGCACTTCTCCAACATCACAGGTTTAAATATTTCTATTGATTTTCATGTCTGGATTTATTGTGAACATATAACCTCCAGTTAGCCTAAAGCAGCCTTTCTGATTTCTTAAGCAAAACAACCAGTTAGAAAGACTTCACAACAGCACTCTAAATGTACGCAAGTGAGCTGTGAAAAATAATTGTATTTATGGTAGGCATTTTACATTGGAAATTGTTGTCAACAGTTCAGTTTTCAGAATATATTATTACAATAAATGGCTGCTTCTGGGTCAGGCAAGCTTTTGTTAACTTGAAATCTCTGCAATGATCTGCAAATTATTTACCTACATTACTATATATATATATATATATATATATGATATACATGTATGGCATACATGTATATCATATATATGTATATACATACACACACACACACACACACACATATCAAGGAGAACCATTTTGATGGCTCTATTGCTCAGTCCCACAGTATAACTTTCCAGATGTTGATGGTTAATACTTGTAATTAATTAAATATTTAATTAAAATATTTAAAGTATTTTTCAGATGTGCACAGTTAATATTTAATTCTCCCTAATTTATTTACTTCTACTTCAAACAGAAAAATTAACTGTGGAATTTAGACGATTCCATATTTCCCCTATGAAATTCACACTTAGTCTTTTGGAGGAAGTATTGGACCTCTTATCTGAACTCTATGTTGTTACTATTGGTCTCTTCCTTGTAAGGTATTGACTTGATTATTTTAAAAATCCTTTCTCTTTGTTCTGCGTATTCCTGGCTCTGCTCAAGTCAGGCCAAGTTCTTACTGGTATAATTACATATATTTCGAGTACCTGGCTCTGGACCAATCATGTAGTTGATGCATAGTAACTGATAGTACTTTATTGTATTATATTGCATTTCATTTTTTAAATTTTTTAATGTTTATTTATTTTTGAGAGAAAGAGACAGAGAGTGAGGGAGACACAAAATCAGAAGCAGGCTCCAGGCTCTGAGCTGTCAGCAGAGAGCCCGATGTGGGGCTCAAACTCACCAACCGTGAGATCATGACCTGAGCTGAAGACAGATGCTCAACCAACTGAGCCACCCAGGTGCCCCTATTTTATTTTATTTTTATTTTTATTTTTACTTTCTTTGAGAGAGAGAGAGTGTGTGCACACATGCAAGTGGGGTGGGGCAGAAAGAGAGGGAGAGAGAGACTCTTAGGCACGCTCCACACTCAGGGAGACTGAGGCAGGGCATGATCTCAGGATGGTGAGGTCATGACCTGAGTGAAAATCAAGAGTCAGACACTTAACCGACTGAGCCATCCAAGTGCCCCTATTTTATTTTAATTTAATTTAATTTTACTTTATTTTATTTTATTTATTTTATTTTATTTTAAGGTAATCTTACTTGAAAAAAAAATTTCTTAAATTTAAATGATGCTATATTTCTTTGTTAGGTCCTCAAAACCAAAACATTTTGCAAAAACAGCATCACCTAAACTTTCTATCATATACTTCTCATATAAACTACCTTTAGTAGTTTTCAAATGAATAATTGAGGCTTAGAGTGAGTAAATAATTCTACAGTCTGGCACAAAAGGAGTTTATTCCTATATGTTGTGCTTTATATTATTTTAAGTAGTTGAAGCATGAAATTTAGAATTTTCTAGATAAGGATATTTATCCAAACAATCAGTGTGGATGATTTAAAATCCTACCTCACAGGGTTTTTGTTTTTTTTTTTAATGCAAAATGGCATAAGAAAAAAGGCCCCTGATTAAACCAGTAAACTAATATTATCAATATGTATGTCTTTATACATAAGGACAAATAATAATGGATATAGTATGTCTTTATACATAAAGATAATTAAAATTCTAGAAAATATCTGACAAACGCAAGAAGTAAAACCCAAGTGATCTAACAGTTTTGAAGATATCAAAATATATCCATCTGCCAAGAAGAAAGGAAGCTTTTTAGAAGAGGAAGCTATTAAATTTGAACTTCTTACAATTCAGTTAATAGAGTATATGATTATTTACCTGCTGCTATAGACTGAATGTTTGTGTCCCCCCAAATTCATATGCTGAAACCAAATAATCCTCCGTTTGTTGGTATTAGGTGCAAACGTTGGGGTGTTTAGATCATGAGCACGGAACCTTCATAAATAGGATTCGTGCTCTTATAAAGGAGACTTCAGAGAGATCCTTTGCCCCTTCCACCATGTGAGGACCCAGCAGAAGACAACTGTCTATGAACCAGGAAACTGGCCATTACCAGACACTAAATCTATGGATGCCTTAATCTCGGACTTCCTAGCCTCCAGAACTGTGAGAAATAAATGTTTGTAGAGGCCATCCAATCTGTGGTATTTTCACTGTAGTAGCCCAAACAGACTAAGATATCTACCAAGTTTTAAAAAGCAAAACAATATTAATGATCTCCAAATTTTAGCATATCTTACTGTAAGTGTAAATTTTCAGTGATTCAGAGTAAGAGACACACATCGGATCATATTTTCAGTAAACATAACAACTGAATTGTAAGTATTTATGTATATAAGTAGATGATACCAATTAGTAAGGAAATGATTGTTTCAGTACGAATGGACAAGTAACAGGAAGAAAAGATTTTCAACAACAAAAAATACAATTAATAAACAAACATGAAAAAATATAAAATCACGTTAGTGAGCAAAGAAGTATAAATCCATGTGAGAGGTTAGCAGATGGCTGCATGTGGTAGATCAGTATATTTCAGGTGTTAAATGAAAGCAACCATCAGGCACCATTTTCTTTGGTTATTTGGGTATTATGACATTCCTCCCTGACTGATAAGGAAATAAAAACCATACATTTGTACACTCATAGAGGTCATGAGAGCCAGAGCTAACATTCAAATGCATTATTGATCACATTATTTTAAAAAATTAAATAGAAGAGATAATACTGACAACAGTAACAAAATAGGCATGGCTGTTTACTGTTGGTGGCAGGAAATATTGGTTAAAATCTTAGAATTTGGTTGTATGGGGCAAAAGCCAGCATATTGTTTTCTCCGATACATTAGTCTCAGCAGTGAAACTTAACTTCTAGTGATAATCCAAGCACAGGAAATGTGGACAAAATTCTATGTTATTGCACCATTTATAATTGCAAAGTATTCAAAGCTTACAGTCCAAAATTAAGGATGGGAGATGTGGAAAAATGGAATCTGAATTTTGCACGTTGTGCTGAACGTCTGGCATCTGCTTCTTTGGGTTCACTCTCCAACTTTGTCCATGCAATCCTGTGCCCTGCTGGCTTGCCTGTTCCACTTGAGTGGACTCTCTTACCCTCTGGCTTTGGGCTGTGTTCAGCCAATACAAAACATGCTAGAGACTAGGGGGGAAGAGGAGAGTGAAGTTGGAATACATTCCCCAACTCCCTCCCCATTGATCGCTATGGTTGGCTGGGTCCGGGCACCAAATGTCCTAACTCCTGTCAGATACACCTCTCCAAGGAGCGGTCTCTCTAGGCTCATGACACTGCTCGCTGCCTTTTCTCTAAAATCCTCTCATTAGTAAGGGCTCCCAGGGTTGCTAGCCCAGGGTAGATACTATAGCATCTCTTATTTCCTAAACACTGACCCTTTTATTTGGCTCTTCTCAAATTGCCCACTTAAGTGTGCCATATGTTTGTTTCATGCCATGGTTCTAATGTTCTTCTGAATTTTTAAAACTTTTCATTTCTGTTAATGGTGACATGTTTTTCAATGTTGATAATATATGTAAAAAGCAAAAGAGCAAGTTTTAAAGATTCAGCTTCACTGTCCTATTGCCATTGTAGGTAGGTTTTTTTTTCAAGATTTTTTTTTTTCAATTGCCATTGTAGGTAGACTTATTTTTTCAAGAAATATTTCATGATTGCCTGCTCTATGCCAGGTATTGTCTTAAACACTTGAAGTACAAGATATCTCATGAAACTGTAATATGTGAAACATTATCACTGGCGATAAATGCAAACATAAGTCTACTTGTTTATGATGTAGCTTTGATTAATCATGATTCTTTCAACCTATTTTCCCAATGTTATTTGCCAAGGATGGGATATTTATGTTCTTTAAGATTTTAATAATCTTCTATTTATTATTGCTAGAATAATATTCTGTTATTTGTTATACAAGTTATTGTATAACTTTATAGTATGTTATGTCAATGAATTTGGTTTTACACATTAGAAAAAGTGTGAAAGTCTATATAAGCCTTCAAGAAAGGCTAGGAAAAATATAAGAACACACTTGAATCATGAACTTTCCATTAAAGCATTAGGTTTTATCTTACAAAAATGGAGCTTCAAACACCTGAAATTTGAATTCAGCTTGCAAGGACTCATCAAACTGCTTAAAGAGATTTTCAGGGGTTTTTTGTTTTTTTGTTTTGTTTTTTTTTAATTGACTCAAAGAGGAGCTGTATAAAAAAACAGATCTTTTGACAGAATTTGCCTCTGTAGGTGATAGGCCATAATACATGTGAATAGATCAGTTTATTATTGTGGCTCACTTTGAATCTGGGGTCAGATTATTGCCATTCAAACTCCCACACATAATAGTTGTGTGACATTTGCAAAGTAATAATAGTATTTAACTTGTGAGGTTATTTTGAAGGTTAAATGAGATAATAATACCTGTAAAACTATCAAAACAATATTGGAATATAATAATCACCACTAAATGTTAGCTATTTTTCCCTTAGTGCTACTATAATTGTGCAAGTGGAGGCATCAAATATGTCTAAAGCCACTGACACAGTATCTAAACCACCACCATCTTGGACAAAAGATTATCTTACGTGTGTTTTGCTATATTTTTTTCCTTTAGACAAGCAGATAGGTGTTTATTTCACAGTGTTGACATTTAATAAAAAATATCCTTCATTCTTTCCTTCCTTCCTTCCATCTCTCCTTCATTTCATCTTTCCTTCCTTCCTTCTTTCCTGTCTTCAAGGTGCTTCCTAATTGCCACTGGCTCAGTTAACCTAATATATATGTGTTTTGTATGTGTGTATAAATTTGGAGATGTATAGAAAAACAAGTAGATGCACTGAAAAGATTAATGAGACATATCAACACCAAGGGATAGGGATGTGTTTTGTTTATGCAAAATGCTATAGCTGTATGTTAAATATAAGTTTATATTACCATAATAATGCATTTCTTCCTAGCTATTAATCTGAGCTACAGAATATCACATGTATATTTAATTTTCCTTCAAAGGGATCTAAGCTTATTTACATGTTCTATATGTAGCATAGTTTTAAGGACATTTTAATATTGGCCACTAATTTTATTCTGTCAGAATGTTTTAATGTAATTACAAAGGAATGTAGCTACAATCTAAGCTTATTTAATCTACATTCTCTCTGTTTGACCTTTCCTGTAGGAACATATGAAAAGAAATCCATGCCATTCTACAAAATTCCCAGTGCGAGGAAGAGAGCAAAAATAACAAAAATTTCCGTATGAATTATTTTGTGTAGTAACAACTTACAGTCCGAAGCATATGGCAGTAAAAAAACAAAACAAAACAAAACAACAACAACAACAAAACGATAACAAAGCTAAACAAACAGCTTTCTTGTTGCTCACTTTCTTAATTCCTCTAAAATAAGGCATTTCAATGAAATAAATTATTTCCAAGGAGCATGGTAACTTCTGTAGGATGACTGTATTTACCTCAAGTAATAATTCTTAGAGATAGTATGTACAAAAGTCGACATAATTATTTTCTTTATTTGACTATAGTGTCTGGATCTTAGTCAAAGGACAGAGTGCAATTGGTTTGTTTTTCAAGTTATTTCTTATTTCAGTTGCATGTCAGAAAGATCATAGTGTTACTGTTTTAATTTTGATTGTTAACATGAAATTGGAATCCAAAGTAAAGGAAAATTGTGAAAATTAACTTGTTACGAGTATAAGAGAACAAAGCATGGGCATTATGATAATGTAATCATTGAGAATCTGTGAAGTAAAATGTATTTTTAAAGACACAAAGTTAATGCTTTCCTTTGAAATCTCCATGTAAAAATTAAAAACACAACTTTAATAGAAGACAGGCACAGGTAGTATATGAAGAATTACAACTGGGAAATTAATAAAAATAGTATCTAAAACAGTATTAGTAAGATATGAAGCTCATTCATTAACGGTCTCTATGATAATATATCACTGAAAATGTTGCATGAAGGACAGTCTTTGATAGGATTATGTACAGTATAATAGCAAGATAGTGGAATTAAAATTCACTGAGAAGATACATCTTGTGAACTGAAGGGTAAGAAGATAATAATGGTAACATTAATAATAGTAAATAACAAGAATAAAATTATTCACATAAATAGAATTTCCATCAGCAGCCATTATTGTAATTATAGGAATGATAAGCTAGTAATCTACAGTAAATAGCTAATCTTTATTGATTCACTGTTTAATTTCTTTTTATTTTAAAGGCTTTAGAACTGCTGTCAATAACAATAATGTGTACACGGAAAAAAAGTTACACCAAGAAAGAAATGGAAAGAATGTACTTCATTGTGCAACACACAGCATTACTAAAGAATCTTTTTAAAAATACATTTCTATTCTATTGTTAAAGAAAAAGAAAAAAAGGCATTCAAAAGATTTGCCCCCTTTTTAAATGATTGCTGTGGGATTTATTCTAACACCGTTTATGGGGGTTCCAGAGATGAGGTGAGAAAATGCAGGGATCTCAGCTCTGGCTCTTTAATCACAGGGAGTTGAGGATTATTCTTCATCAATAACACCTGGGAGAAAAAGACAGGCCATCAGCAGGCTGACCCTACAGCAGCCCTAGGGGCAGTTCCACCGCCACCAGCAAAGTTAGCACTAAGGGTAACCGAGCCATTATCTGAGGTCTGGAGAATAGCGGGAGCAGAGAACTCACTTCTTGATGGTAGAAAATAAATTCCATGTTTAGCTCATGATTTCTGGCAACCAAGCCTTCTTCCAGGGAACGAAGGTTAATTTTCTTTTAACATAAATGAAAGATGAGAATGCGAAAGGATGAGTCACTGGGGCGTTCCATCAATGACATTGCAAGAGAGGAAGTTGCAAGGAGGCAGTTTTCCATTTTACTGCAAGTGATACAAAATTCACCAGAAAAATTTTAGCTAGAATCTAAAATCATAACGTGCAGTGATTGCAGAGAGAAAAGAAATCAAACTTATTTCTCTTTTCAGTTAGCTTTTAGTTAAAATCTAGACGGATTATTTAATCACTTGAGCTCCTAGGTGATGACTGTCCTTTAGCTATCTGTTAATTATTACCATTTGAAAAGTCTTTTTAAGATTCAGTTAAGCCATTGCCCTTTATTTCATTCTCCACACAGCCCTCCCAGCCACTCCCCACTTCAGAAAAACCTGAACTCGGTAAGGAGAGAACAGAACTCAGTGCTGTAAAGCAGTATCAGTTTGAACCTGGAAGTTGGTTAGTTCTATGCATCCTTTCAATGATAGAATTTCTGATTTTTGTCGTTACACAGAAGACCCACAGGACTACCACCCTCTCTCCTTTCTCCTTCATCTCAAGAGTATCCCTGCCACACCTCAAGTCAGCTCAGGACCTGCAGATTCCTACTCTTTTCCATTTTCACTTTCCTTCTCTCTAAAACCTTTTGCCTCTCACTCCCACACCCCCATGGACTTTCTTCTGTCTCCAGTAAACCATATTTTAGTGCTGAAAATCACTTCCATATAATCAAAAATTTCCTTAAAGTTGTCGGTTTCTCCATAGTAAAAAAGTTTCCCCCGGAAAGCACCATAATCTTCATGACTGTTTCCATTGGTAGTGTATTTTCCTGGCCTTGGGGTCTCGTGGGTTAAGGAAGGAGACTGTCATTGCCATTGGCCACCACTGTGATTTCTAGATAAGTGTCCAGACACCGTGGCGTCACACCCCTTGCTCCTTTGAAATTCACTATAATTTCTCCTGTCACCCTCTTCCCTCCTTGTCACCAGGTTCTTCCTCAGGACCTTCTTTAGTGACTTCAGCACATTCTCTATATCTGTATCCACATCTTAATCAACGATTTCTCTCTTTTTTTTTTTAACGTTTTTATTTATTTTTGAGACAGAGAGAGACAGAGCATGAACGGGGGAGGGGCAGAGAGAGAGGGAGACACAGAATCGGAAGCAGGCTCCAGGCTCTGAGCTGTCAGCCCAGAGCCCGACGCGGGGCTCGAACTCACGGTCCGCGAGATCGTGACCTGAGCCGAAGTCGGACATTTAACCGACTCAGCCACCCAGGCGCCCCACGATTTCTCTTTTTATAATGTTAGTTTTTTATCTTACATTTAAATAACCACCTGAAAAATATTTTTTCCAGCTTTATTGAGGTATAATTGACAAATAAAATGGTAAGATATAAGATATTTAAAGTGTACATATGACATATGTATACATTGTGAAAAAAGGATCCCCCCATGTAGTTAATTAACATACCCGTCACTTCACATAGTTATCCCTCTGGGTTTTATTTTGTTTCTTTTTTTGAGTGTGTGTGTGTGTGTGTGTGTGAGAATACTTAAGCCTCACTTTCCCCAGCAAACCTCAATTGTACCATGCAGTGTTATCAACTAGACTCAGCAATCAATACACCAGATCCTCACACTTTATTTATGTTACAGCTGAAAGTTTATACCCTTTCTTTTTTTTTTTTAAGTTTATTTACTTTGAGAGAGAGAGACTGGAGAGGGGCAGAGAGAGAGAGAGAGAGAGAATCCCAAACAGGCTCTACTTTGCTAGCACGGAGCCCAATGTGGGACTCAGACTCACAAACCATGAGATCATGACCTGACCAGAAATCTAGAGTCAGACTCTTAATGAACTGAGCCACCCAGGTGCCCCTATACCTTTCTTTTCTTTCTTTCTTTTTTTTTTTTAATTCATTTATTTTGAGAGAGTGAGAGAGCACACATGCACACACAAGCAGAGGAGGGGCAGAGAGAGAATGAAAGAGAGAATCCCAAGAAGGCTCCATGCTGTCAGTGCAGAGCCCAAATAGGAGGCTTGATCTCATGAACTATGACATCATGACCTGAGCCGAAATCAAGAGTCCGATGCTCAAACAACTGAGCCACTCAGGCACCCGGTACACTTTCTTAAGACCAGTTTTGCAAGGCCAGTCTTGAAGCAGTATGGATTTGATGCTAAAGAGGAGAGAGTTCAGGCTATAACAAAAGATCACACTAAAGAAAACACGTGGCCGTGAATTTATTCCTGGATTCCAATTGGCTTTTACTCTGCTTGCCATTCACTCCAGTCATTCATTCAGCTTCATTAATCGTCTACTGTATAATCTGGTAACTAAGGGGCAGTCGCAATATAGTATGTTTATACACTCCAGTAAAGGTGTGCACTGGGTACAACAGCAGCCAGTAAAAGGAAGACCCAGTTTTGCCTGAAGGGATGGCAGGGCATCAAGGAAGCCTTCACAGAGAAGATGGTGCTTGAGGCAAGACGTTGAGGATAAGAAGAAAAATACCAAACAGTAAAAAGAAGGGAAGACTTCAAAAACAGGAAATAGGTAGTTCAAGTTGAATGGCCAGAGAGAATAAGCCAACATGGGTGAAATGGAGGGTACATATTGAGAAAGCCACAGGAGGCAAGTGACAAGATGCTTCATTTCCTGCCACTCTTTCTCATTTGACTTCAGTGTGGTGCAGGTCTGATCATCTCATGCTGATCCTAACATCCTTTAACAGTGTCCCATCAAATTCAGATCCATATTTTCGAAACATTAGGAATAGGTGGGTCATGACAGAAGCAAGGCAATCTCATGAATCTGAAGTTACTCTGTATACTTTTGTACTGTCTTTATTTCCTTAAAAATCTCTAATCTCCATTCTCTGGGCACTGGGTCTGGTCCTTATCTTCTCTTCCTTGGCCTTGCAATTCTCTCCTCTCTGGCTTCCCTGACTCTAGTCTTTTCCTTTTCCAATTTATTCTTCCTGCTCTTATAAACACAAATTTAATCAGGTGACTCCTTAAATATTTCACTGGCTACCAACTCTAGGATAAAGTGCAAGCTCTTTAGCTTAGCAAACAAGTACTCTTCATATGCTCTTGTTATTTATTCTCAGCCTCATCCCCTGTGACTCTCCCTACCCTCTGTAGTTTTATCCTACATGTTCCAACTATCTGCGAGTCCCCAAAGACATGCTTTCCATGCTCTGGCATCTTTGAAGGTCATGGTTCTCTTTCTCTGAACCAGATGTGTCTTCACCTAATGTGGTGATATGGAGAACTCCTATTCAGTCTTCAAAACTCAGACCAGATGGTTACTATTTTATGGCATTGTCCCTGTACTCAGTTAATGTATAGAATTTGTAGATTAATAGAAGTTGTCTATATAGTCTCAATGCTGTTTCTGCACCTTATACATGCATTTAAATTACTAGTTAAATTCTTGGTTTAACCGTGCTGGCATATAGGGGCACCTGGGTGGCTCAGTCAGTTAAGCAACTGAATTCGGCTCAGGTCATGATCTCACGGTTCATGAGTTCAAGCCCCATGTTGGGCTCTGCGCTGACAGCTTGGAGCCTGGAGCCTGCTTCCGATTCTGTCTCTCTCTCTCTGCCCCTACCCCACTCATGCTCTCTCAGAAATAAATGTGTTAAAAAAACAAAACAAAACAAAACACAACACACTGGCATATGAAAAGCACCTAAATAAAATATTAAAATGAGTTGTATTGCATTGAATAAAAGAGAGGAAATTTTTGTAAGGAAGACTTATTTTGCAGAAAGTTACTATTAAAGTACATCATATCTCAGCAGTCATATGTCTATCTAATCCATTTAAATGAGTGTAAATCTTCCAAAGCATGTATCAGGAAGCAGAAACACAAGCAAAATTGTCTCCAAATGATGCAAAACCTATAATTAACCAAAACTCCTCAGAGAATATATTCTGCCTCCTATCATAGATTCCCTGCTTCTTCCTTATCTACATTTCTACCCATTTTGTAATAGTAATTAGTGTTTTATAAAAACAATCTACCAGGATGAAGCACAGCTCTGTTACTTGGTTTGTATTCAGGTAAAAATACCAGTTACTGGGGTGCCTCGGTGGCTCAGTCAGTTAAGCTTCTGATTCTAGATTTTGGCTCAGGTCATGATCTCACAGTTGTGAGATCAAGCCCTGTGCCGGGCTCTGTGCTGGAATCGGGGAGACTGCTTGGCATTCTCTCCCCCTCTTTGCCCACCCTCACTATGTGCAGGCACATGTGCACAGTTCTCTCTCTCTAAATTAATGAACTTAAAAAAATACCACTTATCACCAAATTCATGCGATAACACTTATATGATGTAAATTTACTTTGGAACATCCTATTCTTACTGGAGTACTGTGTTTTGTAGAATGATTAATAGTATTTAATAATGCAGGCTGTATGTTTTGCTGTCAGTAAACTCCAAAGTATAGAGAAGTTATTAAGAGTTGAACACATTGAAATGTCTAGGGTCCCTGAAAGACAGCTATGGGTCCAGGAGGTGCACTCCATTTTCCCACACAGCCACCACATCCTGTTCCTCCCTCATCCAGGAGGACGTAAAGACTGAAGGTGCTGTGTCTGGTTCCTTTGAGGGGGAGATACAGAGTTAATTTAAAGCACCAACTTTCATATTCTTCTGATAAGTACTAATTGTGTCTGTGAGGCTAAATGTCACTACTTCCCTGAACGTGCAAATGTGTTTACTTGATCTGCCCCAATATTATCTGTCATTTCATAGTTTTCTGTTTGTGTGCTACTTGATGGTATTTACTGAAGGGGCCACCAAGCATTTGTCTTAACTTCTTAATGATCTGTGTGTGTGTGTGTGTGTGTGTGTGTGTGTGTAAACACAAATGTTTTGCTTCTCTCTCAGTAGCACATGCATCAAGGCATAGGTAGAATAAGGTGAGGATATTTAAGAGTGGTAAGGGAGGCACATGGAGAGAGATTTATAAAAATGCATTATAAAAATACAAATGGAAGAGTCTGTGAATATATGTGAAAGAATGATATACTCTAAGTGGAGCATTCAATTTTAGGAGTGATAAAGCTCTAAAATTTGGCTGTTTAGACGATTGTTAATTAGATAATTGAAGCATAAAAATTAACTCCTAGATTTAAACTGTTCCTTTACCTATATTTTCTATCTGTTGTTGATTTCCCGTAAGAGCAAAATGATCTCACAGTTATTCGATTGCTCTACAATTTAGTCAGGGTGCTTGGTATAAAACATAATACAGTACAGATGTCAACTCAAGAACTAAATAGCACATATTTCTAAAGAACTGTAAAAAAATATTAACGCTATAGAAACAATGGCTCTGTAATTACTTTTTGCTGTGGAGTGAGGTTAGGCATTTATCCTTATAGAGTCCTAATACACTTAAAGTCCGCTCTGCTCCTGTGGTCCTTTTCCCTTTGTTGATGAATGCATTGTGCGGGTACCTCGTATGGCCACCACAGCATTTGAGGTCATCCGATACTGTTAACACAAATGGTGTGAACAATAGTTTATATGCCACTTAACTCCTTGGGAGAAACGGTTAACCTTGCTAGGGAGGACAGATCAGTCATGTATAGTTATTAAGGTCTAGAAGGTTTTGTTATGCTCTAAAATACTTTTGTACAACCACAGTACACTTCTGTATGAGGCCCACTTTAGCAGGAAAGCAAAGGAAGGAGAACTCATCTTCGGAATTTTTTACAGAAATGTACAATGAAACAGGTGATGGAAGTGTCTCAAAGATCCATTTCATTAATGACACCTCCACTGCAGGGGTGGCAAACATTTTCCCCTTTAGAAATAGACTTTCTAAAAATATGTTAATGAATTAAGAATAAAGGCTTTGCAGATGTAAAAAAGCTTTTGAAAATTTTCAGCTTGCTAAAAGGAATTCAATCTGATCACTTTGTTTAAAGATTTCAGAATCATCTTATTATGTTTTAAGTGACTGCTTTTGCTATGAAATGAAGGGCCCTTATTAAATTTACTCCAGGTCATTACCAGGCTTCATTTAAAATTAACTTTCAACCACTGCCCTTAGTAACTATGTATTTTTAATCTCGAGGGTCATCTGATGATGATAGTCTCAAAAGGAATCAGCTGAGAATACCTAGAGAGAATCTTCAGCTCTCCCCTACTTCTAATGAAATCATGAGACTTATCTCCTTATTACTGGTGAGCAAGGGATATGTAGAAAAACAATCGTGAATTTATTTTTTAATCTTGAAAAGTACCATATTTCATTCCTTTTTCTGAAATAATATATCCTTATAATACTTCACCGGCACTGAAGATATTTTTTAAATATTATGAGTAGAAAAGCATGAGATGAACAACATTTTTTAAAGGTCATTGTACAGAGCAGCACATGAGTGAAAATCCTTTGTTTCTTATACCCTCAATAAAAACAGTTGTACTGGGGTTTTCTTGCATTTCATTAAACTATTAACAAGAAAAAGTGCATTTACAGCTTTTTCAAACAGGAGAAAAAGAAATCAGTTTACCACCACTGCTATTTAAATATCTTCTAAGTGGCAAAATTAAACCATGTCTCTTTATTTATTTATTGCACTTGTAAAAAGATTAATGGGGATGTGATTCCTTGAGGCTTTTACATATAACCCCTTCACAAAGAACAAAATTATACAGTTTGGCAAATGAACTAAATTAGCTACATTTATTTAAATAATCACTATAGAGGAAACAATAAATCAACAACATTCTGCACCAAAAAAAGTGTTTACAGAGTGTCTTGTAATTTGTTTTATCGAGGACACAGACTTTTTGCTCTTAGCTAATCTTGCTTCTAACAGTCTATTATCACATCAACCATTAATGAGTATTTGCAATAGAAATTTAGCTGGAGCTTAGGACCAGAAAAGTAAGGATAACTTCCACCTTTGTCGCCAGCAGTTTCTCTGAAACACATTCTTCTAATAAACATTTTGTCAGAGGTTCCTAATAACTTCAGAGACAATCAAAATTAAATGGCAGAGCTTTGTTAAATCAGGGAAAGAGATGATTTGAATGGTCATAATCGTGCAATTATCTCAGCCTCTCTATATTTCAAAGGACTTTGTCCATATCTCAGTCTATATCAGAAGTAAGTGAGTAGGGGGAGCTCTAATGCTGAACCTGTGATATATTCATAAATCAGGACTTTCAGAGCCTGTCACGGGCACCATAATGAGGGTCATTATTCAGGCAGAGTGTCAAAACTACTATCAAAGGACCTTCTCAGAATTACAATCATTCTGTTTCTTGTTAAATAAGCAATGTAGTACACAAAAATGGCAAACAAGAAGCAGGTCAATTTGATACAGTGTGAGGGCACAGAGATCTCTAGAGTAATTTACCCTCTGGGAATTCTGATGGCTGGTGAGATGAATTATACACACCCTCAAAAAAGATTAATGGTAATAAACCCCTTGAACATTTTCACTAAAAAAATCCTTACAAATTGCTCATAAGCAACTTTAGAAACAAATCTGGGGAAAAAAGTGATTAGTTTTGGTGTTGTTACACATAAAACTCCTTGCAAAGATAAAAAATATCATCTTGGAAAACTGTCAGTGCACCAATAAAATGTTACAAATTTGATTAAGTTCATAGTATTTGGTCAATTAAAAAAAGTAAAACTTTAAAACTGGAAGATTTTCATTCCCTTTATCTTAACCACATCATACAGCCACAGACTCACATATATGCAAACATGCACGCACATCTCCGATATACACATAAAAGCCAACCAGTGCACAGTAATACAGTAAAGAAACAATTTCCTGATGTTTGTATTTCTCTGGAAAGCACAGTGACATAGTTAGAGAAAGATATGAAAAGTAGGCTTATAAAGACTTTCATTCTTTGTATGTCAAAAAGGGAGGAAACAGTCTTTAGTCCTGTGGCTCTTAAGGAGGTAAGTACATCTTTCCTCAATTTTCAGGTGCAATTAGCATGCCTATGTCTTTTTATGACCAAAGTAGTAAATGCTTCAGCCCCACAGACAAGCATGTCATCAATTAGAACTAACATAAAAGTATATGAGTCTATGTGGACAAGAATTTGAAGAAATTTTCATATAGTTGTGAGTGAAAATTCATATAACCTTGTTGGCAGATAATTTTGCAATGTGAATACAATGTCATAAAAAAGTAATTCAAATTTGAATCCAAAGTTCTACTTGTAGAAAATCATCTGAAGGATATAATTTTGTGCCAATATAACATTTAGAACATGATATCTCAAATAAAAGATGGGTTAAAGCAGTTACATTTGAGCCAAATAAGGAAATTATATATATTATACATATAATATATACAATTACATATATTATATATATATATATATAATTACTATGTATATATATGTCCCTTGAAAAAATACTGTAGAAAAATATTTATGATTATAAAAAAATAACTTCTTAAGCATTGCTAAGCAAATAAAGAAACTTGCAAATAAAATTAGGCATCAAATGATAATTTTGATACATAAGGTAAATTTTTTTCTTTTTGCACTTCTCTGCATGTTTCAAATTTCATACAACCAACATATATTACTTTTCCAATAAATATAAGTATATTACACAATATTTGTTCATATAATAAAGACATGCCTATTTTAAAAGAAAGCTTTGGGCTGCCTGGGTGGTTCAGTCCCTTAAGCATCCAACTCTTAATTTTGGCTCAGGTCATGATCTCACAGTTTGTGAGATCCTGTCTCGCTCAGGCTGTATGCTGACAGTGCAGAGCCTGCTTGGGATTCTCTCTCCCTCTCTCTCTCTGCACCTTCCCCACTTGCACACACGGGGTCTCTCTTCCTCAGTAAATAAATAAACATTAAAAAAAATAAATAGAAGAAAGTTTTGAAATCTAAATAGTATAATATTAGAAGACTATCTTCTAAATAGAAAACACTCTTCTATTAGAGTGAAGAATTTCCTTTTGCAGCTTTTTCAATGAAATGGACATTTATTAGGAATAAATAGATGTGTTTAACAGACATTTTTCAATCAGTATTGCTTACAATCCATGGAACTTCAATGAGTCTGGCTTTGGCATGGACAATGGTCATCTAAACATTTAAGTGAACATTTGTATTTATATTATGTAACTTTGGAAAAATTTATGTTGACAGGAAGGGAAAGGGAGATATTTGAAATTATTTTTATTCTTACGTTTTATCTTTATATGCTTTTGTTATCAAGTTTAAATACAACCACTACTGTTTAAATAAAAAAAAAACCACAATGAAATAAATCTAAGGAATCACTTAGTGATTTTTAAAGCCCCTATTTTTTAATTTTGTGCTTACTGGGTACAAAATAGGATTAAGCACAGTCAGATATAGTGGATTTTACATAAGAGGGCAGAGCACATAATCTTCTGATAGATAAAAGCCATTAAAAATAATAGTTATGTTTAACCCTTTGGGCTGGTTTGCTAACCAAAAAGTAAGACTCAAAAACAATTGAAATCTTCAACTATAAGACACAGGGCTATTTCAAGAGTCTTTAAGAAGTTTCAGGACAAGTGCTGACATTATTGCTTTTGAAAGAGCACTGATTTTCACAATGAGACAGAAGAGATTGAAATCTAGGCTTCATCATTGGTTAACTCTGCAGCTTTGAACTACTCAGTGAACTTGAGTCCAACCAACTTTCTTATTGTAAAATGGAGATGATGCCATTCTCTTTCTTGTGTGTGTGTGTGTGTGTGTGTGTGTGAGAGAGAGAGAGAGAGAGAGAGAAAGAGAGAGAGAGAGAGAGAGAGAGAGAGAGATTGAGATTTCACTGCTATGCTCTGTCAATTTCAGGTTTAATTTGAGACACTTAAAAAAACATCCAAAATCCCTTAAAATACAATAATTTAAGACATGGAAATGTATGTTTTTTTAAACAATCATCAATAATTACTTCTCATATTTTTAAAATTGATATTCTCCAGCTATTCAAAAGAATTTGTAGTAGCTTAATATCTACTGTGAAACCCAGAAACCCTTAAGAAGATCTCAAGTACCAAGAAGATAGACTTTGGTATCATCAAATGTTTGTATTGTCAGCTCTAAGAAAGACAAAGCCAAACATTTGGTCGAGATTTCATTTCTTCCCAAGCTTTCATGTGTTGAGGTTGAAAGAGGATCACTGAATCCCTTAACTCCTCTCTGTAAAACTGAATATTCTGTGACAATAAATCCTACCTTGTCCAGACTTACTCGTTAAGTAAATTGGTATCAATGAAATAATCAAAAGCAAACCAATTATATTCTGGCATCTTTTATCCATCTGTTTGGATTTAACTGTCTATTAAATGGTGTTTGCATTTGAGGAAACGCTCTATTGTAGGCAGAAGTACTCAATTATTTAGATTATACATTTGAATAAACTGTGCAGTGGAAGGACTACTCTTGTAATGTAGGACAATTACATTTTCTTGCATAGTTTACAGATTATTAAACTAATATCAATTCGACCCACACTACCAGTTGCTGGATTCTAACCTTTGCCTTTGAGACTTAGCTACTATGAGGGTCTAGTTTCTACCCCAACAATTAGCAACCTGTGTCAATCACTTCAAATTATACCAAATTATGTAAATTGGTTTTGGGAAAAGGACTATATGAGAAGAGACCACAAAAATTTAATTTCGATAAAGATCATAGGTGAGGTTTGTAGCTGCTTGCTACTGCTTGAGGGCTCCCAGATATCTGTAGTTAGTAAGCAATTGTTCTATTGTTTCAGAATGGCTTTCCCCACACATACAGGCTGGGAGAAACCTCTGCATGAGCCTTCCCAGAACACAGGAACATCACCTCCACCGAAGCTGAACACCTCGGAACTGCAAAGATTGCCTTTGTTAGAAATATCTTTAACTTTCTTGAAAGAGGCATTAGGTCCTTAACACATAAGTTCATCACGATGTGCAATGTTTAATACAAATAACAAACTGTCCCATTCAGACTCCATTTTCACAGAATTCTGTGTTTATAAGATTACCCGATAAGGTAATCTCTTTTCTCTCACTTCTACATTTTTGTTATAAAATTTAAAAATACTTTTTAGCTATAAGAATAATACCCATCTGCTGTAACAAAACAGAGATGCTCCTCTCTCCAATCTTGCCTGCCACTCATTATGCAATAAATGGTATGGATGTAGATTTTTGTCTGTTTATAAATGCAGGCATAATTTTGAAAATCTATATTTTATAAAATAGGATTAAAGAACTTGAGAGAACATGAGTTATAGATAAAGCAAACTGGTAACTTGATTCCCCCAATGTGATTTGATGGAAAATTTAAATACTCTCTATTTTCATATACCCAATTTGCATGGCTTGTTTCTATTTCCCACCTGTCCACACAGGAACTTGAATTAGGGTGTAGAGCCTTTATTGTACACCAGTTTTAGTTCTAACAGATAAACTGAGGGTCACAGAGGTTAAGTGAATACTCGAAATCATATAGAGAGCTGATGGCATACAGGGGAGCAGACCCAGGTGTTCTCAGTTCCTTGTTTTGTGCATTATTCTCTGACCTCCAGTGGTTCTTATGCACAAATAGGCGAGCTGGACTTTTCACTTCAGGGTTTTTTTTTTTTTTATGTGTCACTACAACAGATAATTCATACAAATTCTAGAAGTATTTGTATTCATCAAAAATGTGTTCCAACCCTCATATAAATGTGGAAAGCCAATATGTTTTCATTCCAGTAAACTCTGAGTGTCCTCATATTACAGGCCATAGTTATTTATTTTTATATGTTCAGTACAGAGATTATAGTTTTATGTGTCAGCTTGGCTAGGTCGTAAGTATTCGGTTATTCAATCAAGCAGGAATCTAGGTATAGCTCTGAAGGTATTTTGAAGATGTGATCAACGTCTACAATCAGTTGACTTTTTATCTAAAGGAAATTATCCTCGAGAATCTGAGTGGAGCTGATCTAATCGGTTTAAAGGCCTTAATAGCAGACCTGAAGAAGTTTCTTCCTGTGGACTGTATTGAACTGTGGTGTTTGCTTCTACCCAAGAGTTTCAGCCTGCCCTTTCTGGCAGCCTATCCTATAGATTTGGATTTGTCTAGCCAGCCCTGGACAATTTCATAAACTCCTTGATAGAGGTAAATAAACTTATATCTCCTCCTGAACTTTGATATAAGTGACTACCAGCTATAGTAATCAGGAAATGTTTTCCAAATTGATGAATGTATGAATGAGTGTTTTATTTCATTAAAAACTATAAACACATTTGACTTGAATTTATCACATTACTTACATTTTGTTAGTTTTCTTAAATGTTTATGTGTATTAATATTAATAAACCAGACCCTATGGTGATTTAAGGATTAAATGTCTATTTTTATTTCTCTTTTTAGAAAATAAATCTCATGGTGTGTCCCAAGTAAAGTGGACTAGCTTCCTTGGTTCTAGAAATATACAGAGAATAAGACTTTTTAAAAAAATAATATTTGTAGGGAAGAGTGTACATTTATATAGTCTGTTCTCAGTTGTTGAAGAAGAACCTGGTTAAATCTCCCCAGACCATATGAATCCCTTATTTTAAATCTCTAGTGCTGTAAATAATGAAATAGCAATATCTTGCAAGCATTGTATTGACTATAGTATCCCTTTGAAGTGAAGATTTGGCTTATGGGTTACTCAGATCCTGTCCTTCCATTAATTAAAACTCTCATATATTTTTGGGGGTGTGGGGATATTAAAACATTTCTTAGTGACAATTCACTTACATAATTTTGTTATTGACCGACTGTTCTGTAGGTGTAATGATGATGACAGCATTATCACTGCAAGAAAAAAACGAAACAAAACAAAAACCCTCCTTCACAAACAGCTAAGAGAAAGAAAAATACAGAATAAGTCTTTTCATACAACTGATCAAATATAGAGCTTTTTAAGGACCTCCAATTCCAGATTGGTTCCAACCTTTAGGGTGTATAACTTCAAATAAAACCTTTCCTATATTCTTGGGTGAAAGAACCGATGATAAATAAGACTAGCAGCACAAGCCAATCTTTTACAATCATTTGCATTTCCAATGGATGTTGACTGCACATTCATTGACTCCATAGTCAAGTAAAGTCAGGGTGACAGGTGTGCAGGAAATGATTCTGATTCATAATGCGTGTAACTCAAGGTACATATCAGACTGTATAACACTATTTATCAGAAATGTTTGGGGACAGCAAAACATTTAGGTAAACAAGGTTTTGTGTAATCAAGGGAGTTACAGAGTAATTGATTCGTGTCAGGAGATATAACCTAAATTTGGAAAGGAGGTGGTTTTGAATTGAGGATTTAGGACCTGTGGAGCTTTAATTATATAAATGTAGGATTCCCAAATTTCATTAGCAGTATTAATGTGTATTTTGGCTTGCATTTTAAACACATAAAAATAAGTTATCCGGTATCCTTTTGAAAATCCCAGACACAGTAAAATATTTAAAGCATGAACATTTAAATGTTTGAATAAACATTGTTTTTCAAATATAATTTGTCTTGAAGTTAAATACTGGCCAAAGTGAAAAAAAGAATCTACCAGTATATGGGAATTCATGCTCTACTGTTTGCTCCTCAGGTTCATATTTTTGTCCTCAAATACTAAAAATACCTCTGTACACAACCTACGTTTTCTACGTACTCATTTTGCATTTCAGTTTTTCCTGTTTATTGATGCATTTCCTGCATCAATACAGGCAGAACCATATAAATTCTATTGTGTGGTCGATGACTGCTTCACTGATTTCCTGACAAACGTGGGCTTTCTTATTTTCACTGTATGCTTCCCTTCATGGACAAATACTTGTTTCTCCTATGAGGAATAGTAATCTGTTCCATATTGCTATTATAGAAACAATCATAAATATTGAGTTGGAGATTTACTATTTAAAGTTTGTAAATTTTGCTTAAAAGAATCCCCATGTGTTCATGAAGCCTCCATACTCTAATGAATGAGCCCCTTATCTCACAGCTTTTTTTTTTTTTTAACATTTTTTATTTTATTTTTGGGACAGAGAGAGACAGAGCATGAACGGGGGAGGGGCAGAGAGAGAGGGAGACACAGAATCGGAAACAGGCTCCAGGCTCCGAGCCATCAGCCCAGAGCCTGACGCGGGGCTCGAACTCACGGACCGCGAGATCGTGACCTGGCTGAAGTCGGACGCTTAACCGACTGCGCCACCCAGGCGCCCCTCTCACAGCTTTTATATCTGCCTCTGAGAGGCTTGTTCATTGAATTCCCTGGCCTCACCTAAGGTGGAAATTGGGGAGTACATCCTTCTTGGAGGTGGCACAGCTTTGACAGGAGACTTGCTATTGGGGCAAGTTTGGTGGCCTGGAATTACTTTAAACTTGGAATCGCAGTCTTTTCTATCCAGTCTTAGGATTTCTTAAGTAATATAATTCTCTGTACTATTAAGATTTCCAGTCTATTTACTTTCTATCAAGTGCATTGGATAATAACCAAAGCCAAATGTCTTGTCTAAATATAAAGTTTATTGATTCCTGTCTCCAAGTCACTGGCCTCAGTGATTTACCCATCTATACTTGAATGCACATTCTTTAGTTTAATAGCCTCTGATTCAGGGTACTGCTCCTTTTTATTTTTAAGGTAAAATATATCATGGCTTCATATTGATTTTTCAATTCAAATTTGGAACATCAGGAATCTAAAAAATTTCTTTGATCCTATATCTATATTTACTTTCTCATAACCTGAGGAGACTAGTTCTCAATGAGATCAGGAATAATAGAATTAAAGTATCTTCTTCTAATATGCACACAACTATCTCAGAATGCCAATGTAAATGTTAAGACCAATAATATGATTACAGAAAAACAGTTTAAGAATTTGTTGCAGTTCTGTATTTCCCACTAGGGACATGCAGTCAAATTATTGGGTTTTAAAGCCACTTATCATAGCTTCTCCTTTGTAGTTATTCCAATAGCTTGGTGTACATTAAGATTTATTTATTTTCATGTTCTTTTCAAGAGTTAAGAATTTCTTTTTCAGTTAAATTTTATACTATCCTATAAAAGTGTTACAAAATAAAATCAACATAAGCAGGTACATTCAAAGACCATAAGCTTTTCACACTGTCTCCTTTACCCTATTCTCTCCCTTCTACTTTAGGTGACCACATTTCCTGAGTCATTCTTTTTGGTATGATACTCAAACAAACATATTTGTATGCCCCCTTTATGGGATAAAATAATTGCATACTCTACACACTTTCCTCCACCTTGCTTTTAATCCCTTAATATTCTTACAAATCACTTCTTGGTAGAGTATAGAGATTCTTTATTCTTTTTTATGGCTGTATAATCTTCTATTATATGGAGCTGCCATAAATAGTTCACTCTATTTCTATTTGTTTCCCTATTAAGAGGCACTTTTTTCTTTTTTATACTATAAATAATCCTTGTGCAAATGTATTTTCCCATTTTTTGTAAGTGTAACTTTGGGATAGATTCCTACAAGAGGGATCAATGGATACATAGCTACCCAGTTACCCCAGTACTACTTATTAAAATTTCCATTTCCTTTACACCAATTTGAGAGGTCAAATTATTGTATATTATATATGTTATTCATATAGTATATACTTATTAGATATTACATTCACACATGCAGTTGTGTTTATTTCTGTATTGTCTACATCTTACATCTGTGTTTGTGATAATTTAAAAACTATAGCCACAAGTTCTTTGATACTCGACCCCTGTTCCAAGAGGTGGAACTTAATTTCCCTGCCCTTGCATGAGGACTAGACTTAGTGACTTACCTCTAAACAATATTGTATGGCAAAAATGATGGTATGTCACTTTGAAGATTAGGCAATAGAAGACTGTGGCTTCCATCTTGGATTTGGGTTTTGCCTCTCTCTGTCTGTCTCTTTCCCCTTCATTTTCTCTCATACTCAATCTGGAAGAAGCCAGCTCCCATGTCATGTGCATAGATGGCTCAACTTCAGATGACTGCAACCCCAACCAATGACTTGACTGCAGCCTCATGAGAGACCATAAGCCAGAACCACCCAGCTAAGCAGCCATTAGATTCCTGGCATTGAGGATATGAGATAATAAATATATTTTTTTAAGCTCATCAATCTGGGGAAATTTGTTACACAGTAATAGATAAGTAATACATTCCATCTATTCATGAGCCAATATCATACAATTTTAATCACATAGGCTTTATTGTATGTTTTTATTGTTCTTCATTTCCCAGGTTTTTAAGGCTAGCTTCCCCTGTTTATTCATCAAATTACACCCTATAATTATATTCTCTAGATCCAGACAGATACATAGTGCTATTTTTTTTTTACTTGGGTTATACTAAATACAGTATATAAATTAAGAAGAACTGTCATTTTTACATTGAACATTCCTATTTGAAACATGATACATTTTCCATTTATCCAAGTTTTCTTTTGTGTTTTTATGTATTTTCTAGTTTCCTCATAAATATTTTATATATTTCTTGTTAAATCTATGTTCAATGTATTTTTTTCTCTTTGCTGTGATGAATGTATTTTGATTCTCTTGCTTTTCTTCCATTATTTCCTTCCCTCTTCCTCTTCCCCCCTCCTCTTTTCTTCTTCCACTTTTGGTTTTTATGTATGACTACTTTTGATTTTTGTAAGTTGATTTTGTAACCTCCTGGGGTAAGCAGAGTCCTTACCTGCCCCCACCCCCCAAAAATATGCATTCTAATCCTTGGAATCTGTGACTATGCTAGGTTAAATGGAAAGGGGAATTAAGGTTGCAGATAGAATGAAGATTGCTAATCAACTGACCTTCAAATAGGGAGATTATCCTACTTATACAGGTGAGGCCAATGTAATTTCAAGAGTTTCATAAGAACAGAAGTGGGAGGCAGGGAGTTGGAGAGTCATTGTTAGAAAGGTATGGTGTGAGAAAGACTTGAACTGCTATTTCTGGCTTTGCAGATAGAAGGGGCCACAAGTAAGGAAATGAGGATGGCTTCGAGAAGCTGGAAATAGCAAGGAAATTCATTTTTCCCTAGAGGCTCCAGAAGGTATGTAGTCCTGCCAACACCTTGATTTTAACCTAGTGAGACCCGGAACTATAAGGTAACACATTTTTGTTGTTTTAAGCTACTATGTTGTGGTAATTTGTTACAGCAGGAATGGAAATGAACGCACCTGAAATTCATTAATTTTTCTTATTGTTTTCGGTGGCTTTTCTATTGATTCTTTTTAGTTTTGAAGATATACAATCATGTCATCTGAAAAGGAATGCCAGTTCCAATTTGTATGATTCTGGGTGCTTTGACTGATATCCTCTGAAACAATAATAGGCTAAGATTAATGCAGTGGGCATCTTTGTTTGGATAGCTTCTATTTTCACATTAAGGGACTGGCTTTTTCGTTAAAGCATATATATTTTATCATATTAAAGTATCCAAAAATTCCAGTTTTGTTGAGTTTTTTAAATAAATGGTATTAAATTTTTGCAAAGTTTTTTTCTGTATCCAGGAAAATAATCATATAGACCTTCTCTTTAGTTCTATTAATAAGATGGTGGGATCCTGTTTGCAAATACTTCATTAGAGATTTTTATTTTGATATTTAAAGGTGATGTTGATCTATAGTTTTATTTTTTGATGAATTTTTTTGGTCATATTTTGGAATCACTATTATACTTCCTTGGGGAAATTAAATTGACAAAGGGAAATATTGATATATACTAAAATGTGGATAAACCTTAAAAACAGTATGCTAAATAAAAGAAGCCAGACACAAAAGACAACATATTGTATGAATTAATTTATATGAAATGTCTAATAAAGTCAAATCTCTAGAGCAGGAAAGTAAATTAGTGGGTGCCTAGGGCTAGAAGTCAGAATGAAGATTAGCTTTAAATGGGCAAGGGGATCTTACTGGAGTGAGGGAAATGTTCAAAAAGTGGATTATAGTGATGATGACAGCAGAACTCATCAATTTACTAAAAATTGTTAGTTTATACATTTAAAATGAAGATAGATTTTAGAGTATGAAAATTACAACTCATTTAAGTTATTAAAGTCATAAATTTAAAAATACTGAAATGTAGTCCTACTAAAACAATACAGTTGTGTTTAATAGAGAAAAATGAAGTTGGAAATCTCCCTCCCTTTCCATATTCTGAAATAGTTCCAGTAACATAGAAATGATCTAATACATAAATGTTTGGTAGAGTACCCAGTGCAAATATTGGGCCTGGTGATTCATTGTGTGCACTGGGGTGAGGAAGCACAGTGAGGTCTTTATAATTTTTTCTATTTCTTCTATGGTGATTGTCCTGTTTAGACTTTCTGTCTTTACCAAGGTCAATTTTAAGTAGTATATTTCTTATTTCATTGGGGTGCCTGGGTGGCTCAGTCAGTTGAACGCCAAACTGTTAGATTTCGGCTCAGGTCATGCTCCCAGTGTCATGGGATCAAGCTCTGCAGCAGGCTCTATGCTGATCATGGAGCCTGCTTAAGATACTCTCTCTCTCTCTCTCTCTCTCTCTCTCTTTCTCTCTGCCCACCCCCCATGTCTCTCTCCTTCTCTCTCTTTCTAAAAAAAAAAAAAAAGAAAAAAAGAAAAAAAAAAGAAAAAATAATTTATTTTACCTGAAACCAATACTACACTACATGTTAACTAACTTGAATTTAAATAGGATCCTGAGAGAAAAAAATTAATTTCATTTAGATTTTAAAGTATATTTACACAGTGATACTCAAATATATCTTTATTTTGTGATTTTTGAAAAGTTCTTCACTTACTATTTTTAATTTTTGTGTTTTCTCCCTTTTGCCCTTGATTAGGTAAGCTAATACATTATATGTTTTGTTGATCTTATTACAAACAATGATATTTGGATTTGCAAAATGTATCCTGGTGCTGGTTGTTCTGAGTAAATTCTTCTAGATACTCGTTGTACCCTTTCAATATGTGATTTCAATACATGTTTTTTATTTTTTGTATTTAAAAAAATTTTTTTAACGTTTATTCTTTATTGAGAGATAGAGACAGACTGATCATGACCAGGGAAGGGGCAGAGAGAGGGAGACACAGAATCTGAAGCAGGCTCCAGGCTCTGAGCTATCAGCACAGAGCCTGATGTGGGGCTCGAACTCACAAACCATGAGATCATGACCTGAGCCGAAGTTGGACACCCAACCAACTGAGCCACCCAGGTACCCCTCAATACATATTTTTTAATTTCAAGAGGCATTCTTGAGTTACCAATTTTAGTGATTATTCTATTCCATTGCTTTGCTTTGCTTCTTTGAGGACACCTATTGTACATATATTTCATCTTCTTTTCCTATATTGTATATCTGTGACTTTCTCTTGGAACTTGCTATCCATTTTGTATCTTTTTCAACATATTTATTGGGGTATAGTTTACATATCATAAAGTTCATCTGCTTTAAGTGTACAGTTTCATAATTTTTGGTAAATTTATATAATTGAACAGTAATCCCTATGATCCAGGTGAAGAACACTTTCATCACCTTATGCTATAGCATAGAACAAGCCATTGTAAATTAAATGGAAGGAGATAATGCAAAGAAAAATCTCCAAATAAACCAAAATCAAATTAGAAATCAAGAACGAAAAAAAAGTTGGGAAATCCCCCAAATATATGAAATTATTCGATTCATTTATAAATAACACAAGGATCAAAGAAACATTCAGCTACAGAATATTCCACATACTCTTAGCTTCTTTAAAGTCTTTGTCTCCTAACTGCAAAATCTAAGATCAATTACAAATGATTTCTAGTGAAGTGTGTGGGTAACAAATTGCTATTTCTTTGAATTTCTCCTAATTTTTGGTTGAAATCTAAACATTTTAGATATATTTTAGTAACCCGAAATTTTATTTTTCTAGCATCTTCTTGTTTGGCTTTTTGATTTTGGGGGTCTTTTTTTAAAATTTTTTTTAACTTATATTTATTTTTGAGACAGAGAGAGACAGAGCATGAACGGGGGGAGGGTCAGAGAGAGAGGGAGACACAGAATCTGAAACAGGCTCCAGGTTCTGAGCTGTCAGCACAGAGCCCGACGCGGGGCTTGAACTCACGAACTGCGAGATCATGACCTGAGCCGAAGTCGGACGCTTAACTGACTGAGCCACCCAGGCGCCTGTTTTTTTTGTTTTGTTTTGGTAACTTGTCTTACTCCAGACATCTTTTTCCCATTGTTTTTAAGTGCTCATATGTCTGCTCAAATCTTTTATTCCGATTTTTATTTTTAAGTCTGGCATCCCTGGCTTTCTCCTGTGAGTACATGGCTTATGAGGCAGTCAATGATGTGGGCAGAGGTTCTGTTAAAATGTGTCAAGTTCATAAGGCTTCCACCTTCTGTGATCGATATGTGTGTGAGCTGGAGAGTACATTCAGTGTTCATGCAGTCCTCAAATCTCTCTCTTGCCTTTTAATTTCCTCTGTATTCCCCTGAGTCTCCTCTGTATATGTTCAGTTTCCTGGTCAGCCAGAGATGTGTACACAACTTATCTAGTTTTATATCCTTCTAGGATCTCTCTTAAATTCTGGCTGGTTTGCCACTCACAACGACTGTGGACTTCCCCATTTGTTTTCCGTGGGAATTTGTTTCTTACCATAATTGCCATGTTTATCTGACAAAGCTAGAAGTTTTAACCACCTGCTCCAAATTGACTCTGTCCTCTCTGACAGTAAAGCTGTTGGTTTTGCAGCCATCTGCACTCTGATAAAGCTACAGATCTCAAGAAACCAAGTTTGAGACACGCACATGTGTGTGTATGTGTGTGGTAGATGCCTGAAGAAGGGGAGGAGTATGGTGATACCTGCACACACAAAGGCCACAGATTAGTGCTGTTCTCACCCGAAGACAAAGCAGTTTTTCAAGAATAAATACTTGTTGGTTTGTGTCATATCTTAAGCTATTTCAACACCTTGGGGTAGTTATTTTTAAGAATTTTGTTTAGCTAAATACATTGGCCTCCGCATGCCTCCATAGCCACGGTACCGCATGCCATTTCTTTGGATTCTAAAATTGTTCATTTTCATGTTCCATTTTTTTCTTAAGGTGTCTACTGTTTATACACTGTCATGTTTGCGTGTGTGTGTTCAAATAAAATGTATTTACCTAGACAAAAAGATGGGCCAGATTTGGCCATTGAGCCTTGTTTTCAGATCTTGTTTTAAGTTTTCCTTTTTAGCTGGGATGGATGAAAGCTGTGAGTGGAATGAAGAATACAATATGATACACATAGAAAGACACAGTTTTTTCTTCCCCCAGTGGTGGAACTAGAAACATAAAACCTGTTATTCTTTCTTGGGAATGTGCAATGGGACTAGATCT
Organism: Panthera pardus; assembly: GCF_024362965.1. Lineage (NCBI taxonomy): Eukaryota > Metazoa > Chordata > Mammalia > Carnivora > Felidae > Panthera > Panthera pardus. Next base: position 133,164,831 of record NW_026527013.1, on the reverse strand, counting down.
TACTGAACAGTTGCTGGTGCTAGATGTTGAGCCCAGTATTTAATTCTTAAGGTAATCCCATACCACATGTGGTAGTAAAGGGATTATGATGACATTTTTGGATTTAGGGAAGTTAGATTAGACTATCAGTTCCTTGAGGGTCAGGAACTCAAAGGCCTTGTTCATTGCCCTGTCTCTAAGGCCTGGACCAATGCTGGCGTCTAACACTAACATCCGGCTGAAAAAGGACATGCTTACAGCATCAAATAATCAGGGACATTCACAAAAAAGAGAAAAACCTAATATTAAAGTCCATGAAAAATATTAACCTAATGATCCTAGGAAAAACTAGAATATCCTTGGGCTTTTGTTAGGTTATGATATACTTAGGTTATGATATACTATAATTTTTATACACTTTAACGTTTAAAAATTGTGAAATATGATCTACATGTAGGGAAAAAGGCATTGTACATGAATGTATAGTTGAAGGAGTAATAACCCTTGTAATAATTAGCTAGGTAACAAGATGGGATCACAATATACTCCTTATCCGCCATTCTGATTTTTGTAATAATAATTTTCTTTCTTTATTTGTAATCACTCTTGATTTGCATGCATCCCTGGATTATGTAGTTTAGTTTTGACTATTGTTTATTCACACTTGTGTTTCTTCTCATTTAACTGTTCTTTGTGAAATGACTTTGTATTTTATTTTGGTCTTTTTTACAGACTTCTTTGTGGCTCAGTGTTTCTAATTCTCATTTATGGTGCTCTTTTGTTTCTTCTGTTTATTTTCACTGAGATCATTTTGAAATATTTGGTTACAATTTGTATCCATTTTGCAAGCAGGTTATTATGGCATGCTTTTATTAACTGAGAGGATGCTATTCTCTTTGTTTTCATTTCTTATAATGTACTGGATTCTTTTTATAGTGCACGTTTTTACATAAAATTAGTTTATTTAAACTTTTAGGAAGGACTGACTAGTCAGGATAGTTTTTCTAATTTCTCTAGAAGAATCGACTCTAGAGATCCTGCTTTGGTTGTTTTTGCAAAAAGAGCAAAATACTTTCTGAGATTTGCTTTCCCTGCTGTCCTTCCTCCTTTTTTATCTGGACCTTCACTTTATTTTGCTGTTATTCTTCCCATCTTGCTTAATTTACATCCTAGTTTCAGTAATTTATTGTGTGTGTGTGTGTGTGTGTGTGTGTGTGTGTGTGTGTCTAGGAAAAGAGCTCAGGTCTTTGTCTTTGTTTTGTTTTGCTTTGTTTTAGTTTTGAGTATTGACGTGGCTAAGACTTCTTTGGCCTTCTCACCTTGCTATGAATCCCATGTTTTCCCCGTAGTAAGTGTGCAAACTTTTGTCATTTGCAGCTACTTTTTCAAATTGGCCTGTCACCCTTTCTAATAAATGTCTTTTGGATATTTTGGGATTTCCCTGTTGCTTTTCTTTACTTCCTCCCACAGAGCTATTGATTCCACATTGTACTATTTATGTTTTCTCCCCATCTGCTCGTATTTTGCTTTTCATGTAGATAATATATCACCAGGTATTTTATAAAGATTGTCTGGGTTGTTCTTGTTGTGATGGTTAATTTCATCATCCTAGTTGTCTTATTCTGTGGTAGGATTGAGATAGTTTCAAAAACTATGGTATAAGAATTGTACTTTGGCTATCACCCAATTAAGCAGTTAATCAACTCTATCTTCCCACAGAAAGCCATTATAAATATTGGGCAGAATATAAAAGACAATTACTAAAAAGGAATGAAGAATTACCACAAACAGGCAGATTATAAAGGGGAGTGGGCACTTGGAGGAAGGGGACAACAGAGTGTTACCCATTTTCTTTAAAGGCTGAAGGGTAAGCTGATAGAAAATTTCCAGATTTTCTTGTCTGAAAAACCAGAGGACAGTTTTTGGACAAGTGCTTTTCAGATACTGAAGGAGAAATCCCAGAAGGAAGAGAACCAGACAGCAGAAGTCCCACATTTGGTATTTCAACCCTGTGTAGATGTCTGGCTGAGTCATAAATCATAAATATACAAGATACTCCATCTCAATATAAAAGACTAAGTTTTCATTTTATCTGCTGTTCAGGAAACAGATTTTTTTGGTGCACTGAACCAAGTTAATGGCCCATTAAAATATATATATGTATACATATATATTTACATATATGTGTGTGTGTATATTTATATTTATGTGTGTATATATATGTTTATGTGTGTGTATATATATATATATATATACACATATATATATCCATACCCACCCCTTTGAAGACTGTAACAGAATCCAGAGTACGAAAAGTATAATAGCACAATGTCCAGTATCCAGAGTCACTAGACATGAGACAAGGACAATATGAACTCTTTTCTAGAGAAAGAATAATCAATGTGGAAATCAATTTTCAAATGTCTGATAATTGGAATTTGACATAACATTTAAAAGCAGTTATTATAATTGTGCTCAAGATCAAAAAGGGAAACTGGTTTCACAATAAATGAAAAGATTGGAAATCTCCACAAAGAAATAAAAATTCTGTATCTGAAAATAAAAACTCCGTGAGTGGCTTCAACTGCAGACTACACATGGCATAGCAGAGGTAGAAGTCAGTAGGCTGTTTCAATATAAAATATCCAACCTGGAAAGTGGTTAGGTGGTTGAAAAAAATGAACAGAACCTCACAGATCCTTGAAACATTATGAAAAAGAAGTATTATGTATGTAATTGGTGTTTCAGAGGGAGAAAGATAGGTAATTGAACAAAAAATAATTATAATGACAATTAAGAAATAATGGCTGGGGCACCTGGGTGACTCAGTTGGTTGAACATCCAGCTTCGGCTCAGCTCATGATCTCATGGTTCCTGAGTTCAAGTCCTGCATTGGGTTTCCTGCTGTCAGCGCAGAGCCCACTTTGGATCTTTTGTCCCCCTCTGTCTGCCCCTCCCCGGCTTGCACGTGTGCTCTCTCTCTCTCAAAAATAAATGCACCTTTGGAAAAAAAAAAAAGCAAAATGGGTAAAAACTTTCCAAATTTGGTAAAGACATAAATGTAGATATTCAAGAATCTCTGCAAATCTACTGAGAAAAATGTACAAAGATAACCTCTTTAAAGACACATCACAGTCAAACTGCTGAAAACTAAAAAGAAAAATCTTAGAAGCAGAAAGTGTACATTGACACTTTAATTACAAAGGAACAACAATTTACATGTTGCCTGACTTTTGCGAAACTATGGAGGCCAGAAAACAGTGGAAAATGTCACTAAAATACTAACGCTAAAAACTGTCACCCCAACTTATATATTGAACAAAATTATCCTTTCAGAATAAAGGTGAAATAGAGACCTTTTCAGGGGAAAGAAAACTAAGATAATTCATTACCAACAGATCTGCACCAAAAGAAATGTTAAAGAAAATTCCTGAAGTTGTAGAAGTTATGTAAAGTTGTGCATGAAAGTAATTTATATTCTATTTGTCTTACATATAGGAAGCACAGGTTTAATTTGCTTCATTTGAGATCAATCTCAGTTATGTTCACTTATTTATTAATCACAATGTTAATAGAGGTATCATTGTCAGTATGTGCATTGCACTCTTATAAATGCTTTATAGTCAGTACCTTATTTAATTTTCTCAACCTACATCTGAGAATAGGTATAGTTATTCCCACTGATAGATTAGGAAGATGAATTGATTGGTTCAATGGCTTGTCTAAAATCCTAATAATTGGTACAGCCAGGCATGATTCTAGACTCATCTCTCTTACTTCTAGTCTTATTTATTTGTTGAATCCATTTAGTATTGAAATTGCTAACTGTCCTCTCCTTTAACCCAAAATTAGAATACTTTGAACTATTATTAAAAATTGTTTTACTGATTGAAGTGGTTAGGCTGCAGTTATTGAAAAACAAACTGAAAAATGTATTCTTGTCATACTGAATGATAACAGTTATTGAACTTGGGCTCTTGTCAGGTTTATAAAAAGCATGGATAGGGAAAAAGTGGGATCCAAATAGTAATTAGAATGGGAATATTCATGAGGAACAGGAGAAATAAATCTCCAAGCTCCTCTGAAATTCTCCTTCTTAAGTCTTGCTTCTGAAAACAAGACACTGATTTTCACCAACTTCTATTATGATGTTGTGACTAAAATTTGAACTTGACATAGCCCGGGTGATTAAATAATAATAAACATTAGTATTAGTATTGGTGATTATATTATTTATAATAATAAATATAATAATCAGAGTAAAATAAAAGAATTATGCTTACTAAAGAATTGCTTAATTTAGTAATTTAAATTGAGTGGCTGAGGAAATTTCATGGATGTATATTTGAGATTTCTTCAACAGAGGAGGTCAGACAAAGTTTTGGATCTGATTTCTTATTTGCCGTTACTGTAGCCAATTGTTGTCTGCCTTTCTAACAATCATTATACCTGTTTACTTGTTATGGAATCAAGTTTTGTTTAGATATAATGCAGCCATGTGTTACATTGGGGTACATTTTGATTACTTAAGCCAATATGAAAACTCTATTTCCCTTCCCAGGAATGATTTTGGAATAAATATGTGATGAAGTTCTGGGCAATGAAACATAAAGGGGTTTCACTACAGTGTGCCTATTCCTGAGATACTCTTCACCATTTTAAACCATATGTATGGCCTCATGGTCTGGTTCTCTGGTTATACTCACTGGTGAACTGATGATTAAGAAAGTCATCTTTAATTGGTACCTCGTGACATGCCAGCACCAGATAGAGTAGTGTGTTGCTAGCATATTACAACATCTGAGTCATCTCTGTAGGCACAAATTCAAGAAGATGCCTATTCTGCTCAGAAGGTGAGACAATGAGAGGTCAAGAGCTATAACAATTACTTGGTGGTGAGTTGCCTGGGTGGCTCAGTTGGTTGAGTGTCCGACTTCTGATCAGGTCATGATTTTGCAGTCCATGGGTTCAAGCCTTACACAGAGCCTGGAGCCTGCTTCAGATTCTGTGTCTCCTTCTCTCTCCGCCCCTACTCTGCTCACAGTGTGTTTCTCTTTCTCTCAAAAATAAAATAAACACTAAAGAAAGGTATAAAAGTTACTTGGTAGTATCTAATGATCTAACTTGATGATGAAGGATATGGAAGAAGAAAAACTGAAGTGTTGATGTCAAGAGATTAATGAATGGCCCACTCAAAATTACATCCGAACCTGCAAATATTGGCATTATATTAAAATTCTTATTAGGGGGCGCCTGAGTGGCTCCGTCAGTTAAGTTCATGTCATGATCTCATGGTTTGTGAGTTTGAGCCCCACATCAGGCTCCATGCCGACAGTGCAGAGCCCATTTGGGATTCTCTCTCTGCCGCGTTCCTGCTCATTCTATCTCTCTCTCAAAATAAATGAAAAAACTTAAAAAAAAAAAAGATTTCTTATCAGAATGATTCCTAAGACTGTGTTTGGATATTGATCACCTCCTTTTAGTGGGGAGTTGACTCAGTGAGCCCATGAACAATATCATAAGGAGGCAAAATCAAAGTTGTATGTGGGCTCAACAATATGGGTGACTGCATGAAGGATGACTTCATTGTGGAGTGCATAGAATGCACGATTTATCAATAATGTCTAACAGTGGATACCAGTTATGGCAGAGTATGTGTACATTAGGACCTGGTGGCAGGTCAATTATATTGGACCATTTCATGGTGAGGGATTTTTGTCTTTTCCAGAATAAAGCTGTCTTCTGCATTTAAATTTTCTTTCTCTGATCTTCATGCTTATGATAAAACAACCATAGATAGACTTCCTGAATGTTTTGTATGTTACTATAATCGTATCCCATGTGACTTGCCTCCAAACAAGGCATTTACATGAAAACAGGAAGACAAGAGACTTTTGGCCATGCCGTCCGTAAATCTTCAAGGTCCATCTTAATTCTCATTTCTTTCATGAAGTCTTCTTGAGTACTTAAATGTCTTTGATAATCATACTTCTTCTGAATCTATAGCCGTTACATTTTTACATCATTTAAATTATCTTAGCACTTACTTTCTTGTTCTGCCATTCAACTTTGAGGTGTATGTCCTGCTTTATTATTAATTAGACTTAATCTTTTTAAATAAAATCTTATCTCACTGGTTTCCCTTGGTCTAACAATATTTTATACATGCAAGACATGAAAAGATGGCTTCCTGATGCCAATCATATTCACAGAGCCCTAAAATTGCAGGTGATTCCAAAGGGCACTGAAACCCCAAGTCCTCCAATAAAAATCTCCTTGGTCAGAATGTTTTATTTTTGTAAAAAGGTTAGAATTGGCCGAAATAAATTGAAACCTTTCTTACTAAACAGCTAAGGTCCAGGAATAGTGTAAGATCAATGGATACCCATGTGATCTTACATTACTGTTCCTATCACTTGCAAAATTGTGTATCAGATTATATTGAAAAAGCAGACCAAGTTATTTTTATCTTGTGAAAGAAAAGTGGTTGCTCTTCTTCTTTGTAGTTTGCACTAAATTCTGATAACACAATAAATTTAAAAGTTTATCTTCTGACTCTCTAGGATGTAAGCTCCATAGGGATAGGAGTTCTCTCTCTCGGTCTCTCTCTGCTTTATTCTAGTATTTAGAAAACTGCCTCTCCTATAACAGGGATTTGATCAATAGATCATTGTTCTTTAGTTGCATGTGGTTCTGTCTTTTCAGTTAAACATCGTTATCAAAACCAGTACACAAAACAAAATCAACACAAAATGAGAACATTATAAAAGTGAATGTACTTATTTTAAGGTCTTTCTATCCATAAGGAAAATCAAAAGCCTTCTGAACATTGCTATCCATCTAAGAGACAGAGATTAGAAGTCATTTTTGTAGACAAAGGCATGCCAGGGATAGGAGTGTCAACCTCCAAAATCATAGATTTGCTGATTCCAAAAATTGACTTTCAACAGTTCTTCCCTTTAGTGACCTTAATAGGATATTCCAAATAAACAGTCTATGAATAACAGCTAATGCCATATACTTATTTAGGTAAACCCAGACCTGATTTTCAAACCTGATGATAGCCTGGCTGTTTAGAGTGATTCCAGTTAGTGTGAAAAGACTTCCCTAAAAACCATACAACAGCAGTTTAAGATATCATTTAACTGACAGATATTGGGCTGGCTGAGAGGTTAGGGGCGTCTACTTCAAAACCTCATTTCTGAAAGTCGACTATTCTGTATATATGCTATTGCACAACTTGAAAAGCCATTTGACAGAGGGCTCTAAAGAGTAGAAGAACTGGATATTTCCTAACTAAACTTTTAAGAGAACAATTTCAAGAAATGACCATTTTCAGTTTGGAGTTCTCTAAGGGGTTTGGTTCACCTTCATCATTGATCTTTCTCTTTGAAGTGTTCATTTACCATCCTGACATAATCTAGGGCCGCACTGCATGATGTTGATGATACTTTTGTCAACGTGAAGAATGCAGTGCCATTGTTACAGAAATCGTACAAGAAACAGAGACCTTAATATGTACCATCTGTTTTACAAAAAAGCTCAATGTGGTAATGCATTTGCAATACCAGAAGCAATATCTCTAAGACATGAAATGAACATATGTTGTCTAAGAGCCTTCAGGCTGACATTGAAAAAGAGAAAAGATAGTACTTCAAGGCAAATACTGTCCCAGTAGAAAGACTGCCAGATCCAATATGGCTCAGCCTATTGACAAGTCTCTGGTGAACAACTTCATATAAAGATTTTCACATTGTTATGGGTTGTACGGCTCTCTGGCCCATTTTTTCAGCCTGGGTAAAACAGTAGAAAACACCCTCTCTGTCACTCTGGGTACTTTTCTGTTTCAGAGCAACAGATGTTGTCAGAAAAAGTCACACCACACAATAAAGTGCTTGAATGATTATTTCTAAGGCTGGAGGGAAACTGAAACGGTGTCTTCTGATGAGTGAGCAGGTAGTTTTAAGAACAGCTGAAAATGCATCTACTGAAAGCTGTATGAAACATCTAGCTATTTAGCATAAGTGGAAATTATACATTTTATGAAAGGTAGTTTATACGGTTTTCGTATATATATAGAACATCAACGGAAAATTCTGACCTCACTTTTTAATATAAAATTATAATATTTTACAGTGTAAATTTAAAATATACACACGTGAATATTCAGTATGTACATAGCCACAAGTCTATATATGTGTGTTGTATTTGTATAAGTGAGCATTAAAAGAAATGACAAAGGTCAAATGGTAGGTTATTAAGGCTATTAGAAGGAAGAAGAGTGAACTAGCTTAACAAGTGTTAGTTTGCTTATATTTCGTTTCCAAAGATTCAATATGGGTTCAAGTTATGTTATGCCATAATCAGGCTTAGCTCTTCATAAACATGTCAATATGAAATAGAAGGCTTACATTTTAAAACCAGTTGAAGAACTACAGCAGTGAACTTGGAGCCAGGAGATCTGGGTTTCAGTCTTCAATCTCTATTTATACAGTGCATGACCTGAAATAAATTTGACCTTGTTCCACCTTCAAGGCCTCAGTTACCTCAGCTATAAAGAAGGGGTTTAAAGTAAATGATCTCTAATGTTCTTTCTAAATTTGAGAATTAAAGTATAATCACAAAGAGGCAATCATATAATTTAAAATAGCAGGAAAAAAAAGTGTTTTGTGTATAAAGTCAAGATAATTAACCCACCAACTTTTTATGTTTTATCTTAAAGCTATACATTGATCCATAGGAAAGTTCAGTTAAACCATGCCTGTAAAAAAGATGTTATTTTTTTATGTCTGTCATTTGCATGACATTATATAGGTTTGTGTTCATATTCATTCTAAATCTTACTTAGGAAAAAAACACAAAGCCCTCCTTTATGACTGGCCTGTTAGGTATTAGGCAGGTGAGAGATAATGGCCTGACCCAATTACAACCATACTCATATGTATTTGGAAGTAGTGCTTATGGGTTGCCTTTACGGCTCAGTCGGCAGAGTGTTCCAATTCTTGATTTCAGTTCAGGTTATGATCTCTGGGTCATGGGATCGAGCCCCGGATCGGGCTCTGTGCTGAGTGTGGAGCTTGCTTAAGATTCTCTCCCTCTTCCCCTCTCCCCTGCTCATGTACTTTCTCTAAAATAAAAAATAAAAATATAAAAAGATGTAGTTCTTAGGTAAGCAGTAATATAAAATTATTAATAGATGATCATTATCTTCTATTTAAATGGACTCTTCATGATAGCTCTCATGACCTGCTAAAGATCCAGGACTTACTCCAGACATCCTGATGCTGTTCAACCTATGATCCAAGGATGGCTTTAAGGAGGGAATTTTGGTTTTCCTTAGGGTAGTATTCTAGGCACTGGGCCCATCCTCTTTTCCCAATCCACCGATCCCTGGTGTAATAACTCTTTGGATTATGTCTCTCATAAAAGAAATCTGGATGGTTCATTAATTATTCTCTGGTAGATGCTACAAATACAAACTCCCAACATAAAAACACATACCCAGCTTCTGAGCTGAGATTTGTATGAGAAGCTTTTCCATACCCTATTTGAAGCTGTACTCTTGATTTCATTACTAACTTCTAATCCCCGATCACACCCTAAATCTAGTTCCTGATCACTATCACCCCTTTATTGTTTTGTTACCTAGCTTCTGTTATTCATGTTATATATTATGCAACCTTAAAGGTCTTCGAAGAGCAGTGAATGCTCTGGTTACCCTTGAATTAAGAGCTTTATTCAAACTGCTGCCAGGTCTCTTGACCTGTCAACAATCAGGAGTGGGCCAACAGGAATTCTTCTCTTTGGTATGGGTCAGAGGAAAGCCACTGATAAAATTCACTCCCAACTACGCAAAGTTCAAAGGCACTGGCTTGAGTGGTGGGTGTGTTTATTCAGGAACATGTGGATCTGATGAGTGCGAGGAGATTGGTGCAGTATGGCTCAGATGCAAGTCGTTGAGTATAATTGATTTTTAATGGGCTGGCTACCTGCCACCAGATGTTCATCAATTAGGTACGCTTTAAAAACCAACACAGCTGCTTATTTCATGCTGACTATCCGGTGGCTGAGGTATTGTTAGCACCGCATAAGAAGTCATCTCTGTGTCGGGTGACCAAACGTTCAGTTTGCTCTCCACCAGTCATGATGTAGCCTATAATTATTAGCAGCGTCCCCTTTTTCTCTTTCAAAATGCCCCAGTTTGGGTAATTAATCATATGAGAATCCTACCTATTTGTCACGCTGTTCCTTGCACCTTGCACACTTAAGTTAGAACTAGATCTTGCCCTATAGCAGTAAGTAATTCATATTAACATCATGCACAGAGTAGTGCTACTTCTGAATACCATTAAATTTTCGAGCCGGAAGGAATTTTTAGATTGCATTTAGTCCAGTGTTTCTTTGTTTTCTTTCTTTCAGCACTTTATTATTTTTTTAATATGAAATTTATTGTCAAATTGGTTTCCATACAACACCCAGTACTCATCCCAACAAGTGCCCTCCTCAATACCCATCACCTGCCCTCCCCACCCTCCCACCCCCCATCAACCCTCAGTTTGTTTTTATTTTTTAAGAGTCTCTTATGTTTTGGCTCCCTCCTTCTCTAACCTTTTTTTTTTTTCTTCCCCTCCCCCATGGTCTTCTGTTAAGTTTCTCAGAATCCACAAAGGAGTGAAAACATATGGTATCTGTCTTTCTCTGTATGACTTATTTCACTTAGCATAACACTCTCCAGTTCCATCCACGTTGCTACAAAAGGCCATATTTCATTCTTTCTCATTGCCATGTAGTATTCTGTTGAGACTGGGATGATGCTTTGCAAATAAGTGCTGGAGAAGCAGAGGTAAGTTGGTAAAAATCAGGTCATTGGTGAGCTGATTTTTACCAACTTACCTCTGCTTCTCCAGCACCTATTTGCAAAGCATCATCCCAGTTTCCTCCTTTCTCTTTCCTCTTCTAGACTGTATCTGGGGCTAGCTTATTTCCTTATCTTGTAGGTAATGACCCAGGCCAGAGAGGGCCTTTCTCTCCTTTGAATCAGCATTTCCCCTAAAGTAAGGTGATCAAATGACCTCACTGTTCTTTATGAAGGAATTGACAATCACTTTTAGGCAAAAAGCAAATAACGTTCCCGAAATATCTTGTAAGATAATTTAATTTTATGTCTGTAAGAAGAACACAGTATTATTATAAAAGAATTTTCTGCCATCCTAAAGATGTCTTTCTATGAGTGTCGTTACAGATTTAAAAAAAAATTTAACCTTCTTCATGTTGTTACACTGTGATATTTTAGATAATTATCTACTGGATAATTTTGACTAGGGTGGCCCAGCCTGTACCTGTGAAGGCCACTTTTCCCCCTGACTCTCTACTGATCTCTAGGAAATATTTATCCACTACTGGCTACTGGCTCTACCCCAGTATTTATTTACACTTTTTTTTTAACTCTTTATAAATTTAATTTTCATTTTTATCAAAGTAATAGATGTAGAGGTAGAGGTTTTATAAATAATATAGTTCTAAAATCTGTAATGAAATACAGCAGCCCATTCTCTAGGGACCATCACTTTCAAATTTTTTAGTTCTTTCTTTGTGTCCTTACCTTCATATTTCTAAACAATGTATTTGCTGTGTTTTGATTTTTCAGCTTTATATTATTCCTGTAACAGAGGCTTTACAACAATTCTCCACTGCTGACATACTGTCCCTGTCTTCATCCTCCTCATATACCACAAATTTGTTGAACTAAAGAACTGGTGTTTGAATTGTTACAAATAAGTGAATATTGCTAAGGTTCAAGCTATGTCGTATGTTATAAGCATATTTTCTTTTTTATAAACGTCTTTTAAACTTGGAAATATAACTGCCCCTTTTCCTGTTGTTTCTTTAGTTTTAGTTTGGTTCAGTTTTCTGTGTATCTGTCATTAATTTCGCAGCTCCAACTTCCCCTGTCAATTGTTCAACTCACTCAAACATTTGTAAGTAGCTTATAAGTTACTTTATAAATTTTAAATTATAATTTATAAAGTAATTTACAAAGTCTATTCCTTTCTATTGTCTGTGAAATAGTCTCAGGGAGACTTGGTCCTTCTGCACTCTGTAGCCTCAGGAAGAAGGCATTGCTGTTGTTGCTGTTATTTCTCTCACCCACTGTTAATGTGGAGAAATCCAATGCTGTTATGATGACTGAATTATCGCAAATGTAGTGGCTTAAAACACCACAAAATTATCTTAGTGCTCCGGAGGACGGAAGTCTGAAATGGGTCTTCTGGACTAAAATCAAGGTGCCAGCAGTCCGCATTCGTTTCTGGAGGCTCCAGGAACAAATGTCTTTCCTTGTCTTTTCTCATTTCTAGTAGGCCTCTGCATTCCTTGGCTTGTGGCCCTTCCCTCCCTCTTGAGAGCAAGCGATGGCCTATGAAGTCTTCCCCACATCACATCACTCTGACAATGACTCTTCTGCCTCCCGCTTTCACATTTACAGACCTTTGGGATTACTTTGGCCAATCCTGATCATCCAGGATAATCCCCCTATTTTAGGGTCACCTGGTTAGCAGTCTAAATCCCCCTTTGCTATATTCACAGGTTCTGGGGAGTAAGACATGGACATCTTTGGGGGGGGGCATTCTGCCTACCACAGGCTCCTGGATGCCAATACAAACTCTTAAACATTCAACTATTTACTTAATATTTCCACTTAGATTTCTAATTGTCATCTCAAACCAAATTCAAACCAAACTCTTCATCTTCATACTCCATAAACCTCTTCTCCCTTTAGCCTTTCGTATCTCAGCAAATAGACAAGACAAAAATTTTGATTGCCAAAACAAATTAGTGATGCCTTACATATGCTTATATCCCATCAAATCTACGAGTAAATTCGTTTATTGTATTTTCAAAATATTTCTAGAATTTAGCAGTTCTTCCCACCTTCCATATGTTTCGTTGCCCAGAACAATTCTTAGAATATCGTAAGTACTATTAAGTATTTCATAAATGAGCTAATGAATAAATGGAGTCTATCCCAATTACATGATCACATATCTTCTATCTTCTCTGCTGGTTTATGGTTTTCTCTTTGTTTGATTACATTTCACCTGTAATTCAGATGATAATTTTATTGAGATATATATAGATATAGATATAGATATAGATATAGATATAGATATAGATATAATATATGGTAATATCTGATATACATATGAGATATATATGATATATATATATGGTTTAAAACAAATATTTGTTCTCATTTCGCTCTAAGGAATATGTGGTTTAGTCAGGATTCTCAGTTTAAAACAACAGAAATTATTAACTGAAGCAGTCAGTAAATTTATTGCAAATACATGTGGCAGAAAAAATCAGCAAGAGTTTAGAACAGCAGGTGCTGAAAATAGGTAGGACTCAGAGAAGCTACGTCATCCACCTGCCACCGCTGCAACCCTATTATACAAATTAAGCAGTTGGGCATTGGCTTTTCTTTTCCTTCTGTTATGATTTTAGATTTTTAAACTTTATTATTTCTAGAGTTTTCTTTCTAGCAATCATTCTTAATCTATCCTATCATTAAATTAGGGGAAAAACACTATCAATTGTAAATGAAAAGGACACAGATAAACACACATGATTCGGATTTCATAGATCTTCTGTTTAATGCTCCTTTAATATCTCAAATGTCCATGATGTTATGATCAATGACCCCTCATCTTTGTATTTCCTTTCATATAAGTTGTGTTGATAACAAAGAAAAGCTGCACATTACATTTGATATTTTGGAACTTTGATTATCTAAGTATCGAATGTTTTTGAAAATTAAGATTCCCAATATTCAAGTAATTCCCCTTGAATGGGGAGGAAACTATGTGACAAGATATGGTCCTTCCTTCCGTGAAGTTGAGTTGCTCTTCGTGTTAGATTACATTTACTCTAAATGGCCAAACACAGTGCTGTTCCGTCCTAGTTTGCAAGGCATGTGACTCACACAGTTAATAGTAGTGGGTCAAACAGTGGTGACTAATAAGGCTAATAAGACTTATTCTATGTTGGAGCTAACAAATCCTTTATCAGTACTTCAACCACTCTGCTTATGTGGCCTCATTGTTAAGATTATGCCTTTCATCTATGGAAACCAATCCCTTTCATATACAATTTCAGCAAGAAGCTTATAAAATGTGTATTAAAGCAGTATTGACTTGTCTAACAATAAAAAGTACAATTAGGCTTCCAACACAGAGCATTTCTAATTTGCATAAAAACCTCTCTAACCTATTCCTTTTACTGCAGAATATAACCAAAAGGTTATATTCTGTTCCATGCACCAGTAATTACTCTAAAATCACTAGATAGATGTACCTATGTAATATTGTTCAGTTCTTTATGCAGATCATTAAAACTGAATTTATATGCAAGATATATCAATAGGAAAATACTATTAAAATCATTAGAAAAAAAAGTCCAAGCACAATGGGTTCCTTTTACATAATATCACATAATGTAATAATTTAAGATAGTTTCTTACTGAGAGCCACTGTCTTGATAAAAATCATTCCAAGGGTAAGACTAAAGACACACTTTCATCACACCTTTTAATTGGGGCTTCTAGTTTATACAATGCATAATTTTAAAAGATCACTATTAATCATAGGAAAGAGTCATTATGAACAGACTTTATGTTAAAGGAGTAGGTAAACTGATCTGAAACTTGTGATTGTTTTAAAAATACAGGAAATGTTCATAATGGAACATTTTAATTCAGAGCACAGGTTTTTCTCTGCTCACGTACGATCCTTATCACAGAGACACATGCCTCTCTTGTGTACCTGAAAATTTTAATTCCACTTTTGAAACAGTGGAAACTGTGTTCTTTGATTTCCTTACATGACTCCTTGGAGGAAGAGTTCAGACCGTGGTTGATTCTCTACTTTGCAAAGGCGGCATGAAAATGGTTTGTGACCACTGCTGATGAGCCTTCCCATGGTTGTTTAATAAAGAGCAGCACTACTCCACCAGAGTAACACAGAATGACATTGCCTCGGGTCACTTCAGGGCATGTCACGTCATGTAACACAACATAACCTGATGTAACCTGATCCAACAGGTCAGGTGCCTGTTGCCTATTTGTAGGAAATACTTTTTATTTCTCCTCTTGAAGAGGGGCCATGTCACCATGCATAACGAAATGTCAGTTGTAGCTCTGGGTCCAAGGAATACCAGTGGAAATCATTTCCTTCCCAATTACAGTGGACTCTGTTCAGCATTGAGTTACTTAGAGTGCATGTCATTAACAAGGCTGTGGTTGTGATTATTGAAAGTGAGTTGAAGGAAATCTGCCTTAATTAGAACAAATTTAAGAAGGACAAAAGTTGTATAGTAGAGAGAGAATGCCATATTTTTGTTGAAATGGCAATAAAAATAGGAAAGGGGAGAGAGAATTATGAAACAGCAGTTTTAATGAAACAGCATTCTTTTACAAAAGAGAATTAGGTTTTCTAGGAAAAACAAATAAATGGCCTAGTTTATTTTTCTTTTAAAAGTAGTATTAACTAATGTAATTAATTGGAAAGTTACTTGTATTGCTCCATTCCTGGATTGATCAATGTACTTATTCACTGTGCTGGCTGCATCTAGGTATATAAAAGAGACGTGATCCTCATTGTCTGTCTTCAGTAGGCTTAGGAGAAAAAAGAAACAAGGGTGGGTTACATTGCACATCTGAGATCGTAAATGCTAAACTCCAGGCTATTAGCTGTATATCCTAGAGAAGGTAGAGAAAGAAAAGAACATTGCCTGGAGTAGGAAAGAACGTCCCGGGGATTTGAATTTATTATTGCCCACTTTGAGTTTAATTTTCTAATCTCACAAGGAAATCCAAGTTTATTACAAGGTTAAAAAAACATGTAGTTCACGAGGAATGGTGAACTTTAAAAACATCTAATTTGAGTTTATCTATAAAGGTAGCTTTTCTTTCATTCTTTTACCTACCTAAGAAATATTTTTAGTTATTTAGAAATAAAACTATAGGAGTCATCACTAGAAAATTTGAGAAGAAAGGAAAATCATATAGCAGTACTATACAAATTCACTTTTAAAAAGTGAATGCATGCTTATCTAAAAGAATCACCCATATCACCAGTTCTCTTTAATTAATTATTCAGTTGACATGAACTGTATCTTATGTGACTCTAATCAGTTAGATGTTAAAGGAGAAGAATTGAGTAAAATGAACAGCTTAAGGAAGATATGAACGAACTTCTTATGGGAGATAAGAGTTTCATATTGTGTTAACTTGAGGGGTAAAGCTTTTTCTTCCTGGATCTAGATGGGGACACGAGGACAGGTGTGAGGGGCAAAAATGGTGAAGGCAGGCATTTGTATTATCACAAAATAGTTTTGCTACTCCATCAGTACTCCTATAGATTGTTCAGATCAAAGAGATAAATACTGTGTTTACTAGCATGTTGTCAGAAATCTGAGTCAAACATGAGTTATGTAAGAATTAAACATCATTTCTAATAATTTGTCCCAATATTCACAAATCCCTCCATTAGTTCATATACTCAAGATTTGACTGTGCATATGTTAATAGGTGAAGGACTATACTCAACTAATAGATGCATCAAAAACATTAATAAGCATAGATGTCAGAATACGGTTTGTAATTTTGTTTCAAAGGACGATTGGTTTTGGCTTAAATAAAACCTGTACCTTTGATGTAAATGTATAGTATGTTACTACCAAAATATAAAGTATTTGAAATCTAAGATATATTTGATAGACAGATAGGCTTTCTTGCTTTGTAATGAAAACTAAAAGCTTTACCCCAAACAAGCAAATTTTCAGAGTTGGAGAAAAATAAATAACTATCCAAAGTAATGGAATGTTTGGGTTATTAGTTATCTCTATTGTGCCAGTGTTCCCAACTATATTTACCATTTTAACCAATTATGCAAATGACTCTAGTTAAATTCACACTGATAAAAAAAGATAAAATAATTTTGTGCTTCTCTTCTGCAAGCAAACTGGCACTAACATAAAGATTATTAAACTATTCAGAATTGATTTCTTTGAGCACAAAACCTGAGCAGAAATGCCTGGAAGCCATAAACTACATAGCTAAACACTAGTAGAGTTTTGGTGGCTCATATTTCAGTTAGATGTTTCCGTGCATGCTTCACCTTTGTGGACACCTCTTTTTTTTTTTTTTTTTTTTTTTTTTTGCCTCCTTTCTGTTTTCTCCTTTTCCCCAAATGTCCAAAGAGGAAGGTGAAAGAAAACCATAGTTGGGACTAGATCCGGATATCCAGGGTTAGTTGACTGTCTAACTCTTCACCATCATTAGGTTTGGAATCACATACATTAGGTTGTTGACCAATTACCAAGCATGATAGAACTATAAACGCACAGCTTCTGGGAATGAATGAGTTTTTAATAGTTGCAAAAACAAACCAAAACTATTCTTCTATGATGATAAAACTAATGGGGCACGAATTCTACTCCCTCTCTCCAAACTTCATTTCCCTCAGATGAGCGAAGGGGATAAATAACATATTCCCTCCTAAATTTCACAAAAAAACTTTTTTCTAACACTGTAAAACAGTGAGAGAATGTGAATTGCTTGTTCTCTTTTTCTCTGGCTTGAAACTGTACTCACAAAGAGAGTTCGCACCATGTAAAGATTTTTCACAGTTATGTACTAACAAGTCTGCAGGATTTGCTGTACTTATACAAGGAAGTCAGATTTGAAAATAAAACCGTTTTTCTGTTTGTGGATGCATGATGAACATATGGTCAACACCTGGGATTTATAGAGGCCTTTACCTAATAAAACCTTCTGAGACATTCCAAGAATGACAACAAAGTGATGGCATGGAGCAGAACTGCCAAAGGTAATCTTCTTCACCTTCTGGTTCTTTTAAAGCAGAAAACATAAAACTAACAACTTAGTGCCCCCCAAATGCTTATGAAATGTGCATTAAAGAGGTGGGAGCTCACGTTCCCTGACAAAAGTGCCATTATATCCTGACTGTGAGTGTCTCTCTGGATTGTCTCAGAGAGAGCTGGTTTATGAGGAAGATGACTGATTGGTAAGCATAGTATTAAAAAGTAGAGTAAGACAGATTGCAAGATCAAGTTCAAAGTTTTGAAAGTTTTACTTGGAATGTTTTTATAATGGAATGCACTCTTAAGTGATAAAACCACATACAACACGGACTTATGATTTTATAAAATCCTCTTAAATTTAGCTGCAACTTAGGGAAATGTCATTTGCGAGGTGATTCTAAGCTCAACATTGACTTTGAAACTGAAATTCCCAATCAGGAAAAGAAAAGTTGATGAGATTCAAGTTGGAAAAAAAAAAATTGTTAAGGCTTCAGAATAAGACAGCTTTAACTTTTAAAGGAAACAAATCTTTTGGGGTGCCTGGGTGGCTCCGTTGGTTAGGCAGCCGACTTTGGCTCAGGTCATGATCTCACGGTCCGTGAGTTCAAGCCCCGCGTTGGGCTCTGTGCTGACAGCTCGGAGCCTGCAGCCTGTTTCAGATTCTGTGTCTCCCTCTCTCTGACCCTACCCTGTTCATGCTCTGTCTCTCTCTGTCTCAAAAATAAATAAACGTTAAAAAAAGAAGAAGAAAACAGATCTTTTTACAAATGTAAATGAAAATAATGTGACCAAAATATTTTATGTTGTTTGCAATATTTTGCAAATAGTGTTTATTTTTAAAGATAATCACAAAATCAGAATTACCCAAATCCTGAGCTTCACTTGACCCCAGTTCAGATCAGCAGCTTATAATATCTAAACCAAGATTCATACTACCTTTAATGACATCTCTCTAATTCACTCAGTTCTCACACTTTACTCCTTCTCTCCAAGAATCAGTCAAATAAGTAGAAGAAAGAGATTATTGCACCCACAAACATGCCCAATTAAACCAATTGACTATTGGTTATCAGAGTTTAGTGCTATAAATACCCGTCAGGGACCAAAAAACAAAAACTCCCCCTATTGTACCTCCCAGAAAAATCAGCCAGCTGATGCCTTCCACAATTATCAGGTGCATGCCATTATCAATGCAAAAAAAAAAAAAAAATGTTGCTGCAGCATAGAGAAGAAACCACAGCCCATTCAGCAGAGCTGCTCTTGCTAGAGAAGAGTCTGCAAGGTAGCTGAGATGTTCACACTGCGGACCAAGCAGAAATAGAGAAGAGGCTGAGAAGACTATTTGAGGCTGGGTTAAAGGAGTCAAGTGTCAATAATGGTGATTATACCCTTAAGTTGCTTTTCCTTAGAGTTCTTTTAAAATACTGCTCTTGTGTTTAGAATGATCACTTGCTTCTACTAGAATACAGGGAGGTGGAATTTTTTCATCTATTATGGCTTATTCTTTTGCTCAGAAAAAAATCTATGAAAGTTACTCATTGAGGAAATAATTTGAGGCGTTTAGTTTATTGTTGTGTCGAAGTATAAAAGCCTGACCAGTCCAAGGAAAGATTGTTCATCTTTCCTCACATCCCTAGTCTATCTCTTACTCTGGGGAATAAACAGATAGTAAAATAAGTTAGAACAGTCTTTCTTTCAACTGTCGATCATAAATCATTCCTTGGTAGCTGAGGCCTAACGCAGAAGCATTTAACAGTCAGGAGCTGAAATTTTGGTTATCAAAAATGCTATAAGACTCTGACCTTGTGGGTTTTTAATGTCTTCCATTACACATGTGTCTTGCATTTAGAATTCCTTTGTTTTATATGTTCTAATTCATTTGGCTTAAATTTAAATACATTTGTAATTAAAAAAAATAAGGACTTCATAGCAAATGCTGAGTACTTTTCTTTGGCAAGAATTTAGATCTTTAGCTGACCATTAAAGGTAAAGGTAAAATAATAGCAAATAAAACCTAAAGCAAAATCATAGCAAAGAGTGGCCAAAGACTTAGGAGGAGAGTTTGTAGCAAATACTGGTCATAAAAAGCACTGAAATTTCATAGCCAATGCCAATCATTAAAGTTAATGGAAAATTCAAAGCAACTGCTAATAATTGAAGTCAATACAGAATTGATAGCACATGCTGATCAGCAATGTTAATGGAAAATTCTCCCACCAAACTGCTCGTTTTCAGATGTCATCTCAGAATAGCAAAAAGCCCTAAGTGTGAGTTTTGACTCTTATGTTGACATTTTCCATTTCTTTGTATTAATCACATGTATATAATGTGAAATAGGCACAGCCTATTGTGGCAACAGGGGTTTAATTATGACTCCAAATGTATTTGCAAAAGTGTATTTCTTATGACTTTGGTGCCCTGAAAATGGCAGTGATCACCTGTTAATTGTGCACAGGGTCCCTGAGAGCTGTCTAGCATGATAATCTGGTCTGCCGATTTGGAATTGTGAAAGGCCCCTTTTCTTAGCATTAAATGCCACTGGTTTTCTCAGTGCATAAAGAAACCAACAATCCCACAGATAATATATAGTATGAAAATGTAACCTTTCCTGTCCTTTCTGTAACTAAACAAGGAACTTTTCTGCATGTGATCATAGTTCTGAATTTATTCCTGTTATTTCAAATTTTCTGGCTTCAATTATTAACTTCATTGTGCAGGATAAGCTGTCCAGTGAGCATGATGACCATCCAGGTAATAGCATTTAGACCACAGGAATCTGGTGGGCAAACATGGAACAGAACTGGTGGAATGTAATTGGGTATTACTTGTCAGCATACCTTTTACTGCAATTGTACACGTTTATTTTTTACCCCTGACCATGCCTGTACCTTCCATATTTTGCACCTTTTCCTCTCCTATCCTCCTTCCTATTATGCTATCCTACTCGTGTACTCAAAACTTATTTTTCTTTCAGTGCCCAGTCTTAATTCCACTTATACTATGAGACATTATCTGATTATCCCATTTTTACTTATTTGCATCAACAAGCACTCGTTGTCTGTATTGCAGATTTGCTACTCATACTGTCCTGTATTATTCAACATATATTGTTATTTAAATCTTAATCTGGCCAACCAGTATCTCACAATGAGACAATAAACTCCTTTTAACAAAGGATTCAACTTTTCTGATCTTGACCTAAGTGCATACATAAATCTCAGTGGCTTCCACATAAGGAGATGGCATTTAAAAATAAATAAAAAGTGAGAGAACCATTTAAGCTAGAGTCAGACACTCAGGTTTAAGTATTAATTAGCTCCACTATTTAAAAATCCTGGGAGATTTCCCAAGTTACCTCAGCCCCATGAGCACCAGTTTTCTCATTCAGTGAAATGGGAGGATTCCTATGCTGGTCACCTCATCCTACAACTTCTGGGTATCAGAAGCAAATGCGAGTGCACATGTGAATGGACTATATTTGGATGTGAATGGATGTATTGCGATATATCTCATTATTGTAAAAGAGGTTGAATACGTATTTGAGCACAGTTTTCAATATATTGTTTTTGATACATAATTTTTATTTATTTTTTTAAGTTTATTTATTTATTTTGAGAGAGAGAGAGAGAGAGATAGCATGAGAAGGGGAGGGACAGAGAGAGAGGGAGAGAGAGAATCCCAAGCAGACTCTTCACTATCAGCACAGAGCCCGATGCAGGGCTCAAACCCACGAACCATAAGACCATGACCCGAACCAAAATCAAGAATTGAACACTTAATCAAATGAGCCACCCAGGTGTCCCTTAATATAGAATTTTAAATTCATATTTCAAATATACTTTTAGCTTCTGAGGGAAGACAAAAGAAAATCTACCAAATATGTACTCAAAAAAATAACATAATACAGTGTAATGAGTAGAAGGAAGATGAAGTGAGAGATGGCAGCAAATCGAGCCAGTAACTGTCAGGGAAGAGATGGTCTGTAAACCTGGAGCCTACCGTGGCTCAGTAAGACCAGCATTTTATTTTTCCTTCTCTATAACATTTCTATACAAAAAGGCTGGTTTAAATGCAAATTCGTTTTGAGTGCCAATATGTTGTATTTCATTAATTGCTCTAATAAAAACTCTATTCTTGTCCTCAAGAAACTTCAATCTGAAGAACAGAATAGTCCTATCAAATAAAGATTTATGAGCTAAACCATGTGAAACAGTTCAGATTCCAAGCTTATTAAGTCTTGACCTCATGCTATCCTTTATTTTAGCTAAAAGACAGATAAGAATAGTTATGAAACCTCCAATTCATACACTGTGCTGAAATTACAAAATGTAGCTTAATTATCTATTTAATGAGAGAAAATTCAGAAGCACAGGAAGAAAAAAATTGAAAGCAGTAGCCTCATTTGAATAGGGTACAAATCATCTTTTACTTATGTTTTTATAAATAACATGAACAAGAAAGGAAAATAAATGAAGGAAAAACCAGATGAGGATTTTCTGATATAGAGAATGGTAGAGACCAAGAAATGTATAATGGAAGACACAAACTCAACTGCCTTCTAAGATGAGACAAGTTATGTAAAGTGAGTGAAATGATAATTTACAGTGAGTGGAGATGTGGAAAATGGAAGGAAAGAACATCTATAAACAAGTGAATTCAAACTTTGGAAACGTTACATGTACCATGCAAAAACCTCCATTACAAAACACCTATAAATGCTGGATAGCCTATTACAAACTTTAGGAAAAAGAAATCTTGGCTGGGAAGACCAAAAAAAACAAAGAAAAATCTCCAAAACCAAAAATGAGAGGGAACAGCAAATGAGAGCTGACATTGTTCCTGTCTTTGGAGAGTATCCTGCACATGTTAGCCCACAGGCTTGAGTGCAATTTCCAGAAAAGGACAGGCAATAGGACCTTGGGCCTGAAAAAGTCAGTATTATGACAAAGGCCCTTTGCACTGAGCTCCAAAAGTTAAAGCTCTACATGGCTAATAAAATGGAAAATTGGGAGAAAAATCCTTAGCACAGGGAGATAATAGGAATTCTCTGTTTCAACCTGGGCTCAGACAGGAACAAAATATTGCCCTGAGAATATAGCCTTGGAGCAGTTCCTCTCATGACTTTGGTGTGAAATTTTATATTACCTGTATGAGGTCAAATTCCTAAGCTTAAAAGTTGATATAAAAGGTGAATGAGGGTCCTCCTGAACCCTGCAGTATCTATCAGAAGCAACCAAAATAGTTTTTGGAGGAATATGGCTTTATATCATGAATACTCCTTTGAACATATACTTACAATCTGAAAGTACAGCATATCTGAAGATAAAACAACAGGCATATCCCACAGCAGAATTAGACTCCTAAGAATTTGATAGAACTATTTAGAAAATGTTACAAAAATGAGTTTAAAATAAATATAGTCTTAAAAATATTCAAAATTGTAAGAGTAAGACAATATTGGTAAAGAACAGATATTTTAAATAACCATGTAGAATTTCTAGAAAGAATAGAATCATACAGATTAAAAAATTCAGTTTATACCTTAACAATAAATTGAACACAGTGACAAGAGACAGTAAACTAAAAAATATCTCTGAGATAATTACTTAGCATGTAGCACAGAGAGCTTAAGAGGTAGAAAATGTCAAGGAGAAGTTAAGAGACATGAATGCAAAATGAGAAGTCCATTCTATGCATAAATGAACTTCTTAAAGGAGAAAACAGAATGGAAAAGAGATACATTAACCGTATACCCAGATAATGAGAGAAATGTTTTCCCCAATTGGAAATGTGATTCCTCAGATTTGAGAAACGTAAATCCCAAGGAAGATACGTGAAAATAAATACACATGATAGTGAAACTACAGAATACCCAATACAAAGAGAATATTTGCAGAATAAGACAGAGTTTATCACTAACAGATCTTTGATTAAAGAAGTAAAGGGATAAAATTCTGGAAGAAGAAAAGCAGTGACAAGGAGTTTGAGTTTGATTTTGAGTGTAACATTGTAGAGTATTGAAGAAGGGAGTGATGCAATTTAATGTATATTTTAAAAAATATTGCCATGTATGGTACCATTGATTGTAAGGGTGTATTATTTCTCAGGAACATACCAGTGATAGTGGGATGGCAGCAGTGGGAGAATTGCTGAGATAAGGAACACAGTTTTAAGGTAGCCAGTGAGTTTTGCTGAAAGATTGAAGATGAAAACTGAAAAGTCAAGGGTGACTTGGGCTTCTGGCCTGAACAACTGAGTGTATTGTGCCACCTTTTATTAAAATGGAGAGTACTGGATGGGGAGAAACAGGGGAGGGGAAAATCAAGACCTTTTTACCCTTCATTGAGAACTTTCTGTTGGTTGGGCAGACTTATTAGCACTTGGATATGTATTAATTCATTTCACCTTCACTACCACCCTGAAGGAAGGTACTGCCATCCTTCTCCTTTTAAAGATGAAGAAACTGAGGTAGAGAGACAGTAACTCCCTTGCTGAGGCTCACACAGCTGTTTGACTACAAAGTCCATATTCTCAAGCACTACTCGCCCTTGCCTCTTAGGATGACTCATCTAAATTGAGATGCAGATTTATGATAGGAACCTCCAAGAAAGAGATTTTCCTGAAAATGTCATGATAAAGAGGTTAAGAGAGAGAGAGAACTAGCACAGCATAGTAGTTCTCAACTTTTTGTATATTCTCGGCCCATTCTCAAGTCCTAAAATCTCTGGCAGAAAACTTGACGAGAGCAAGAAATCAAAGCAACACCATCATCTATGGCAAAGCTGTACCACACTGTGCTAACAAAGGCTTCTAAAATCATAGCCCTTCCCCTTGATGGCCCTTCAGCACGGTGCACAACAGAAGCAGAACTCTCCACGGACCTGCACATGTCCAAGTCTCTGTGAATGAGGCAGGAGGGAGGTACCACAGATGTCAGACCCTGCCCAGCAACTTCATCAGAATATAAGCTACATGAGGTCAGGGATTTTTTTCTGTTTTGTTTCCATTACATGCTCAACCTAGACCAGCATCTGACATACGCTAGACACTTAATAAGCATTAGTTGTACAAATGATTAAAAGTTGTAGCACAGTGTAACCCCAAATGCCCGACCACTCTCAATAGCCTCACAGAAGTTGCTATTCAAAACAAATAAGCAAACAAAAGAATTCAGTCACAGAAAAGGTAAATCATACACATTGATCAAGAGTCACAAACCTGTGATGGTTTGGGGGCATTCATTAGTAGCAACAGGCTAAGTGAATATCATCAAAGTATGAGATTGCCTTTACCACCTCCAAAACCCAGAAAATGTAGGTTTGGGAGTAATGATCAGTCTATGCTCACAAAGGCTTCAGAGAAAATAGTGTCCTTGATTTAGAGCCAATTTTCAATTTAGAAAAAGAAGACCTGGGTGGATGAAAGGAAGAGGCATGGAAGATAGGGGAACTTGTTTTTAATGAACTGATAACTTCAGAAAGGTCAGTGGAAATAGTCGCTAGAAGGAGGTCAGTAGTGAAAGGAAGAAAATTAGGGCATTAAGCAGTTTTAGAAGAGGTTTATCAGTACATATGATCGCTAGCTAGTGGGTTTTGCATCTGGAGAAGTAGCCAAAAAGGATAGATTTAAACAGCACGGTTGTGATGACTTTCCTTGAAACTCGTAGATCGAAGAAGCTGAATTGTATGTGCCTCCTGATGACGTCAATCCCCAAATTAATTGCTCAGCACTCAAAAGGACAAGTTCTTGGGTTCTCTTGGAATCTTTTGAAGATAATTCTGCCAATCTATGCTTTTTGCCAGGGTCATAGAGGGTAAAATATAAGTCCCTTATATTTGCTGACCTTTGAACTTGGTAGTTATTTGGATTCCAGAACTCTCTGCTCTAAACCTAACCAACTGTTCAGTTTGATGGAAGGCTGATGTTCTAGGTGCCAAAACCCGAAGTGCTTCTTAGTTAGATCTGGGAGAAAATGCACTTTGGAAAGAATTTATGCATATGGTTGGAGATAAGATTGGCAGGATCCCATATGCCTCCTACCTGGTGGAGTTATTTGTAGTGATGACAAGTCCTGAGGTTTTAAGTCTTATAACTGGGAAGCCCTAATGAAGTTTTGAAAGAATTTTCCTCCAATGGCTGAGGGCAGGATTAAGTGGGGCTTGGGTTGCTCCCTTTAGGAGGAGTCATATTGGTTCAAGATGGCTTAGAAGCTGAAGCAATGATCTTCAACCCACCTTACAGAGTATATGTTTTACAGAGCAAAAATTGAACAGTACTTTATTCCCACATGCCCCCTGCAAACTTCACTTTATTTTTCCTAATGCTGAAATTATTTGTACTTTTCTAATGTCATCTCTTAATCATTTAGAGAGATCAATATTGTAACATATTTATATGAAAAAAATGATTTGAGCTCTCTATACAGTTGGCAAATGGATTCCCATTTTCTTACTGTGTGATTGTGTGTGTGTGTGTGTGTGTGTGCATGTGCCTGTGAGTGTATGAAGAGGAAGGTATGTGGACATGGGTGTTCTCAGTCCATATTTTTGTTGTTCCTTTAAGATTTTAGAGAACTAACAAGATAAAAATTAAAAGTAATTGTCTAAATGGCATTTTGACTAAATTTTTTTCCCAATTCACAAACGCTGAACCTTGTAAGGAAAGCATCACATTCAACCTTTCTAAAGAAATGAACCAAGCTTTGCTATCACTACTTTTTACACTGGTTCCACCTGGGTGGTCTTTTATTTCACAGGACATATTAATCTCCTGTTATACGTGACAACCACTACTGTGTGTCATCTCAGTTCAGGACAATAAAGTGACTCCAGAGTTTCCTTCTCAACTTAGTGATCAGGCTTTTCTTACTGTGACAAATGTTTATGGATTCTTCTAATTACACGTCTGGTTTAAAGCTAAGATACCAAGAGAATACAGTTCTCTTTTGTAAAGTTCCCAAGGTTTTTCTATAATAATCAATTACCATAATGAGTTTTTTTAAAGCTTCCATTCATCATTTTCTTAAAATATATAAACTACGAGGATAAAGATAAATAGCCATATCCAGCATAGCCTGAGGCACTCTACCAAAGGTTTCCTTTAAATCAAGATCAACTGGAAAACATGTTGGGTTTTATTTCAAAGTCAATCCTGCTTAGGTTTAAAAAAAATTGTGTAAAACAAAAAAGAAGTAAAGTAAAATCCATGACAAGTAGGCTTAATAAGAGGACACTAGACAATGCATCATTATCACAGTCACCCCTATAGTCCACATGTGTGCTTGTTAAATGGGTCTCACTAGCTGGCTCTTGTACCATTAAACCTAGACTCTAATTCTCTACATGGGCCTTTTCTCACCTATTAACCTATTATCTCCTTCTGTTCTTAGAAAAACAGTACCCAAACTGGGAGTTATTTGGCACATCTTTATCTAAACCAGGGTTTCTCAACCATGGCACTATTTCTATCCTGGGAGGTACGGTTCTTTGCCGTAAGAAGCTATCTTGTACATTGGAGGATGTTCAGCAACATCCCTGGCCTCCATCCACCAGCTGCCAGTAGCACATGCCCCCCCACCTTAATTGTGACTACCAAAACTTTCTCCAGACATTGACAAGTGTACCTGTGGGGCGAAGTCCCCCTCCTGTTTGAGAAAAACTGCCTACTACCTCTGTAAGCTTCCATAAGAATTTAATGTGAGAGCATTCAGTAGAATATTCCGGTGGTATAAAATAGTTTGAGATTGAGAAAACTGGGGTGAAGAATAATAGCAAGGTGACTTGGCTGGTTGGAGCTTAGAAGGGATGCAGTAGGTAAGATTTGGGTGATAATCGAAGAGACGACCATGAAGTCATGAAAGAGTGTCCTATGTCATTTAGCCAACATTGTCTCTTCTTTTCCTTAAATGCAGACTTATCTATAAGAGAAATTCTTCAAACTCTCTGCTCTTTCCCCTTACTCTCTCCCTTGGTTATCTTACACATCATATCTCTGTCAGCAACTCCAGAAGGCTCCTTCAGCCTTCGTCTCCTGGCCTAACTTAGACCCGAACTCAAAATGGCTGCTCTGCACCTGCACTGTATATATACTCTGTGGTCCCGCGGTGTCTGCCAAACTCCTATTCCTCTAGGCTCTCCCCAAGTTGTGCTCATGGCTGTAGAAACAGAAGGATTTTTTTAATTTTTTGATGTTTTATTTTTTTATTTTTGAGAGAGAGACAGAGAGACAGAGACAGAGAGACAGAGTCTGGGGGGGAGGGGCATTGAGAGAGGGAGACACAAAATCCGAAGCAGGCTCCAAGCTCTGAGCTGTCAGCACAGAGCCTGATGCAGGGCTCAAACTCACAAACCATGAGATCATGACCTGAGCTGAAGTCAGATGCTTAACCGACTGCGCCACCCAGGCACCCCAGAAACAGAAGGGTTTTTAACAAAAAATTTAAATGAAAATTATATTGTTTACCTTTGGCCTTCTAGTTTATTTTTATATCATTCTATTCAATATACTACCTGATAAGGCAGAACAGGTGGTAAGCAAAGATTTGAAACAGGAAATGTCTGAGTTCAGTCTTACTTTTGCCACATT
Organism: Panthera pardus; assembly: GCF_024362965.1. NCBI lineage: Eukaryota > Metazoa > Chordata > Mammalia > Carnivora > Felidae > Panthera > Panthera pardus. The sequence goes on along the minus strand of NW_026527013.1, from coordinate 133,136,388 downwards.
TTAACAATACTACATCGAGCCAGTCACATTTCTGAGTTTGAATTTCCTACTGTGTAAAATGAAGTGTTCTCGAAAGGCTTAAGTGAGATCCCATATGCAGAGGTTGGGGAAAATCACCCAAAAATGTCTGACATTGAATATGAATTTAATAAAATGCATTGTTTTCCTTTCCATTGCCACTCCTTTTACCCTGAATGAGGTTCCTGATCTATATTTTCTTTACAATTTATCTTCCTAGCCATCAATCCTCTGCCACTGCTCATGGTCTCCTCCTAACATCACCTCCTGACATCACCTGTTTCCTCATGCTTTTATTAACACTGGCCATGCTTAGCCTGTCTCCTCTCCCCTTTGCTCTTACCCTTACTCTCCCTCCCTTCATTCTTGTTCTTGCTTTTGTTACTTAGCATTGTAGTTTTCGTGTACATTACTTTGGTTACTAAATATATTGATCATTTGTTCATATCTCTATTAGCCATTTGTTTTTATTCATTTGTGAATTGTCTGTGATCTTTAATCTTTTTTTTTCTATTTCTGTGTCCTTATTTTTATTTTTCACATGAGCTTTTACAAAGTCTCGATATGTTAAAAATACTAATCCTTGTTCATACATGTTTAATTTTTTTTGTTCAATTTGTGAATAGAGTTTCTAAAGGGAAAAATAACAAAATAAAAGACTGATTAAACTGACCATGTTAAAGTTTCCGAATTTGCCCTATTTACCTGTATTTTTTTAAATACAGGTAGGATAAATTTCCTAATATTAAAACAATGTATATATGTGGATACGTAGAAAAAACGAAAGAACTAAAATGTATATCTAATATATATTAAGTAATACTTCACAGGGATGAGATTATTGGTTTTATATTTCTTTTCATACTTTTGAATTTCTCCTAAATAACAGTGAATTTGTAATGCTTTTGTAATAAGAACAAAGTGAACAAATATAATTTTAATTGTTTTGTAAAGACAGGTAGGCAAAATTACATGCAAATGCAGTTTTTCTTAATTGGGATTCAGCAAGTTTTCTACTCACTGTATACACTCAATAACACTTTGATGATAGTGATGGTAATTTTTAAACGATCTCTTTAAAGTATTATTTTTAATATTTGGTGGTTCTCAATTTGTAGCATGATAAAATACTCTTTTTACTAAGTTCTTTGTGAGAGTGCAATTCAGAAAATAGTAGGCTGGGAACTAGATGAATTAAGTTTGAATTCTGCCCTCATCACTTATTAAAAGCATTTCCTTAGACAAGCTCACCAAGATTGTATAGTTCAGTCTTACCTATGTAATTAAAATATCTTTATCTGTTCCTTGCTTTGTGGATACGATGGGCTCAAGAGAAAACAGAGAAAGGATTTGAAAGTCACTGCCAAGTAGTCTTACCTGTTTCATATTTTAATAGTGTTTATATGCCTGCAAAACTTCTTTGTTTTCAAATGGAGTGTGAGACATAATGTCAAATTATCATCCGTAAGAGGATGCACCCTTGAAATGTTTTATATGAATACCACCCAAAACAGTTTTTCCTGTGTTATCATTATTCATTGACTTCTTGACCCTGAAAGCTTCTTATTTATTTTTCCTCTCCCATGTATTTCCAAAGAAATATTTTAGATAATCCTAGCCAGAATCTTGAATTCCAAACAATAACATCTGAGTTGTGACTAAAAATAAATATAAATATGTACCATCCAAACTAACCTTTAAACTGAAGATACCACTTGTGTATCTGAAAGAAAGTAAGAACCATCTTAAAAGATGGGTATAAATTGCCATAAGTACAGTCAGCCTCCTTTAACTAGTATCTTTGGCATATTATAGACCTTACGAGACATAATTTTTAGATAAATGATACTTTATTTGATACTTATTTATGGGGTGAAAATGACTGGGTTGCCTCAAAATAAAATATATCCTATGACAATGACTTATACAGAACATTGAGTTTATGGAAAAAGCAGTGGTCCAGAGAAATAACTTCTTTATTTATGTCAAAGATTTAAAAAATGCTACATTTAATTTTAATATCATGATGAGCAGTATTCCCCCTGCCTGATAGGCCTCATTACACTGCAGCATGTACAGTATTTGCCTTATTTAACAATTTTTATCAATCATTTAAAAATGGGTAACGCTCTTAGAAAAGAAGTGATAGATATGTAGTATACAGCTTCTTAGCTCTACAAAAATTTGCATTCAATTGTGAAGGATAATAAAAAATTAAAACAAAAAGGTTTTTCGTAAATCCTGGGCCCACGATTTGATTCACTCAGCAACCAAATACACAATCGTATAATTGTATAAGAACTGTAATTCCTATTCACTACAAACATCTCTCTGCTTTTCTTCTTAATAATTGTTCAATTCCATCTACCTACTTGAATTCCTCAAATTTGTGTGAGCATCACCTTCCTGTTACTCTTAGACTCTCCCTTATAACTGTCACCAATGTTTATCCTTCCCATTTTTCTGTAGTGTAAAGCAGTCTCAATCACTGACCCCTTTCTAAAGTTCTCTTAAAATGTGAATGTGCAAAGCAGGTAAACAAATACAACAGTGATATGGAAACTTCTACTGCCCCAAATCATTTCTGGACCAGTTAACAGAAGGAAGAAAAATTATGAATCAAAAGCTTTTGCTTAAATAGAATCTTTCATTCTTCAAAGCATCATGTGTTTCTTTTATTTCATTATCATATTTTAATTCATCTTCTCTTTCAGATATTCCTGTTCGAATTTTACCTTACTCTTGTTCTTTTTTTTTGTTTATTTATTTTGAGAAAGAGAGAGAGAGACTGTGTATGTGAGTGGGGGAGGGGCAGAGAGAGAGAGAGAAAGAGACAATCCCGAGCACGTTCCATGCTGTCAGCGCAGAGCCTGATGTGGGGTTCGAGCCCACAAACTGTGAGACTGTGACCTGAGCCGAAAGCTAGAGTCTGATGCTTAACCAACTGAGCCACCCAGGCACCCCACCTCACTCTTGTTCTTATTCATATCATTCATAGCATCTTACTTTATAGATTTTTACCTGTACTTTTATATTGTTTCAAAATTGTTTCGAAAATACTGCCTTCATATTAGGCGATACTAAGTGAATATAATCCCCGGTCCTGTCTCTTCCTCGGCCTCTGTCCAAATATTTTAACATCTCTGAGTCCTAGCACCTCTGCTATAAAATAAGAATATTTTGGGTAAATATTAAAATAAGAATCGGCTATGAAATAATATATTTTATTAAATAATTATTATATTTCTTCTCAGCAGGAAATATATGATTTTGTGATTAATGGAATATTCAAACAGTAACTTTTAAAATTCATTTATTATGCCCCCCCCCAACTAGAATATAAGCTACTTCACAAATAGGAACTTTGGGGGCGCCTGGGTGTCTGTCGGTTGAGCATCCGACTTTGGCTCAGGTCATGATCTCGCGGTCTGTGAGCTGGAGCCCTGTGTCAGGCTCTGTGCTGACAGCTCAGAGCCTGGAGCCTGTTTCAGATTCTGTGTCTCCCTCTCTCTCTGCCCCTCCCCCACTCATGCTCTGTCAAAAATAAATAAACATTTTTTTTAAATTAAAAAAAAATAGGAACTTTGTTTTACTCACAGTTAAACTCAGAGCCTTAGAACAGTGTTATGGTGGGGCACCTGGGTGGCTCAGATGATTAAGCGTCCAACTTCGACTTAGGTTATGATCTTGCGGTTTTGTGAGTTTGAGCCGCACTTTGGGCTCTGTGCTGAGAGCTCGGAGCCTGGAGCCTGCTTCGGATTCTGTGTCTCCCTCTCCCCCTGCCCCACTTGTACTCTGTCTCTCTCTCTCAAAAATAAATAAACATTGAAAAAATTTTTTAAAAGAACAGTATTTTGGTATCAGGTAGAAGCTCAGAAAGAATATGCAGAATTAAATTAACAAATATTATTTGCATTTCTAAAATATCTTTGCAACTCTTACCAATTGAAAGAACTTGATTTTGTTTTTATTAAAATATATTAAAAATTGTTCACTCATACTTGCGAATCAAGGAAAAAAAATCCGACCCTAAGTCAACTGTCTTAGATTCTTAAAGGGATAGCTTTTTTTTTTTTTTTTTTTTTAAGACTAATGCTTAAATTCATCAACCTTACTCTGCCACACCAAAGAGGTATTGGAAAATAAAAGGATTTGCATGGGTACAACATAAAAAGCCATGTAGAGCCCTCTGGGATAATTTTTCAAAATGGTGTACCATGTTTTAACCGTGTAATTCTCATTGACCTTAATGGGAGTCATGCGGCTAAAACCACAAATACCTCTTTTAAATCATATCTCTAAGTGTTCTGTCACTAATGCTAGTAAGTAATAAAATGGTACACTTTCTTTCTAGACATATAAACATTACCATGTTTATATCAGCATAATTGTGAACTTTTTATACCATTATAGCTAGATTTTCATTATGCGATCATTAGCTTTTTGATAGCATAAAGACCCAACTTTCAATGGATGTTGGTAGGACATTTTTTTTAACCATATTTGATTGTAATAAGACAGCATTGCCCTGATGGGAAATAATATCTTTTTATATGTACATTTGCATTAGAAATCATCCACTAAGATACTTATTTATGTCTTTCTGAATACAGCCTTCTGATATAGATCCATAGTTGGGAAATATGTGGCCATGTGATGACTTTTTGTTATAAAACAAATACAGTCTCAGCACCTTGCTGGCCTACTGTAAATATATGATTTTTAATAAAAGAAGAATAAACATTTAAACATTTATTTGCCAAAATATATTAGTTATGACCTGCAATATGGCTGTAGTCCTAAATTTCTTCTAAATATAAGGTGTCCACTGTGCCAGATTATATGATGACTTCACAATATGGGCAAATGTTCACCAGAAACCATAAGGCGGTTTCTAATAAAGTCAGCTATTACATAGTACAAAAAGCTATTACATAGTAATTCATTTCAACAGTTTCAGAATAGAAATGATTGAAAAAAAATGAATAGGCTGAATACATTAGGCTCTCTGAATTTTTTTGTTACTGTTTAAGCAACACTCACAAGGTATTTTATTATCACAGGATCTTAGCACTAGAAAGAGTATCAATGACCTCATAGTCCAGCTTTTTCCTTTTGCCTCCCATTTGCAGATGAGCAAACTCAGAATGACTAAAATATGTTTTTCCCAATTAAAAACCTCTAGTCCTATATAGTTCTAAAACCATCATTTTACTTTTTTAATCTATTTTTAAAGGTGAATGGTACAGAGAGTTTACAGTCTGTGGGCAAGTGCAGACCTTACCCCTTCCCCACCCTCATACCCAAGTGAACATAATATGATTACACAGTTATCTTCCTGAGTTTATATTCATAGAGAGTGTTCATTTGTTTCTGAGCAAGTATTTAAAAAAGTTTCTGCTTAGTGAAGAGTCTATTCATAGTGATTTAAGACCATGTTTAAGACACCCACGTCATAGTCACAGCTCAGGCAGAGAGACAGAGGAAACTGCCGCTGCCAGTCATGTCTGGCATGAGACAGGTGCTCTTTGACTATTAGATGTATGCGACCCGTGGTATCTGCTTGGATCTTAAGTACACTCCGAGAACTGCCAGCTAGGATCAGGAACCTGAGCAGCTAAGAGGCAGTGGGACATCAACTGCTCTCAGTGGTGACTGAGGGGGGAAAGACGTGTGTTGTGTGGGAAGGCAGGGGCTAAGACAATAGGTTTAAATAAACTGAGGGTCCACGGAGGACAGTGAAAAAGAGAAGGAAACAGAAATTTGTCTACCACTGCAAGAGGCGGTCACTAGAGGGACCCCAGAGTCCAAACAAAAGTTGAGGGGATGAGTAAAGCGGAATAGTGAACACATCTCGGAAACTTCCTTCCCAACACACATCCACACATGCACATGCCCACATGCATGCACAGAAGGACTCTCTCAGAATAGATCCCTTGGTCCTGAAGTAAGGTTGTCCTTGTGTGTTCTTTTACATTTTGTGTGAGTGCTTGGCTGGCTAATGGATGGACCGTTTCATTTGGAACTATACCACTACTTCCTTGCGTGGTGAAGGAACAGAGGTAGAGTTAGATATTTGAGGAAAGAACATTAGAGATTGTTATAAAGAAGAAGACCAGCAGAACACAATTGATCCAGGGGGGTTGGGGGGTATCTAGAATGGATTTATTTTGGAGATCTAGACTGGATTTATTCTCTTAACTATATTTGGTGAAGAGTTTTATCCACTCTGGCATTGAAAACTCAGAACCCCACTCTAAATAATTCACTTTATTCTATATGGTAATTGTATAATGGATGATATATAGTTATCTCTTGGTATAGTTGGGTAAATCATTTATAATGAATATTTTTATTACCTTCATGAACCTTATGAAGTTTTGTATTAGTATTTGTTATATAGTATAGCTTATATATAACATTGTATATCTTATATACAGCTATCCTATATTATTATAGAAATGCCCTCAACTTAAAGAATGGTATCAGGCAAATAGCAATTATGTGGAATGAAAACTTATTAATGATTATCTTTTTCTTAAAGTGATACTTATTGTACATGCAGGCTAAAGTATCATTAAGGTTGGTCAATTTAGATCAATTATCTCTCTAACCAAGTGAACTCAGCATTAAAGCTCTATAGAGCCTTTTTGGGTGACAAAAACACTACCAGGTAGGATTGACTGTTACATGTCCTTTAAGACACTTCCTTTCTCTCCTGGTAATCTATTTCTTGGGTTGTTCCATGTAGAGGCAATGACGCATAATGGTTAATATCATGGGCTCTACATATGTTTATTGGTTAAAATCCTGCTTCCACCCCCTCATTATTTGTGTGACTGAACAAGTTACTAAACCTCTCCAAATCTAGTGGAATAAAGGTAATAATAGTAGTTGCCTCATCAATGTACACTGGTTAGCCCAGTGAACAACACATAGTAAATGTTCATTAAAAGTCATTATTATTATACTACTAATATGACTACTTTGACCTTTCTGTGGATATAGGTATAGTGTTTCCCCTTTCTCTCTTTATTTACTTCTGTGGATTCTCAACCTTGAACTTACTTTGGTGACCTAATTTAGTTTTTATATTCCTGAAATTACTTCTTTTTATTTAATCTTCTACTCTGTCAGAAAATGATATTTTGCCAAACCCAGCCTGCCAACCCAACCTTGACTTCTGATATTTGATGGTTTACCATGGTATTCTTTGACCCATATTACGCCCTGACAATAATTAATTCTGCTTTACTAAGGCAGTAGATGTCCAAGTCTTTCTGGTTCACACTATTGGCTGGCACACTAATGTTTTATTAGCTTTTTCATAATTTTTATAATAATAAAAACATTTACTGTATTCTGCCACAGACCTGGCAGGGAAGCTCCAGATAAAAGGTCTCAATGGAGATATTTTTGACACAGCTGTGCCATCAGTTATGATTAGCTCACCCTAAAGAATAGTCCCAAAATAGGTCATCAATTGTCACTAAATTCCTTGGTCAGAGATTATAGCCCCAACCCAGCATGCCACCTAGCAAATGTCTATACTTAGAAGCAGAAGACAAAAAAAAAAAAAAAAAGAAAGAAAGAAAGAAAGAAAGAAAGAAAGAAAGAAAGAAAGAAAAAGAAAAAGAAAGAAAGAGAGGGAGAGAGAGAATGTAATAAACCCATGCAAATCTATCACTGCTATTGGGAAAGATTTCTCAAAATGAGTGCCCCAACAATAGTATCCATTTATCTCTTTCTCATAACCATCCTTTTGTTTGTAGTTTTAGCCACTATTTGTATACCCTGCATACGAAGATATTACTTTGTAAGAATTCTGTACAATGAATATTTGGATAAGCATTCACAGAGGTCTTGTAAAACCACATTGTTTTATGAATCTCACAGACTATCTACTCAAAAGCTGCATGAATATGGAGGAATAAAGGGCAATGTCTAGTGTGCTTGCTTCCCAGGACTTTAAAGCTCTGCAATTGTTGCCAGAATTTGTACTCTGTGGCACAGGTTGGGTTCTCCAGACTTTGAGATTGAGACTAGGCATGTGTATTAGAGGTCAATACCTATGGAAGGGATGAGAAGGAAGTAGGATTGGGCAGAGGGAGAAGTTGAACTATTATAAAGGCCTAAGAAAGCTTTGGTCAACTGCTAGAATATATGTCCCAAGAAGCTGGCAAAGCTGGACCTTTATGTGTCTGCCTTCATCAGTCATTGCATGTGGACTATCCCAGAAAAGGTAAACCTTGGCCTTTTCAGGTAGAGGCTGTGTAAAGACAGCATTCCTGGCAACTAGACAGTAACTTTCTTGAGAACCTAGGCACTGAATCACAATCACAATGTATGATGGACCTGGTCTACCACTACTGAAAGAGAGAGCAGGGGAGGGGCAGAGAGAGAGAGGAAGAGAAAGAGAATCCCAAGCAGGCACCACACTGTGAGTGCAGAGCCTGATGCAGGGCTCGAACTCATGAACTGTGAGATCATGACTCAAGCCGAAATCAAGAGTTGGAACACTCATGCACCCCTGTATTTTGTTATACCTAGAACAGGACATTTTGCATAAATGACAGTATTCAATTGCTTCTCTCTTCTCATCCCTCCTGCTTTATACCACTACCTCCCCTCCTCCCTTCTCTCCCCAGTACATACTTCTAGGAAAGTTAGAGGGCAGGCTCTGTGCTTAGTCTTCTTGCATAATTTCTTTATGCAGATGAGAAAGGATGCTATAAAGTTCAAGGTCCTATACTCAGTACAAAGAACCTAAACCCAGTTGGTCCAAGATCTGTCTGTAAATCCCATTTATTAGCTACTGAACTATATTGCCTCCACATGAAGTCACTCAGACACCACATCCATGATTATCAGTATTTTAATCTGGCATGTTTATATATGGACACCATACTTTTTAAATCGGTCTCTCAAATGACACACTCTATTTCCTCATTTTACTTCTCACTTTCTTGGTTAGTCAGCAGAAATTTCCATAGTACATTGCCTCATTTTTATAAAAAGTGGATGACAGTTATCAGAAGTATATTGCTCATAAAAAATAAAAAAAGGAGGGGCGCCTGGGTGGCTCAGTCGGTTAAGCGTCCGACTTCGGCTCAGGTCACGATCTCGCGGTATGTGAGTTCGAGCCCCGCATCGGGCTCTGTGCTGACTGCTCAGAGCCTGGAGCCTGTTTCAGATTCTGTGTCTCCCTCTCTCTCTGACCCTCCCCCGTTTGTGCTCTGTCTCTCTCTGTCTCAAAAATAAATAAACGTTAAAAAAAAAAATTAAAAAAAAATAAAAAAAGGAAAGGAAAGGAAAGGAGGAAAGAAAGAAATTTTGGAGTATATGAAGTATTTTGCCCATAAAAGCTGATGTACATTTCTTACCACCTCAAATAAATTTGCAAGTCTTAAGCACTGTGATGAGTATTCTGAAAAGTCTGTGGTGTCTCATATCAATTTCTTGATTGCATATTTTTCACATAGCCATCGTCAGCTTCTCCTTCAGCTAGGAGTATCATTAACAAAAAATAGAAATCCAAGTTCTAAAACACTGTTGTTCTACCTTTCCTCAGGTTAAACTTCTATGACAGGATCACAGATATGGTCACCTGAGGTATATCTGGGACCCAGTACAGACTCTAGCTAAAGCTATGGAAGAACTGCTCTAAGTTTCCCACAGGCAACTGTCAAGCCATACCCAAGCCTAGCCCATTTAAAGATTGTAGTAGAAAATACAAAAAGGAAGCAAATTTAGGGCTTTTGTCCCATTTATATGTAAGATGATTTAGAGAGCATAAGGCAGAGAGGAATTTTATAGCTTAAAAATCAAGGTTTGTTTTGTGAAGGAATTATTGTAACTTGTTCAATTTTATGTATTCATTTTTATATTAAATATAATTTATTGTCAAATTGGTTTCTATACAACACTCAGTGCTTATCCCAACAGGTGCCCTCCTCAATGTCCTCTTGTTCAATTTTAGAACTCTTTGACACATCTTTTGGCAGAGGGATGCATGTACACGTGTACACACACACACACACACACACACACACACAAACATGCAGAATGGTCTAATTGTCATTTCCCAAGGTTAAGTACTATTCCTTAGCACTAATGCTTCATAGTATGGGACTGGAACCATTTAGCCACACTGAAAGCCAGAAGATCCTGAGACTGGTTGCTCACTCATTTTATAATTTACAGTATAGAGTGACTTGCAAATAGATAAAAAAAGGCTTTGCCATTTTCTTGGTAGTGAACTTTCACATCAGTATAGTGAACAATTCATCAGCTACCTGCTATCTGTTGTTTCCTCATTGTTTCATATTACTGTTATTAAACCACTGATTAGCCAAGTTCTCTTCAGGATAAATTTAACACCTAAGCCATCCAGTCTTAATTCCCATAGATGATTATTTCACAGAATGTTGGTGAGTAGTGTATTTTGCTTCTGCTTTTCCCAGTACTCAGAGGGCATTTCTAGAATATAAGACAAGCGCTCTTACTACAGTTATATTAAGATATTTAATAGGAGACACTACATTAAACATATAATTTTTTTTTCCTCTGTGTTGCATCTCTGATCTGAGATTCCCTTCGGTCAGCCATGCTACACAGAATATGAACAGAATGTGCTGGCTATGTTCCTCTCTATTTCTCACATTGGACCTACATTCATTAGAGTACTCTTTCTTCTCATTCTTCACAGAATGTCCTGATTCTTGTAGGGTCATACAAATAGCTGTCCAGTGCAAAAGAATTCTCTGCCACGAGACCAATCCTCTTCATGCTTCAATTGAAATATACTCTAGCTATTGGTTTCTGAGAATCTATCAAATATGCACTGTGGGAACAGACCAAATCTCTTAGATGGATTAAAACTGTAGGTATGTAGGCTCCACTGCTCCACAACCATATTGAATTGGAATCTCTAGAGACAGAGTCTGGAAATCTGCTTTGTAACAAAGACCCGTAGTGACCCTTAGGCATATGAAAATTTGAGAACCATTGAATCATCAGAGGGCAGTTAACCTATTTTCAGTCTATGGCTCAGTATCAAAGAACTCTTGATAATGTAAGGACCCTGGGGACACCTGGTCACAATGGCTCTGTCAGTAGCTGTTTTGAAGCATGCCTCTACTCTTACCATTTAAAAGTGAAAGATAAAATATTAAATGAAAACACCCTAACACAAAGCCTGGTTCAAAAACAAACCAAACATTTTCGTGTACTAGAAAAATGGGAAAGTGTGGCTGAATATAAATGACTTGTGGGCTCCTGAACCAGAAGCTGGTAGTGGGGATAGAGGCTCAGTTCCTCTGTTCCAGCTCTACTCCTTGAAGCAAGGGGATTCTTTGGGCTCTAAGCCCATGAAAGAGGCTAGAATTCAGAATCTGAATTATGGTTTTATGCAAATTATGGGCTATGGGAAGCAGAAGGATAAAGAACCATTTCATGATCAGAACTAAGCCAAAATAAAGAAAAAGAAAAGCCAATAACAAAATCAAACCAAACCAACCAAACAAAAAACCCTCCTACTCCTAATGACCCTGAAAACCCGAATCTAAAATAACTGAAGAAATTGCATGCAAAGGAAGACAACACAATCCACAATTAACAAAATCAGTAATTAAAACACGACTTCACTTCAGATAAAACTAATGGAAAGAGCCAATGACTGAAAAATGAAAATCAGTGTAATATGTTTATGATGTCAGTTCCCCAGAGGGAAGCAATCTCCCTCTCTCACCACCATTGTGTGTCTCCAAGGTCTTCAGTGACTGCTCAGGATTATCCTACTGTAATATGGCCCCGTATGACAGTTCTATTAAATCACCTCAACAGAGTTCAGAGATAATAACAAAGATTTAGAAGGAGAGCACTACTTCATGTTTAGAAATAGGGTAACTGGGGTGAAGTTTATGATTGAAGCTAAAACTTAATTCTAAGTTTAAAAGAAAAGCAACAAGGAATGCCTGAGTGGTTCAGTAGGTTAAGTGTCTGACTCTTGGTTTCAGTTCAGGTTATGATCTCACCATTGTGAGACGGGCATGGAGCCTGCTTTGGATGTTTGCTTTCCCTCCCTCTCTGCCCCTTCCCTACTCACTCATGTGCGCGCGCTCTCTCTCTCTCTCAAAAATATATAAAAAAACTTAAAAGAATAAATAAAAGAAAGGGAACAACAACCAAAAGTTCTCCCTGCTCATTGACTTAGTCATTAGTGTTGTTTATCTCTCTTCTCTAAGACCCGCCTTGCATCTTTGATTATATTGTGGTGTATAGAGCAGCCCTAAAACGTTTTGTCCGTCGTTTGTCTGCAGATGTGGAAAAGCAATTTAAAACAAGGCTCCTCTAAGCTTTCTCACTGCAGAGGCCACGTGATGCGTAGTGTGCCATCTCTTTTGTGAGTATGAATGATACAGGAGTTTTTTGGTTTCCCATGTGTCACAGTCAACTACATAGGGTCCAATAGCAAATCATGTTTTAAACTGATTGCAGAGGAGGTGACCAGGAGATAAACTGGCTGAGGAAATTCAGCCATTCAGAAGGCAGCAACGTGAATTATCTACCCATAAGTGATGTCTTTTCATGTGAGACATAATAACATCATTCCAGAAAATGGTTTTCATGACCTCTTACTTGTAGGATATCCAGGAATTATCTGCATGAAGGCATTGACAAGAAGATAGATATGGTGGCTCAGACTTGATTCTCACATTAAACATGATAAAGACATGTAACACATGATGGGATAGCTAATAAAATATTTTAGAGTTACCTAATTTTTCATGAAAAGGAATAACAAAAAAAAAATTGTAGGCTCAATCGGTTTTTATCTCAATCTCAGATCCCACCACAAAATCTCCAGCTCTTTGATAGTTTTATAAGTAGTTGCATATAAACTATATATTGCATAGCTTTCAACTTTGGAAGATTTCAGGCAAATACTTTATCATGTTTCATCCCCTAAGTGAAATGGGAAGGATAAAAAATATCGTAGGCAACTAGGGATGTCCAAGCACAGATCATAGAAAGAAATTAATAATCTTTTACCTCTTTCCTTCTCTTCTTTTTCTTTCTTTACTTCCTTCCTTCTTTTTTCTGTAATTTCTTATTCAAATATTCATGAAAAATTCATTCAAACCTTCAGAGTTATACTCTATACTAACTAAGTATGCTGAGAATATAAAAGCAGAAAGGGGCAATCTATAGGATGTTGCTTTCAGGAAAATAACATAAAGCACTATTTGAACATGGGAGATGCACTAGATTCTCCCTGGAATAGTAAGGAAAGTCTAGCAAAGGATTTAAGGAATTACCTGAGACCTGAAGGATTAGCACAGATTTTCCCTGCAGAGAAGTAGGGGCAGATTGTTTCAGAATAAAGAGGAAGGTCGTCCATAAAGGAGACACGGGCATGAGAAAGCATATATTTGCAAACAATTACAAGGAAGCCAGTTCTGTTCCTTAGTAATAATATTGTCATGGTTAATTTTATGTGTCAATTGGCTAGATTATAAGTCCCAGTTGTTTGGTCAAATGCTAGTCTATATGTTGCTATGAAGGTGTGTAGATGTGATTACCTGCCATAATGTGGGTGGGCCTCATCCATTCCGTTGAAGGCCTTAAGAGCAAAAACTGAGGTTTCTTGGAGAAAATTGAATGCTGGGAATTCTGCCTCAAGCATGTAACATAGCAATCCTGACCATATTTCTGCCCCATAATCCCGCATGCTGGTTCTGCCCTGCAAATTTTAGACTTGTTAGTCCCCACTCCCATGAATCAATTCCTTAAATCTCTTCCTTCCTTCCTTCCTTTCCTTTTCCCTCTCTTTTTCTCCTCCCTCTCTCCCTCCCCACTCTCCTTCTACCTTTCTCTCTTTTTCTCTCCCCTCCCTCCCCCTTTTACTCCTATTGGCCTGTTTCTCTAAAAAATGTCCACTGATACAAATACTAACACATAGTGAGTATTGGTTGACTCATCTGATTAACTTCTCATTATAACCATTTAAGTGAGATAAAGACAGAGAAACTGAGATGTATTTAAAGAAAAACAAACAAACAAACTTGCCTAAAGCCAGTCAGTTAGTGATGTAGCTGTGATTTGAACTGCTTTGTGTGCCTCCACCTTCACTTTTAATTACTATATTGCTTCTTTAGAATTTAAGTTGTAGGAGCCAATACATAATATTCAAATAAGGGTCAATATGCTCAGTATGAGAAAGATCAGTCTTCCTATCAAATGAAACAGAGACTGGAGACCAAAGAAGTTGTTGAAAATCATGAGTTAATCTTTTCAATAAAATTTCCCAGAGCACCAGTGTTCCCATTTGACATCTCTAAGTCATTGACTGCCAACTGGCTTCTCATGAGCATATTCAGTATGCTTCTCTTCTCTAACTTGACATGACTGTTGATTGAATCTAAACACTGTCTTCCTCCTCAATAAATTTATGTTAAAAAATGATGTAAAAAGAAAAAGAAAGAAAAAAAGCCATTTGTTAGACATCAAAATGGCTGCAGTGGAATTGTCTCATGCATACCAGGGTGTATGTGTTCAGTAGTTATTAACATTGTGTTGTTAACATTGACAAGTAAATAATAACATGCAAAGCCATGCATTCAGTTCTGCTAAAACATGTAGCTGCAGACCCTGCCTTCCAGGAAGTTATAATCTAGTAGAACGTGTTCAAAAGTAACTATAATACAAGTAAATTACAAGAAATACCTAATGAGAATTGGAGATAATACTCTGTTGTTAGGAAGACACCATCATCACATCTTCTGTAGTTAAACATCAGCAAATCAAGAAGACATTTTAGGCATTATTACTATGATCTAAAATTAATTTTTTTTCCATGTTACTTGGCTGATTTTAACACAGTGGTTTTTACAGCAACAAATATGATTTTTTTAAAGTTTGTGTTTCTTTTGCCTATTTCATTGCTTTCCAAACAACAGAAAAGGCTTTGATGCTTCATAGCACCCAATTTTTAGATTCCCATCTATGGATATCTGTTCTTCTGCTTCCTCATTTGCCTTTCTTCCTTCTTCTCACACTCATCTTATTTTGGCTGTCACTGTCAGATTCATCTTCCAACTCCTCTGGTGCATGGATAGGGAGAAGATGTTACATAGATAGAGTCAGAAGGATGTATTTTAGAGTCTCGTCAACCTCTGTTTACTTACTGTATCACCTTGACACAGCTTATATGAGATTTATGATGATTTGTCTTTGATATATATTGTCAGAGCTCGATTAATGTTCATTCTCTTAAATCTTTTGGTGATTTACCATTGAACATTGGATAAATTTGCAAGTGATTTAGTACTTTAGTGTGAAAAGGAATGACTTGTGCAATTTGGTCTTAGCCTACCTACCTGAGTCCATGTGGGCTGTTATAACAGAAGTCCACAGAGTAGATGGTTTATGAAAACAGAAATTTATGCCTCACAGTTCTGAAGTTATAAACAGCAAGATTAAGGCCCAGGAGTTTTTGTCTCTGGTGAGAACCTACTTTCTCCTTCATCGATGGCCTTCTTTTCACTGCATTCTCACATGGTACAAGGGGCAAGGGAGTTCTCTATGATCTCTCCTGTAAGGGCACTAACTCCATTCATGAGCGCTCCACCCTCATCACCTAATCACTTCTCAAAGCCTTCACCCCAAAATACTATCACATGGGATTATGTTTCAACATAAGAATTTTGAGGGTAAATACGCATTCAGTCTATAATACTACACTTCCAGTATTTGCCCTGGGCCAGTTTGATATAGACTGTCGGCTAAAGGAAGACCGGTCCATTTATTGTCCTAACAGTAAATCATTTTTCCCATCAACTTTTTGGTTCTTTATTAGATAAACATAGAGATTTTGTGGGATCTAAATTCTATGCAACTTGGGTGGTCTACTTTTAAAAGGACTGGAGGGATGGAGAGAGGGAAAACATTATGAATACAACAGGGAGTATACAGGTTTGGGGACCCATGCACCTTAAAGTTCATTTGTTTCCTAGTATATCTTCCTTTGCCCATTGAACCCTTTGATCAGATATTTCCTTTCCCTTTTCTCTGCTTATTAAATATAACCAACTGTCAGCTGAAATAGTGCCTACTCTCTGAAGACTGGCTAGTGTTTCCGGCCCAGTGCAGCATTTTTCTCCTTGGAATTCTTCTAGCCCTTATTACTGCGCTCTTAATTTAGGCTGCATTACATACTGATTTCTACAGTTACTTGAGTTGGTGTGCGTATATGATTTTACAAAATTGCTAATTTGATTACCAATTCCTGGATTCTGTTCCAACCCCCACCCCTAGCCCATCTTACTGTTTTGTGTATACAGGTGCTCAGCATTTGTTTGTTGATTCACATCGAAGATGGTATTTCCAAGATCCTTTTTTTTTTTTTTAGTGAAAAGACAGCACAAGTTGTGTTTTCCTTAAATAGAATTGCTCCAATTATAATTTCAAAGGCACTAAACCCACCCAATTAAAATTAAATAAAGTTATTTTTATTTACATATTATATAAAATGTGTCAAGTAAACTAAATCGGTATGTACAATAGATTTCTTCTAAAAATTAATGCTGAAGAGAATTATGTGGCATCTACCCTTCCTTTTTTTTTTTTTTGGTTACATTTTAGTACATTTATGTGAGGATAATTTTCTTAAGTTTTTTTACTAAACAATCAGCTCAATGCATTTTATAGTTTCTTTTCCTAAAGAAGTCTACCTCTAAAATAGTATCCATATGAAAGAGAGTATATTTCTAAATGAAGTGTCATTAAAAGCAGCAAGAAGGAGAGCATTTATGCACCATGTCTTAAACCACCCTTCCTTCATTTGTACTGCTGCCGAAGTATATTTCTTAAGCCCTTGATGTGACTATATCAGCAAAATATAATAAATTAACACGAGTAATCCTCGACTTTTATTATACTGTATCTTTTCACATGAAAAGCATATAAGTAGGCATGAAATACCATGAATTTTCTACCCCTAACTGCATTATATAAAGAGCTGTCGTAGGCATATGAAGTGCTTTTAATCTGAATGAACTTCATTAGCTTTGGATTTAGTTGTGCATTCAGGGTACAAGTTGAAAGGCCTACCTGTTTGCTCAGGCTTTTCTTAGAGTTTGCCCGAGCAACACAGAGGGGATATAGTGAGATGGGATAGAGGTAGTTAAAGAAATAATTCTGAGAGGCACTTTTGAACACTCACAGAGATCTCTTTACCTCAGGATGCATTTCATCTAGAACTGGTCAGGAATTGTCTTCTGGGAGCTTCTAGTCAAGCCTTCAGGGAGTGTCTATTCCCTCTGGACCATGAGGAAACTGAGACCAGGCATGATATGTGGGAACTTGTAGGGTACAGGAGAGAGAGGAAAGGCATCACAACAGAAACAACTGGCATTTTTCAAGGGCTTGCTCCGGACCAGGTGTTACTCTAGCTGTTGTACACATCTTAGTGTTTAAGCCTCACAACAACCCTATGAAGTATATATGGTCACTTTCCTCATTTTGCAGATGTCATGTGAAGGTCAGAGAGGTTAAATAACTGGCCCAGGGTTACACCATTAGGTACAAGCAGAGTGGAGATTTGAAGCCAGACAGTCTGGCTCCAGAGGCACTCTTGAGCCTCTCTGGTATGCAGAGTGCACAAAATAAAGAAGTGATTAAAAAGACAGGAACTCTGTGTTTAAGAAGTTTACATTTTATTGAGGGATGGCTCTTATGTAAAAGCAGAATAATACATTACTACTAATATACTACTTAAGCATTGCTTATAAGTAAAATAC
This sequence comes from Panthera pardus, assembly GCF_024362965.1. NCBI lineage: Eukaryota > Metazoa > Chordata > Mammalia > Carnivora > Felidae > Panthera > Panthera pardus. The sequence continues at coordinate 133,118,569 of NW_026527013.1, read as the reverse complement.
AGGGGACTTAAAAGATAAAAGACATAAAAGATAAAATAAAGATACTGTCCCCATGGAAGACAACAACCCGGCTAGCCCACACATGGCCCTGAGGTCTCCATTAGACAGGGAGTGACTCTAGGCTAAGCACAGGCACATGTGGGTACATGAGTGGGTGGGTGGGGGGGCACAATTTCTGTTCTCAAAGTTCCTGACCTGATGGTGAGTCATTGATGAAAAAAATATGTCCATAAATATGGATATATTCCATAATTATGTCACAGACCAGAATAAGTACTGGGATAAGGGAAGTGAAGCTCAGAGCAACGGAAGTGCAGAGCAACAAGAGTTTTACCAATGCTGGTATTCAGGAAGGACTTCCTGGAGGAGGTGATGATGTTTAGATGTGGAGTTTGTAGCATTTCACTATATATTAATGGGAGGAAGAGGAGGAATGCCAGAAAGAAATAAGAGCAGAAGCAAAGTGAAAGACGTGGCTTGCCCACAACATATTCTGTGGATACCATACATGTCTGGAAGGGCAGCACTGTATGAGTGGGGAAGTGTGGAAAGGTAAGGAGTGGGAAATAAAAACCATGCAGCTGGGTACTACACTTGATTTTAGCCAAAAGTCCAAGAAGCGATTCATGCAGCTGGATAAAAACCATGCTGTAAATGTATTATAATGTCTCCACAATGTGTGGGGTCTCTCATTGGAAACTATGGGGCTTACCTGTGGTTCTCCTATAAGGGGGATGCTTGCTGAGAAAAGTGTTGCTGGAAGATTCCTCTTACAGAGTAATAGGAAAGGAGGCAAGGCCAGACACAGGGTGAACCCACTCACACATTAATATATCGATTTAAATGAGAAGCAGAAATTACTTGAATTCAGTAAATGACGGTAGGAATATAACATATGGGATTAGAAAGTTAAATAGCCCAGTGGATCTTTTCCACTTTAAGTACACAGGGAATAAACACAGAGAATCCCATCTTCCGTATCAGCCCAACTGAACAAGGGGAAAGGTTCTTGCATTATACTGAACGGACAGTTGCTTCACCCTGCACAATGCAGCATTACGTGTCCTTCCTACTAAAATCTCACCAGCAAATGAAATAAATTATGATGGATGAAGAAATCGTACCATTTCTTTTCAAATTCTATGTCAAAGAACAGGTCAGAATCAAACACACTTTGGCATGTCAGTCTTCAACATTGGTATTTCTAGCGCATTTAAATACTTCTCTCTTTATTTGCAGAAATGTGATGTCCTTTAAATAGAATGATGACCTATTAACCCACTATTATTAGGATATATACAAACTTCAACAGTTTTTTGTGACAATTAACTGAGTTATATATAGTGTATGTAACTGTCTGGCATATAGTAAGTCCTAGAAAAGTATAAGCTATTATTATCATTATCATTTTTATTAGCAGTAGTAAGGTTAGTGTCCCTGGGTAAGGATGTTTGGTCTGATTTCATGCTGCTCCTGTGATCAACTACAGATGTTTGCAAGGTGGCTAGCTGGGGCTGCACCCCCAGTGCTGTTTACTAGTGAAGCTAACTGGAATCCACTGAGATACCCTAGCATCTACCATCAGTGACTTAGCCACCTTCACAAAACAGCAACCCAGAAGCTTGTTCGACAAGTTTATTTTCACAGGTGAACATTTGCAAATATGAATATGACTGTAATTAGAAAAAACAACATGATAAGGACACTCAGCACTGTGATTCACAATAAAAGCAAATCCCGCTGTCTTCAAGCCAGTGGGTGTTATCCCTGCATAAGAACCCTAGGATCGTGCCCTTAATTAGCTAATTATTTAGAAATTAGAAAGGATCACTTAACAAGGAACACACACCCCATGATACAAGTGACATGAGTGGTGAGTAAATTTACTTTCAAGAATTAATAAAGAGTGTCAATGAGCTACATATGGTATTCATGTGTAATTAAAAACAAATTACTGGGTAGAGAAACATGAAACATGCTAGTAAATTAATCTCCTCAATTAAACCAAAAAAAAACCTCCCAAAATTTCTGATAGAAAACATATGTATTGTCTGCATGAAATATGGAAAGGATTTCCCTCTGTCTGACTCAGTGTTTGTTTAAAACAATCAACAAGATTGCAGCGATATATGGGGAATATTTCACTGACACGTGAGCACGAAGACCTTGAACAACAACAACAGAAAACAACCCCCTCCTCATCTGCTTTGGCAATATTTCCCTCTGCTAATTAAACACGGTATACTTGAACAAGTAAAAATAATCTACCATGAATAGTGCTCCACCATTTCCTTAGTTTTCTGTAGTATAATACACACAACATTCCAGATGTATAACAGGAAACAGAATCACTTAGCTTTATGAAGTAGTCTCCCACATTTCTTTGCAAAAGAGAGAATCCTGGACCCAGTGGGCTATGTTGTCATGTAAAACAATGCTCTGTGAAACTCATGGTAAACCTCAATTAGCAATGAAATACTGCAAACCCCACTGTTACAGATTAAGTGGGAATATAACCAACTAATAAGTGTAATACTACAGGGAAACTATAATAGATCCTCAAAATGTCTATGTTATACACAGCGGAATTTATTTGAGCCTCATCTTACTAATTTTGACATCATCAGTGTTGTCATGCATTGATTTATCTGTTTGATTGCTATGCTAGTCATTTATTTCATAGTCTTTACCATTACTCTCTTCCAAAACAAGTAACCTATAAAGACGCAAAAAAAGAAAAATATAAAAATAAGAGGAAGCTGATAGGATGGTAGGAAAAATCAGGATAAATAATAGAAGATAAAGTCAAATATAAAATTAATGCACAAATAATATTTTCCTCATGTAACTTGTTAGAAATCGGTTACAAATTTGCCTCTGAGCTTCCTAAAAATCAACCCAAAGACAGAAGCACAGTCAGTTACTTAACACACAATTCAAAACTGAAAACAGGCATGGCCAGTCATTGAGTCCTGATGAAATTTCTCTCCTAGGTTTTCACATACAGAAAGAACCCATATAGTATAGTGAACAATGTGCCAAGGTATAAAAGAAGTCAATTAATGCATACCATGTACTACCAACATCTTTATAATAAACCTAAAGGCAGGTTCTCCATGACTTTCTTAAAATGTTTCACTATGGCCTGCTGGCATAAGCCTCCATACCAATCAAAATAATCTGGTTTAGCTTTCCATGACCTGAATTATTCCAAGGACATCACTTGGATTTTGGAATGGCTAAAAGTATTTTAATTAGTAGTTCTTAAAGTGTGGTCCCCAGACCAGCAACATTAGCATCACCTGGGAACTTATTAGAAATACAAACTTTTAGGTTCCACCTCAGACCTTCTGCATAAGAAACTCTGGGAGTGAGGCCCAGCAATTAATCAATTAAATTGCACGTTGGAGAAAGATAACAAAGTGAATTTATAGTTGAAAAATGCAAATAAAACATGTTTGTACAACATATACCTTTCTGTGTTTCTGGAGTATATAGTGTGAAATGAATGACTTGGTCAAAGGAAAGTAAATGAGCAGAGGAAAGAATTTATTAATTTAGAGGGTGTTTCAGAGAAGAGTTATTATTTTAGGAAATCTTAAGTACTTAGTAGAGAAGGTGAGGAATGGAGTGATAAAAAGGGTGGGGGGGATAGGTTATGTTACTCATAACAAAACTATGTGATCCTGAGAATAACTGGTGCTGCTTTTACATGAAACAAAAATAGGCAACACCAATAGATGTCTTTTAAAGATTGCATCTACTCAACCGTAGCAGAGTCAGTCATGACGTAAGTATTGTAAAAAATGCTTCATGAAATAGGATGAATTGATTTGCGGTTCTGAATGTTCACAGCTACATTGCATCTTTTGGTCAGTTACCATATATATATAATTACATATTATAATTTATATGTACATACATATGTAGTGAATTATATATATATGTGTATACATGTATGTGTATATGTATGTGTATACATATATGTGTATATATGTGTATACATGTATATGTATATTGAATTATATATACATATATATGTATACATTGAATTATATATATCATTATATATAATATATAATATAATTATACACACACACATATTGAATTTAAAATATGAAATTCAAACATAAGTGCTGTGGACTGAATTATATTGTCCCAAATTCATATGTTGAAGCCCTAACCCCTAAATGTTATGGGTTTTAGAAATAAGGCCTTTGGAAAGTAACTAAATTTCTGTGAGGTCTTGAGGGTGGGGCCCTCATGATGAGATTAGTGGCCTTATAAGAAGGGGCACAAAGCTTATCCCCTCTCTCTCTCTGCCCTCCCCCTCCCATCCTCTCCAGCTCTCCCTCTCTCCATCTCCCTCTCTCCCTCTCACCCTCTCTATTTCTCTCTCCCTCTTCCTCTGTCCTTTCTTTCCTTCCTCCCTCTTCTGCTACCATGTGAGGACAAAGCAAGAAAGCAGGTCATCTACAAGCCAGGAAGAGAGCTTTTAACGGAAACCAAACATGCTGTCACCTTGACCTTAGATTTATAGCCTCCAAAAGTATAAGGTAATAAATATCTGCTGATTAAGCCAAATAGTCTTTTTGAATTTTGTTATGGCAGCTGTAGCTAAGATAATAAGTTTGAAACAATTTGATTTTAGACCTTTAGAATTTAGAAGGGATTTTTTAGTCCTTTAGAGATTTATGATATAATTTTCAAATTACCAATTTCTGCTAATTTAAGTAATTACTGGAAGTCTGTTTCAGACAATAGGGCACACTAGGTATTCTGCCAGGTCTTCTTCCCACTGTGGACTAGCTGGACCTTGCATAAAATACATCATTTGACTCATGGTCAGATTTGGCCCATGGCCATAGGTTGCCAGTCCCTACTATGTAACATTGAAAACTAATGATCATGCAGTGTATCATTTTTGTAAAACTCAAAAGCAACCAAATCTAAGTAACACATTTTGTTGTGATGAAACTATTTTTAAAAAGATTAGATAAACACAAAATTCAGTACAGTTATTACTTTTGGGGGAGGAAAAGGAATGGGAACATATGAGTAGATGAAATACCATTAGTATATTCTAGTTATTAGGCTGAGTGGTAGAATCATAGGGATCTTTTCTTCTGTGTTTCATAACTCACATATATGTTTCTTGTACTCTTTTTATATGTCCAAATTTACATAATTAAAAGTATCACTGCATCCCTAAATGATCTAATTTTATAAAAGTGATTTTGTTCTTGGTAGTTAGGTCACTGGTTCTCCATGGCATCATGTTTCTCACCACCAAAGGACCAGTCATGAAGCCTTTCAGGGGAAATACATGAATAAATTAATTTAGGCAGACTTACATAGGCAATTATGAATCCCTTTAACATGTGTAAATATTGTATATATACATATTGCCATAAAATTTTTTAATTTGAAATATGGGATAAAGTAATCTATTTCCTGAAGTTTAAAACAGTCCATAAGACTATGTTTATATGATTCAGAGACAAAGGCTCAATAGCTATATTGTATAGCAGGGATACTTATAACGTCTGTCAACCGTATGTATATATTTTCTAAATATACACATTACGCAAAGAAATTATAAAGCCTCAAAACTATAGTTCACCTAAAATAAATATGGCATTGTATACAGGGTGTTGGCCTGGCGCTAAGTAATTATGGGAAATAACCTGAATGTGATCCTTAAGTTATACAGGCTTATATCAGGTTTCTACAAAAATCATATGAAATTCCTCTCTTTCTAAGGGTCTGTAGGGGAAACACAGAATATTAATTTCATGGAGTTCCATTCCAGTATTTCTGTAAGAATTATATGTCTGGATAAGGCAGTTACTACATACTGCACTAATATAGTTGAAAACATTCCGTGAATTGAATAAGAATATTTCCATCCAAAAAGTGCCAAATAACAGGTCACCTCAAGTGAATGGAGAAAGGTATAATTATGGGTGCATTTAATACCTGTAATGAATTCAACTTTGAAAGCTTTCCATTGTTTATATGTCATATACTGGTTATAAATAAAATTTCAAAAGGTGTAGCACAAAGAGAACATTAAAACTTCAAAGATTATATACATATATATATATATATATATATACATATATATATATATATATATATATACACACTGTCTTTGTTATGTTGCGATGACATACTGTATTATTCAGTTATATGAGATCTTGACTGCCAAGCAAAATATATTTGTCCAATCTCAAACTATGGATTTTTATTTTCTTTTCTGTTCAAATCATTTGGATTTAAGCTAGCATTTATAACTATCAAAGCCTGATGGATGATCAGACAAAGACTTAGAAAAAAATATTCACATACTGTAAGTTAAAATATGAGTTTTTGGAGAAAAAAATCACCACTTTATAATAAATTGAGGTGATAAAAAGAATGTCCATTAAGATTTCATGGAAAAAGTGAAGTAATACTATTTTATGTTATTCAGATAAATTGAACATATTTCATGAGCAATGTTTTAACTTTCAAAAAAATTGTAAAAGTAAACTTTGGGTTAGTGTTGGAGATCCCCAAAGACAATTTTTTAAAGTTTAAGTGCCAATGATATTTAAGAGTTGGACTGAATAGTATGGTAGGTGTCTTTCAAGTTATGATAACAACCTGAGTAATAGACCTTGAATTTTTAGCCATTTTAATGGATTTGCCCATTATTGATTATGTTGGTCATTGCCAAAAATATTAAAGCAAATATACTTTTTATATACTTATTCACTCACTAAAAAGCAAGACCTAGCAATTACATACTAAGTGTTTAGAATGTATTAGTCACAGAAAGTGAAAAGACAAATCATATAATCTGGAGAATCACAGAGTCTATTAAACGAATATGTTATTAAAAACTTAATTGGCTTTCATTGTAGTAATAAATATGAAACTGTGAGTTCTATCACGTATACTTTCATATTAAAATATTGTTTTACTTCCTTAATAACCAGGTTTAATTTTCCCCATCTTTTCCAACCAAGATCGCCAAAATGACATTTTGTTTATCATGCCTTGACCAATGTATATTGCTTCCTTTTCTGGGATATGTTTATAGCATATATTTCTAACCATTTATGATCTATAATATTTTATTTAGAAAATTGACATGTACTCAATGAAGAGAGTTGGTAACAGAGTTGGTGAAGTACACAGATAACATGAAATATCATCTAGCTTTCTGCCACAGATAAATGATTCCCGTAATATATTGGCATATTTTCTTCCAGATACAGATTCAGATAAAGTATGGGTCTGGGCACGAGTCTGTCCATAGATAAATGTATGTGTGTGAAGCAGACAGTAGGATGTTCTTGCATGCCTGAGAAAAATATGACCAATGGTTGCAGGCAGCACCTGAAGAAAGCATAGATGTTAAAGAACAGTGTATGGACATATGGAGGTCCCGGGCATGGGGCACGGTAACTGTAACTATTTGTTAGCACCTTGCTACTCTAAGTGTGGTCCACAGACCAGCAGCATTAGCACAACCTGAGAACTTGACAGAAATGTAGAATCTCATGACCTACCCCGTACTTACTGAATCAGAATCTGCACCGTAGCAATATTTCTCTGATTTTCATGCACATTAAAATTTGAGAAGCACCACCCTAGATACAGGTAGACCAAGTAGAGCAGGCGAACCAGGGCCAACTCGTTAGAATAGACAGTGGCTAGAACCCACAATATTTCAAGGGCCCATGAAGTCATTTCAACTTCTTTTAAAATAATAATTAAAAAAATAAACTTTTACATAGAAGAAAATGTTTTAATATGTGATCTTAATATATTCCACTTTATACAAACACTACCATAAAATACAACTTTTCATATGACTTTTTTATGGAGGAAGGGACCCAGAAAGACAAAATTTCCCAGGGTGCACGAAAGTCATAATGCAGCCTTGTGATGGATAACAAAACACTCGCAAAATGAAATAAATCGTAGACAGTCACTTCAGTGGCATCTCTTCTTTCTTCTCTGTCATTGTTTGATTTTTCAGAAAGGATATAAACTTCCCCAAAAAAGACCTTAATAGAAATCAATCCTTTGTATACAATTAGTATACCTACCAATTTGCATGTAGTCATTTTAAAAGGAAACCTATTGTGTTTAATTTTTAATATCTTCTGTTTTAAAATTAACATCATCCCACAGATGTCTTCCCATTTTAACGAAAACTTCTCTAAACAGGGTTTTAATGACTGTGTGGAATTCCACCCCATAAAATAAATACTTTCAATGAATTTGTTGAGCATTCGTTTAGTTTCTAATTCTTATTATTACAAGTAACTCTGTGATGAACTAATACCCTTGCTGCAAATCCATGATTATTTCCTTCAGAGAAATTCCTAAAGCGAAATAGTAAAATTATTGGTTCATTGGGTCTATACTTTTTAACGTTCTTTTGTTTTGTTAACTTTCAATTTTGACAGTTCAAACTTACGGAAAATTTGTAGGAATCATACAAGGAACCCTTTATATTCTTTACCTAGACGTGTCCGTTTTGCCCTGTGCCCTATTGCTTTTATTATTCTGTATTCTCAATCTCTCTCTCCCTCCCTCCTCTCTCTCTCTCTCTCTCTCTCTCTCTCACACACACACACACACACAAACACACACATTCGCACACACCACTTGAGATTAAGTTGATAAAATCCTGCCCCTTTACCATTCATTACTTCAGCATGCTTTGCCTAAGAGCAAGGATGTTCTACTACACATCACAATGAAACTATCAGAATCAGAGAATTACCACTGCTACACTACCATTCTCTATTACACAATCCATATTTAAATGTCATCAACTGCCCAGCAATGTTCTTTTGAGTCTTCAAACCCCTGTCCTACCCGCCCCCCGGCCCAGAATCCAATCTAGAATTCACATTGTGTTCATTGTTATTTAGTCTTTAATCTGGAACAGCTCCTCATTGTCATTTTTGTTCTGGACATTTTTAAGGTTATTGATATTTATGATCAAATAGCCCTACAAATAATATTACTTCTTTTTTTAAACAAATGTTTAAGTTTGTTTGTTTGTTTGTTTTGAGAGAGAGAGACAGCATGAGCAGGGTAGGGGCAGAGTGGTGGGAGAGAGAAAGAATCCCAAGCAGACTCTATGCTGTCAGCACAGAGCCCGACACAGGGCTCAAACTCAACAAAACTGTGAGATCATGACCTGAGCCAAAACCAAGACTTGGACACTTAACTGACTGAGCCACCGAGATGCCCCTAAATAATATTAGTTCTACTGAGAAAAAGGACATATAAGAATGCCCATTTTTTCATTTCTTAATAACATTGAATACTAAGTTTTTCACTTCTCTAATCTGAAACTTGCAGTATGAATTTTGTTTTCCTTTAAATATTCATTTCTTAGATTGTAATTGAACCCCAGTGTTACCTGAATTTCACTCTAAACTTTCATCTATTTTATGACTGTGTTTTACATTTATTTTTAAGCACTGTGAAATATATTTTGGTACCTAACCTATATTTTCTCAAAATTTAATCAATTAGTCTGTTTTCCCACCGATTTGGAATGCCAGCTTATAATTGACATTGACAATTAGTATTTTTTAATCTTTCTGATTAAGTATTTAGAATAATTAGTTAATGCAAATACTGACCAAAATAAATGTATATCCAAATTCAAGAAGAAATAGAAATCACAGAACTCTGAACTAGAAGGAAAATAGGAATCATAGAAGGAACCTTAGAAATTACAGGCTACAATCCATTTATGAAGATAAAGGAAAATATGTATCCTTTTGGTGACTCAACACTGATAATAATTTTCTCTCTTTCATTTTAGCCTTGTTATTTTTAAGCTGGGATCTCACATATAAAAGTTTAGTAACATCTATTAGCAACGGGGGAATATTTTTGATAGTTAAAGTTAGAGGTATACAGGCAATTCTATTTGCTTTTCGTTTTTTTATTTCAAATAAACTATATAGAAATTAGTTTGTTTATTTGTCTAAGTTCACTTCAGTTTCAAGTCCCCAGACTTAAAATTTTGATACTAAACAGGGGAAATTTCTCTAACATCCATTAGCAAGATATCGAATATGTTTGGACTGCAGCCTACTACCCATGGTACCCTTCATATTACATAAGATAGTGTGCTCGTTGCCAAACGTACGTTTTAGAAATCAAATAAATTTTAGTGTAAAGCTAGTTAATGAAACTAGCAAATTTAGACTTGTTTAAATGTCAGTATAATATTAAGTACCATATGCTCTGTGCCAAGCAGTTAAAATTGTTTTGGGAAGGATATGAAATTAATTGTTAAGAGAATTTAGTGACTTAAAGTACTTCACAATCAGCGTTATCATTTAATGCATCTTTTGGCAATTATTAAACCCTCGGGAACAGCATGAATATCCTTATCAAGTCTGGAAAGACATTAATGGGGAAGAGAATGGAGTGATGCTTGCATTTATATGTGGGCATGAGCCCAAGGAAAAGTGAAGGGGGAAAAAAAAAAACGTAAAAATGCCCTCGGGCTCAGTGCCTGGGGCAGATATGTTGTGCAGCCACCAGAGTCTCCAATAGTGCCATTTCCTACATTTCCCAGTGTTTTACTCCTTTTCTTCCTTTTGTATTTTTGGATGCTTTTCAATTTTAAGGACAGATAGTTTTTTTTTAAATCCCCATGCATTGTTTACTTCTTAGATTATTAACTCAAATCCATGATTAATAAGAAGGTCCTGTTAAGGTCAAAAGTATGTTGGAGGGTTTGGGTTGGTTGAATTTGTAAGTTATTAATAACAATAATAGAAGAAAACAATTATTAAATACTCGTTGCTAGGCACGGTTGTAAGCATTTTATAATTACTATTTTGTTTAATCCTCTAAATCATCTAATAAGATATTTACTAGTTTTGTCTCCACTTTGCAGATGACGAGACTGAGGCAGAGTGAGGTTCGATAACCATTTTAGTTTCGACTTGATGGGAAACTGTCTGAAATATCTACTTTCCTGACTTGGGAAATGCAGCTGTTGGATATAATTGCACTTTTTTTTTAATGTCTCAATATCAGAAATGCCTCGGTTATCATGTAACAAAATTAATAATTGTACTGCAAGTAGCAGCAGGCAAAGGAAGTTACTGGCAGGACTAAATCCAGGTTTTTGTTTAGTTTGTTTTATTTTTGCTTTGTTTTAGTTCTATTTTCTAGTGAATATCTGAATACTCAATCCGAAAATTTGAAGAAGAAAAAATCCTTTTCTGATACTTGAAGGATCTGAACCGTTTCCACTTAATCTAGATGAGTCAAATGTTGAAGGAGGGCAAGAAGACGGCATATCACTTGGAGGATGGGAGTGAGAGGAAGGAGTTCCAGTGTGGTTCGAGGGATGTAAAGTGGAGAGCCGAGAATGTCCCCCAGTGAAATGTTTGAGACAAAGCAGTCGGTGCCAGAGAATACTTCCCTCTACATTCTATTTCTGCCATTAACCACATTCACACCATCACCTCCTAACCAGCAATACGAGACTGGAATCCTAGGATGTCTTCATAAAATTTCATAAGCTGATTGCTTAGCCAAAAATGTATAATTGTGAGAGCTTGAAACAGTCATTGCCACAGTCCAGTAACCTATGTTAGCAGGTTGCCAGCTTAAATTAATATCTGATCCAAGGTTTTAATTTATTACTACATCACATAGGTAGTGTTTTTAAGCGTTCCTGTGAAAACCGTGGCAGGGTTATATTATTTCACTGGTATAATCACAAAGTCTGTGCTTTTAAATGGTGGACGTACTGTGATTAAGCTAAGTAAAAATTATATAATTTAGGACAAGGAAGGTTTTTTTTTTTTTTTTTTTTTTTACAGGCCAAGTAGGTAAATGATAGACTTGGGTGAGGATGAGAAGTTCCAGAAAAGCCTGCTCTTGCTAATTCTAGTTCCCACTGAAAGTTTCATATATCCCTTTTTTTGTTAAGGCTCTGCATGTGAATGCTAAGAGGTAAATGATATGTTGGGGAAGGAAAAGAAAGAGGGGAAAGAACTCCTATTATCTGAGCATCTGCTACCAGCTATGCCTAGGAACTGTGAAGGTCTATAAATCCTCACAAGCCTGTAAAGGAAGTGTTGGCATCTCTATCTTAGAGGTGAAGAACATAAATTTCACGGTCAGGTTAAATAGCTTGTAAGTTCACAGTGCTATTAAGTAGTATGGACAGGATTCAAACTCAGGTCTTTTTGTTTTCTAGGTTTATGTATACTTACGTTATCTTTAGAGCCATCGTTTAAATAAGTTACTAACTACCTTAGCTATCTGTCAAAATCCAGGAAAAATGGTCTTGGACAAGATAAATTTTGGTCACTGTGGGATAAAAAGGATAGAGAGGAAGGGAGAAAGCAGTGGAGTTGGTATTAAGTTTTCAATGCTACTTAGAAGAAGCTGTTACAGAGTTCCCTCCTCAGAGGAAAGTATTTTTATTTTTTCTGGAATGCCGAGGCATGCCAGTTCAACATTTGTTCATATTACTATGAATATACTATGGGTACACTATACAGGTGAACGAAACCCCATAGAAATAGAATAGATTACTAACAATCCTATACATTTCCCTATGTTTCTTTTCTTTTTTATACAAGTGCATTTTCTTTCACAATTATCTTTGTGGCAGGAACTAAGAATTGAATGGGACTATTGAAATGATTCTAGAATTGCAATGCTAGAAAAGATGCCCACAAACATGCTCTGTTCCAGAAAGTAAGAAGAGTGTATAACATTTTATCAGTTTAATTACAAAGTCCATTTAAACATAACTCCCTGGGGATCGTGGAATTTGAATCTGTACAGTGTACAATTATCTTTACCCAGTCAGTGCCTGAAATAACTACACTGTTCCCTGGTCTCAGTGCGAAAATTTTTTTTTTTTTAATGTTGGAAGAGATAAATATAGCATGTGAGCAAACATGGTTTGCTGCTCAATTGTTCAAAACTGTGTTCACACAAACAATTGTTGGGTAATTATTAATGCTAAAAATATGTGAAGTTTCAGTGACTCTACATTTGAAGTCTAGAATGTGTCATTTGTTTTATTCATGATAAACAGATCATTTAGTTGGAAAAATCCCATCTGCTTAGATATATCTCTTATTATTTATGAGAACCATGTTTAGGAATGCAGGCGGCACATGTGCATAATTAATCCTGAAGAGAATTAGACATTGTTTGATTCACAGCTGAATGCAATTAGCATTAGGAAGTTTACATATGTTGGCAATAACACAGATTAGCAACTAAAGTGCTTGTTAAAAAATTTAACCTGAGGCTGCTGGAGCAGACCTCTCTTAATGATGCTTTAAATGTTGTTGATGAAGTAATAATCAATTTTGTTTTATAAATAGTAAATCAAGAATTTAGGTCTAATTAGCAGTGCTACAGATCACTTCACTTCCATATCAGATGTACTTGTGATGTATGCTATGAACTTTCTTTGAGTCTTGTGTGCAAACAGTTGTTATGGAGAAGACGTGATCCTTTCTTGGAGAAAGAAATCATTCCCCAGCTAGAGAAGAGTAAGGCGTCTACCTTCTGGAAGGACTCTTCCAGAGATGTGTAGCGTGAGAGTTCTGTCTTTGTCTCTCTGCAGCTTTTAATTGCAGGAGAGAGAAACAATGCCTTCTCTTTTGCAAGGAGAGCCATTAGCCAGCTTTACAGACTGTGAAACCGAGTCATCTAATGGGGAGGGAGGAGAGAATGGAAATGGCGAAAATGAGGCCGAAAGTAAAATTGAGCTATAATTGTTTGCACTTCAACTTTGAGAAGTTCACCATTAATTAAAATGTTTCTGCACCACTCACCACCAGACTGGCAAGAAGGAGGCAAGGCTACATGTGAGGCAGCCCCAGAACCTTCAGGAAAGCAAGCAAGGCCTTTTATGAGGGAGGGAGCATCTTCAGCACACAAACTCAACAGAGTCACTGGAAAGCAGGCAGGCCACTGTCACCTGACCATTTTCACACAGCCCTGAGTTACGATTTTGACTCTTCCTGCGCCTCATTATAAATTAGAAATATACATTTTTAGAATGAATTGGGAGAGAGGACAATTACCTTAGGAAACACCTGCCCTCTTTCATAGATTCTGGAAGCCTCACATTTCTTTTTTTCCTATTTTAACATCCCTGAAATGTGGGTACTTCTCACAATGATGACCATATTTCAGTTAATTAGCAACAGTTTTTTCTTTAGTACGTAAAATAATGCTAATAGCGTGTTAGATTCATTTAAATGTGGGACCCAAAGTCTCTTCTGTGCCAGGCACTGTGCTGGGGATGAGGAGTAAATGAGATGTGATATAATGTAAGAAGGGTTACCTAGGGGTGTCTGGGTGGCTCAGTCGGTTAAGCGGCCGACTTCGGCTCAGGTCATGATCTCACAGTCCGTGAGTTCGAGCCCCGCATCGGGCTCTGTGCTAACAGCTCAGAGCCTGGAGCCTGTTTCAGATTCTGTGTCTCCCTCTTTCTGACCCTCCCCCGTTCATGCTCTGTCTCTCTCTGTCTCAAAAATAAATAAACGTTAAAAAAAAATTAAAAAAAAAAAAAGAAAAGAAGGGTTACCTAAAGGTAGGTACGAAGAGCCTACTTGTGATTGAACTTGCAGAAGGCTAACTTCACTTCCTTACGGTCCCATGAGCCTGTGAGTGTAGTTTTGTAACAGGATCGTACACTTATACCCATCATCAGTATAGTGACTCTCTTCTGGATGATAAGCGATGACAGGGGACCAATGTAGAATGTAAGCTCTGTGCAAACAAGGAGGTTTTCCTGTTCGTTCACAACAGGGTTCCTAGCTCTGAGACAAGTGCATGGTATGTGGGGTCATGCAATAATTTCTTGTTGAATGAAGAAAAAGCCAGGTCAGGGGTTGGCTTTGCCCTGTGCTCAAAGATAGCTTTTACATTTGTAAATGGTTGCAAACAAAAATCAAAGGAAGAATAATATTTTACAACATACGAACATTACATAAAATTCAAATTCCCATGTACATAAATACACTTTTATTGGCACATATCCAGACTCATTCATTCATTCATTCATTCATGTTTTGTCTGTAACTGTTTTCTCATTACAGAGGCAGAGTTGAGTAGTGTTAATGGGGATCTTATGGTGCACAAAACCTAAAATATTTATTGTTGGCCACTTACAGAAAAAGTTTGCTGCCTCCAGACTAGGCTATTGTCGGAGAGATCAGATGAGGAACTTTGGTACCGACCAGCTGTCCTGTACCTTCAGTAACACATTCCTGTGGAATTACCTCCTGCTCTTCTTCTCACTAGATTAGGAAACCTGAACATCATCACTGCTGACATGCTTGATGACAGGGAAGCTGAACCCCATCCTGAGTCCCCTCACACACACACACACACACACACACACACACACACACTGCAATTGTCCCTTGACCCTCATAAAATTAAATTAATTTTGGCTCTCCTGGTAGAAATGCATAAGCTGAATTGTATATATTAAAGCTTAATGATAATACCTCCTGGTACAGGATCAAATTTGGTACAACTTTAATCCATTTGGCTTCAATCCAAGAAGAGCCATTATAGAAAGAAAGTACCAGCTGAATTTCATTATCAAAATACTTTCTGTGTTATGTGGTCCTGAGACGTAAACCTAGAGAGTGTTATACTTTTAATTAAAGATTATGGGTTCTGAAGATCGTCTCCTCATTCACATCTGCTACGTGCTAGATGTTTTCACTTGTCCACTAGGAGTACAGTGACTACAAAAGAGTCCCAAAGCATGGCAGCCTGGCAGGGCGCCAACACAGTCTGAGGGTATCTGACATCGGGGCAATGTTGCCAGTGGTTCCACTGGACCTTGGTACAGTCTGTACTAACAGTACACAGAAAGCAGCCCGCAAGGGGGAGGAATATAGGCATAGAGATAGAGAAAGCACACGTAGTTCTGAGCTCTCCCCCTTTACCTCTCAATAGCACAACCTGCTAGAGATGGGAGTTGATTTCTTCTGTATGCAGAGACTCAAACTAGCCCATCATTATAGTCTTGCAAATCTCTAAGCACTATGAAGACGGTGTCCAGATCTGTCTTGCTCATGGCTCTGTGTACCCCCAGTGCCTTGGCATAGTACATAGCCAGCACATCTTGGAACAGACCTCAGCCAGGCCATAAGATAGCTGGGTTCTCTTAGATCTCTCCTTAGAGTAGGCAATTCTTTGCCATCTCTGCACCATCTGTTGATGTTACGGAGTCTTTCTGAATGTGGGATAGATACAATTATGCAGGAAAAATCCTCCTCCCAAAAGAATAAATGGGAGAGGGCAGGGGACAGTTGGTTAAAAAATAATAAGACTTTAAGATAATGTTAGTCACTGCTTTATCTTTAGCTAAGGAGTAAATCCTAAGTACAGACAACTATTTCTGCAGTATCTCAGCAAGACTGAAGAGAGAACTGGTCCCAAATTTCTTCTTTATCTATCTGCATGACGATTTGAAATTTTATAGGTGAAGTTTTCACCAATTTAGACTTAGCAATTCCTAAATGTTTATATTAAAAAGAAAAAGAGTTATTTGGGGGTATTAGTACCCAGTAGCCACTAATTTATCATCCATTAATATTTTAGTATAAATTAGTAAGATAATTACTCTCCAAGAACATAGAGCTGAGGAATGAAACAGGATTGCAAATGACTTTGAAGAGCTGGACCAAATATCGAAGTTCAGAATATAAGGTAATGTCCACAGGCCAGTTCTACAAAGTCATTTGTTGGGAAGCTGTTGAGTAACCAGGGGGCACCTAGAAAGAGATGCTAAAACTGGGAGGAAGATTGTTTGTGGCAGAGACGAGTACATCCCCAGTGTGCATTTCTCCCTTCTGTCGTTTAGTTACACACACACACACACACACACACACACACATTGAGTTTCAGCAGGAATCATGGCAACCCGCTAAGTGTTTTTTTCGCCTTTCTTATGGTTAGGCATCCCCATATGTCTAAGTTCTGAACAAGGAGAAGTTAACAGAGATAATATTTGCCATTTATATGTTATATCCCTAAAAGAAAGTTGCTTATTTTCCACTGCGTCTCTTTCCTTCTTCCTGTGTGCAAGAACAAGGACATGGTGCTCATAATCTAGGGTATTGGTCTGCTAGAACTGCCATAGCAAAAGACCACAGAGCGGGTGGCTTAAATCACAGAAATGTATTTTCTCACAGCTCTGGAAGCTAGAGGCGCGAGATGTAGGGCCCTCAGGATGAGTTCCTGGTGAGGCCTCTCCTGGCTTGTAGATAGTGCCTTCTCACTGTGTCTTCACAGGACCCTTCCTCTATGCTCACACGGAGAGAGATCTCTGGTGTCTCCTACTCTTTTTATAAAGTCACCAGTCCTGTGGGATTAAGGCCGCATTCTTAGGAACCCATTTAATCTTTTTTATCTCTTTTTGGGCTCTGTCTACAAATACAGTCACGTATGGGATTAGTGCTTCCACATACAAATTTGAGGAGGGACACAATTCTGTTCATAACAGCCAGCTTGGATGACATCTCCCAGGTGATGGTGGAGCACAATGGTGGGAGAAACCTGGGGTTCTGAGGACTTCTTAAAGTAAAAGCGTGTAACCTCCTTGAACCCCTCTCAGGACTGGGTTCTGTTTCAGCTACTGGGTTCTGGATGTGTTTGTTGTAGCAGCTGTATCCTAACTAATAGGGTGTGAAAGAGGAGAGCCCAGATCAACTTTCTCTTACTTCACAAATCTGCTTGGGAAGCTACTCATAAGAGAGAGAGAGAAAGAATAGGTCATCCATCCTCTTATCTGAATCTCTTTTTGAATGTGCTTTGACTCCATTTTAATACTAATCTAATTATATCCCAATAGGCAAATGCACAGAAATCACAGTATCATCTTTCATACAACGACTCCATCTAATCTGTGGCAGTGGAATTCGTTTTGGTCCTACTTTGCAATAGATGTGAGGATACCAAAGGTATAAATTTAGATATCGGCTTAATTATATTTCTTGCCAACTTTATGTTGCCAACTTTAAGGGCAGTGCTCATTTTTTAAAGTAAATACCTCTGTAAAAATAGAATTATTTGCCATGAAATTAAAATACCTTATAAAAATCCCTTTTTTAGGATGCTTGGAAAACAGAAGAGTTATTGAGTTTCTTTTAGGGATAGTAGAATGTTTGAAAAGTAGATTATGGTGATGGTACATGCAACTCTCTGAACATTAAAAAAAACCACAAAAAGCAAAAACAAAAACAAAAACAAAAACCCACTGACCTGTGCATTTTAGTGGGTGAATTTATGTAACCTATGAGTTATATCTCAATCAAGCTGTTAAAAAAAAGAGGAATATGAGATCTATGGCCAAACACATTGAGAAATGTTTCCTGCTTTATCCACCCTTGGAGAATTTATAGGTGCGGTAAGATATTGGCCTTTGAACAAACAAACAAAAACCCATTTAACTTTGTATATCCAAGGGCTTCTTGAAATTATATAACCCTGACTCACTGTATCACTTAACCTTGTAGAGCAGAGGTATATGCTCAGCTCAAAGAATAAAGTACTCTGAACTCCTGCTTTCCTGGCTTAACTAGAAAGGGATATAAAAGTTTCACACGACTTACAAAAAGTCCAGGGGGAGGGGTCCAGGACTGGCACAGGAGCTCAGAAAGGCCCACAGTGAGACTCTTTCTGTCTTGAACTCCACTCTCCTCATCACGTGGGCTTTTGTCATTTGGCTTGAGGTGGTTCAAGAACTTCTTTCCTGTGCTCTGCCCTCTGAGCATAAAGAACGGAAACACTGCAGAAGTTTCCACTTCCCTTTTCTTGTGCAGAAATCTGCCATGCGTCGTCTCTTAACTGCCAAAGAGAGTAAGAAACCTAGAATTTAAGCTCTCCAGGATGTACTCTGCAAGAAGAAAGGGGAGAAAGAGATCGTTAATAGCTGTTGACTTTCTAATTCAGCTTTGGTAAGTCCATCCCTCTGACTGTTCAACATATACATAATATATATTTTTAAGTAGATCCCATGTATCATGTTTATTGGGCAAAGTATCTAATGATTGAAAAATATGTTATATTTCAGGTTTAAACATAGAATTAAATTAATGGTATATCAAATCTTCACCAAATATTTGGATATAGAGAATTAAAATTTTGAAATTATAGGATTTTGGAAACTGTTCTTTACGTGGAAGGCACATACTCTTTCCTATAGGATTCAGTTCTCAGGCCACACCCAGTATCTGCATCCTGCCTGAAGTCTGGCTTTCCACGTGATATTCAGCCTTCAGCATTAGGCCCTACATTTCTCCTTAAAAGTCCATAAGGTAAAAATGACTTATTTGCCCTGAACCAAACCCAGACAACCTCTCTCAGGAGCATAACTACCTATTTATTATTAGAATAAGTAATGGTTATAACTAGTCACCAAGTGTGACAATACAAATGCATATTCCCATGAGGCAGCTTCTTTTTTTTTTTTTTATTTATTTATTTTTTTTATTTTTTAATATATGAAATTTACTGTCAAATTGGTTTCCATACAACACCCAGTGCTCATCCCAAAAGGTGCCCTCCTCAATACCCATCACCCACCCTGCCCTCCCTCCCACCCCCCATCAACCCTCAGTTTGTTCTCAGTTTTTAACAGTCTCTAATGCTTTGGCTCTCTCCCACTCTAACCTCTTTTTTTTTTTTTTTTTTTCCTTCCCCTCCCCCATGGGTTTCTGTTATGTTTCTCAGGATCCACATAAGAGTGAAACCATATGGTATCTGTCTTTCTCTGTATGGCTTATTTCACTTAGCATCACACTCTCCAGTTCCATCCATGTTGCTACAAAAGGCCATATTTCATTTTTTCTCATTGCCACGTAGTATTCCATTGTGTATATAAACCACAATTTCTTTATCCATTCATCAGTGGATGGACATTTAGGCTCTTTCCATAATTTGGCTATTGTTGAGAGTGCCGCTATAAACATTGGGGTACAGGTGCCCCTATGCATCAGTACTCCTGTATCCCTTGGATAAATTCCTAGCAGTGCAATTGCTGGGTCATAGGGTAGGTCTATTTTTAATTTTCTGAGGAACCTCCACACTGCTTTCCAGAGCAGCTGCACCAGTTTGCATTCCCACCAACAGTGCAAGAGGGTTCCTGTTTCTCCACATCCTCTCCAGCATCTATAGTCTCCTGATTTCTTCATTTTGGCCACTCTGACTGGCGTGAGGTGGTATCTGAGTGTGGTTTTGATTTGTATTTCCCTGAGAAGGAGCGACGTTGAACATCTTTTCATGTGCCTGTTTGCCATCCGGATGTCTTTTTTAGAGAAGTGTCTATTCATGTTTTCTGCCCATTTCTTCACTGGGTTATTTGTTTTTCGGGTGTGGAGTTTGATGAGCTCTTTATAGATTTTGGATACTAGCCCTTTGTCCGATGTGTCATTTGCAAATATCTTTTCCCATTCCGTTGGTTGCCTTTTAGTTTTGTTGGTTGTTTCCTTTGCTGTGCAGAAGCTTTTTATCTTCATAAGGTCCAGTAATTCACTTTTGCTTTTAATTCCCTTGCCTTTGGGGATGTGCCGAGTAAGAGATTGCTACGGCTGAGGTCAGAGAGGTCTTTTCCTGCTTTCTCCTCTAAGGTTTTGATGGTTTCCTGTCTCACATTCAGGTCCTTTATCCATTTTGAGTTTATTTTTGTGAATGGTGTGAGAAAGTGGTCTAGTTTCAACCTTCTGCATGTTGCTGTCCAGTTCTCCCAGCACCATTTGTTAAAGAGACTGTCTTTTTTCCATTGGATGTTCTTTCCTGCTTTGTCAAAGATGAGTTGGCCATACGTTTGTGGGTCTAGTTCTGGGGTTTCTATTCTATTCCATTGGTCTATGTGTCTGTTTTTATGCCAATACCATGCTGTCTTGATGATGACAGCTTTGTAGTAGAGGCTAAAGTCTGGGATTGTGATGCCCATGAGGCAGCTTCTAATATACAGATAGCTCAAGACACACAATCTATCTATCTATCTATCTATGTTTGTGTATATATAATATATATATATATATTATATATATACTAACATAGTATTAGTATAATGTAGAAATCCTAATATATATAACATATAATATTATATATTTTAGTAATATAAGCCCTTACTGTGTCAAAAATCCAAGCTATAGCCAGTTTTTCCTAGATTCTATTAGATACCCCAAATCCAAAACAAAAAATTAGATTGGAAAAAGAAAAAAAATGGAAGTTGAAGAGGGAAAAGCTAAGTAAAAGCCACTATAGCCTTAAAATTGTCTTTCAAGGATATATATATCCGTGTGTGTGTGTGTGTGTGTGTGTGTGTGTGTGTGAGGGGCACTAAGATAGCCAAGTCAGCCTTTGTTCTGGATACAGTTATCCTCATGGAACCAAACAGCTCTTCTCCAGAAGAAGGGATACAGAAGGAGCCCTCTGGCATATGTACGAGCTAGACTGAAAACCAGAGTAATGAGCATGCCTAGGATTCTTCCTACAGAAGTCACTAAATTAAATAGTCTCAAGATGATGAGAGACACACATGGATGGGGGCCTCTGAACCTGCATAGTCTGTGTTCTGCCTTCTGAGAGGCCCCTCACACAGTAGGTACAGCCTCCACACACATCTCTGCTTTATTTGTTTCCCTAGTTTTTTTTTTCTCTTGTATTATTAAGAAAATGGAGATGGCTATTAATTAAATACTTTTACCAAACCAATTGAATTAATTGGTCCCTTTTACACTTAGTTCTAAATTTGGTACTTCCGAATAAGTGAAAGTCTTTCTGTCTTTAATGGGGAGAGTCTTAGGATCCTAAACAGTGAGTCAGCTGTAGGATTGTGCAGATTCATGTCTTTTGAATTGGACTATCCAGTTGGCCTTACCTGGTATGTTTATTCCTTTTTATTAGAGCATGGGTGACAGAGTTAGAGCATCTTATGAAGTTTCATAATTTCCACATTTTTACTGTAAGCTTAAATCCTTTTCTTATGTCTTCTCCAGATGTAGAGAGCAGCGGGTCATTATTTTTCTATACTGTTCTTCAACTGTAGATGCTGTTAGACCTTTCTTTTGGCTGAATAATCCAAGTTCCTTTCCTTAAATTTTCCTTTGTAGCTCCTATTTCTCAACACTTTAACAACTCTCATCGAGGTCCTCAGTTGTTACAAATAGTCATTTTCACTTTTTTTCCTCTGCATGATGACTTGAAATAGTATTTCTAAGAAAAAATTAATATAGCTTTAAGTGGTTTTACACTATGCACGTTACAGGGTCTGAAGAAATACACTCTCGAGATTCAAAAAGACTGGTGATTACTTTTGAAAACTTAGGCTGAACTAGGTAGCTCCAGAAAATGGGATAAAATAAAACATGTAGGTTTTATTTGTCAGAACAAAGAGATTTGCTGGGATAATTACAATTTGGCAAGTCTATTGTGAGGTCCCTGGAGTGGGGGAAAAAAAAACCCTACAGCTTATATGGGATAATAGAAACATGAGCAATAAGCAGCATGGGGTTTTACAGGGAGAAAAAGTCACTCAAAAAACAAAAGTCCTCTTTTCTTTAACAAAATTACAAAATTAGTAGATGAAGGAAAAGTATTTAGTTTAATGCACCTGGTCAGCTATAAAGCTTTTAATAAAGTTTTACCTCAAAATGTGATTCAAATTATCTTATGAATAAAGAATAACTTTTGAGACAAGTGAAACCTTTTACCTCCTAGACTGCCTACCAAAGATTGGAGCCTAATATCAGGCAAGGACATAGGAAAACTGGGCTTCAATGTTTAGAGAACAAGGTGATACCTGTCACATACATACCTCTGGGCTAGTTCTCCCCTATTGACCTTCCCCTCAAAGACCAGACCTTTAGTCTCTGAGGGGGAAATGTTACAATGTTACAATGTCCAGGACATCAGGCACTTTGAAGGCTAGAGATAATGTGGGAGGGGGTGCAGGAAGTAGACAATGATGCATGATGAACCACCCCAGCTCCCTCCCCTCAGCCCCCCATAGTGTCATGCCCACAGCTGGTCTTGTAGCTACACACCCCTCCCAGGAGATAAAGAGGATTCTCTGGAGAAAGTAAAGGCTCTAGTGGAAAACCCATAGATTCTGACATTTAAAGATTCCCTCACATAAATATCCATGATGAAATTTTTCCCATATACCAAGAGATGTCATCCAGTTTTTCCTTTTCGATTTATAAATGTGTCTCACTCCTAAGTTTGAAAGAACAGTCAAGACATACCAAATATTGGAAGGAAAAATTAAAAATATACAATAGAGAGTGACACAAATAAAGAGAATAGACTGGGGGAAAATAGAGATGATATAAGGCACAAAAGAAAACTTTTAAAAATATTACATGAATTATTATTATTATCTGGATTGTTGAGAGAAGAATTGTACCTAAAAAAAATAGGTTATAATAATAAGAAAGAATATAAAAAATAAGGAATAACACTTATAATTTAAAATGTGATATTTTTTCTTCAAGTTTTTATTTAAATTCCAATTAGTTAACGTACAGTGTAATATTAGTTTCAGGAAACAGTATAAAGTTCCTCAAAACATTGAAAATAAAATGTGATTCCTGGACAAAATTCTCTGACGATATAAAAGATAGTGACACTATATAAGAGGAAATAGACAATTTAAAAGATACAAATCCAGAAATGCAGAACAAAGAAAATAGAGGTGACAGAATTACCAAAAATCAATTCAGAAGTATTTCACAGAACTGAATATCCTACGTCTCCAAATGGAAAGGGCCAAGCACAATAGAGAAAGATTCTCACCAGAGCAGACTGTTATGAACTTCCTGAAAAACAGGGATGAAAAAAAGATTCTAAGAATTTCTTAAAGAGTAGAAGCAAGTCATAGAGAAATGCTTAGGAATAAGAAATTGTATTCAAATTCTTAAGAACAACCCTGAGTTCCAGAAGACTGTGGTTCAGTGCCTATAAGATTTCATTATAAAGTGATTTTAAAATTATCAATCATATATGAGGGTACAATAAAGATATCATCAGATATTCACTATCTAAACTGAATGGGTTACTGTGCACTCTTTCTTAGGAAGATACTAGAAGATATGTTTTAGAAGTTCAAGAGAAAAAACACTAAAGAAGATCCAGGAGTCCAGGGTTCAAGTACAGGAGACAGGCAGAGATAAGGACCAATATGTCAGCTGTGCACACCGACAGAGAATATAGAATGGAGCAAGAGATAGAAAACTGGTGTGGCGACAGGTGTGGAGACAGGTGTGGGGATGGGGGAGACTCCTTAGAACCATGTTTCAACATTTAAAATATGCTAATAGTCCTTTGACATATTTTGGAGTATTTATTTTAATAAATTTATTTTGAAAAATAACTTCATAGGTAATATAAATAGGAAAAAGTTATAGAAAACCAAGCAAGGAAATAATGAGATAATACTAATTTCAGTAAAAAGAAATTTATCAGAGAAGAATTATAATTCCAGAGTGAAAACTATTTATGTAGAATATTTATATAAACACTATTCACCTTAACCAGCAAATTATAATTTAACTATATTGAGAGACTGGGAAGAGCAATAAGAGAGAGGTAAATTCTATACTTCCAAAACAAAAAGTTAATATATTATTTCTATAACTGTCAAATTAAGAAATAGATATGTATGTGATATATATATATATATATGTGTGTATATATATATATATACACACATATATATGTGTATATATATATATATATATATATATATATATATATACCAGAATATATGTGTATACACACAGACACAGACACAGGATATATATATGACATATATGAGTAGATATAAAGGATATATATGACATCTATGGATATATATAGGATATATATATATGAATATCAGAATATATATAATATGTAGATATATGGACATATGTATGAATACCACAGAAGTACCGTAACCAAGAAGAAACACCTTAATGGCGTTGAACGTGGTTGTCTTTACAGAGCAGAATAACTAAATGTGGTAGTAAGGACTGTTGGATTGTGACATAAACCTTTTTAGCACTACATATATGTATTAGTTTCAGAAAGTTGAACACAAACTCATAAATGCTAATAAGAAGAAGTAGGTTGAGAAGATCATACTGAGTTTTCTCCAAATCAGTCAAACTGGTTAGGCTAAGTACTGACCTTTATCTTTTGACTGGTCAGTTTTGTTTGCTTGTTTGTTTTGTGTTTATTTCTGGGAATGAACCCTCTGGACAAATTGAGATTTATTTGCAGTTACAATAGTACATAGATTAGGTCACAGTTTCTAAGTGCTCTTTCTAAATATGTCATTTTATTAGTTTATATGTACGTAATTTTATTGTTAAACTTGGTTTTCTCAAGTGATTTTGTTGGGCATGTAGAAATACAAATCTCAAAGAATTAAAACCACATATAAAGTCCCTGAAGGTATTAGAAGATTTTCATCTAAAACTTTCTGTCTTTATATTTTATGGCTTCTCATCTCTACTCAAGACTTTCTTCTTCAAATTTTCTTCCTCATTTCTGATACCTGTTTCTTTTTGCCCACATGGTGACTCAATTTGTCCCGGCCCCGCAGGCTGTCTAGGGCCTCATGTAGCTACGGAGGGCAATTATGGCGAAGAAATGCTAATGTGAATGGAGTTTCAAGAATTGTTGCAAAGCACCGGTCCCTGCAAATGCTCCAAGGCACTGTTGGCTTTGTACCACATGAAGATAATCTTCCCAGACATCATCTGAGTTGAATATGGACCAGGACTGTTAGACATTTGGTATGGACTGATGTCCGCAGGAGTCAAAGGGAAAAAAAAAAATTAGTAAGTTTGCAGAAAATAAACAGTCACTCAGATTTGGTCAAAAATAAGAATTTTCACCCAGAATCAGATGATGCAGTACGAAATCTGGGTAACACGCAGGCGGCTGGTGTATTAGCGAAAACCAATAGAGAAAAACATCAAACCGGTGATTTGGCAAATAGAGTAAAATAATAACCAAAAAAAAAAAAACCCCAAAAACTTTGGCCTTGTTCTTTTACCTTTCAGACAGTTTTGTTGCCTTCTCTGTTCAAACATCGTAAAAATAGGCTGCTTTACCTCAGCTTCTGGAGATACCTGTTTTGTGTAATTTTAGACGACTTAAAAGGGAGCGTACCGTCCAAATTTCACAGTGACCAACGAATTTGTAACACAACAGTGCTCTTTTATTTCAGGAAGCGGCCCAAAGCAATTAAGGGAGACCGTCATCATCACAGCAGAATGCATCCTGTTAAACTAATTGGAACATTAGACACTACAATCTTGGCAAAACGTACCAACTATGAAGAGCTGTCACCGTCTTAATAATTCTGTGATGGCCGGAGGAGGACAAAACAGTTGTTGTTGACAAGTGTTTGATCTTCATAAGTCTGCTGCTGTGACAAACTACACACTGTATTTTATCCTCTACTTCTGTGATCCTTCACCCAGATAAGAACCAACACCTGGCATCTTTTCAAATTTTCTTTTTTTTTTTCCCTTTTACATCAGTGGCAAAAGTTAAAAAGGTAACATGAAAAGAAACATGAAACAGGAATACTGTTCAAATTGAAGGACTGTAGTTTCAAGTTTCAATCCTGTATCAAAACATCTCCGCCTTATCTTCTTTTCCAGTCATCACAAATGATGAGTATAAAGGGATACACAAACATCAGTACAATGCTGTGTGTGTATGCAATCCAAAAATCACAGCTACAAAAT
The DNA here is from genome assembly GCF_024362965.1 of Panthera pardus. Classification (NCBI taxonomy): domain Eukaryota; kingdom Metazoa; phylum Chordata; class Mammalia; order Carnivora; family Felidae; genus Panthera; species Panthera pardus. The sequence continues at coordinate 133,091,771 of NW_026527013.1, read as the reverse complement.
TATACCTGACATATCAAAAACCGACAGTCACATCCTCAAGATTTCCTTCTCTCGTTCCCATGGACCTTCTTGATTAATAAATCTGACACATAAAAAGCATCTATATGACTAAAGTGCCAGTTACTGGAAAGACCGTTTTGATCTATTTCTCAACTTTTAGAAGAAATATTCTCTTTTTCATGAATACAGGATCCGTTCACTGACTGCCAGCTTTCAAATGACCACCTCTTGAAGTTTAATTTTAAGTTTTAAATAAATATTGTATGCATGCAGAATAATTACGATGCTCTAGAGAGATACTGTATAATGACATTGATTCTTTTTTATCTGAAAATGCCAAGCCCTTAAGGCAGCAAAGTCTGCATTTGCTACAGATGTGGAAAGGTTCATTCCATGTGTTAAATTTCAGAAGGGGCATGCATGGCACTTTCATTAAGACGCTCGTGGTATTTCCTGAGTAAACTCCAATTTTCATGAGTGTAAAACTTATTTCCATAAGACTCATCTGGTCTAAGCAACAGAAAGGAACTCACTGGCCTTCAAATGAATGTTATGTGTGTATATATATATATATATACATATATATATATATATGAATGTTTTATATATATACACACTATATATATGTATATATATATATAATATATATATATACATGTAAATATATATATATACATATATATATGCATTATACATGTAAATATATATATATATATATATATATATACATATATATATATATATATGCAAAACGTTTCTTCATTCTGAAATGAAAACTAGTTTAAAAACTAAAATATTTGTAGTGCACCTGCATGGCTCAGTCAGTTAAGTATCCAATTCTTGGTTTTAGCTCCGGTCATGATCTCACAGTTTGTGAGAAACTGTGCTGAAAGGGTGGAGCCTACTTGGGATCCTATTTCTCCCTCTCTGCCCCTACCCTGCTCATTCTCTCTCTCTCTCTCTCTCTCTCTCTCTCTCTCAAATAAATAAACTAAAAAAAAAAAACCCTAAAGTATGTTAGGCTCATTTCTCTATATATGGTACTGCAATTCCCTGCCAAACTAAGTAGATATGACCCTGCTTCTTTTTCACATATTTAGAAACATGATGAAAAGAAGGCAAGGATCGGAGATAGATATCAGCGTAATGTCTCATCTTTTGCATTCTCTGTTGGGATTCCTTGAAAAAAATGCTTTTTATTTAAATATAACCACACTCATAGCAGCCCTAGGCATATATTAGGAAAGGATCATTTCTATATTAAGAGTGCATCTGGATTCAGGAACCTATTTTAAATATGTTGGCTCATCAAAATATTTTGGTAAAGTCAGACCAAAAAAAAAAAAAAAAAAACCTTGGTGAAGACTGTTGTCAGTGTCACACTTTATTTGACATATGATTTTTTCAGATGTTATTTCTGATCCAAAGCTTATTGGGACTGACACCTTCCAAGCCACTAGCAAGTCTCATTGCTCTGTGTGCAACACGCCTCTTAAATCTTACTTTACCCGCCCACTCCACTGCTCCCCTCCCCCTCCGCCCTGTCCCAGTCCAGCCTTGACCGTTTATCGTCTCAACCTTCGGAGCCTCCTAATGTCTTTCTGCTTCTGGTCTTGTTCCTGATGACACCACAGTCATAGTTCTGCCTGGCAATCAGAATTAATTTTCTAAAAACAGAAACCAAATATTTTCACCCTCACACCACGCCTTCCCCCCCCCTCCCCCAGTAGATCCAGGTTCTACTTAGACTAGAATAAGATCCATGCCACTCTGCAGCCACAGGACCCAACTCTGGTAGGTCCTCCCACTCCATATGCCATGGTGTCTCCTTCCCTCACTCTGCTTCAGTGGGTGCTGCATTTAACACCTTCAGTGGTAGAAGTGATTCTCGTCTCAGCGACTTTGAACTTGCTGATCCTTCTGAATACTTCTTCCCAAGTTTTCCTATGACTTTCTTCCTTCCCTTCAACAAAGAATTCTTCTCTGACCACCCTTTTTTAAAATGCCACTTTTCATACTCTGATTCTTTATCCTGCTTTCATTTTCTTTATCATGTTTGTTACTATCTGAAATTTGTTATTTATATGTATATGTGTTCATGGTGAATTTTGACCACTCTCAGCTCCATGAAGCCTGGGAATTTATCTCTCTCACTTGTTGCTATTTTCCTAGCATCTGAAATAAGCTACCAAAAGGAAATAAGAAATAAGCATCTGAAATAAGCTACAGAAAGTACCCAGACAATGAAAATAAAGGAACAGATATATGAATAAATGTAGAGGAGGTAAATGGCTGATCTTTGATTTGATATATTTTTATTTTTCAGACACGTTAGGTTGGCTTATTTGTGAACATCTAGCTAAACAATCATCTGTCCATGTGTACTGAGCACTGGCATATATTGCCTCCAACTTTGGATTGCCACATTTGTAGCTCTCTGCTATGAAACTTGCCACAGGTGATTCTTTCAACTTTGTCCATGGTGGCATAATTTATGCATTCGAAACACTCCAGTCTAACAGATATATATGTATACTGATCAAACATTTCAAAGCATGGACATAATGTGATTAATGCAAAAACTCTGATTCTGCCTTTTTCTTTTGAGCCCCACATTCCTATATGCAACTGATGTCTGATATCTTTTCATGTATATCTTGGAGGCACATCAATTTCAACAGGTCCAACAATGAACTCATTATTTCCTCCCAGGCCTTTATTTCCTTGTATTTCTTATTTCAGAAAAAAAAAAAAAAAGCCATGAGCTAACAAGTCACCAAGTTAAAAACATGGAAGTCATCCTATAACCCACCCCCTCCATATGCCTCCCCACCTTCAACCTCAAGTCAGTGTTTATTCTGTAGCTTCTACCCTATGCTTATGCTCCCCTGCCGCGGTCTTGGCTGAGGGTCTGACCCTCTGGGCTATTGTACCTTTCCGTTAAGTGTCTCTTAGCCTTTATATCTGAACCTCTCTGATATTCACTGATATTTACTCCCTGTGTAAACACGCTGGTCTTTTAAAAATGTAAAAGAGGTTACATTACTCACCTGCTTTGAACTCTTCAGTTCCTTCCCAGGGTCTGGAAGTCCCAATTACTAAGCTTGGCTTTAGGAGTCTTTTCCTTCTGCCTCCAGCAAAATTCTGCCACAGCGTCCACCTAAATGTTACTCTTCATCCAACATGTTGAGTAAGTTCCCACAAGACACTCTGTTCTTCCATACCCTATGACACTGCACATGCTCTTCTTCTTCCTTTCTGGAATAATCTTCTATTTTTTATATCTATAAAAACCATACATTCTTGAGGATACCTGTTGAGGATTTTCTCTGACTATTCTCTATGTACACAACTCTTCCTATAATAGTTCCTATTTACACTGAATTATATTTATGTAATTATATACCTCTGAACTCAGTCTATGAGCAACTTGTGGCTAGGTAGCATATTTTACTATTTTTTTAAAATGCTTGTTTATTTTTGAGAGATAGAGAGACAGAGCACAAGCAGGACAAGGACAGAGAGAGAGGGAGACACAGAATCTGAAGCAGGCTCCAGGCTCCGAGCTGTCGGCACAGTGCCTGACAAGGGGCTCAAACTCACTAGCCATGAGATCATGACCTGAGCTGAAGTTAGACGCTTAACCAACTGCGCCCCCCATATTTTACTATTTTAATGTCTGCAACCTAACAAATGTTGAGTAAATATTGGCTGAGTTAATGAATAAACAATTTGGATGAATGTATATTCTCTTTTCAAGTACTTCAGTGAATTGCAGTTTTTGGCAACTGTTAAAAATATACACTTAACAGAGTTGTTAATTAAGTCATACATATATAAAATCAGAATTTTCTTGCTTCCTTTAAAGATAAACCCACTATTATTACTTATATTCAGGCTTTCTGTATGTATTATTTATTTACTGTGGAACATCCCTTTATTTCTAATTCATTCTGTATCCATTTAGTTAATGCTGATTAAAATTGATGCTTTGATCTTTGTGTAGATGTCACATGGACTTTTATAGACGTTCCATTATAATTAAACCTACATTAATGGACATTTAAAACATGCCACTATTTTTTAATAAAGCTTGTGTCTGTGGTCCACTGGTGGTGAAATGACCCAAAAATATATCAGAACTCTGGCTTCTAATTTTGATAGAGAACACATTTGGCTTCCAAGTTTTTAAATCAAGCCCCTTTTCCAGTTGGTTGGGTACCAAATGCATCACAGATTCTCTTTACATATAAGAATATTATCTATTGTTGTGGGCAGATTTAAGTGTCACGCTGAGGGCAACCTAATTAGATTAAGCCGGTACTTATTGCCCAAGCACAAATTTAAAAATTATGTTAAACCACTGTTGGAAAATTTAAAGTAATAATTAAAAATACATTTTAATCTGCTCTCAAGTAAATTTTATTTTTAATTTGACCTTTATTGATTTTATTTTGTTTTGTTTTACTTTTTGTCTTTTAAAAAATTCATCTTCTTGTTATCAGTAAAAACACTTATTTGGTATTTGTTTAAAAATTCTTCATATGTTCTATCTCAAGATTTTCCATCAATATTTCAGACTGGTCTATAGACGTGTTTCACGTTTCACATTTCAAGCACAGAGGCTTCATTCATGTATGTTTTATGTATTAGGTATCAGCTTTAGATATTGAGTATCTATTTTGGGGGAAAACAGGGTTCTGTAACTAAATGAAGTTTTCAAACATTACTCCACAACTTGAGAATGTTTTTAGTCATCATTTCATAAAACTTTAAAAGGAATATATTACATTTCATATAATAAAGTTATCTGGCATTGGTAGAAATGCCTTTCGCTTTCATTTTAGACTCTTTAGTAAATATAATCATCAGCTTTATAGAATCCATATAAACACAATGCTTGCTAGAGTCCAAATGAAGTCCCTCCTTCCTTTTGAAGAAAGCAAGTTCTTAAACCAGTTTTACTTAATTGCTAGATAGACAAGTTTCAACATAAGTGTTCTTCTTGGAGAATAAGAAATCATAGTTATTGAGTATATCCACCTTCCAGTTTTGGGGAAAAAAACACTATATGAAACTGTCCATAAAATCCTTTTCTAGAAATGGAAACTTTATTTGCATCACAGGGCAAAGGAGTTTGGTTTTTATTTCTTTTATGCAAGCCCCACAGAGACTGGCTCACAGTACCTGCTATGATTTACTATGAAAGGAGCATGGGAACCTGTGGGCAGAATCATCCTAGAGATCCTGCGAGGTGTCACATACCCTACCTCTTCCCATCTGGAACCCTTTAGTACTCTGATAACCAGTCAGTTTGAATGACCTCAGTTATTGATACTTTAGGAAGGGAGTCTAAAAATTAGGAAGATATATTACATATATATGTGTGTGTGTGTATTTGCATTATATATTCATATGTATATTTGGTATTATGTATATATGTATATTTGGTATTACATACATGTATATTTGGTACATATGTATGTCTTCTTTCTGCTGTGTGACTTTGGACAGTTCATCTAACTTCCCTGAACATTCGTTTCCTCAACCATGAGAAAGGAAACAATAAGGTTTTCGGGTGAGCATTAAATTGGTTAATCTATCCCATGATTATCTTATGGTCCAGGCATGAATTAGTTCCTCATTAAGTTGGAGCACAGCTGGAGAAGAGTATTTGTTGATCCTATTAAACACCTTATTAAGCCAGAAAGAGAAAACTATTTAGTTTTAGGATGAGCTTAGTATCATAACAGGCCCAAATATTTCTTTCTGAATATAGTATGCTTAAATCTATATGTATTTCTTTAAAATAGAACCAAAAAATGGCAATAACTAAATTTTTACTTGCTCTTCTTAAAAGGAAAAACCAACTAAAAACACCTAGTATACTTGATTAAATATACATTATAATTTTCCATATACTCAGAGAACAGCCTTCACAAAGTTTTTTATCTAAGTCTTGTGGAAACTGGAACACTAGCATGACATTACTCCCAGGAGCCTAGAGGAATCTTTCTAAAACTGTGAAGATAGCATATTTATATTTATAATTGTGAATGTGAAATCTCCAGCATTTTTCTTAAATTTTGAGCCCAGTCTCTAGTTAATCTGTAGAGCTTAATTTGTAAAAGAAAATTGCCCACAGAACTGCTTACAGAAAAGCAAGACCATGGGGGATAAAGATAGAAACCATAGCCATTAGCTAGAAGGTGTGTTCAGTCCCTGACCAATCTCTCCAATATCAATGATTCTCTCTTCTCAGATGTCCAGAACCCACATCAAAATGACCCTCACAAATATTTTCTCAGCTAGCTCTATTCAATGTGCTATTTTACAAGAACCTATACTACCTCCTCAACTCCACTAAGTCTAATTATCCTGAGACTCATATTTTTTGTGTGTGAATTATGTGTGCTACCAATAATAACTAACGAAAATCTGAATTAGTTCATGTGATTATTTTGCCAAATAATACACAGAATTGTAATGAATCTCCATAAGAAAATGACCAGAGTTTCTAGTTTTAGTCTCTATTAAAGTTTTACTAGAAAAATAATATAGGACAAGCCCAAAATTTGAGAAGTAAAGTCTTTAATAATAGTAAAGCCACCTTCCACTAGGTTTAGTCAGGCCTTTAATAAGACACAGGTGACATTTCTTCCCCATGCTCCCAGTATCTTCTGTTGTAGAAGAGTTGTATTGCTATCTATGTCTCCTGCCTCCCAGCGTCCTTAAATATTTCCAGTGTCCTGGGAAAGTGTCAGCTGAAAAAATGATGAGCAACCAAATATTGAAATGATTCCAAGGGAGCATATGGTTAAATTTGGGGTATGTCTTCAAGGATCATTTAGAAACATGTTGTATTTGAAAGCTATATAAAGAACTAAATAATTTGTCAGTCTGTGTTTTCTCCATATGGAAAGACAACCTTAAAAACACTGGTCCAATGAGATTGTGCCATTGGAGATAACATGGATAGACCTGAAGAGTATTATGCTAAGTGAAATAAGTCAGACTGAGAAAGACACCATGTGACTCCCATCATAAATGGGATCTAAGAAACTGAATAAACAAACAAAAAGCAGAATCAGAACTGTAAATACAGAGAACACTGATGTTTGCTAGGGGGGTGAGGGGGTGGGAGATTGGGCAGAATGGGTGAAGGGGAGAAGGCGATACAGACCTCCAGTTACGGAATGAGTAAGTCATGGGAATAGGAAGCAGAACATAAGGAGTACAGTCAGTGATACTGTAATAGTGATGTAATGGGACAGACAGATGGTAGCTATACTTTTATACACGTGTAAACTTGTCAAATCACTGAGTTGTACACCTGAATGTAACACTGCATGTTGACTCTGCTCAGTTTTTTTTAAAAAAAGTCATTACCAGAAAACAAAACCAAAAACCTATCCTAAAAAGAAATTGGCGTCTTTTCTCCAGGGGAGCCCTAGTTGTCCCTGTTAACTCATGAAAAATAAATTAAAACAATTGGGTTAACTAGATAAAGACTACTTATGTTATATATTTTTACTACTAATCAAGATGTTTGTCCCTTCACATTTTAGTCCATTCAGAACTCACTCTAAGTTTTTTTCCACAGGAAAAAAAGGCTTGAACAACTATTTACTAAGAACCATCTTTCGGCGTTGTGCTTCCAAGGAATTTATATCTGTTGTTGAAATAATATCTCTATAATTCATCAGAGGACACCTAAGAAGAAAATATATGGCACTTGCTTCCCAAAACAAGAGTTATAATTATCTACTACATTCACTATCTCACTTTAAAAAATAAAATTATGCTGAAAATAGAATAAACAATAGAATCAGGTAGACCTGGGCTAATAACATAATATTTTCTACTTACTAGTTGTGTGGAAAAGTTGGAAAAGTTGCTTTTAACTTTGTGCTTCTCAATTTCCACATCTGTAAAATGGAAATAGAAATAACTGTTTCTCAGGGGATCCAGTAGACGCTGAAGGTGATGCTGTGCCTGGCATGTAGTAAGAAATTTATAAATCTCAGTTTCTTCACACTCCCACTCCATTAATTGACAATTAAGTACATTTTATGTTTGAGTTTGCAAAGGATTTTAGTGTTTTTCAGTTACAAGTTTAAATCATGATTCATAAATGTTTTATAATCAATTTAATATCAATCAAAATATTCTCACCATGAGATTCCCATGTTGACAAGATTTCGTTTTAGAAGTCTTTTTCACTATCACAGAGCATATGTATAGAGAAACATTCCAAACTTTAATTATATTTGCTCAATTCAGATAGATTTATGCCACAACTGCCTCAATTTTGGTGTTTTCTCTAGATTAGCAACCTCCTGGAAGGGTCCCTTTTGACTACAAAGCCAATGCCACCATGTTCATCCCCTCCACTGTAGCCATCCTCTTCACTGGTTATCCCAACACATATGATTATCTCTCTACCGTGCCCCTTATCTTCGATGGCTCCCCATTACCAAAAGATTGCGTGGCATCTAAAAAGTTATTTTTTTCAGCCTCCTTTTCCCATCTAACAGACCCACCTGTCATGTATACCTACTTTCTTCCAGACAGCCACCGAAATAGCCAACCACCTACATTGATGTATTCACAGTGCTACAAAGTCAACATGTTTTGACTTTGTTTCTCACCATCATTATACAAAGAATTCCTTTGGTATGGAAGCAGCCTAGGCACTCCCTCCCCAGCCCTGTTTTTGTCAGTGTCATCAAAGTCATTTAAATCTCACTACTCATGGGTTCTAAGTCCATTTAAGGCCAATCAAGGTTTTAAATCAACCCTCTTATAGATAACAACTCTTAACTCTGGAAAAATATGTATACCAAAAACCAAAAGCAGGAAGAAACTGAGATTGACACTTAATGGAAAGGAATAGTGCCTGGCGAGCTTTTAATTTTACAGTTTGCAGCCAGAGGCTAGGCTGCAATCTGTACCATGAAGGTGCTAAAATTCTGATAGAAAACCCATAGTTTTTATGGTTTGAAGAACCAGGATGGAGAGCTCAGGGAGACCTTGGCCACTCAAAAGTAAGAAGGAATCCAGGAAAGAAGAAAGCCAGAGAAGAAGAGCCCCAAATTCTCTGTATAGACTATGTTCACATCTTTGGCTAATCCCCAGTGGTTCATTCACTGGACAGAAGGAGGTAGCCCAGCTAAATCTGAAGGAACTGACATGAGCTTTGAACTGCCACCCCAGAGTCTGAGTCTGTGGTTTGAGTCCAACCATGTTAATTGTCTGCAAAAACAGACAATAATATATCAATACTTTTCAGGGGTGTATAATCAAATCCAGAGTCTTCAAAGAAACCTTCACAGTGCCTAGGCTATAATCAAGAATTGCTCAAATAGGAAGAACAGGGAAATATGGCCCATTTTCAAAAGAAAAGAAATCTATGAAGACTGAGCCTGAGATCACTTATATGTTGAAATTAGCAGGTCAGATTTTAAATCAGCTATCCTAACACTGTTTAATAACATAAAGAAAAGTATGTCAGCAATGAATTAAAATATAAAGAAGCTTGCAGTAGATAGAAATTATTTTAAAAGAGCCAAATGGAAGATTTTGAACTACAAAATAAAATACATAAAATCAATTATGCTTTTCCAGGAAACTTACCTAGATTCTCATCTTTTAGTTAAAATTAACCTTCTCTTCATTCCTAGATTGATATTTATACTTTTATTATAGCAATTTGTGGTCTATCTTCTATGATTTATTTATGTACATCTCTTAACTCTCTGATTATAATTCCTGGCATCATTCATTGAATATTATCTTCCAGCAAGAGAAACCTAGTATGAATTCTCTGAATTGACAACACTGTGAAATGGTTACCATCTTGGGCACTGGAGTCAGCAGGCTTGTGTTTGATTTATACCTCCAACAGTCTTACTTAACTCATCTAAGTCTCCATTTCCACATCTATAAAACCACAATAATAATGTGGACTTAATTGTGAGCACTAAATGAAATAATACATAAAGCACTTAGCACATTTATTAATTTGTTCTGCAAAATGTCTTGACCGCCTATTTTGGAACAGGCATTTTGCTAGGTATTGGAGATAGAGCAGTAAGGACTTGTAAGATCCCAACCTTCTTAGAGTTCACAAATGAGAGAAAAAAGAAATTAAACAAGTAAAGAAACAAATAAAACTGCTCTAGATTTCATAACTGCCATAAAGAAAACAAATACTAACTGTACTAACTGGATAGAAGGAGTTAATTCAATTACAGTTCAATGAATAGTGGTTATTTTGTTATTATCACATCGTTTCTTGTTCCCCACAGCACTACACCCATGCTTTGGAGAAAGTATATGCCTAATGAACATTTGTTGAAGTTACTTTCTCATTGCCTAATTTGCATTAGCTACATCTTCTAATAATTTGAAAAAAAAAAAGGGCCATGGGCTATATGGGATGTCCACAGCCAGTCTGGCCCAGCCCACAACATATGTCATCTACTACTCTTTCCCTTCGGACAGTCTAGACTATTTTAGAAGGAGAAAGTATTTGTTTAAATGCAATGTAATAAATTCAGTAATTAAATCTAAGAGAACTGAGATGTGGTGCTCAAGGGAGTGACAAATTTGAATTTGACTAGCCAGATTGTTTGTCCTTGGAGGAGGCATTAGCGGTTTAATCTAGGGAGGGAAATTTGTGGTTAAAAGCAAACATTAGAATATAATAACTAAACAAGTGGTTTGACATGTGGTGCATTAATTGTGCTAATTGTAGGTTAAGAAGAGGTAGATCTCACGCTGCTAACTGTTGATTACAAGCTGGAAATTGCTATACAGGAATTGTGTTTTTGTGCTTTAGCAAAGGAGTTTTGCTTTTGTTTGAGTCTGTTTGGGTGCGGGGTGGAGAAACATTGCTAGAAAAACAATTAAGTTAGTTTGTGACACTAGACCCCTTAGGGAGAGTTTCAGAGGACTGCTGTGATTAAGCCCTTAAGACACAATTTCAAACAAGCCTTTCTCGACTGAGGTCTCTAACATGTAGCCCAATCCCTCCCTGCAACTTCCACGGCACTCTTACACTCACAAACACAAACACAGACTCTTTTTTTTTAATAATGTGCACAAAGCCTGTGCATTCCTGGGGGTAAAAGTACACTGAGGAAGAAACATAACAAACAGTGCTGTTTGCTTTGTTTTGAAAAGTACCAGTGTAGAAACACCACTAAATTATCTCTGCTGTATTTCAATTAAGGTCACTATGATTCCATACCTCTAAAAGGGGTTTTTGTTTGTTACTTCTTGTTTGCTTTCTGATTGGTGACTTCATGATATTCAGAAAATTTATAGTAAGTCTCTGTGACTAGAGACTGAAACTTTAAAACGGACCACAAGTTTCTTCCGAGTTTTTAAGTGCCCCTTCATGTTCTCAGACTCATGTACAATTCCATTGTTCTAAGGGTTAAAAACTGCACTATCACAATGACAAGCCTTATTACTCAGTCAAAGTAAATGGATCACCGCATAACCTTACAGAAATGTTCTTCCTTAAGCTATTAAAACATTCCATGCCCTTAGATGACAACAATTTCTCTGCCTTTTGAAATTTCTTTTCTATCCTGCGGAGTTCATAGAGATATGCTTGGTTAAAATCAACTTATATAAAACTATGCACTGTAAATTCTGACACTTCTGTTTGAATCTCTTTTCAAACACTTGTCTTTGCTCACCATAATAGATGTCAGTTCTTCTGATGTAGTTCAAGCATGAGCTTCATATGAAGACTCAGCTATGTCTATTGCATTTCTGAAGCTACTACTCACTGAAGTTTTGTGCTGTTTGACATCAAAGATAGGCAAGAATCACCTGCTGAGTTCACATGCATGGAGCAAAACATCTTCAAATCACTTTTGCTAGACAAAAGTTTTTTTTTTTTTTTTTTTTTAATATTAAGCTTTCACTATCGTGTGGACTTAAAGACAAATGCAGTCCTCGTTAAGGTCACAACATTGTATTATTAAAATATGCGTTGGAAGCTCTGAATTTAGCTAACTTTAAAACTAAAGGTAATTTGTGTGGTTGCTTCAGATTTGAACTTAGCTGCAAAGAATTCAGCATCATTCAGGCATTCAAAATGTGATTTTTATTCAGTACGCAGTTATTTTGCTCAAAGGTAAAAAAGCACTTTAAACATTCTCAAAACGAAAGAGAATCTTCTAATATTCCCAACTTTAGTAGATAGATGTCCTTGACATCAATTAAAGAGATGATTCCATTCAAAATAAACACTGTATACAGAGTATTTGAAAACTATAGATTTTCTTTAAAAAAATCTACTTAAATTTCAGAGTTACAACAAATAATACAGTGTGTATCTTCCCTTTTTAAAAGAAATAATAACAGCAATAATTTTGAATTTTTCTAAGCAATGTAATTTGGCATTACTTTTGTTAAACATCAGCATTTCTTATGACAGAATAAAAATGACATTATTAAAGAGATACGAACATGATGTTCTTCATGTTTGTGATGTTCTGGATAAAAGTTTTAAAATTTGGATTCCAAATCACTAAGTAATTAAACTCCATGGAAGGCTAAGTGCATGACACTAAAAATGGGACAAAAGCTTGAGCATGCCCAGGGATGGGCCTTTTTGTTAACTTGCTTTTTAGATTCTTTTTAGTTTTCAATTTTTGGCTTTCATATAATAATTTTTTTTAAACTTTGGGAGGCTATCATATCATCTGTAAATTATTGTTTATGCATTTAGAATATGTTTTTAAATGCACATAGTTATGTGGTTTAAATGCATATGATTTCCCATTTCTATTATATTAAAAGGGGCATATATATGATAGAGAAATATATATACGTATATATAGATATATATGTGTATATAATAGAGAAATATATATACGTATATATGTATATATACGTATATATATTTCTCTATTATATGTAATATATATATAATGTATATTTCTATATTTTATATAGGCATTTTAATACCCCAAAACCTGAAAACATCTAACTTTAAAAGTAAGTAACTAGATTGTTTTACTTTTCCATGAATCAGTATTTAGAAATTCCTGCACATTTTTTTCCATCCAATACAGATACGCCCTGTGCTGATTTATGGTCACACATATCATTCGGCCCAAACTGTCTCAGTGGTAAAGGATTTGAATAGCACAAGGACAGAAGAGAAATATATAGAGGTTTTTTTTTTTTTTTTTCCAATCCACACACACCAAAAAAAATGCAATGTAGAAAGATAGAGATAAAATGTCATGTCAGTGTAATCCCTTAGCTAACTAGTCAACCAGAGAATGACCACTCAAGTCCAGAGTACCTATGGCTTTCTTTATTGCAATCACATTTTGAATTATCGTTCTATGCTATGAGAGACTCTGATTAAAGAAATATTCTCAGTTTTACATCCCGAAAAGGGTATGGCTAAGAGTGGAATCCGTCCAGATTTTAACCAATTTTGTAAAAGAGCAAATAGATAAGGAAAGCAATGGAAGAATTTCTATATGGCACTTGATTCTATTTAATAGTTACTATTAATAAATATACTGAATTTAATTTAAATGCAATATTTGTGTTTGGGACAAAGATTGTTTGCTGCTCACCAAAGTCCAAGTTATTTGCTTTTTCCTGGGTCTACAACTATGCCACAGTTTCCCTTTCAGTTAAGTATGTTCGTATTATTGAGTTCTAGCCAGTGGAGTGTGACCAAAAGTAATGCGTGCTACTTGCAGACCCATACCTGGCTCACAAAACCCTCACTCTGTGTTGCTCCCCACAATCTTCACTTCTAGTTTGAAAGGCATGTGCTGAGAACTGTAGAGCCTCTGACAGTCTGGGTCCCTGAATGACTTCATGAAGGAGAACCACACTTTGCTTTATTTACCCACCAAGATAGTTACATGAGCTGAAATAGACTTCTATTGTGTTTTTACCAGGATCCATTTTGGGTCCTACTTGTTATAATTGGTAGTCTGCCATTGACCTACACTGAGGTTACTAGTGCCAAGAGTTAGCCTACTTATAATCTACAGTATTGCATTTTATTTTGAACTTATCAAACAAACTTTTATTTATTTATTTTTTTAATAATACATGTGTGTGCTTTGTGCCGTACTATACGTGAAAGATTAACTATCACGTGGCATACCCACGGCTCTCTTCTGAGAAAAATGGCCTCTGAGATAAGATGATACTCCACCGGCCATAACCGATTATATGGAGAATGGACACTGTTGGTAAACATCTGCTGTGAGAAACTTGTCACTTAGATGAATGAGAGAGAAGAATAAGTGGAAATGCAGAAAGAAAATTAGCATATATCTAAAACTTAGCCAAATTTGGTATTAGTGCTATACAGGTTCTCCTTGAATCCTTGTAAGTGCTAGGCATTAGAAAAAGTTTCTTTTTTTTTCTGTTGCTATTGCTGTGTAACAAATCACCCCAAAACTTAGTGTCATAAAACAACCACGTTATTATGCCCATGGGTTTTGAGGTCTGGAATTTGACTATTCATGGAAGGAATGCATTTTCTCTGCTCCACAAAGCTGAGGATTCCATATAGAAAGATATGAAGGCTGAGAGTGACATAACAGCGAGGGATTAGAACCATCTAGGGGCATCTTCATTCTCATGTCTGGTGCTCATGCTGGCTCTCAGCTGGGACCTCATTTGGGTTGTCAGCCATCATGTGGTCTGCATGTGGTGTCTCAGCATGGGTTTGATTGTTCAGGCTTCCTCCCAGAACAGTGGCTACAGTTCCAGCAAACATTCACAGAGAACCAGCTGAACACTATGTTGTCTCACCTAACTTTGCCTTGCACGTGACATAGTATCACTCTCCCATCTTCACCAATCTGTCCAGGTTCAAAGGGAGGAAACCAAGATTCTAATTTTCAGTGGGTGGTGTGCTAAAATCATATTATAGGAAGATTATGTAGAATGGGAGATATTTTAACAGCTGTCTTTGGAAAATACAACCTATCACAAGGTCGTTAAATGGAGGACATACGTAGGTTTAATGTAGGATAATAGTTGTGAGGGCAACAGGGAAGAAATTATGCAGAACAGCAAAGACAAAAAAAAAAATGGAGCAGGAATTCTGCTTCTGCCTATGGCAAAGTCACTGCTGGTGTTAGTTTGTAAAGTCCTTGCATAGTGAGAATACATATGTGTGTATATGTATATGTGAACTTGTGGGCATAAAGGCTTTATATTAAGGATAAAGAACTCCTACAAATTAATAATAAAAACCCAGTCCACTCATTTTTTTAATGTACAGAAGGCAAGAGCAGCAACTTTTTAAAGGAAGATACCCCAATGGCAAACAAGCTTCATTTCGGTTGTTATCAAGAAAATGCAAATTGAAACCAAAATGAGGTGCTACTGCACTACCACATGAATGGCTAATATTCTTTTTTAATGCTTCTACACATATGTTTATTTTTTTCTTTTATTTAAGTTTTTATTTTAATTTTAGTTAGTTAACATTCAGTGTTGTATTGGTTTCAGGTGTACAATCCAGTGATTCAGTGGTTCCCTACCTCACCCAGTACTCTTTTAAATGGCAGTTTAAGAGCTGGTAAAAAAAAAAAAAAAATGGAGCAACCGTTGAGAATATACATTGGTAATGCCTCCTTAGAACAGACCTCGGTAGCATGTACTAAAGCTGAATATATGCTGTTTTGCCTTCGGAAATTCCAGTCCTTGATATTCACCAGATGAAAGGTATGCATATGTTCCTCAAAATATGTACAAAAAATATAACAAAAAGTTATAGAAGTATTATTCATAATAGCCCAAATCCGTAAGCCTCCTAAATGTCCATCAACAATAGGATGGATAAATTATGATGTACGTGCAATGAAATATACAGCAATAAAAAGTCAATTACTGTCTATGGCTACACAAAATGACACGGACACATTTCACCAACATAATGTTGTCTGAACGAGGCCAAACACTAAAGCCCCCATATGATATAATTTGAATTATATAAAGTTCAAAAACAAACAAAACTTATTTATGGTTACACTTGAAAAGGATGAATTTTTGGTATGTAGCTTATATTTCAATCAGTCTGAGTATAAAAAACATTAATCTGTATTGATAGACTGGAAAATTGCTCACCTTTAAAAGAAAGTCTACTGGCAGAGCAAATAATGCTTCTAGGGTGCTAATTCTGTTCCTTATGTCTGCATGGAGGGTGGTCATATGGGTGTGTTTCCTTGTAAACTGCCTTGATTTGTTTACTTAACTGTGTGTATGTTAGACACCAAAAGAAATAAAGCTTTTCTTAAAAAATTAAATGGAGGTGTCACCCAGAGGAAGCAATTGAAGTTAGATTTTGAAAGCAAAGCAACATGACTGGGTCAGGGAACACTTATTGCAATCTGAGAGATGTGTTAGACCTCTGTGGGGCCTTACACACCTGTCAGTGTGGTGTTAGTTACTTCTTAGAGGTAAGCCTAGCACAGCTCCCCATCCCTGGGGTACCTGGAACACTTCTCTGTTTCTTAAAACTTGAAAAAACCCTAAGGAAAAAAAATTTGTAAAATAAGAGAAATTGCAGGATAAGAAAAGAGCAGTGAAATAACATGATGTTATATAAGTAACAACTTAGAGGCACAGTTTGAAATATTCAGTCATAATTCTATGATTTTTTGTGGAAGTCCAGGCAATGGAGTTTTCCAATGATTTGACTTGACTTGATATAATGATAATACTTAGCAATGATGAGCAGTATTTAATAAAAAATAATAACAATGAGTTAGAAGAATATACTGTGCTCTTTCTCTGAGGCATTATGTACATATGTACATATGAATGAGCTGATCCATTGGGCTTGATGAAAAATGCAGTATAGAGGAAGAATTTTGGGGGAATCAACTATGCCTCAAATTTAAAATAGTATCCAAAAATACATATCTTCTCAAAGTATTTGGTTGTGTTCAATTCGTGTTGACTCATTCATCCATTCATTCAATGCTCACTATGTACCAGGCACTATTCTATCTACTGGAGTGAAAAACAACAACAACAACAACAAAAACAGAGAAAACGCTTCGCTTTCATAAGGGTTACATTTTAGTTGTGGAAAGAGTGGGTGATATGTACTAAAAGCATCAATTAGTGAAATATACTAAGAGAATAAGCTTTATGTGAAGATGTAAATATGGAAAGGGGACAGGGAGTTCTTGAGTATGGGTGAGGATGCTGTGCTCATTACAGTGGTCAGGAAAAGATTTCACTGACAAGGTGACATTTGAATAAAGAACTGAAGAGATGAGGGAGCAAGCCATGGATGCAGATCTATGGTAAGCACTTATTGGACACCGGTAAACGTTGGGAATACTTGGAAGTGCATGGACTTTGGGCAAGAGTCCTGTCTTAGATCTCAGCTTATGCTGCACATTTCCCCACTGTTCCTACGGACCCATTCTCCAGCTTCTCTGCTCTGCCAGTCTGTGCTCACGGAGCATAGCCTCTGGGAACTCCCTTAAGAGACTCCTTTGCCTTGAAGGTTAGTGGACTCACTTGCTCTTTGGATGACATTGGCTGGAGACTAATAGAAAGAAGACTGAGTTCAGAGTATTTATTCTTCATGGTTTCCTTCATTTCTCTCCTGAAAGCCTCACATCCTGTCAGGTGGTCATCTCTTACAACTAGAGATCCTCACTGCAGGTACCTGTAAACACACCAGCCCCTTGCCGCTTCAGGACTAGGGGACCAGCTGCTTCCGACCATCACTTACCTCAGAGTGCTCAGCGTCCCTCCCTTGATTCCCTTAACCCTGCTCTCTCCTTTGTAGATAGTCTCTTTATTCAACTCTCCTCAGTTACCTGCTTTGAGCATGGTCTGTTTCCTGCCAGGACCCTGACTGATACAAAACACTTTTACTCATTTTCTTCATTTTTCTGAAACTAAGACTCCTTGTCGGAAAGAAAAAAATGGGCAAAAACATACCTACTGATTTCTCAACCTTATGGCAAGGATTCATTGAGATGGCATTTTTAAAGTCCTTGAACACATTATCTAGAAAATAGAATGTAATATTGAATGGTAGTCATTATTACTCTAAAGATGAATAAGACAGTCTCCCTCAGGGAGACCAATCTAGAAAGAGATGGCTACTTCCATAACCAATATACCTAATAAAAGCAATATAAATGCTATTGGTTTACACAGATTATCAGTCACTTACAAATACATAATAGCAATATAAAGAAAATACTACAAATTCTCAGAGTCTGTCTCTCACCCATAATACATTTTCCACATACCTGCCAGAGGGATCTTATCAGCACACCATCCCTCTGCCTGAGATCTGTTATGATAAGTTCAAAATTGCTTAGCCTACAAGGTCTCTTGTGATCTGATTCTACGTCTTCTGCTTCATCTCCTACTGGTCCTCTCTCCTTTTTATGTCATGTTGCGACTTTGTGGAACTATTGTCCAGCCACATCATGCCATGTTCTCACTCCTGTCCATCTGCCTGGAACATTCTCCTTTACACCTGTCATTCTCTACCTTTCCCTTCTATCGGCAGCCTCCCCAGCAAGTCCTTCTGCTGGGTCCTTCTGCAGGCTTATCTCCTCACCCGCTCTGGTGTCATGGCGCCATGTCGTATTTCTACCACGACGTTCCTCACACAGTATAGAAATCGTATCTTCCCTTCCAGACCATAAGCTCCCAGAAGAAAAGTACAATTCTTTCATTTCTTTATGTTCAGAAAAAAAATGTTTACAACCTTTAAAACACTGAGAGAGGGAGTGTGCATTTTTTACATGTACGTTTTTCTAGGTGCAAGACAACTTATAATTTGGCTTGAGTTGATAGAACTAGACATGTAGTGAAGCGTGTCTAAGAAGGCTAACCTTACTAAATATACTTAAGTTTTTCTCTTGCAAGATTTGCTTTGGAAATGTGGGCATAAAGATAGATACTCTATGTTTAGAAATATGACTACACAGAATACTTGGTAAACTTTTTAAAGTTTGGTGAAACTGAATGAAATGATCTGTATTCATTTCAACTTTAAGTTTTCTTCAGTAAACCAAGCTCTTCCCAGAGTGTTAAATGTAAATTAATAATAATAATAACAATAATAATAATAAATAGTAATAATAATTTTATTGTATTAATTTCAATCAACCATTTGCCCTGTAATCTCAAAATCTCTTAGATATATACAATTTAAATTTCAGTAAACAGTAAACTGTCAAAATGGTGCATATTCCTAATGATGATAAAGATGATGAGAATAATAGAAGCTTAAACAGTTGAGCAATTATTTTGTTTCACACAGAGTGTTAGGTAACTCTATTCTCATGTAATATGTGTTTCTGCGGTCAAATGCTCTATATAACATGTGTTTCTGTAACACAAATTAGTTCAAAGGTGGATCAGTAAATAGGAAAATGATATTAGTATAAAGAACAAATTCCATTAGTTTATATGTGATGTGGGGGGGGGGGGCGCACATTAATATTTTACACCACAGATAAAAAAGCTAAATACAAAATAAGCTAAGTGGAACTGCCAGCATAAAAGTCCTCATTGCTATGTTATTTCTTTATTGTATTGTAAATTGATATATCCTCTAAGCTGTATTAGTATCTTACCATTTTTTATGGTGTTTGTCAGTAATCTGGAGACAGAGATGCCTTAATTTTGAGTGGCTGACTCCTGTCCTTTTTCTATAAGTACAATTTTGCTGAATGCAAGATTTTCCCGGAATGCCTAATTCACTTTTAATCAAAATGCCTAGATTTTGCGCACATCATTTCATTTACATATTATGGATAAATATATATAAAGGACAATGATCAACAAAAGTGAATATCCACAACAAATATATTAAGGACTTTGTAAAATTTTCTGTTTTAAAAAATAATACATTTTTATTTCTTTTAAGAAAATATTCATTATTCTTTTGACCCTTATCACTGAAGGGTGAATTAAACCAAGTCTGGATGTTTTATTTTAAAATTGTTTTTTTTTAATGTTTTTTTATGAGAGAGCGAGAGAGAGAGAGAGAGAGAGAGAGAGAGACAGAATCTGAAGCAGGCTCCAGGCTCAGAGCTGTCAACACAGAGACCGACCGGGGCTGGAACTCACAAACTGCTAGATCATGACCTGAAACAAAGTCAGACATTTAACTCACTGAGCCACCCAGGCGTCCCTGAATATTTTATTTTAGATTTAACAGGAGAGATTCAGTGGAAGTCATTTTTTCCAAATAAAATACCTATGATAAAAAGTGTAGTAATCTAAATCACTCTGAGGCCATCATCTAGAATAAAAATATGAACAAAACCACATGCACAAAATAATTCATCTCCTTGCTCTGGTCAGTCTTTACATTTTATATACTTGCTTGATTCCCATATAGTCAACTTTACTTGGGAATGCAATGATTACTTACATACTTAAATACAATAACTTACTTATTGCATACATTTTTTGACAATACCAGGAGAATAATTTTTCCCATGTAACAAAGAATATAAATGAAATATGAATCAATCCTGCCATCTGCAAAAAAGAGCACAGTGCCGTTCTAGTCCTGTCTTTATTGGCTCCAGACGTGCCAAGTGACCATCTCTGAACCAATCATTGTAGCAAAGGGAATAGGATATACAGATTCACTTAACCTAATGAGGCCCTCCTCTACCATATCGGCTCAGAATAGGAAGGTGGTCCCAAAAGTTATGAGCTGTTAAATATATGAAAAGATAATCATCCTCATTTGTAATAAGAGAAACACCAATTAAAACTACAATGAGATGTAATTTCTCACCTATCAGATTGGCAAAACTCCAAAAGTTTGACAGTGAGGCCGTGGAGAATCAGGAAATGTCATACACTGCGGGTCAGAGTGCACGTAGTTACAACTCCTGTGGGGCTGGCCATATCTTAAATAATTATATGTGTCGGTAGGCCAGGAAATTCCATCCCTAAGAAATCTGCCCTGACTACCTACATCTACAAATATAAAACAAAGTTCGAAATAATACAAATGTCTCCTAATAGTTTTCTGGTTTAAAAAACAACAAAACAAAACAAAACTATGCTCCATGGGCACAGTGTTGTAGTATGTGATCATTAAATTTAAAAGAATGGAAAAGATTTCTATATACTGATATGGAGTGATATCTTGTATTATTGTAGGGGGAAAAGTCAAAGTACAGAAGAGAAATGAATAGATCATGGCATTTTTGGTTGAAAATTGGAAACAGAAAAAAAAATCTATCTATCTATCAATCAATAGAGATATATACATTTTTTAATGTTTTTATTCACTTTTGAGACAGAGAGAGACAGAGCATGAGCAGGGGAGGGGCAGAGAGAGAAGGAAACCCAGAATGCAAAGCAGGCTCCAGACTCTGAGCTGTCAGCACAGAGCCTGACGCGGGGCTCGAACTCACGGAGTGTGAGACCATGACCTGAGCTGAAGTCGGACGCTTATCTGACTGAGCCACCCAGGCGTCCCTATATACATTTTGGTAATAAATAAATGACTGATAGACCAGGAGGTAATAAAAATGTGGTCACTTCTAGAAAAGGGAGTTGACAAAGTGGAGAAGATAGGATGACAGCAAACTTCACTAACAAATTGTTTTACATTATTTTGACTCCTAAACCATATGCAAACCTAAAAACTGAAAACACATTAAGACAAATAAACCTAACTGAATATCAAACTGGCAACATAACCACAAAGAGAAAAAAACAAAATATTCTTAAGTGTCATCTAAACAGAATGCTCTTACTCTCTATCTTCAGTGGGATATATTCTAAAAAGAAAAGGGGATTCTAAGGAATTTTCAAGTTTACTCAGTAGTGAAAATGTAGGTATAACTAAAGAAAATGTGGCAAAAATGTTTACGATCATTGAATATGGGCTGTGGGTTTGTGGATATTCAATGTAATAATTTCTTAACTTTTTCTGTATATTTGAAATTTTTCATAATAAAATATTGGAAGCAAATTATGACCATTAACTAAGCCAAGAATTTTTGAGACATTTTGTGGGTTATCTCTTTGTTCCAAAGTAGATATTTTTTTTAAGTAGAATAAAACATTCTTATACCACATGCCTCAAAACCTAGAAGAAAATCTAAGCAACTCTTTTTATATCCTAAGTATATATAGAAAGACAAAAACTACAAAGCTATAAATAAGAGGGCTATAAAAAGAATTCATTATTTAAATATATAAAAATTAAAGATTTCTCTTCAGTAAAGAACATAGGAAAAGGAAAAATGAAAGAGGAGAAGATATTTGTCATATTAAAAACAACAAAGTAGGGGCGCCTGGGTGGCTCAATTGGTTAAGCATCCGACTTCGGTTTGGGTCATGATCTCACGGTTTGTGAGTTCGAGCCCCGTGTTGGGCTCTGTGCTGACAGCTCAGAGCCTGGAGCCTGCTTCAGATTCTGTGTCTTCTTCTCTCTCTTCCCCTCCCCAACTTGTACTCTGTCTCTCAAAAAATAAAAAATAATAAATAAATAAAGAAAGAAATAAAATAAAATAAAAACAACAAAGTAATAATATCCAGATTTTAAGGAATCCCTGACAACAGAGAAGACAAAAAATTTGAATAGGAAAATGAGTGAAGGAGAGGAACAATTTATGGAAAATGAAACCTAAAAGATGCCCAAGATTATTAGAAATAAGAGATATGTAAATTAAAACCCGGAGATAAACTTGACTCCTTCTAAACTCACAAACACTGGAAGGAATATAGGGATATAACACCATCCACCACACGTGGGGGTGTCAACTGGTCCAAATATTCCAAAGAACATGCCATGAACAGCAATCCCACTCCAGATTTTACACCTCAAAAGAATATTCAGACTGGGAATGTACACAAGGATGTTCCTCAGAGTTAGAGCTATAACTCAGGTATCGTATACCAGGATGGTATACTTGTTTTCAAAATACTGGGATATACTCATATTGCTTGGTGAACCTAACCAGCAGGGGTTTCTAGGAACCTGCCCCAGTGCTAAGACTGGTGACCGTTCTGATTGGACAAGGATTGTGATTACCAGGTATAAATATTTCAACACCATGCCTGCTTATGGCACTATTACATGGGATGAGAAATTGGATGTAATCTGGGTATCTATCCTTTAAGGCAGGAATAGATAAATATGGTGAAGAATCATGCAGCAATTAGAAACAGTGGACTACGTTCATCTAGCTACACAGATGGGTGAATATAGCATAGTTTCTCCAACTAGTCTCCTGTAGGTGGGGATTTATATTGTTCCAATATTTTGCTATACAAATAATCTTGTGCACATGCCATTGTGATTTATAGAAGTATATTTTAAGAGTAAATTTCTAGCAGGGGGTTGCTGAAGCAAAGTATAAATACATATGTAGTGTAGATTTCTTAGATACTTCAAAGTCCTTTCTTGTAGGGTTGTTCCGTTTTGCACTCCCACCAACAATTTAAAGAGGCAAGTCCGTACACAGACTGAAGTTCTACCAGACTTTTAAAGAATAGATAATTTCAGTTATCTAATAACTCTTCCCGAAAAAAAAAAAGAAATACAGAGACCAATCCCCAACTCATTCTAAGAAGAAATATATGTCTTGATTATGGTAGTTTTGTAGTAAGTCTTGAAGTCTAAGAGTATTGGTCCTTCAACTTTATTCTTCTCCTTCAATGCTGTGTTGGCTATTCTGCGTCTTTGAGTAAGCCTATGCTTCTGTACTGTAAACTAAAGTATATCTCAGATTTTTCTCCCCCTGAAGTAGGACACAATGGCTAGAGTAGCTGGAGTTGGGAGTTTCCGTTCTCCCTCATGAAAGGTTACAGCTGGCTGTAGTTGGATATACTCCTTCCCCAGGTCATTTAGGCTCTGATAAAGCCCCAGCTGGTTAGAGTCTGGTTAAATGGTTTCTCCTGTAGGCAGACCTTAAGAAGAGTTAAGAACAGAGGGCTCTGATGTGTTTCAAGATGGTTCCTTTCCCTCTGTCCTGCTGAAAGCCCGGGGGGAATTTTTTCTCCAGTATTTACTGTGAAACCTGATCAAGCTCATGGATGTGAAACTTGCAGAAGTGTGGGGCTCCTTCTATGACGGGGTTCCCCTGGAGTTTTTAACTCTAAGAGTTATCCACTGTGAACCTCCAGCAATTCATCTGCTACAGTTGTGGCTTTCCTACCCAGGCACTGGTTTCCACTGAAGTTTCAGCTTGTGAGTTTCTGCTTGGTGAGTTGTGATTCTCTGTATCTACTTGTATGCCACTCTAATTTTACAGGCACTGGTTTGCCCTGTGATCTCATTTCTCTTATGGATCTAAGAGAAGAGTTGCTGATTTTTTAGTTTGTTAGTATTTTAACTTGTTTTGAGGACAGAGTAAAACTTCCAAGCCCTTTACATAAGGAATCAGAAACTGGAAATCCATATTCTATTTTTTTAAGCCACCTGGTAGGCACACAAAAGTTCACTGTGTTATTATTTTATAGATTGTAGTGAAACGTTTTATGAACTCAGGTATGTATTGTTTTTTATTTTATTTTATTTTATTAACAGCAGATTATTTCTTCATTGGGAGAATCTTTATTTGATAAAAATGGAAGTCATCAGTGTATTGGAAATGGATTCAAATCAACATCTTCCCATTGCATTAATCTTCAACCTTTTAGTGACGTTTTACCTAATGTGTCTTAGTAGTGAAAAAAAAATGAGCCGTTATATACTTAGATTCCATGTATCACTTTTTTTCTTAATACTCGGATTCAGTTCCTCAGTGGCTAAAGCATGAGTCTAGAAGTTACCTACTTATAATTCCTCTGCCTTTCACGATTCGATAAAACTTGGGAAATGGACATTGTCTTTGAATTTGAAAATCAATCATATTGTGATGATTGATTAAAAGCATACACAAATTAAATGCTTTCAGAATGATTTCCTTCATCACTCCTTTTTACAGTCAAACCCCCAAAGAGGGGGACCATAGTGAAGGGTAATTGTTCCTCTCCATCTCTCAAATTGTATTATAAAAAGTTTGTTCTTTGGGAAATCTGATCCATTGCTTCCTACCAGTTGTGACTGGGAACAGAGTCCAGTTTATCTTTCCTTACTTAAAAAAAAGTCGTGATTTGTACTGGAATTTGTATGTCTTTACAATACAATTTCTTTAAGCAGAACTAGTTGTTCATCTTGGAGAATTTCATGCCTATGAAATGAAATATGTATGACATTTATCCTATTAGATGAAGTTTCCAACAATCAGCTATTTGTAGAGCTTTGATCTAGAGCTTTGAATTCTTTATTAGAAGACATTCTATCAAATTTCTCTTCCATCTCCCTGTGAATAAATAGCCCACAAGTATCATTCACTTACAAATAATTTGAGTTATGTGGATCAGCATTCTTTCTACTCTGTGAACAAGGTGGCTTACATAGACCACATGAGAGAGTGCCTTGAAGTGCAGGAACACTTGTGGAGGTCTCTGCTCCTTTGCCTCAGGCAATGTCAGTATCCCCACCATTTTTACTACACTCTCATGAAAAGCCTGCTCTGAAGCCTGTTGTTACCAGCTTTAGCAAAGAGACCTTACTTACAGGTTATTGGGACAACAAATTCTCTGTGGTTAAAGTCTCCAGATTTCTTGGTCTTAGTAAATCATACAGATTGTCTCCTGGCCTGTATGTCCTTTTCCCACTGGTGTGCAAAACTTCAGTTCCTTGGCAATAAGAAGGAATGTTTTGTGGAAATACATTTCCAGAATATATTCCTCCCCTTATTTTCTTTGATATCCCTCAACGCATTCAGGTTGATGGCAGATTTTCTGTGTATAGAACATAGCTTATTTTCAGTGTCATGGGGACTCAAAGGGATTGGTGCTTACTGTACTATTAAGATCTCTATCACCAGGAATTAATTGTTTTCTTTCTCTCTCATGATGCCTAGGCCTAGCTTCTGCCTAAGTGGTCTTTAGCCTATAATCATCTTTCACAAAATAGTTTTCAATGAAGAGAATCGATGTGGAGTTGATTTCTATTTAGAATCAATGATGTATTTGATTATAAAATACCAAAATGAGGGGTGCCTGCGTGGCTCAGTTGGTTAAGTTTCTGACTCGATTTTGGCTCAGGTCATGATCTCATGGTTTGTGAGATAGAGCCCTGTGTCGGGTTCTGTGCTCATAGTGTAGATGCTGCTCGGAATTCTCTCTTTCTCTCTCTCTCTGTCTCACAATAAACACATAAACTAAAAAAAAAAATACTAAAATGAGTTCTCTGATTTCTTCCAACTAAATTCTCTCACAGAATGCTCATCTTTTCTCAGAACCTTGATTATCATCTCAGTAGAAGTAGACGTTCTCTCTCATGGACTCTGATTCTCTCTTCTGCACTTGTTTTCTCTCCTGAGAACTCTCTAGTTCAACTTATTGTATTACACTGAGCTCCTCTTGGAGTACGCTTAAACTGAACATTTGCAAGCACTAACTCGTGGTTCTCTCCTACTCACCTCAACGTGGTCCTCAGTCTACCACCTCTTTCAATTATGCCATCATTTTTCTTATCACCACAATTGTCCTAAATATCATTATGTCTTGTCTGTCCATCCACTGAAATGTCTCTCTTAGCTAGCTGTTATTTCTTCCCACTAACAGGACTGTAATTTAATCTTTCTCTATCTCATTTAGAGTTTTTATAGCTTTCCCATTGGACCCCAAGCACCCATTCTTCTGGACTCTGCGTCAATGTAGACAAAAATCAGAAGAGGTAGGTGATGGAGTCAGATCAGACAGGCAGGTTTATAGGCCTGGCATTCAGAGTCAGACTGCAAGGAAGGCACTAGTGAGCAGACTTGAATGTTCGTATTGTAAGACCATTTGCAATGTTCCCAATTTTTTTTTATCATCTGGTGATTCTAGCCATTCCTAGCTACTAGTTGCAGTCAAAATAAAGAATAAAGTTAGGTTCTTCAAGACAGTACTATTCCTGGTTGAGAAAGGACAGAAATGCAAGAATTGAATCATATTATATTCTGTTCTTTATGCCCCTGCATGAAGTCCAGACATTTTTGCCATCGACTTACAGATCTGGGTAAGTTAACTCATCGAACATGTCCAAATATGTTGAAACTTTCCAAAATATACCTTCCACTAAATCAATTCAGTCTCCTTAATATCCCACATAATACTCCAATTTCCATCTTTGCATCCACTTACACCTCCTTTCCCAGGATGCCCTGGAATTTCTCTCCATCTGAATATACTCATCAATGCTCAACTCTAGAGTCTTTTCTAATGAAACTTTCTTTAATTATTATGCCCAATATTTGTTTCATTTTTATATGTACCACTCGATTAGTTTGTGTTATGTACTGAATACTGTTATTCATTCAGCCACTCCCTGGATGTTTTCTGAGAATATTGTACAAGATTCTGAATCTATATAGTCAAATACAGAATCCTGGTTCTCAAGGTGCTAACCATCTTTTTGATGAGGAGAGACATGTTAAACAAGAATAACATAATGAAGCCGATTCTACTTCTAGGGGTCATAAAACTATTCATAGAAATATTTGCCCAGTAACTGAATAGTAAAGAGTAAGCATTGTCTTTCCAGGTTCATGAGAGAAGTAAAAAGAGAACTCCAGAAAGAATGAAATTATTTGCACGCTATAGCTCCCTGTCTTCAATTACTAATTTTCTAAATGAGCAAGAGAGAACTGAGCACACAAATGGTATTCTCTGAGTACTTTTTATTTACAATGAATAAACTACCTGGCCTCCCACAGAAAATGAGTGCACAAAAGGGGAATGTACCACTGCTTTTGACTGAACTGGCCAATAAATGAACTGCTTAGCTACATTAGTCAAATTAAAAATAGACACAGCCAAGAGAAGCTTGCTGGTCATCTGCAAGTAACATTAAAAAAGTTAGAGGATGATGGTAATAAGGAAAGTGTTTTTGGGGAGCATCTTCAGTAGTGATCAAAACCGTAGCATTATTTTGTATCTGTTAATTATTCTTTCAGGAAAATTATCAAGTATACGAGCAATGAAAGTCTCCAGTTATACATAACATTAAGGAGGAACTATTTACTGAATTTTAGGGTGTGCTTTCTCTGAGAATAGGAAGCAGAAGGCTTGGACTCGTCACTCAAAAATTGCCATGTCAGAGGGCTCATGTACAGGAGGATGGGGTTTGGAAGACAGTGGTTTTAATACAGTGATTCCCATAACTTACTAACACTTCAGTAGAATTGCTAGAACCCTGAAATACTGTCTATCATTGAATCTCTCCTAGAAAATGGAGAAAAGACTGAGGTGCAATTTCTATGTTTGCTCTGAGTAAAATCTAGACAACACCCTTGGGCGCATAAATATGTGGTCAGAGAAGGACATTGGAAATAAGATAGGAGTCACTCACAGAAATTGTTGGGGGGATATGAGATCACATAACTCTAGGAATGGAAGTTGGGACAGTATTTCCAAATCTCCAGAGGCTGGAGAATTCAGCCAAAACTGGGGTTATTTATAATCAGACTTAATGATTATTGAGGCAACAGTGAAGATGAGAAACATTTTTGCTTGGTATTCCTATCTATATTTCTGTCTGAGATTCAACATACTGTTGAGTTCTATATTTAAGCCAGTGCTTGCTGCTACTGCTATTATTGTTAAGAGGCCAAACATTTTAGTGATGAATTTCAGAAGACCTCAGAATTACTTGAGAATATTTCAGGAAGTCTGTCTAATGAATATTTCAGAGAATAGGCTTCAGAAATATACTACAAAAATGTGTTTATATGTTGGGGAGGAATATTTAAATCTCTTAAATGAAAGTAGAGTGAACATTTAGAGAACATTTCCCTTCATTAACTTGGCTGGAGAGGTGGCTGGCATAGACCATTATGCCCCACAGGAAAACCTTTTAATAGTGATCTGGATTATGAATATAAACATTAATTGTTTTAAAGCCCATTATCTCCTTATATCTCAAGATTTCAAAAAAAAAAGGCTATTGTGGAGAGAGACAGAGACAAGAAAGAGAGAGAGAGAGACAGAAAAAGCAAGGAAGCACACAAGCTAAATGAGTTCCTACAAAGTGATACAAATATGTCTTTAAAAAGGGATATTTGTTGTAAAATGAAAACTTCAAAATGCTACAATTTCAAAAAACACTATGTCACCATGTTACCTCATTTAGATTCTCCAGGATCCATAAAAAGTAAGCTGAAGGCACTAGTGGTTTATAATGTATACTCCAAACTAGTAATTCTCCCAAAGCAGACACAAACTTATTGGGAATCTGGAAACCAATAGAAGCTTCCAGTCATCTTCCATGTGGGCAATCCATTCTCTATGGAGCCTTTAGGAAAATTTCAGTATCATTGTATTTAATTTTTCTATAACCCTATTTAATTTTTAAACATTGAGGAATAATTTTCTTTCAAACTCCTTATGTAACTATTGCTCCTTCATCAAAATAATTTTATGGATGAGAAAATAAAATCTTCATATTAAACCTATGTTCTAGTAGGGAAACGTAAAAGTTAAAAAAATAAATGCCTAATGGAATGCCAAACAGTGAGTAGTGTGATGAAGAAGAAAATAAAGCAGGATAAGTGGATACAAATAATGGAGGTAGTCCTACTTCAGATAGACTTCTCAGAAATAACCTGTTTGAGGAAGTGACACTTGAGCAGACATTTGATGAAGTGCGGGAACATTCTATATGATTATCTGAAGAAAGAACAGTCAAAGCTGAGGGAATAGCAAGTGCAAAGGCCCTGAGATGGAAGTGACTTTGCTTTGTTCAGTGAACAGCAGGGGGATCTGTATGGTTACAGCATACAGAATAAGCAATAAACATCATGATAGGGAATTTGGCTGAAGACATAGCCACAAAGACAGAAGTATATGCGGTCCTGTAAGCCATGATAAGAACCTTTCATTTTATTCAAGATGTAAGAGAAATTAATTGGAGGGTTGAAAATGCAAAGCATGACATAATCTGATTTGCATTTAGACACATAATCTGATTTACATTTAAGACACCCCTGACAGTAATGTGAAAGACATGACTGTAGAGAGTTAAGAAGGGAAGTGATAAGAACAGTTTGGGAGCTATGGAAATGATTCAAAGAGATGACAGTGGCTTGAATTGAGAAAATAGTTATGAAGTTGGTGAGGAAAGGGTCAGATTCCAGACATGTATCTGAAGGATGATAGTACCAACAGATTGATACTGTGATTCCTAATACATAATTAGTAAAAATAAATAACAAATTAGAATTTCCACTTCTGAAACAAATTTATCTTCTTGAATTATGCAACTAGGGAATTAGACAAGATGAATTAAAGACCATTTTTCAAACTTTGGGCAATAGGTTATTCATGAATGTCATCTCTGAATGACTAAAAAAATAGAAGGTGAGCCTTCGATTTCACTGGGGCAGCTTCTAAATAGCCACTCAGGAACAGGAACCCCAAAGAGTTTCCAGATATGTCACTGTGTTGAGAAATCAGAGTTGGAAGATCTGGGAATACAAAAAAGCTAAAATTTGCAGGAGAGACTACTGTAAAGGAGGGAGATCCACAGTAGAGAACTCTGGATTCTACATAGGGATTCTCCATAGTTTCTGGCTTCATGTTGCAATATAAGTGTGTAAGAGAAACTACCTGAGGCTGAGGAAAGAACTAGTGTAAAGGAACTTGTAGAAAAATTTCAGGGCCTGCAACACTGTTGGGAGTAGTTCATATTCCTACCAACCTGACTGGAAATACATTGTAACATATGGACTACCAGATAAAATCTTCAGAAGGATATCTCCTTAGCATAGAGTTGAATTAGTCCAAGGTTACAGACAGCTCTAGACCTATCCTAATAAAACTTAAAGACAAGCCTTAAGTGCATCCATCTGATTTCAAGGCATTTAACTTCATG
The DNA here is from genome assembly GCF_024362965.1 of Panthera pardus. Classification (NCBI taxonomy): domain Eukaryota; kingdom Metazoa; phylum Chordata; class Mammalia; order Carnivora; family Felidae; genus Panthera; species Panthera pardus. The sequence goes on along the minus strand of NW_026527013.1, from coordinate 133,060,828 downwards.
CCAGGACAAAAACCAGTGCAATTTAAAGGCATGGACAAGGTAAAATTCATAATGTCCAACAAAAACAAAACAAAGTACCATGAATTACTAGGTATGATCATAACCAGGTGAAAAAAAATCACTCAATAAAAACCAGTACAGAAATGAGAGGGAAAGTAGAAAGTGTAAGAAAAGAACATTGAAAAAGCTACTGTAAACATGCTAAATTTGTTCAACTAGCTAGAGAAAAACATGCCTGATGAGAAAGATGAAATACATGAAAAAGAGAACATCTTGAGATTTTTTTAAGTGCGATATTTGAAATTAAAAATACCCTGGATGGCACTAACAGTATATGAGACACTGCAAAAGAGAAAATGAATAAATTTGCAGGCATTATAATGTAAATAATTGAAAATGAAAGATTGAGAAATTACTGAAAAAAAATGAACAGAACATCAATATTCTGCAGAACATTTAGCATCTATCCTACTTATAATTACAGATCCACAAGGAGAAAGCAGTGAAAGTAGAAAGATATTTGAAAAAAAATAATGGAGAAACATTTTCTAAATTTGATGAAAACTAAATTAACAGATCAAAACACTCAACAAATACCCAGCAGAATAAACATGAATAAAACCATGACAAAATACATTAAAATCAAATTGCTAAAACCAATGATACGTGAAAATCTTAAAAGCAACCAGAGAAAAAAAGATGCCTATGTCGAGAGGAGAAGAAAAAAAAAAAACACCCAAAAAATTACAACAGATTTTTTGCCCGAAACTATGCAATACAGAAGACAATGAATGGACAGTTTTAAAGCTTCAGTGAAAAAAACAAAAAAAGGTGTCAATCAAGAATTCTTAGGCCAGTAAAAATATTCCAAAATGCAGGCAAAGTAAAAACTTTTTCAGGCCAAAAAAGAATTAATCACATACAGACATATATTATAAGAAAGTTCTGGCAATTCCTTGGAGAGGAACAACATGGTACCAGAAAGAAATTGCAATTTATACAAAGATAAAGAGCACCAGAGATGGTAAATACAGGACCAAATAAACCATTTTTTCATTTGTAATGTTTTTAGAAGATGATTAACTATTTAACGCAAAAATACTATGAATGTACTTGTGGGTCTTATAACATTTGATTAAACGACATTGATACATCTCAAAAGAATCAAACTACATGAAAGAGCCAGAAACAACAGACTACATACTGTAAAATTTCATTTATATTATGTACCAAAAAATGCAAATGAGTGAAAAAAACTGATCAGAGGTGGCCAGGGGTGAACTTTGGATAGAGGATTGACCGCAAAGGAATGTAAGGTGAATTGAAGGATTTGGAATTTTTTTTTTTTTATTGTTGTTAAGAATTTAGTGGTGGTTAATCAGTAATCATAGATTGACCTATACACTTAGAACTGGTGAATATCGTTATATGTACAGTATTCCTTCAAAAGCTGATTTTAAAAGAATAAAAAAACAAAAGAGTCATCAGTCAAAAAAGAATGTCATTAGGCAAGTAGCAACTTTACATTTAAAAAAATACTTGACAACTTTTATTTTGACTGGCAGTATTTTTGATTGATGTCTTGTTCCTAAGGATATTAACAATCCTTCTACAGTCTGTAATGCCAACGTATTCTTAATTTCTTGGGATGTGGATCTTGTATTTTACCATGTCCACCAAAGTTTTAACTATCTGATTCATTTATGTTTTCCCAGAGTTGTTATAAGGAACCATACATAGTGAATTTAGTACTTAGCTAAGAATACCTATCATGCTCCAAAAAGAACTGATTACCATGTTTCATTCAAAAACAGAAAAAAAAAAAAAAAAAAATCCAAGTGGATATTTTTCATTGTGCAGAAAAAAATGCAGATACTGTCAGAATTATGCTTAATTTTGCCTGTTATCATATGACGAGGAAATTAATAGGATTTCAGTCAGAGAATCTGAAGTAAAATAAGAAATTTCATAAGTGATTATTATTTTTTTTTCAATTTTTATTTTTGAGAAAGAGAGAGAGACAGAGTGCAAGCAGGGGAGGGGCAGAGAGAGAGGGAGACACAGAATTTGAAGCAGGCTCCAGGCTCTGAGCTGTCAGCACAGAGCCCTATGCAGGGCTGGAACCCATGAACCACAAAATCAGGACCTGAGCCTAAGTCAGATGCTTAACTGACTGAGCCACCCAGGTGCCCTTTTAATTACACTAGCTATATTTCTAAACATATTTACAAAATATTTCCTTTATTTCTCATATAACAAATATCCTCACTATTTTGTTTTTCAAAATAGTTAATCAATTTACAAGTTGATTCAAATAGAAAATCTACTTCAAGATAGCCACATGAAATCTTACAAAAGAATCCAAATACTAATAAAATTTTCCCAAATCAAAAAATCTAAATTATATAGTTCTTACTTTAAAACCTAACTTTACCACTTCTCAGAGAAAACAGATGGAAAAATATCTAAATCTAAACAATTGTATACATTTTCCTGCCAAACCATTACTTATATATGTGAAAGTTTTCACTAATATTCTTATCCAAAAATTTTCTTGGCTTATATAATCTCATAATAGCAGAAATTTAAGGACTTGATAGCTAAGTTTGCACTAGAGCAGAATAAAAGAAAATAGGCTTTCTAAAAAATATTTGAGTAAATGCCATTAATTATGAATGTGATTTATTATGTTATTTAACAATTCTGAATACTTATGCATATTTTCATTTAATTTTAGCTACATTTGTTTTAATAGAAAGCCTCAACAATAAAATACTGTACTGAGACATAGTACAATAAACCAAAATTATTTCGTAACCAACATGCAATTTATTTTTTTACATATTGACCTAGTAACCAAGGCTTCTCAAGGAGAAATAATACACCTAGACAATACTTTATTGGACTAGAATATTCATGACAATTCTTAGTCTCGCTGTTAGTTCAGTAATAGATTTCGCCAAAAACAATTGGTTAAACTGACCCCACACTTAAAAGATGCATTTTTATAGAAAATATTGTATTTTTAAATGATAATAAAAAACAAAAATGTTGTGTTGAATAGCATCGGTTATCACCTCTGGGGAAAGAATCCCACTGCTTAGAAGATAGCAAATAACTTACCAGTGTCTGTCAGCAGGAGCAGTAGACCCAGAATGTCAACTCATTCCATGGTTTTCAGGTATCAGTGCTGCCAAGAAAGACAACTCACACAAAAATGGATGTAACAACACTTTAGTCACACACAGAAGAGACCGAGAAAGACAAGTTTAGTGACTGTTGGTAGTGAGCATCAGTCCTCCATGACCAGTGGATCTCACCCTGCTCTCAAAACCGGCAGCTGGTCTGCACAGCTAGGCAAAGGACCTTATTACCTTTCCCCTGGAAACAGATACAACAGTGAGGTTGGCCATGAATCATATGACACATTTGTTTAATCAGAAGAGAGAAGTATATATCAAGTCTGGATCAGGGGAATATATTCCCAAAGAATCTGCCCATCAAAGGCTGTGAGGGCTCTTTATTACTTTGAAAAGGAAACATTCTGGGTCCAAAGGACATTTTTCCATGACCATGTAGCAGTTGAAAGACTATACATGTGACTGCCTTTCCCAGGAGCAAGTGTGTCGAAACAGTGGAAAAAGGGTCAGCAAACTATTGCCCCCAGGCCCTGACCTACAGCAGGCTTTTGTTAATAAACATTTATTAGAGCAGAGTTATACTCATTCATTTCCCTATTATCTATGCCTGTTTTCACAGTGCAGTGTAGAACCAGAGATCTCATGGTCAGCACTGCAAGAGAGACCATTTGGCCTTTTACAGAACAGGTTTGCTGACCCCCACAGTAGAATATTACCAACTACAAAAGAATGCGATTTATGCGTATAATTTTTCTGGTTAGAGGTAAAAGCAGTTGAATATATATTTGCCAACAATTATTTTGATGTAAATCCTATTGCAAGAAAGCAAATCAGAAGTTTATTGAATCCCCAAGAAATAAAGTAATTACAGAATGTGCTTCATGAGATGTTTAAAAATCTAGCAGAGGGGCACCTGGGTGGGCTCAGTTGGTTAAATATCCAACCCTTGATTTCGACTCAGGTCATGATCTCGTGGTTTATGGGATCCAGCCCTGTGTCAGGCTCTGTGCTGACAGCATGATACCCTGCTTAGGATTCTCTCTCTCTCCCTCTTTCTGCCCCCTCCCCTGTTCGTGCATGAAAGTGCACTCACTCGCACTCTGTCTTTCAAAATAAATAAATAAACTTTAAAAAAATCTAGCAGAAAAATCTCTTCTCTTTTGGCTGAGGGCAGGAGACAGTACTAGTTGGTCTCAAAGTCTTCCAGTCTTGAGTCAGTGACTCTCAGCATGGATGAGGAGTTTTGCTTTTAGTCCAGCCAGATATGTTTCTGCTAACCCCAGAAAATGCTTCTAAATGTGCCACGACTGACATTCTTAAAAGTAAACACTGTGTCTTTTCTTCTGGAAGATGCTATTGTTCAAATAATGACACTTCCTCTGACATTGACAGTGGCGAGTGGAGTAGAATGTCAGACTAAGATGAGAGACTATGTTCTAGTGAAAAATTGGATCAAGAATCCCCTGACACCATATCAGCATTTAACAGGCCAGACTCACCTGCCATTCCAGTGTATGCTAAAGGACAGGCAGAGAATCAATGAAACAATCACTAACAGAATTCGAGGTTGTTTTTTTTTCTTTTTACCACCAATAGACAAAAAAAAAAGAAAAAAGAAAGAAGAAAAAAACCTGGCTCTTATCTAATGGTAGCTCATAAACAAAAGGAAAAGCATGCCAAGACCTAAGAAACAGAAGAAAATATACATAATATTATGAAACTAGAAAAAATTCTTCCCTAAATGTTTTCAGGATCATAGTCCACTTTTCCCCCTCATTTTTAATTCCTCTTGTGACATTCAAGTCCTAGAAAATGTTTTTGAAAGCAATTATATTTCTAAAGTAAGTTTTCCCAAACTCCTACAGCTTAACTTTTCAGCTTAAAATATCATGTTTTAAAAGGTGTTGGCATTCAGTGTTACCTAACAAATAGCTGGGTCCTAGAAAAGAAGAAAATCTGACAATTTAAAAAGAAAAAAAATCTGTGTGTGTGTGTGTGCGTGTGTGTGTGTGTGTGCGTGTGTGTGTGTGTGTGTGTATCTTTAAATCATTAACTTATTTGAACAAAATTTAAAGAACTTTATGTGAATTACAGACTTAATTTTTCACATCAAATAATTAAAGGACACTTAGTAAATCTTACTCTTTTGAAACTATTCATTTGAACAGGAAACCCGAACCAGCTCTATGTATATCCGTTTTTGCTTTTATTATTTTTTTTTTTGAGAATTAACACACAATGTTACATTAGTTTCAAGTGTCCAATGTAGTGATTCAACATCTCTGTATATTACACTGTGCTCTCCAGAAGTGCATCTGCCATCTGTCACCATATGACACTATTATAGTATCACTGACTATTGTTTTTATTTTCCTAATTGTTAAGTGCAGCCTACTGTCATGGAAATTGCAATAATTGGATTCCTAAAAACAGAAAAAAATATTTGAAATACAACTGCAAAAATTTCTTTCTTAAAATATCTTTTGCTTCTAGCTTTGATGTATCAGGAACCAGGTGTAACTAAAAAAATATTAAACACTATTATCAGAAGTTGGGCTGTACAACACTGTTAACTATGAAAGAAGGGAAATAAATGAGGTATTGTGTATGAATTTTCTTTCTACCTGGAGTTATATTCCAGATCAGGATGGAGAAAAGGAAACTCCAAACACAGTCCAGTATTCTTCCTATATTGAAGGGACAGAGATTTGAATTTGGAGAGTCTGAAATGATTAGAACTTGTGGAACAGAATTGCCAAAGAATAGAAGACAGACTCCACAAATCTGTGGACGGGTCTGTTTGAATCTTCATCTAAATATCCAAGTATTGACATGTACAGAAAGTACCCAAAACCAGGCAGGGGGAGAAAAGAGCTGGCAGTGTGCTACAAGCCATACAATTTCCATAATACAGACTGGAGCTATTCGGGTTCTTAACAGGCAATATGGAGACGTTTTTGAACATCCTAGTGTTTAATAAAGTGCCCAGAAAAGGATGTCTTAGTAGTAAATAAAACCTAGAGTAAAGGTCCCTTGAGATCCATTTTATAAGCTTAAACACATAAATGACCAAGCTGATCTGCAAATAACTTCAATGCCTGCCAAAACAATATTCAACAAAATTCAGATACGTAACAGCATAGCATTCACAATGTATAGTATCTAATCTAATCTACTTGATAAAACAAGTTAAAAACACAGTGCAAAGATGGCCTTTTCAACAGATAATGCTGGGACAACTGAACAGTCACATGCAAAAAAGGAAGGAAGGAAGGAAGGAAGGAAGGAAGGAAGGAAGGAAGGAAGGAAGAATCTAGAGACAGATTTTACATCCTTCACAAAAATTAACTCAAAATGAATCACAGACCTAAATATAAAGCGTAAGACTATAAAACACCTAGAAGATAAGAGAAAAACCTTGGGTTTGGCAGTGATGTTTGGATATGACACCAAAGGCATGTTCCATGAAATAAATGATAAGCTGGACTTCAGTAAAATGAAAAAAAAACTTCCACTCCATGAATGGCAATGTCAAGAGAGTGAGAATACAAGCCACAAACAGGGAGAAAGTATATGCAAAAGACACATCTGATAAAGAAATGTTATCCAAAGTATACAAAGAACTCTTAAAACTCAAGAACAAGAAAATAAACAACCTGATTTAAAATGAGACAAAGACCTCAACACACACCTCATCCAAGAAGATATATGGATGACAAATAATCCCACAAAAATTTGCCTCACATCATATGTCATCAGGAAATGCAAACTAAAATGAAATACTACTCTACACCTGTCAGAATGGCCAAAAGCTGGGACATTAACAACACAAATGCTGACAAGGGTGTAGAACAACAGGAACTCTGATTCATTTCTGTTGGGAATGCAAACAGTGTGGCCTCTTTGGAAGACAAATGGCAATATTTTGTATAAAACACATTCTTACCTTGTGATCCTTCAGTTGTGCTCCTTAAATACCTAAAGGCTTGAAAATTATGTCCTCACAAAAACCTACACACAGGTGTTATTCTTAATTGCCCAAACTTAATTGCCCAACCATGGAGGATCCTTAAATGCATACTATTCATTCTAATAGGCCAATCTGAAAAGGTTATCTTCTATATGATTCCAGTTATTTGACATTCTGGAAATGGAAAAATTAAGAAGACATAAAAACATGAGTGGTTGCCAGGTGTTAGGAGGAAAGGATGCATAGGTTGAGAGCAGTGGACTTTTAAGGCCGTGAACCTACTTTGTGTGATACTATAATGGTGGATACACTAGGAATGTATAATATCAAGACTAAACCCTAATGTAAACCATGGGCTTTGGGTAGTAATGATTTGTTAATATAGGCTCATCAATTGGAACAAATGTACTGCTCTGTGGAGCAATGGTTTGTTTGCTTTTTTAAATATTTATTTACTTTGAGAGACAGAGAGTAAGAGAGCACCAGCCGGGGGGTGGGGGGGGAGAGGGAGAGGGAGAGGGAGAGAGAGAGAAAATCCCAAGCAGATTTCATGCTGTCGGCGCAGAGCCTGACATTGGCCTTGAGCTCACGAAGCATGGGATCATGGCCTGAGCTGAAATCAACAGTGGAACGCTTAAACGACTGAGCTATCCAGGCACCCCGGGGCAATGTTGATAATGGGGAAAGCTATTCATGAGTGGGTGCAGGATGTATATGGGAAATCTCTGTATCCTCTCCCTCAATTTTATTGTGCACATAAAACTGTTAAAAAAATAGTCTGTTAAAAAAGAACTTCTGGAAAACAAAAGAATGGTCAAACAATTTCCAAATTTGAGGAAAATGAGAACCTCAGAGACCCAAAAACTCTTCTGATACCTAAGGTGGAAGGAGATAAAGAAAACTGTAACAAGGTACACCTTAACCAAGTTGCTGAAAACTAATGATATAGGTAAGTCTTTAAAAACAAAGAAAATGACGTAATATTTTCAAATAAACAAAGAAACACAGAGCTGGCTTCTCATTAGCAACAATGCAAAACAAAGTATGATGTAAATGATGTTTTTAAAGTTAAAAAGCAAGAAAATTGTGAATCTAAAGTTCTATATGCAATTTAAATATCCATAAAACATGCTAATAAATAAAATGACATTTTTCATACAAACAAAATGAAGAAAATTTATCACCAACAAAGTTGTGCTATAAAACATATTAAGAGGAATTTCTTCAGACTGGAGGAAAATTCTACCAAATGGAAATTCAAATATACATTATTTGAAGAACACAAACATTTTATTTTTTATTATTTTTTAAAAAAAAATTTTAACGTTTATTTATTTTTGAGAGAAAGAGACAGAACGTGAGGGGGAGAGGGACAGAGTGAGAGGGAGACAAAGAATTGGAAGCAGGCTCCAGGCTCTGAGCTGTCAGCACAGAGCCCAATGCGGGGCTCGAACTTCAAACCGTGAGATCATGTCCTGAGCTGAAGTCGGACTCTCAACTGACTGAGCCACCCAGGTGCCCTAAGAACACAAACATTTTAAATATGAGTAAATTGAAAATCTATTTTATCATTTTGCAGTCTTTTTTATAAAATAATTCACAATTTCAAAAAAAGACAAAGTATTTTCAAGTTATATATGTAGATGGAAAAAGTATAGTCAAAAAGTAAAAATGACAGTAGTAGATTAAATGGAGCTATACTGCCCTAAGATTTTATGCTACATATAAATGGTATAATATTACTTGGAAGCAGGACTGTGATAAACATGAATATTCTAGAGCAGTCACCACCACCATCACAACAAAAATAAAAGAATAAAGCCAATAAGTCAATTGAGGAGATAACATGGAATACTAAAATACACTCAGTTCAAAGGAAAACAGAAAAAGGCGGAAATGGAACAGAGAACAAATGAGACAAATAGAAAGCTAATATTATAATGGGAAAATAAAATGCCACCAAAAGAGAAATTAAATGTACATATACAGTCTGAATACTCCCATCAAAGAGCGGAAATTGCCATGCTAAATAAAGCAAGACTCAGTTTGTTATATACAAAACTACACATTAAATATAAAGACCTAAGTTAAAAATAAAAGGATGAAAAAAGATATACCATGCAAATACTATATAAGAACATACGAGTGGCTATTTTAATATTAGCTATTTAGATTTCAGGGCAAGGAATATTATGAGATAAAAGATTTTTCATGTGATTAAAGTGTCAATTGATCATGAAGACATAATGCAAAATAAGCATGCACTTCATAACCAAGCTTCAAAATCCATAAGACAAAAACAAGATACAAACAAATCCACAATTAGATTGGAGTCTTCAACACTACTTGCTCATTCATTAATACAACAAATACAAAGAAAATCAGTAAGGATATAGGAAATTTGAGTAATACTATCAACCACATTCACATAGTTGACATTTATAGGAAACTCCACTGAACAAAAGGTAAAATGCACCTCCTTTTCAAGTTCATAGAGCTCATTCATCAAGATACGCCAAATAATTGACTGTTTTATAAGATGATTGGATTATAAACAGGGTGTTCTCTGACTAAAGTATAATTAATTAGAACCTAATAACAAAAGGGGCGCCTCAGTGGCCCAGTCAGTTAAGTGTCTGATTCTTGATTTTGGTTCAGTTCATGATCTCAGGGTTTGTAAGTTTGAGCCCCACACTGAGCTGCGCACTGATGGTGCTGAGCCTGCTTGGGATTCTGTCTTCTCTCTATTCCTCCCCCGCTGGTATTAGCTCATTCTTTTTCTCAAAGTAAATAAATAAAGTTAAAAACATTTAAAAAAAAGAAGCCAATAACAAAAGATATCTAAAGAATGCTTTAAAACTTGAAAATGTTTAGTAAACAACATGCCTCTAAAGAGTCAATGAATCAAAGAAGGAATCATAAAGGCAATTAGAAAATAATTTGAATTAAACGAAAATGAAATATCACAAATCAGTATCTGTAGTATTTTACCTAAGGTAGAGCATAAAGGAAACTGTATAGCTTAAATGTTTATGTTATACGTAAAAAAGAGATCTCAAATTTATTTCTGCACTTCCACTGTAAGAAACTGGGGAGGAAAAATAAATTAAAACTCAAATGAGTAAAAGAAAGAAAACAATAAAGACAAGAGCAAAGGTAATGAAAGAAAAAATAATCAAAATGCAGAAAAAACACTTATTAAGAAGATCCTTTCATAGCATATCCAAATAACAAATCACTGTGATGTACACCTGAAACTAATACACCTGTTATTATACTTCAATAACAACAACAAAAGATAGATACCATTGATAAACATCTAGTTAGAATGATTAATATAAAAGGAAATAACCACACAAAAGTTACCAATATCAAGAAATAACTTGAATTCCAGATATTTAAAGGACAAAACGAGAATATTGCCAACAATTTAGAAGAAATGAACAAATCTCTTGTAAGATACAAAGTATCAAAACTTAAATGAAATTATACTGCTTCAGAAAATCTGAATTGCCTTACATCTGTTAAGATGATAAAGTTGTAATTAAAGCCTTCCAAAATATAAGTTCTAGAACTGCAAGGTTCACTGGTGAATTTTATTTTAAAGATTTAGGGAATAAGGGAGACTGGGTGGCTCAGTCGGTTAAGCTTCCGACTTCATCTCAGGTCATGATCTTTGGTTCATGGGTTTGAGTCCCACGTTGGGCTCTGTGTGGACAGCTCGGAGCCTGGAGCCTGTTTCAGATTCTGTGTCTCCCTCTCTCTCTTCCCCTACCCTGATCACACTCTCTGTCTCAAAAGTAAATAAATATTAATTTTTTAATGTAAGAAATAACTAACATATATCTTACATAAACTGTTCAGGATATAGAGATAGAGGAAATGCTTCCTAATTATTTTTCTGAGGCCAATATTACTCTGATAGGACAGAGGTTAACCTAGATGTGGCATAGGATTCTAGTAGCTTAAACAAGAGAGACAAATACATTCTTTGGGATCGTTCACTAGTGATCCCAGAGAGAAGTAAAAAGTTTACTTTTCTCTTTCTGATTTTTAATCACCAACATTAATCATTACCAGATAAAAACATGTGATTATTAAATATCCAGCTCTTCTAAGGATGCAGAAAATTATTGAAAAGCATAACAGATTCCCTCGCTTGAATATTGCATTCGAAATGTGATCTATAAATGTAATTACATATGCAATTCACCCCAACTTTCCAGCAATCACAATAAGATTATCTTTTGTTTATTGAGGTATAGTTGACATATAACCCTATATTAGTTTCAGATGTACAACATAATGATTTGATACTTGTTTATATTGCAAAATGATCACTAAAATAAGTCTAGTTAACATCTGTCACTATATATAGTTATAAACGTTTTTTCTCGTGGTGAGAACTTTTAAGATCTATCTTAGCAACTTCTGAATATACAATATGGTATTATTAACTACAATCACCATGATGTACATTATATATCTAGGATATATTTATTTTATAACTGAAGTTTGTACCTTTCAACCACCTTCACCCCTTTTCCCCACTTTTCACCTTATATTTGTATTTCTGTCTGACTTATTTCACTAAGCATAATGCCCTCAAGTCCATCCATGTTACAAATAGAAAAATTTCCTTCTTTTTATGTCTGAATAATATTCCTCTGGGTGTCCATGTGTGTGTCTATCACTTTTTTAAATCCATTTATCCAGTGATGGGCACTTAGGTTGTTTCCATATCTTAACTATTGCAAATACGTATAGCGAACATGAGGGCACGGATATCTTTTCAAGTTACTGCTTTTATTTTTGGACAAATACCCACTAGTGGAATTGCTGGACCGTATGTTTCTTCTATTTTTAATTTTTTTGAGCAATCTCCATACTGTTTTCCATAGTGGCTTGGTTCCATGTACATTCCCACTAATAGCATGCAATGGTGCTGTTTACTCCACATCCTAGCAAGCATTTATTTCTTGTCTTCTTGATAATAGCCCTTTTACCAGGTTTAAGGTGACATCCCATTGTGGTTTTGATTCACATTTCCCTGATGATTAGTGATGTTGGGCATCTTTTAACTAACCTATTGGCCATCTGTACATCTTCTTGGGAAAAATATCTACTCAGTTCCGCTATTTTTTAACCAAACTATTTTATTTTGCTATTGAGTTGATGAGTTCTTCATATATTTTAGGTATTAATTCCTTATCAGATAGATGACTTGAAAACATTCTCTCCCACTTGGTAGGTTGCCTTTTTATTTTGTTGATTTCCTTTGCTGTACAGAGCTTTTTAGTTTGATGTAGTCCCACTGGTTTATTTTTGCTTTTGTTGGCTTTGTTTTTGGTGTTAAATCCAAAAAATTATCACCAAGATTCATGTTCAGGAGATTGCCACCTATGTTTTCTTCTTGGATTTTATGATTTCAGGTTTTACATTCAAGTTTTTCATCCATTTTGAGTGAATTTTTGTGTATACTGTAAAACAGTGATCCAATTTCATTATTTTGCATGTGGCTGTTCAGTTTTCCCAGCACCATTTAGAGAGGAGACTGTCCTTTCCTCCTTATATATTCTTGGCTCCTTTTTTATAAATTAATTCACCATATATATGAGGGTCTAATATTGGGCTTTCTATTCAGTGCCATTGCCTGATGTGTCTGTTTTTATGCCAATACCATTCTGTTTGGTTACTATAGCTTTGCAATGTAGTTTAAAATCAGGAACTGTGATACCTCCAACCTTATTCTTTCTCAAGATTGCTTTGATTGGGGTCTTTTATAGTTCAATACAAATTTTAGGGTTGGTTGTTCTATTTCTGTGAAAAATGCCATCAGAATTTTCACAGGGATTGCATTAACTCTAGACTGCTTTGGGTAAAATGTGCATTTAACACTATTAATTCTTCTAATCCATGAGCATGGGAAATATTTCCATTTATTTGTATCTTCTCTAATTTTTTCTTCAATGTCTTACTGTTTTCAGTGTATGAGTCTTTCTTTCATCTTCATGGTTAAATTTATTCCTAAGCATTTTATTCTCTTTGTGCTATTGTAAGTGGTATTGTTGTCTTAATTTCTCTTTCTGATAGTTCATTGTTAGTATATAGAAATGCAAAATATTTTTGCATATTGACTTTGTATCCTGCAACTTTTGCAAATTTATTTATTAGTTCTAACAATTTTTGGTGGAGTCTTCAGGGTTTTCTATATATAATATCATGTTGTCTGCAAATAGTGATAATTTTACTTTTTTCTTTCCAATTTAGATACTTTTTTTTTTTTTTACAGTTTCTTTGTTTTGAGAGAGAGAGAGAGAGAGAGAGAGTGTGTGTGTGGGGGGTGGGTGGGTGGGTGCGTGTGTGTGTGTGTGAAAAAGAGAGAGATTTGGGGAGGGGCAAAGAGAGAGGGAGAGATAGAATCCCAATCAAGTTCCATGCTGTCAGTGGAGAGCTCAATGCGGGCTCAATCCTACAAACCATGAGATCATGACCTGAGCTGAAGTACAATGTCGGACACTTAACCAACTGAGCCACCAAAGTACCCCCAATTTGGATACCTTTTATTTCTTTTTCTTGCCTAATTGCTCTGTCTAGAACTTCCAATACTGAATGCTGAATAAAAATAATGACAATAGACATCTTTGTTTTGTTCCTAATCTTAGCAGAAAAGCTTTCAGCTTTTAACCATTGAGTATCACGTTAGCTGTGGGTTTATCATATGTGACCTTTATTGTGCTGAAGTACTTTCCCTCTATACCCATTTTGTTGAGAGTTTTTATACTGGGTATCGATTGCATTTTCTACATGTTCTGTATATCTTATTGTATATATAAATATCACTAAAATCTGAAGACTATATTATTGTACTCTTCTTTGCCAACTTAACCATTTATATGATTCTAATATGTGTTTATGGAATTAAAATCCTTCAAATTATTCAAAGTATACTTAATGTACACCTAAATACCAAATGAAGTTTTAAAAATACTTCTGTCTTCCTCCTTTACTACTTTACTATTTCACTTTTAATCTGTAAAAAACCTAATGCACTACTTGGTATGCTCAATGTTCAAGGAGTGCTTGGGCCAGGGCCTGGGTGCATCACTTGCCTTGGGTGCACAAATGCAGAAGGTGATTATTTATCATAATCAAGATAAATATTTTAATGTAATACTTTAACAAATCACATTTTAAATTAAAAATCCAAGGTAAACAATAAGGGCAGGATGAATAAAGATACTGAATTGAACTGCATGTTTTTATTCATTCTTCCTGAACAAAAATTGTATTGTTAATGAGCCATTATACATTACCTTAGTCTTACAAGTATAACTGAGATGGTTCTTTTGGACAGTGAATGAAAAATAAGAACAATTTAATTTCTTCTGTGCTATGCAGAAACCAAATTTGGAACTCAAAGGTGGAAAATCAAGTTTCTATTTCTATTGTAAGAATAATATTGTATCATTTGAGATGTTTCTTATCTGTGTTAGTAAGGACAATATTTATAAATCACAAATAAATCCTCTAGACTTCCTTATTTTAAAAGCTATTTGAATTGCATTGGCTTTTATTTACTGACAGTGTTAAAAATGGAATGTTCATCCATTTATTTTTAGTAATCTGCAGGCTTACCAATTCAGGGAAACTTCCTATAATGCTCCAGCTCCACTGTTGGGTCACATTAAGGCAGAAAAAACTGTCAGGGAACTATATATGTACAAGATGTGTGGGTTAAGTAAGTGGAGGGAAAATATTTTAAAACATTCTACTTTGAGACACCTACAACTGTATTTCTTATAGTACACTAAATTAACTATAACTTGGCTGTTTAAATTGCAGCCCTTAAAATCATATTTTTCTATGTTTCAATGTAAATGCTTTAATTGTACACATTACCAATGAAATATGGGTATAAGGAGCTTCTTTGAAACCAAATTACATAAGATCTCAGAGACCATGAATGTTACTTTATACCTGTAACAAAAGTAAATCAGTCAGTGATTGTGAATTTGAATATTTTTCAACTCTTGAATATTAAATATCTTAATGTGCATCTGTCTCTGTGTTAAAATATATATACATACATATATATATGCTAAAATGGCTGTGTTAAAATATATATACATAAAATATCTGTGTTAAAATATACATATATATAATATAATATATGTGTATATATTGTATATATATAATATAATATATGTGTATATATTGTATATATATATAATATATATATATATCTGTACATAATGTACTCAGCATATTTTAAGAAGATTTTGAGGCCAATAACTATAAAAGAATACCTAAGTCACAAAGCTACTGAGCTTGTTACTGATATTCTGATGTGTCTGAGGCTGAGGGTATAATATCAAAATAGAGGTATCGTATATGAGCATTGTCTTTTGCATATTTTATGTAAAAACTTGGCTTTTACTATGTGTGAGCCTGGTACAGTTTTAATGTGAGCTTCACAATTGAATGCATCACCTCTATTTTCCTGTATCTCATGGCCTTTTTATACAAAGCAAGGTACTGCTAGTACAATATGTCTTATGTTGTAACCACCAGTAAGCAGTAAAAGTGCTGTTTCTATAGATACGCTCCCTCTATACATATTTAAGCATAGCCTAGATGGTATGTTTATTCACCCAGTATCATTGCATAGTGAGTAGTGAATCCCACAACTATAGTCTATCCGGACATTGATATATAAAAATCACAAGAATAACTGGTGGTGTTTTATAAATTATAAGATTTTTATGGCCTAGGGCTAAATTTTTTCTCTCAGGGGGGATTGGTTGGTGAATGTACTGTTTGTCTACAGACATTTGTCCATAGGCAGGACAGCGAATATCAGTTCAAATTTTCCCCTTCCTAGCAGGCATAGAGGTAAGATAGAGGGAATAGAGGAGGTAAGTGCTGGAGGAGATGCCTATATCTACTTAATCAAAACTTCAGGTCACTGCCCGACTCAGTTGGCAGCCCACTTAGCTTTATTTCTTGGTTATACTTCCTACCTGTGAAAAGTAGGACAGTACCAGACACTCTCTATTATAACCATCACTGGCTTATATTGTCTATATCATTTTTATAGAAAGGCTATATATGGATCCCCAAAATCTGGGAGATGTTTTTCTTGAACATCTTCTCCCTTCATCCTGGCAACAATTTAAAAAAAAAATTACTGTTTATTTATTTTTCAGAGAGAGAAAGAGTGAGCAGGGGAGGGGCAGAGAGAGAGGGAGACACAGAATCTGAAGCAGGCTCCAGGCTCTGAGCTGTCAGCACGGAGCCCAATGCAGGGCTTGAACTCATGAACAGTGAGATCATGACCTGAGCCAAAGTCGGACACTTAACCAATTAAGCCACCCAGGCACCCCCATCCTGGCAACAATTTTGAGAATAAATTGCCATATATAGCAAAGAGATATTTCTAAATTTCTCTGAAACATCTCAGGCCCTATCATTTGACAGTCACCTGAGGTTCAAATTTCCAAAGAAAGTAGTGTGGATTTCCCAGAATGTTGTGGCACTATGTTAGCTCTGTGACAGTTGTAGCAAACATCGGAGCTTCCTAAGTGTCATCTGTCCCAGCTCAGTGAAGACTCACCAACACAGGCCTCCCTCTTATGTTCTACACCTAATTTATACATTTAAAAATTATCTTAAGCACAGTGCTTAAGAAACAAAATACAATAAAAATAACGTTATACCATGACCAACTGGGATTTATTCCAGGTACGCAACATTAGAAAATGAACCATGTATTCACACAGCAATAAATTAAAGGAGAAAAAATATATGATTACATCAGTTGGCAAAGAAAAAAGCATTTGACAAAATACAACGCCATTCAAGATAAAAACTTTCAGCTAACAAAGAATATGGGAGAACGTCCTCAATTTGATTAAAAAAAAAAAAAAGAAAAAAAAACATCTACAAATAAGCTATAGCAAACAAACTTTTTATTAGTGAGAAGCCAGAAAACTGTCCTTTAAGACCAAAGCAAGGCAGTTATGTCCTCACTCACCAAGCCGTATTCACCATTGTAGTGGAAGTCCCAGTCAGTGCAATAAGACAAGAAATGGAAATAAAATTTACAGATTGAAGAGGAAGGAATAAGGCTGTGAATTCACAGATGACAGGATTGTCTATGGTGGAAACACCAAAATCATCAACCACAAAATTTCCTAGAACCAATGAATAACTGAGTATAAGTAGGTCTCAGGATACAAAGTCCATATATAAAAATACCAGCAAAGAACGATCAAAATTTGGAAATACAAAAATTACCATCTATAATAGCACCCCAAAAATGAAATATTTAGGCATAAACTAATAAAATATGCACAAGACATGTGTACAGAAAACTACAAAGTACTGATGAAAAAGACAAAGATATTTTGAATATATGGATATTCCAAATTTACATGTCAGAACACTCAACATTAAGATGTCACTTCTTCCCAATTTGATCTGTAAATTCATTGCAGTCTTAATCAGAATCTCAGCAGGCTATTTTCTGGGTATTCAAAAAAACAGATTTTGAAGTTTATGTAAAAATATAAAGCCCTAGAATAATTAACAAAATACTGAAGAATTAAGTTGGAGAACACCCCCTGATTTTAAGATTTACTATAAAGCTACAGTAATCAAGATAGCATGGTATTAACAGTACACACAAAATTTAAGTGAACAGAATAGAACATCCAAAAGTAGACCTAGGTTAATAGAATCAACTGATCATTGACAAAGAGGCAAAATAAATTCAATGAGCATAGAACAGTCCCTTCAACAAATAGTGTCAGAACAAGTGGACATCCATATGCAAAAAAAAAACAAAAAACCTGTGCACAGATTTTATATCTTTCACAAAAATTAACTCAAAATGGATCTTAGGTTTACAAGTAAAATTCAAAATTATAACACTTCTTGAAAAAATATTAAAATATATAAGAAAATGTACACAACCTTGGATTTAGTGTTTTAAATACAATACCAGTAGCACAACTTATAAATGAAAACATTTTGTAAGTTTGATTTTACTAAAATTGAAAACTTTTGCTCTGTGAAAGACACTATTAAAAGCATAAAAATATGTGCACAACATATATAGATAAAGGATTTGTGTCTAAAATATAAAAAAACACTTAATAAGAAAACAACTCAATTAAAAAATATACAAGGATTTGAAGAGACCCCTTACCAATGAAATTATATAGGTATTATATAGATGGCAAGTAATCCTATGAAAAATTCTCAACATTATTTGTCCTTATGGAATTCTAAATTAAAACAACTGGATTCTATTACACCCCTATTAGAATGGCTAAAATTCAAAAATGGACAAAACTAACTGCTGGTGAGGATGTAGGGTGATAAGAACTCTCATTTATTGCTAGTACCAATACAAAATGGGATGGCCACTTTAGAAGATTTGTATTTCCCTAATGATGAGTGACGTTGAGCATCTTTTCATGTGTCTGTTAGCCATTTGGATGTCTTCTTTGGAAAAGTGTTTGTTCATGTCTTCTTCCCATTTCTTCATTGGATTATTTGTTTTTGGGTGTTGAGTTTGATAAGTTCTTTATAGATATGTTCTTTATCTGATATGTCTCTGGAAATATCCTCTCCTATTCTGTCAGTTGCTTTTTAGTTTTGTTGATTGCTTCCTTTGCTGTGCAGAAGCCTTTTATTTTGATGAGTCCCCAATAGTTCATTTTGCTTTTATTTCCCTTGCCTCTGGAGCCATGTCAAGTACAAAGTTGCTGCAGTCAAGGTCAAAGAGGTTTCTGCCTCTTTTCTCCTGTAGGATTTTGATGGCTTCCTGTCTCACATTTAGACCTTTTATCCAGTTTGAATTCATTTTTGTGTATGGTATGAGAAAGTGGTCCAGTTCCATTCTTCTGCATGTTGTTTTATAGTTCTCCCAGTGCCATTTGCTAAAAAGACTGTCTTTTTTTTTCATTGGATACTCTTTCCTGCTTTGTCAAAGATTAGTTGACCATATGGGCAACACTTTTAAATGAGATAATGTATAAAAGCCCTTGTCATAGTGCTTGACACAGAATAAGCACTCATTAATGGTAACAATTATTTTGTCAGTTGTGAATGTGGTGTTAGGTTTATATTTTTTAAAAAGGTTGAATATTTA
Source organism: Panthera pardus (assembly GCF_024362965.1). Lineage (NCBI taxonomy): Eukaryota > Metazoa > Chordata > Mammalia > Carnivora > Felidae > Panthera > Panthera pardus. The sequence continues at coordinate 133,041,558 of NW_026527013.1, read as the reverse complement.
ATTCTGAAAGTTAAAAAGTATATTTAATATTTTTGTCAAAGTAATGCATGCACATTGTTTGAAAACTCACTGGGCCTATGACACTTAAACTAAAAACAGCAATCTCTCTCCTGCTTGATATGCCAGAATCAGCCATTCTCAACACTGTTGTTTCTTCCCCTCCTTACCTATTTCTAAATGGTGTGTGTGTGTGTGTGTGTGTGTGTGTTAGTTATATTACTACTTTCTGATTAATCCATTAGATATTGTCCATTGACTTGCTATTATAATCAGTGAGGATTTTCACTGTGTTACATTCCAAGTTTTGTTAAATCACAATTATTTGTTAGATCCATACTCAGTGATTTCACTACTGTAAGAATGAACATAGTCTTCACTAATGAATTGAGTATTTAGATTACATTTTCATTTTTGTGTTACTTTTTTGTTGTTTATTCCTAGAGTAAGTGATTTTTTAGAGATTTAAAAATTTTTCTTGGTAGTTCTTGAATCTATTTCAGAACTCAAACAGCTCTATAAAAAAATCTCTCATTATAATATTCCACTTGGTCAAATTTTTCATATAATTTATCAGTTCCAATTTTTTTCTGAATCTCCCAACCTTCTAGCCATATGTAGACTGTTCTCTAGAACTGCTACCCATCTGTCACCCTTAGACTACTTTTACTGTCATCTTGGGTACTCCCTTAACTTCTCTCCCATATTGGTTGCCCTGTTTCTAGGATTCTATATGTATCTTTAATTTGGATTACTCCTTTTGTGGAACACATCCTCCAGTAGATTCCTGGGAAAAGGATCATGAATAGTGCATTTTGTTTTGAGATTTCCATGTCTGAAATGTCTTCCTTTCCCAACTATCACATTTAATTGATAGTTTTTCCAGGTATAGAAGTGTAGATTGAGAATAATTTTCACATGAAATTTTGAAGGCTTTGTTCCATAACTTTGTGGCTTCTAAAATTGCTGTTGAGAAGTCTAATTATTCTTATCCTCTTCTAGAATTGTTCTCAGCTCATATATGAAAAGTACTGAGGCGTGCCTGGGTGGGTCAGTTGGTTAAGCATCTGACTTCAGCTCAGGTCATGATCTCATGGCGAGTGAGTTCAAGCCCCGTGTCCAGCTCTTTGCTGACAGCTTGGAGCCTGGAGCCTGCTTCAGATTCTGTGTCTCCCTCTCTCTCTGCCCTTCGCCTGATCATGCTCTCTCTTACTCTTTCTCAAAAATAAATATTAGAAACTTAACAGAAGACCATGGCGGGGGGGAAGAAAAAAAAAAAAGACAGGGAGGGAGCCAAACCATAAGAGACTCTTAAAAACTGAGAATAAACTGAGGGTTGATGGGGGATGGGAGGGGGGGGAAGTGGGTGATGGGCATTGAGGAGGGCACCTGTTGGGATGAGCACTGAGTGTTGTTGGAAACCAATTTGACAATAAATTTCATATTAAAAAAATTAAAATTAAAAAATTAATTTTTTTTTAAAAAGCACTGATAATAGAACCTGACAAATAGCAAAATACCCTTTTTAGTGTTTGCTCCCATCTTCATCATCATTACCATTACAAGGGGAATCCATTTAGGGATTTTAAGCAAGAGAGTGTTGTGAACAATCATTGGCTACTGGGCAGTGGGTGGTTTGGAAAGCAGATGAGACATAAAGTGTGGAAGTTAGGAGTGACCCAACATATTAAATGCACCTACTTCATGTGACTGTTGTGAATCAGAAGGTGAGTGATATAGAGCAGTAAAAAATAATAATAATAAATTAATTTCCTATTTTCTCAAATGAAAACCCTTAACCACCCACAGACACACTAAGAACATTTTCAGGGCTCCAGAGAAACTGGGGCATAACAATTTAGACAAACAGGAATGCTTTGTTTTTTTTACATTTTGAGAAAGAGCATTACAAGTCAATATAGGGAAAATTGGAGCTTTGTCCAACTTTCTTACATGCATTTAAGAGTTGAACCTTTTTTCATTGTTGTTGTTGTTAATTAAGCATGAGAAGGTGGGAACAGAAGTTTTCATAATGGTTTTTACTGTTTTGGCTACTAAACGTTTAATCCACACCTGGTCCTGGCTCTGAAGATGTTATAAGGCCCTTAAGGAGCAAAAACAGATTCCATCACACATTTGCTCATTTCAGACTCATCACACCCATGGCCATGCATGTATCTTCATGAATCATAGAAATGAAAAGGATTAGCTGAGAATTCTGAGCACTGATTGTCCACATTTACTTTTCTGTCTCCTCTTTAATTAAAAATTCACTTTTACTATAAAAGCGATTGAGGTCATGTCACTATTAAATCACAATTACACTTTCACCAAAGAGTTGTTTTTGAGAGGAGAACCTGTTCATAAGAAAGAAAGAAAGAAAGAAAGAAAGAAAGAAAGAAAGAAAGAAAGAAGCCAGGTAACTTAGAGTTTGAATTTGACTATCCCTAGGGAAAAACAAATTTAACTTTCTTCCAACCGTCTTCCAAAATATGACCACCACCCATTTGCCCATGCTGTCCTTTCTCTTTATAAAATGTGCATGTGTGGCTGTTTCTATGACTGGTTTTGAGCCAGGCTCACACATCCAGTTTACTTTTTTTTGCCATCCAATTTAAATTATTTTTATGATGCAGAGTCCAGTAATGAAGCAGTGCGTCACAGCCTGGGACATCTGGCAATGTAGTAGGTGTCAATAGAATAATCAATTACTCCTGTGGCTAATGCTTGTCATGCCCTCTCACAGAAAGTGGGGGCAAAAGGAAGGTGATACTTAATTCACAGCAAGAAGACAGGCCATTTAATTGGATTAGCTGGCATCTCCCTTTTATCCTTCTACTCTTATCCCCACCTCTTAACAGCCCCCTCTCCCCCTGCCACACACACATCAAAAGTGACAGAGTTTGGCAATTATGCTGAAAACAGGAGCTAATTTTTAAATGAGCCGATCAGATTGACTTAAGAGGACCAGGATCCACGCTGCTTCAGTCCTTCCTTCATCAGTGATAAAGCATTGAGAGGCTAAAACAAAGACAAAGCAGTTCCCCTGACCACCTCACCCTAGTGTGGTCCTGTCACCAATTGCTACCTCCTGCTTCCACGCAGACAGGGGAGCTGCTCTAGGGTCAGCTAATGGCAGCACTTTTCAGAAGTATAAGTGTTCAAATCATCCTTCCGGAGGGTCAGTGCTAGATGGCAGTAAGGTACTCCCTAACTTTCCCCTCCAGTCAAATTCAAATTCTACTTGACTCAGAGTATGCAAGTTACAACTGCAGTCTATTTACATCGTATTAATGTAAATAATGAAAATCAGCATGCGATACTCCCAAGTGAATCATCTTTTTAAATCAATGAAAATTGGAAATGGGCTTCATTTCTCACTCAAATGGTTGCTCTTGAGCAGTACCTTATTATATGACTAGCAATATTTGAGCTGGAGAGAGATTATCTAGTGGAAAATTTCCAGGCCCATAATCAAGAAATGTGGGTTCCGTTCCTTCTTCAGGCAGCAGAGATGACAATAGCGAACATTCACGGAAGGGCACTATTCTCTTCACATATATTATTTTGTTTAGTGTGCACAAAACCCCTGTGGGTTAAATTTTATTATTGTCTCCATTTTGTGAAGAAGGTGATAGGGGCACAGATTCAACCTTGACAGTTGGACCCCATTGGGTCCCCTACACGATAAGCTGCAGTGAGTTTTAAAACCTATTGGTAGGACGAGCAAGAATCTAGCAGAATATATGCTGAACTTAGTTCAGGAGCAGAGCCCCAGAGGCTCATGGTCCACCGGCATTCACAGTTGCTGGGGTGGAGGGAAGGCTGGGTGGTGGGTGGTGCTGGAATGGGACCAGAGCAGCAGAAGAGAACAGGCTTTTAAAAGAGGCTGTGGGGGCAGCTACCTACCAAGCTATGTAGTCATTATTCAGTATTTTTAACAGCAGGTATAACTGTCGTGGAGACACAAAGTAAACATCAACCCAATAATCTGTGCACCCAAAATTAACTTACCAACACAGATTCCAATAAGAATCTAGCAACAAATTTAGGCAGAAGCCATATTCAGGCAATGCCTTTTTGTTTCACTTCCTATATCTTTTTGGCCTTAAGCACATTCGAACATGTTCATTTGCAATGCTGAAGTCATTGCCATCTTAAGAAATTGACTGATTGGATATGAAACTCAAGAAGAGAGTATGTCAGGCTCTGGATTAGTCCTAATAGCTTTTTGAAAAAAAAAATGCATAGCTGAAGACTGTAGTAGGTGAACCCTATTTGGAAAATTCCACAATCTTCTCAAAATACCTGAACTTTGATAAAATCACAAAGGAATAAAAGGCTTGCTCAGGTATGACTCACAGCAGCACAAAAGATATTTAGCTTTATAAGAAAGTTTCACATTTGAAGACTATTCTCTTCCTGTAGCTGATAAATGGAGTAAAAAGTACATTCATTTACCGAGAGCAGAATATGCCCCCAAATAGCAAACTGGGTTTATGTAAGTCACTTTTCAAGTTAGCTAAGATTTTGTCAATTATTTGATGGGTTTTAGCTTAGGGATAAATTTGAAGCTGTTATTTTTCTGGTGGAACCAGCAATAGGGAAATGTATGCTGAAGGAAGGAAAAGAGAAACTGGAAAATTGAGCTAACTTAATAGAAATCTAACATTTGCCGTTGCATTGGATAATTACTTTTTTTTTCAGATCCCTTTGAAGATGAAAGGTCTTTGTATTAAAATTTTTTATTACCAGGCTATCATGGAAAAAAAAAGTCTGTGCAATGTCTGTGCATTTCCTGTTTTAAAATATACAAGGGATCTGTTGCCTATCTTTATTGCAGTGGTTTCTGTTCCAAAGAATCTTAATCTGGAGAGTATATGACAGAAACTTAAACAACTGGAAATATTTTAAGATGAGCAATGTGAAAAACACTTGAGCTGATTGCTGTTAGGCATTATGGCAGTTTGTCCACTTGCAAAGAGAAAGACAGTGTTGTGTTGAGGATAGCTATGGGAACTCGGTTGGATGACTCACTCCAAGCCTTTGTTATTACATGACTCAGAGTTAGTAATCCTTACCCAGTTACCTTCCTGAGTGTATCTTCATCCTGTTAAAATGTTTGAGAACTGCGGCCGAGATTCTCATGAGTCCAAATGTGCATTTAAAACCAGAGAGAGGGAGAAGTGTCTCTTGGGAAAGGTGGGCCCTTCCTATAAACTCTGAATTTTATTATGGGTGTGCCACACGATGACCAGATCTATTTTATATTCAGGGAAGTCAAATGAGTTCTCTAAGTGGCACGAAGCTAAGTACACTCCCATAGTTTGAGTGTATTGGTTCTTCAGTGTACAGCAAACCTTTCCAGATTTATCCTCAGAGGCTGGCTGTTTGCCAGAATTCAGACTCTGTTCTGTTGGGCAGTGGGCTGAGTATTCCCAGGTGCCGCCAGAGTTTTATGCCTCGTCCTTATTTACAGTTTTTCTTAGGATTGCTTTGAAGTGTGAACAATCAAGTTGCGGCATGCTGCAAAGTTCTTTCCACATGAGCCCTTTATTTCACTTTCTTTGCAATCCGAAGCCTTGTTAAAACAGAAGTATTTATCTACAACCATTAAGGCATTTAGAAAGATAAATTCCTTTACAAATAGTTTAGAAATAATTTTATTCTCTTTTTGAGTAAGATAGAAATATAAACAGCCACTATTATTCTTTCTCCACGATTTCTTTGAGGAAAGAATAGTAGTTTATCAAGCCTTTTAACTTATTAATCATGGAGATTCACAAAACCTCTTATGGCTTAATGACACTCGCACAAGGTGGGACTTGCAAACATCTTGCGTGTAATCTGCATTGTGGATCATTTGGAATTCTTCACAAAGCTCCTAATACCGATATGGTTACTAATTTTTGGCCCTAAATCCACCCTTTGGGAGAAAGGAATGTCTGTCAAAGCATGTGTACACATCACGCCTAAACATCCGTCTTCCTAGCGACTCTTCTCATTTTCCGAAATCCCAAAGCTAAATGCAGGTATTCTATGTTTCTAAGTTCTATATTCTCTAGAACAAAAAGTTCTGACTAGAATTGTGTGCAGGGCAGCAGTAAGGGCCCAGCCAGTGTGGACCTCTATTCCAGAAGCAAAGTGAGGTGATACAGACAGCCTTCAGGCCCTGACGACAAAAGGAAACAAGAGAGTCCTCCCAGAAGCCAGTAACAAATGTTTATTTCAAATTTGGATTGAGCTTGGTATTCCCATTAAAAAGATGCTTTGCCCTGCACATATTTTCTCCCTTTAACCCTGCTGTGTGTGTATGTATGTGTGTGTGTGTGTGTGTGTTTGCCAAAATCCTGCTCAAGTTTCCGACTACAGTGTTCAACAATTAAAGTGGTTTTGTACATGGGGGGAGGTAGGGTTGGCACATGGGAGCTGGGTAACCCCAGGTAAAGGCTGGATCTCCGTGTTATGCTATTCTGATTTGCAGCTCTAACAAACTTTGATTTATGTGCCAACGGGGCCCCGTGTGGATGACTTCTGTTCCTTTCAGAACTTTTCATCTTTATTTTTTAAATGTCACAATTTTAAATGATTTTTTCAGAGTTAGTCCCAGATAAATGATTCCTGGGAGGACCGTGGCGGTGATTATGAGCCCACTTACGCTTGCGCTTGATGGCACATTAAGCGATAATGTTGATAACGTACAGCGATCAGTACCTATAGCATTTTCAGCCTGACCCCAAGATGAGGTTAATGCAGAAGACAAATAGGAGGGAAGCACATGCTCTGTTTTTCCGTCAGCCTGTTACATAAGTAACAGATAAACATCCTCCTGTTCACACCACATCACAGGGGAGGGAGATGCTGCAAACTTCAAGCCATCAACAACTTAAAATTGCTGTTGTCAAATCAATTTTTCACAGCAGACTGACCTGTTTGCAGGCCATTTTTAATAGCAAAGGAAGAGTATGGGACTTGAGCTTGGAGTACACAAGTGATTTCCAAATGACATTTCTGATCTAAAAATTCAGCATGCCGGCACCTCCCTCCATTGCCTCTGCCCCGGCACATCCGAACACCCGCGTGCACGCCCCATCAACTTGCACTGACACTTCTTCATTACCATGAAAAAGCTCAGGGAGTCTTGGGGCATTTTGCAACACATCATTCCCCTTTTCAACCCAGGCCCTCACTGATACCTCTACAAGTGGTTTTCAGAATTTTATGTCCCTGTGAGAGACAGGGTTTGAGTTTTTAAAGTTGTGTAAGCGCCGGCTTCCAAGTTCATTTCTTTGACTCCTCTGCTCAGCGGCACTCACCTAGCGTGTGTTCGGCAGGATCCGAAACACTACGTAGCTTTTTGGGTGACCGGTCACAAAGCCACGCAGGCACATTTAATAGGAAGAAATGTGGGCTCAGTTATGGGGTGTGAGCAGATTGTCAAGGATACATAGCTTTTTATTTTCTTAACCCAAACACGCCTCTGTAGATTTTTTTTTTTGAATGTTGAAGTTACACCTTCCCCTTCAAATGATAAAAGAATTCAGTGTGAAATTTGCTTTATAAATTTTTGTGAAAGTTCTGTCGTTCCCACATAATACTTCAGGAGTATGTATGGGGAACACATTCAACTGGTTTCCCTTGATGCCTTAACGATCGAAGGAAGGAGGAAAATGCTGTATGGGTTTCGTTCTTATTTTTTACTCAGTTCTCTCTCCTGTATCATCTGAACTTGTGTTATACTGACACCATACTCTTCAGTAAAGAGAAAAGCAGGGGGCTATTTTTATTATGAGATGTAGCAAAAGTGTTGCCCACAGAAATTCGTCCCTAGACCATCAGGGATCTTATAAAATGATAATACTACACCATGAAGTTCAAATGGCAAATAGGGCTAGTGTTTTTTCAAGTCAACATCCAAACCTGTATGGATTTGGAATGAGCATTTTGGTAGTAACGTGTGTTTACTTATTTCCAAGACAGAAGATGCCAGATCTGAATCAGATGACATATAAAGAAAACAATACTGTGACAATGTCAGGGTTTCCATTATTAGAAGTCTTTTTCCCCCTTCTAGGATGTATTAATGTTAAGTCAAAATTGGAGTTATTCAAAAGTTAGCACATAGCCCAGCAACTAAATTTGTTGAAAATAAATTTTGCAGAAAACTCCTCTTGGCTATTTTTAAATGATAGCATTTCACCCACACAAGAAAGTGCATTGGTGCTTATTTATTTTATTTTATTTTTATTTCTGGCCTCATATGACTCAAGTATAGCTTCGTTTTCAACCATTAGCCCATGATGTTGACTGGTGCCTGTAGGCATTTCAGGGATAAAAATAAAATGACCAACTTATTTTGTTTGGAAAAGCAGCTTCTTCACATGTGCTGTATTTTTTTTCAATAAATATTTCATAAATCTTTTTCAAGCATGGTCTTATCCTTTAGTGCATCTGGGAGGCAGCTGAATCTAAACCGAGTGGCTATCCTAGAGCTCAGATTCCATCATTCAGGACCAGATTCCACCTCTCTGAAGTTTCTCGAATGCAGAGATACACATGACAAGCCCCTTAATATCAGGAATTATTACTGGTCATTTCTGTATTTTTTAAAAGCACATTTTTAATTGTTGTATATTGTGTATACTACATTCCAGGGAAAGGGCCAAATTACTTCTGTTTTTCTGGCTGGGATATATCTCCATTTCCATTCTATTAAACCATGTTTCCCTGGGACTACTTCATCCACCTAGCAGCAAAGTACATTACCCTTGCTTCTCCAGATTTAGCCAACCCAGGATGGCAGTGGGCGTGTATAGAAGAAGAAAAAAAAAATAAGAATCAAAACCCCAATGATAACCAAATATGCCTCTTGAAAGTATAAAATTATTGCAGCTAATAGAATTAAACGGGTAAGGAAAGACTTCATTCAAGGTTATTGCAATAGGAGTCGAGACTACAGCAGCAGGGGAGAGGGGTTGAACCAGACTTCATTGGAACAAAAGGAAGGAGGATTTTTAAGCACTGAGGTGACTTAGTGGAAAAATATTGGAGGGCACTGGGGGAGAGGTTGGTCAACATGATTAAGCCATCTGTGTTTGCTAATTGACACTTAGGAAGTTAGGTTCCTACCCTCCCACAGGTACTGAGAGATTAGGGGTCCTATTTTTCTTGATAATTATATTTCAGAGGGATGGTTCCCAGGTCCTTGAGAAAGACATCCCTGGGCTTTAAAACTAGCAAGAGGCTGGGAGAAAATTTACATCTCCAGAGGACAGAGAAAGTATCTGCAATCGCAAGTTCTCTAAAGCAAATAAATCCTCAGAAAAGGGTGATCAGGGGCTTATAGCCAGAAAGAATCACACTTAAAATTTAGTTAAGCTGAAGAGACCATGAAGACTGTCTTGGTCAAAAGCCATATTGATCTTGAGGAAGAAAATCAAGCGTCCAGGGACCACTCTTAAAATCTTTCTTCTTAATCTTAACATCTCCACTTTTCATGTGTGCGGATTCCTGGGTCCCCCAAACCCACAAGTTCTGCTTCTTTGCCTAGTAGGCTTAGACTTACAAGGGTTTGGGGAAGCACAATGAGTCCCTTGGTCTACGTTTCAGCTATACTGCTTGTTTATTTTAAATGACAATTTCTGCTCCTGTCCTGGCAATCTCATCCTTGATAGTACTGGTCTCTGCTCTGCCGGGGAAGTAGGGATAGCCATAATAGCCTTATTAACTGTTAAAAGTTGATATGCTTTATATTGGACAAAGGGCTAGTATCCAAAATCTATAAAGAGCTCACCAAACTCCACACCCGAAAAATAAATAACCCAGTGAAGAAATGGGCAGAAAACATGAATAGACACTTCTCTAAAGAAGACATCCGGATGGCCAACAGGCACATGAAAAGATGTTCAACGTCTCTCCTTCTCAGGGAAATACAAATCAAAACCACACTCAGATATCACCTCACGCCAGTCAGAGTGGCCAAAATGAACAAATCAGGAGACTATAGATGCTGGAGAGGATGTGGAGAAACAGGAACCCTCTTGCACTGTTGGTGGGAATGCAAATTGGTGCAGCCGCTCTGGAAAGCAGTGTGGAGGTTCCTCAGAAAATTAAAAATAGACCTACCCTATGACCCAGCAATAGCACTGCTAGGAATTTACCCAAGGGATACAGGAGTACTGATGCATAGGGGCACTTGTACCCTAATGTTTATAGCAGCACTCTCAACAATAGCCAAATTATGGAAAGAGCCTAAATGTCCATCAACTGATGAATGGATAAAGAAATTGTGGTTTATATACACAATGGAATACTACGTGGCAATGAGAAAGAATGAAATATGGCCTTTTGTAGCAACATGGATGGAACTGGAGAGTGTGATGCTAAGTGAAATAAGCCATACAGAGAAAGACAGATACCGTATGGTTTCACTGTTATGTGGATCCTGAGAAACGTAACAGAAACCCATGGGGGAGGGGAAGGAAAAAAAAAGAGGTTAGAGTGGGAGAGAGCCAAAGCATACGAGACTCTTAAAAACTGAGAACAAACTGAGGGTTGATGGGGGGTGGGAGGGAGGGGAGGGTAGGTGATGGGTATTGAGGAGGGCATCTTTTGGGATGAGCACTGGGTGTTGTATGGAAACCAATTTGACAATAAATTTCATATATTAAAAAAAAAGTTGATATGCTTTTTTGGTTTCTATCATCTCCCAGGAACTAAAAACAAAGTCCACAGGGCCCGGACCAAACAATATTTGAAAGTGTTCACACTTAACACTATGTGTCTCTCCTTAACAGACACTTGGAACTCACATCCCTGAAAATCCATCATCAGCCTTCCTCTCCACCACGTCCACATCTGCTGCTTCCACCTTCTTTTTGCAATGTTCCACCCAAGCCTGCACTCTTATTTCCACCTGATGGCTCTGCTGACCCCTTGGTAAAAGGGCACCACTGACCTTCAGCAGCTACATAACTGCAGATTCTTTTGTTTGCCATCCTTGTCACTCTTGGTCTTTGTACAGAATTCACCACCTGTTTAACAGCCAGCTCCTCCTAGAAGATCTCTCTCCCCTTGGATTCTAGGACAATGCATTTTTCTGGTTCTCTTATTTCTCAAAATTTTCCTTTTCTTTATGTCGACGCCCTGAAGGTAGGACTACCCCAAGGATCTCTCCTCATCTTCCTCTGGTCTTGATCCATAGCTTCTTGTTTGGTCACTTCCATGGTTGCAGCTATGACCTTAATGCTCATGACTGTCACAGCCACCTTGATGACAATGATAAGATCTACTACTTTTCTGCTATTGAGAGTCAACTATCTTTAGTTCCTATTTCCCCCCACTAAGCCCCAGGCTAAAAATTCTGTCTCTTAGACAAAGAGAGCCGAAGGTTATGCTAACATCTCAAACTGAACATATTCAAAACACAATTACATCATCATTACCCCATGCACACCTGCCTTCTACCTTTTTCACCAGTCTAAACCTAACATTTTATGTAAGTTTCACTGATGGAGTGTTACCTGTCCTTCAGCTTTCACCCTGACCAGATGGCTCCAGCCCTGCCCAATGGTGCTCTATGTCCTTGCCCTTAACACCCTAGACATTGCTTCCGTGCCGAACGTGTACACCTCTCTGTTGAAAGTCTTCATTTTATTCCTAGTTCAAATTAAATGGGACCTCATTCTGTGACCAGTTCCCCTGTTTCCTGGATTATAATTAATTTCTACTCCACAACACATCGTTTCTATCCCTTGTAACACTTGCTAAATTCTGTTTAGCCTTATAGCTTATTGTCTGCACGACTCTTTCTTTCACCAAATGGAAAATTCCTTGATGGAAGAGATTACATCCTATTTTTCATTTTACTCCCTAAATTGCCTTTTGCAGAGTAGGTCTTCAGGACATGTGTGTTAAATGAAATATTTTCTTTTCCACATGCAATCTCAGCTAGCTTTAGGATCCTCAGGGAGTATAAATAAGTAATCTATAGATACTAAGTGTGAAACTTAACTGACCCACCAGATAAACTGGGAGGTGGGCTTTGAGGGAGTGACAGTTATAGATAAGTGCAATATTTTATACCTCTTACATTCTGCAGACAATAGCAAATTAGTATTTTATTGCAGGTTTCATGTTTTGAAACCTGAAAGGTGAGAAGAGCATTCCACAGTTTCTCCTAATAACAGGAAAAGGTCCAGCTGTCCTTGGACTAGTCTTCAAAACCCAATTAAAACAAGCCAATGTTATTGCAAAATCCCTGTGTAAATGCTTTACCCAATTAGCTGTAAGCAGATACAACTCTTGGGAAGGTCTGACCTCTGTTTTCATGTGGAAATATGTGTCAGAGAAGGAAACATGGAAATGAATACCATAGAAATTTCTTCTTGCAAATATAAGAAAACTTCAAGGCAGTTTTGGATGGCTTATTCCAACCTAGCTGGATCACACAGAGAAGGTACCATAATCCACTGAAGGAATGAGCTGAACAGTCATGGAATGCTATGATCCCAAGTGGCTCTCTAAGGCTCTTCTGATGTTCCTGCAGGAAAGTTGCCTCATACAGCATATATTCTAAGATCCACATATCTCTCCCCTCTTGGGAAAAATGTAGATTCAACTGGTAGGCTTCATATATGATAATTACAATCCTTGGCCAAGTAAAAGCTGAACACTAAACTAAATAATACTATAAGTTAACTAATATTAGTTAATACTGTTAGTATTAACTAAATTTAGTTAATAGTAGGATTTAGTTAATAATGGCTTCTTTTTGATGAGCACCTACAATAAGCCAGATACTTTATCTACTCTTGTCTTTATTTTCACAACAGCCCAGCATAGTAAGTGTAATTATCTACCATTTTATTGGTGAAGGAACTGAGGCTCACAGAGCAAAAGGTTAGTATAAGATAAATCTGAACATAGGTCTCTTGGGTGTGCAGCTATGCTTTTTTTTTTATTAATATTCTGTTATCTGTCTGTGGTGATTAAAATACATCAAAGTACTAACGAATCATTTCAAACTAAGATTTGAAGCTGCCACTGCCACTTAAAGCCTTTCAATTCTTATAGTTTGAAAACATTTATTTTTTTAAGTTTTGAAAGTTTAAAAAACTAATGCACTGAGAATTGTCAAGTGTATGACAAGTGACTTGTTCTTCTACATATTTCTTGGACTTTTAATCTAAGATACAAATATTGGCTAGGATGGACATCATACTGGTTCAGCCTATGAGATCCAGGAAACAGAGGCCAGGTTTTTTACTTTATGTAGTATTATTACTTCTCTATTAAAAAAAAAATGGAAATGTCAATGTCATGGTTATCCCTGCCTATGCCTACCCTACCTCTCATTGGTATTAGCAATGGTAATGAACTTGGCCACTTTCTGTATTCTGTGACAGCCCTTAAACTATACAAAACCAAGTTCATTCAACTTTAGGAGTTTACCCACAGAAAAGGCTGGAAATAGTGTTGCTTCTTCACCCAGTCCCAATAATCATAGGAAGTGTCTATAAAATGATTAGCCTGCAATTTGTCTAATATGTCACCATCAGGTATGACTTGTTTTTCCAGCAGCTTCTTTTTCCTGGGTCTCCAGGTGCTTGTGACTTCTTTCTTTGTGCTGGCCATTCCTGGGGTTTTTGGCATTCTATCCTTGGAGCCTGGGTCTCCTTTATAAGACCTCCTGTGATCACCTCTAATGTTCTGATTCAGAACCCACATTCTCATGTGGAAATTAAAAACTGATAACCTTCAGAACTGGTTTTTGTAGGTAAAGTAACTTGACCTACCACACATCAGCCACCATAAGTATTGAAATCAGCCCATGCTACCTATAAATTTGTCCCATACCACACCACGTGGACATGTGACACAGGAAGGGCAGAAATTGGTCTCACCTGCCCACGTCTTATAGTCCTGATTTTCTATCACCCGTAGGTTTTCTACCTGCAACAAGTTTTCTGGCTTCCTCTCTCTTCAGCCCTTATATGCTGGAGCATAATTTACCTTGTCGGTGGTGGTGGTGGTGGTGGTGGTGTGTGTATGAGAGAGAGAGAGAGAGGGATCATTTTCATTCATTTTAAATTATGTTAGGATATATTTTACTTACTACTTCAGTATTAATTTTATTTTTGGGGTTTTTATGAACTTGCTCAAAAATTTTTTTGAGAACTCAGATATTACAATTTCTGAAATGACCCATTATCAACTGGACAAGAATTTGAAAAACAAAGAGGTGAATTAGGATCAGTATTCTAAACTGAAGAAATTCCTTCACTTCTTTTTTTTTTTTTTTTTTTTTGCTTTAGCTAAGTAAATAATTTCATAAGTTTTACAGTAACATATTAGCCTCAGATTAAAATGATAAGAAAGGTGAACAGCCCTCTAACACTGCAGGAATTATAAATTATGGTTGGCTTAGAAAAGCAAAAAGTATAGGACGTGAGGAAAACAATGATCCAAATGAACGCCTTGATTGATTAAATTAGGAAGAGAGGGAGTTCCCAACATCGTTTAACTAAAATGGACTGAAAATATTTGAAGTGTTTGAAACAGTGACAGCAGTTACACTGGATTTCTAACTAAATTTCTGAAAGAGCCAACACAAATAGTAAACAGGTACCCAAAAGAAAAGAGTCCTTGAAAACAAACATCCCTTGGGTCAGATGGACTTGACTACAATCCAAACTTATCAAAATTTGTAAGACCTCAAGGAAGTTGATGAAGTGTTTTTCACAGTGCCTGGAACATACTAGACAAACAGTAAATCCTATCCCCATCCCTCCTTTATTCCTTACAGTTCCTGCTGTGTGTATGTATGTATGCTGGGAGTGGGCATTCCTCAGTACTCCAGTATCTGGAGAGCCTTGCTTTCATGTCTTGATTTTGTTTGTTTCTTTTCACCCTAAAAAATCCAACTTCCATATTAATACTGGACGGTTTCCATTGGTGATAAAACTCTCTTATAAGGAATAAGCAGACTTCTAAGAGAGAGCTGATACTACCAGTCAACAATCACAGAAACAAAAAATACTCAGAAATGATACAAATTGTGAAGAACTGTTGTAAATAGAAATATATGACTTCATTCAAGAGTACTGGAAATACTCATTTTTCAGAAATTTAGCTCTCCATAATTCTTTTATTTCTTTCACAAATTGGATAATTAATGTGAGTTAGTCAAAATCCTCTATGGTTACAATCTCTGTGATTCTTTAATACTATAACTCTATGGGCTCATTTCTCATTTTCCTCCATACCTCATTTAAGGCTTGAAGTCAGTGGGAATTACCCCAGGCAAGATGAATTAGAGACTATCTGCCTAATCACTTAAGGCAGACTGTCAATTTTTAGAAATTATTAAGTACATCTACACAGTCATATGAAAATGTGGGTTTTCATAAAAATCCACATTTTTATATTTCTAATATAGATGAGAAAATTCTTTTTTTTTTAACTTAAACCCTCATAGGATCATAGAATTTGAAACTGTAAGAGTCTTAGAGATTATTTATTACTCATTTGTTCAAAGAATTGTCGAGAACTTCATGGGCCAAAACTGTAACCTCTTTCTCAAGTTGTTTAAATTTTCTGGGCACCAGTCTCTTGGTTGAGTAAGAAGGGTACACAGAATGAAGTCTATATACCTGCTAGCTGCAGTATTTCATAGTTCTGAGCTGGGAACGTGTCAGAAGTTATCTAGCTAATTAGTGGCATAATCAAGACTACTCTCCAGAAGCTAGAATTTCCTGGTTATCCTCCTATGTCCTTTGCACTATAACACATTAGTTTCCTAAATTGAAAAAAAGAATAATTTTTAAATTCTGAAAATGTTTCCCTATGTCTATAAAAGGTCACTTCTAGCTCTGCAACACAGCTTGGATAGTTACATATGAACTCTATTAATTAAGTAGCAAAATAGTACATATTTTACCTAAAGATTCACAATTTAAGCCAATACCCAGTTAATCTATGTACAATCCAGACTTTCTTTCCTTTTTACAAATAATATATCATTTGGTGTCACTTATATATCTTAGCCCTTTGATTACAAAACCTGTGAGATGAGGCTCACAGCTGTCTCAGGGTGATTATGGGTGTAGGTCAGGTGACACTGAGAACCAACAATCAATCCCCTGCTCATAGCTCTACAAAGGCAATAGCTTGTTGATGAACATGAGAAGCAACCTTGAAGGAAGAAACTTTCTTCATTGAAGCCTGAGCCATACACCATCCAACTTTATTTGTGGGGAGTGGTGGGTCCCAGTCTTTCTGAGTATGCAGAAAGACTTCTCTGGTCTTGTAGCACCAGCCTGCCAAGCCTAGGGTCAACCCCTTCTCTACCGGAAGTTGCCTAAATGAGGTACTTTTTTGATGTCAGCAACAAAGGGTCAGCTGAATATGAAGACAGAGTCAGCAGCCAAATTCAACGCTCTTAGAGGATGATTTCTCATACCAGCATCATGCCGTCCCACACACATACCCCCCAGTCTCAGGATAGACACATGAGGCAATATAGCACATAAGAGTTTGGCCTCTAGAGGTGAGCTACCTTGCCTTAAATCCTGAATCTGTCACTTATTTGTTCAGTATGTTTGGAAGCAACCCCTATACTTGTTTTGCTTCGTTTTTTAAACTTTATTGAGATATAGAGGATCCGTAACACTGGATAACATTAAGATCTACAACCTGTTGATTTGATCCACTTCTATATTGCAATAGGATTACCACCATGTTAGTGAATACCTCCATCACATCATATAATTATTATTTCTTTTTTGTGGTTAAAACATCTAAGATCTACTTTCTTAGCAACTCCTATAATCTTATGGGACATTCACTTCTGCATATGTAAAGCTGTCATGTTTAGAATCCACCCCACAGGGTTGTTGTAGAGATTAAAGGATTTTGTTTTTGTAGGCTATTTAGAACAGGATTCATTAGCCTTTGCTATTAATGTTTTCTGTATTGTTTTTCTCTCATTCCAGTTACCAAACCTAGAAATCATGCTGTCAGTCTGAAACCCTCTCACATCTAAAACTTAACATGACTTCACAATTCCATCTTTACAACATCCTGCTAATGAAACACTGTCTTTATAGTCTAACTGCCTTATGTATGTAATTCTTACTGTCTTCAGGCCTTGGCGAAATTTATTATATATTATAGTCCTTTGAATTACTCATTTTCTTCTTTTTTTGCCTTTTTTTGTTTCCCTTGAGATTTTTCTTTTCTTTGCATTGTTTCAGCACTTAGTATTAATAATGCATGATATGTAATAATGCAAATCAATATTGATTAACCAAAATTCTATCTCTTTTATTTACTTATTCAGCACAACATTGGCAGTACCTACTGCATGGTAGGCATCAGGTAAAATAATTGCAATGCAGCATAGCAAAAGCTACAGTGAAATTAAGTGAGAGGAATAATATTGGAATAAAGTAGTAATAACCCTGCTTGAGAGAGCCAAAAAAAAAGCATTACAAAGTATATTCTTCAATAGGGGTATTGAAGGATCACTAGGAGTTTTCCAGATTCATGAAGAGTAGTAGGATATATAAAGAAACAATATGTTTATTGGCTCACACCATGAAATAGGATGGCCAGAACTTTAGAGTAACTGCCAGGTAATGGAAGAAATTATGCTAAAATAAATAATGATAATAATAGTGAATATTAATTCAGAGTTTTCTGTTTCCTAATTTCTAAGCACTGTGCGTGCTTTATTTCTAATCCTCTCAATGGCCCTAAAGAGTATATAATATTAATCCAGTTTTACAGATGAAGAAATTGAAGTTCAGTAGAGTGATAGGGCCAAAAAGAGGCAGAGGTAGAAGTGAACTTCTAGTCCATCAGTTTCCATATCTGCACTAATCCTGTTGCCCAGTCCACTGCTACATCCGGTCTGTGAAATTAACCTTGTAGCAATAGAGAGCTATTGAGAAATTTTAACTTGGGTAGTGATACAGCTAGATTACTATTTACAGATAACCTGTGTTCTCGTCCATTTTACCTTTCTCATTGGTTATACTATTATTTAAGAACTGGGCTTCATTCTTCCCTAATCACATAAACTTAATGGCTCTGAATTCAGAAGCACAAACCCTGTTATTTCATTAACAGTTTTTTACTGAGAATCTCTTTTGTGGCTGGCACTGTGCCAGGTGTGGGTGCTTCATGAAAGAGATTTATGTAAAGCCAGACACTGGTTTTACATAAGAAGAACCAGTGAGGAAGGAAATGGAGAAGTATGAGAAATAAGAGAGACACAGAGAGAATAATCAATGGAGCAAGGTTCCAGAAGAATCTCGACATGCTAATAACAGTTATTATTCTCCAAATAGGAAAATTAAATTTAGATTGTAAATTTAAGTTTAGATAAGTAAATGTTTATTTAGTGCTTATGATGCTCCAACTACTGGGAGCTAGGGATTCAAAAGCTAAGACATGGTCACTGTTTTAAAATAATGTCCAGTTCTCCACAATAGAATGCCAGAGAAATAATGAGAGAAACCTGTATCCTAATTTCATTCTGCTATCCACTCAGTAGTAGTCTAGAAATGACTTAAGTAAATATTATTAGGCATCTTTTTCATAAGTGTATTAGGGATTAAAATACATATTATAAAAATGCATGAGTATGTTATCTTCATACAGACTTAAAAACAATATTTTAAAAACACTGATAAATATTCTTTAAAAATGATGAGACAGCAAACTAGAATTTTTCTCAAAAATCCTTATAATTTTAAGTACAGAGTAGTTTTGAATAGTCTAGTATCAAAAATTTTCAATGCATTAATATACTCATCAGTAGAGAGTCGATTCTCTATGAGTATATACAGATAGTCATGTGGCTGGAACAGATAACATCGGATTCTGCCCAAATTTGAAGCTGCAAAGCCGTGGAATGGTCTGCTTATTTCCAGATTTGAACGATATATCCTTTAGACATGTATGCTTGTGTTTATGTGTCTTTGAGTTATTCATTCAATAAAGAAACAAAGTGCCTTCTGCTGCCAGATACCATCTACCAGTATTATTTTTGCTAATTAACAAAGAAGTGAACAGGAAAAAAAACATTAGATGAAAAATTGTGTTAGTGAGTTATAATATAGAAACATATTTGGAGTAAGTTAAGTAAGTTTCTTAAGAATTGTTCATTGAATGAATGAACATTGTTTTCTATTATAATTTGATACTCACAATTTTTTTTACGGTTTTATCATCAGGAAAATACTTAACATTTTACCACCACATACAAAAGAATTTGCAAGACTAATTTGAAAATTTTTACATCTTTAACCACTGTGTATAACTTGAGTTTGAAATATTGTAATCACTGAAACACTTAGGTGGCTGTGTATTTCATTTGTTGTCTTAACCTGTAGAGATTAGCTTCCCTAGACTTGTCATGCCTTCATACACATTCTATTCACTAATATTAAATCCTCATACTGAAATGCATAAAATAATGCTGTATTTTCAGTCTCCAAAAGTTTGTCTTTGATCCAGGTCAGGTGGTAAATATCGTAATGTATGTGGATCCACAGTAATAATTTATCTCTGATTGTAGCTAGACTCCCTCTCTTTCAGTTTTTGGGTCATAGTTATATCTTACACAATCCACCAGAGGGTGCTTCCTTTTTAGGGTTGGATTAGAAATGAAGATCATCAGCAAAAAGTTAAAAATCTTTCATATTTTGTTTCTAGTGATCAATTAAGTCATGCCCTTGCAGTTGTGTGCATTTTTTGAGGTGTCCCAAAGATAATTTATCATCTTCCATTAAGCACTGCGTGTTTTAACCAACAAATACATAATGACACATTTCTGTATCTGTATGTGATGTTTGACATGCTTGCTTGCTTGTGTTTCTTCTTACTGGAAGTTATGATCCTAATTAAAAGTTCCAGGTATATTTAAATTAGAGAAATTTTTCTTTAACACTTTGTTTTCCACTCTAAGAAATATAAGAGACGTGTTCCTGATATCCACAAAACAATGGCCTTTTTTGTAAAAAAAGAAAAAAAAATGGCTCTTTTAGGAATTCCATAACAAAGGCTTGGGTTTATAGTATTCCCAGCACCATTGGCCATACTAAGAGTAGATGGAAATGTAACCTCTTTGAAAACGCAAAGTGGCCAGTTTTCAAAAAATATTTCACTTCCTAAATGCGTGACCCTTTATTTCCTTGCTACATAGGAGCAGTTTCTGAAACTGTCATCTCAGGAGGATCCTAGTGTTTTTTTAATCCTCTTTCAGCAAGTCACCTAGCTCTGAAATGGCTGGCCTTCCACTGGAGGTCCTGCTAAGGAATCGGAGACTCATAGAAGAGCTTTGAATCACGCTTCTCAGAAGAGACAACCAAAGGTACTGCAAAGGAGAAAGCTGGGATAATTCTCAGCCTTCGAGCTACTTTCAAGGACTTTTCCCTCCCACTATTTCATAAATGATAGTGAATCAAGTTAAATAAGTGGGAGATTATATTTCTCCAGATATTTGTCAATCAAACTTTTGAATCCTTTCTTCCATCCCTGATTTTACCATTAGAAGTTGTACACTCATTTGAAAGACAGGTCTTTATGGAAATATAACTTAGTAAGCAATCTGTCTATAAGGGCTGAACTCTGGCATACTGGAAGCCAAGCACAATGCTGAGAGAATGAGTTGGTTTTGGTGAGCAAATGTTTTATGCCTGCAGACAAGAAAGCTGAGTATAGCTTTAACTTCAAATCCCATTATAAAATACTGTGATTAACTGCACGACCTCACTGATTGTTCAGGTAACAGATGGACATGCCACAATGAAATATTCCCCTTTTTATTTACAAACAAAAGGGAATGTTAAATGGGCAGGAATTAAAACATTACTAAAGCACTGGTTGCCTAAGCTGAAATTCTTTCACATTAACACAAATCCTTTATTATGTAAAGTCAACATCTTTAATATTTCTGCGTGGTTTAGATATATAATCCATAATATTTTGTGATTTCTCTTCAAATGGGTTGGTTTCTTCAGAAAGAATTATGTACCTACAATATAATGAGGTAATTAACTAGAGAACAAAAGGTTTTTCTTCTGTTTCAGACAAAACTTGCTTCTAAAACATAAGCAACACATGCATTATTATTATTTATTTATTTATTTTTGACCATCTGCCTTGTCTTCCATGGACAATTTGGTGCCAGAAATCTTATAACGTTTTTGTAAAATACCAAAAAGAGCAGGCAGAACATTAAAAGGACAATTGAGGTAAAAATGTGCTATGTGTTGTTATGCTACTTTTATAAACATATTAGGAAATTTGCCGAGGTGATAAATCTTTATAAATCACAATATTTCTCCACATGAAAATCACTAATGTTTATTGGCTGCGAGCTATGTTAGGTGAGACCCACAAATCATATTGTAGTCATACATATTAGATAATTAGATCCAAATGGTTCTGAATATATTTAATTAAAATGTATTTGGGAAGTCCTTATGCTCCCCCACAAAAAAACCCACAAAATTTTCAAGAGGATTGCCCATACAGTCTTTGGCTCACAGAATTATATGAAAACAAACTCCTCCATCTACACTTATCATTTTACTCCACACCCTCTTTCCATTTGAAATCCTTTGTTGAGTAAGACATGCCACACAAAGCGAGAGGAGCAAGATAAATCCTCAAGAACCCAAAGAACAAACTATAATTTTGCTGTTGGTCACCATGATAGACTGAATCATGGCCACAAAGGCCTCCATGTCCCAATCTCTGGCACCTGTAAATGTTGCTTTATGTGGCAAAAGAGACTTTGCAGAGTAGTTAAATTAAGGATATTGAGATGGGAAGCTGATCCTGGATTATCTAAGTGGGCCTGATGGCATCACTACTTCCTTCTAAGAGGGACACTGGAAGAGTCAGAATCAGTCAAAAGATGTGACAACAGAAGCAGAGGGACAGAAATTTGTTGGAATATATGCTTCTGGCTCTGATGAGGCAAGAAGGGGCCGTGATTCAAAGGCTTGTAGGTATTCTGTGGAATCTGAAAAAAGCAAGGAAATGGATTCTTTCCTGGAGCCTCCAGAAGAAACATCACTTAGACTTCGGACCCATTTTGGACTTCTGACCTCCAGAACAAAACAAATACAGTGCCTACAATTACTAACTAGAAGACTTTGTACAAAAACTGAGATTTATTTACATTTCTATTTTTTATTTTCTCTAAAAATTGGAAAATCTGGATCCACTACCTTCCTGAGGCAAAGGCAGATTGTAGCTATTCCCTTTAGAGGTCACATGGTGTCCAGCGGGCTTGAGGAGGCACTATTTTTTCTCTCTGAAACTTGACTTCTGGTAAATACTTGAGTTTGTGACCTCTGCTAGATAGAGTCATATTTTGCATTTTACCTAATGTTCATTTCATATTTCTTTTCTTTCTTTATTTTTTATTAAATTTTTTTTAATGTTTATTTCTGAGACAGAGACAGAGCATGAGTGGGGAAGGGGCAGAGAGAGAGAGGGAGACACAGAATCCGAAGCAGGCTCCAGGCTCAGAGCTGTCAGCACAGAGCCCAATGTGGGCTCAAACTCACAAACTGTGAGATCATGACCTGAGCCTAAGTCGGTCGCTCAACCAACTGAACCACCCAGGCGCCCCAATATTTCTTTCTTTTAAAAATGATATCTACCTATCTGCTCTTGTTTCTAAGGACATTCTACTAAACTACTGATCTTGGTATATTTCATTCCCATTTCCTTGGTCATCTCCCACCACCATCCACCTATTTTTGTCTTTCCTTTAAACTTTCAACCTGCTGGCTGACCACTCTTGGTGGGCCTTAGTTATGTCATTTCCAGTATAGGCAGTGTGTTTGATGGATGAACTGGAGTCTAGAGTTTCAAGATGCAAACACTATTGTTCTTTCTTACTGCCAGCCATCTCATCTGCTATTCTTTCTTCATGAAATCTCAGGCATATTGGGTGTTCTTGGGTATTAACAAGTAATTTCCTATCCCAGATACTAAAAAGTCCAGTCCAGTCTAATATTAGGCTATCCCCCTTACCGTCAACTTTGCTCTTATTTAGCCTACAGTAGGGAAGTGGTGTGTGAGCGTGTGTGTGTGTGTGTGTGTGTATGTGTGTGTGTGTGAGAGAGAGAGAGAGAGAGAGAGAGAGAGAGCGCTGGAGGGAGAGAAGGAGGGAAGGAGAGATGGAAGGGGAGAGCCTCTGAGCCTCTGAGGAGCCTTGAGAATAGAATCATTTCCTTGCCTTTTCTAGCTTCTAGGGCTGCATTCTTTGCTTGCTTTGGCTCATGGCCCCTGCTTCCAATTTCAAGACGAGCAGCGTAGCACCTTGCTTCGATCCTCATGTTTCCTCTTCTATAGTAGTATGTCCTTCTGTCTTTTCTTATAAGGACACTCATTATTACATCATTGGGACCACTCAGATAATAGAGAATGATCACCCCATCTCAAGGTTATTAATTGGTCACATCTGCAAAATCATTTTTGCCATATAAGGTAACATTCACAAGTTCCAGAGATTAGGACATGGACATCCTTGGAGGCCATTATTCAGTAAACCACATGAAGAATAAAGAATTGAAGCCCAGAAGGGATTTTACACTCATTGACCTCCTGACTGCCAAATTTCATGGTCCTCCTCCTCCTAACAGTCTCTGTTGCATTTAAGGTAGATAACCACTTCTGCTGCTTGAGAGATTTCCTCCGACTTTTGTCAGATGCTCTTTTCCCATGACTGCCCTCCTTTACTATCTTTTCTTTTGCTGGATTCTATTATCTTTCACCTTATTTTTTAACTTTACAATCATCTCACACCCATTTCTCCAGACCCACAGCCCCACAGGATTGGTATAAATCCTCATGATTCCCAAATCTACATCACATACCCTGATCTCTTTTCATCAGTATTTGCAACCATATTTGAGGCATATTTTTCCTTAAATTCAAAATTTCCAGAAGCAGCTGATTCTCTTTCCCTAAAAACCTGTCTGCCCATATTTCTCACTGTTTTCCTCCACTTTATTTTCATCAGCACTATCCCCATTTAGGCCCTCATTGTCTTATGCCTAGACTAGTGCAGTATCCCCTCAGTTGGGAACCTATCGGTCTTTCTTCATGCAAATTCATTCTTCACATTACTGCTAGATTCCAGTTCTAAAACTCAAAAGTGATCACATCATTCTCATATGTGTAAAGAAAAACTTAGATAACCACTCCCACTCCCCAGGATAAATTTGGAATCTTGACTCTCACTTTGAATGTTGTTTTTAACCCGGCCTTACTCTCACACCTCACACTGCTTTTTCATCGCTTGTTTTCAACTCCCAGCCTTGCGAGATGACTATGTTTCTAGGAATATGTCTTGCACTTTTCTGCTGGCTGGGTTTTGCTCTCCCTCTTTTTTTAACCTTTGCTTAAATAACATTCTACTTTGATAAAATTCTCCTCATCTCATGGCTCAACTTCAGTGTTACCTTCTCTGAAATTCTTTTTCTATTTTCCCATACCACTTTTTACATGTCTCCATACTAGTAAACAGTAGTGTTTTTTAAAATATTTTAACATTTATTTATTTTTGAGAAACAGAAACAGATAATGAGCAGAGGAGGGGCAGAGAGAGAGAGAGAGACAGACAGACAGACAAACAGACAGACAGAATCTGAAGCAAGCTTCAGGCTCTGAGCTGTCAGCACAGAGCCCAGCACAGGGCTCAAACTTAGGAAACCGCAAGATCATGACCTGAGCCAAAGTCAGATGCTTAATGCACTGAACCACCCATGTGCCCCAAACAGTACTATTTTTATACATCTCTCCCTACCAAGAGAACTTTGTAAGCCAAGATTCTTGAGGGCACAGATAATACTTCATTCATCTCGGTGTTCTTCACATCAGCCTAAGGCTTGGCCCCTAGAATAAGTGTTTAAGAGTTAAAGCTATGCAGTGACTACCTGAGTTTTACTGTTGGCTTATACTCACTGTGCCTCAGTTTCTTCATTTATATAACCGGAAGGTCTATAATATAGTAGTATACCTGAGTTAATATTTATGAAGTATTTACTCTAGTGCCTGCTACGTAGTAAGGGCCATAACACGTTAACTAAAAGTAAATAAATGTTTGTTGAATTACAGTGGATTATTATTAACACACCAAGCAATATTTGTTTTTAATCAAGAATAAAGGTATTCAGGGGTGCCTGCGTGGTTCAGTCAGTTAAGTGTCCGACATCAGGTCATGATCTCGCAGTTTGTGGGTTCGTGTCCCACATAGGGCTCTGTGCTGAGAGCTCGGAGCCTGGAGCCTGGTTCGGATTCTGTGTTTCCCTCTCACTGCCCTTCCCCTGCTCATGCTCTGTGTCTTTCTATCCCAAAAATAAATAAACTTAAAAAAAGAATAGAGGTATTCAATAGCATCAAAAATGAAATAATTTAAGTATGTATGAGCAAGAGTGAAATTATTCAGAAAAAGTCAACTAGTATAAAATGTTTTTGTCACGAGATAAGAAGAATAGAAATATGAGGGCATTTCTCCTCCTGTTCCCCTGATGCAGCTCTAAGCACACGGTTACCTCCAAAAAAATAAAAAAATAAAATACTTCTTTGGTTGAATTAAGTCCATGGGACCACAAAGCAAAATGAGAAATTATCCTTTTAATTAGCTTCAGTAAGGTTCAATTAAATTATTTTCTGAGAATTAATAATAGTGGAAGAATTTTCTAGGTCTTTCTTTTAAAAGAAACATTTAAGTGTCTTTAAAAATCAAAACCATTACCATGAAAATTTCTTGACCAGAATGGAGAATTCTCTAGATAACTGCAATTTAAAAAAATAGAATTAAGAAGTCTAATATTGGCATGATGTTTCTAAATTACTAAGATCATCATATAATTTGCCCAGCAGTTGTTCTTTGAGCAAGCCCCTTTTAAAGCCAGAATTTAAGCAGGAAATTGAATCTGCAAAAGGAAGAATCAATGAAGCATTGTGTCTTGAAACACTTACAGATGGATGGATAAATATTCAAGGATAAGGAGTCATCGACTTTGTGGAGATAAGGAGTAGGAGAGGAGACCCTAGAATGAGAATCAAGAATGGTTCTTCTTTGGCCTTATTTTATACTTGATGTGTGGCCAAAGGGATGTTACCTAAACCTCTTTGGATTCTTTGTGTGAGCTTGGACTCGATAATTTATAATTTCTCTTTCAGCTCTAATCCAACTTTGCTTTTATGTATAATAAATACTATGCACAGCTATCGTATTTTAGTGATACTCCAGTTTCAAAAATAAATACAATGAAGATGATATTTTGAAACTTGTTAATGAGTCTTTCTTCTCTTTCTGAGTAGATGCTTACCCTTTTTTGGTTTAAAGCATCCATTTCCTCAGTGGAATATTAGGATCTGTATGAAAATACTATTTCACTTTTGACATTCAAAATGAGATCTTTCAGCAAGGTACCATATCAGCAAGCCATGCTGTTACTTTAAAAGAAGATTTACTAAACTCCATCAGCTACTATTTATCATGATAAGGGCTCAGACTAGCTGTTACCATATACAGTTTTCTCATAACATAGAAAATATACCCCTCTAGACCATAACATCTGGTCCTGGAGCTTGCTGTTCTGTGATATAAAGGAGATATGTAATGTAGAGATTTGAAGGAAAACTCCATCCTTCAGGCACCAGGGGAGTGGAGGGTTCATGGTCTGGTTATCTCTCTTCTCTTAGCTTCATCAGAAATGGTAGTTCTCACTGCTGACTCAACCTACCTCAGCTATCACCTAACCGTAAATCCTCAAAACAGGGCTGACCATTTGCCTGGAAAGATTGTCCCACTGTGCTTGGCTATAGGGTCACTTATAGGGCACCTATTTGCTGCCCCTCTCCTGGCACTCTCCTTGGCGATCTGGATTCAGTTTTCTAACAGGGTAAAACAGGAGCTTCTAGATCCTCTCTAAACCACAGGAAGCCAAGAGCAGCTAAGAAATATTTACTCAAGTTCTCTTTCGCTCTTCAGTGACACTGTGCACCTGTTGCCATCTGATGCACCCACATGTTTGGCCCATCCATCTGCAAGGCAGACCCTCACCAACAGCCAACAGGAAGGAAAGTGAAAAAAGACCCTTTGCCCTCATCTTTACTTGTGCAGACTTCTCCAACTCTAAGATTTCATGCTGCAAATGGGAGGTCAGAACACAAGTGTCTTACCACTTTCTTCTCTCTTTTCTTTCCTTCAGTATTTAAATTTAAACATTTTTTAACGTTTATTCATTTTTGAGAGACACAGCATGGACGGGGGAGGGGTAGAGAGAGCGAGGGAGACACAGAATCTGAAGCAGGCTTCAGGCTCTGAGCTGTCAGCACACAGCCCAATGCGGGTCTCGAACCCATGAACTGTGAGATCATGACCTGAGCTGAAATCAGATGCTTAACCAATTGAGCCACCCAGATGCCCCTTTGTTTTTTTAATTTTTATCAATATTTAAGGTATAGTTAACCTTCACCTCTACTTTAAGGGACAGTATTTTCTTTCCTCTTCTCTCTAGCAAGGTCTTTATTTTCAGTAATATCCTCTTTCTTCCTGACTGTAGTATTGTGGTTTAGTGCAGAGGATATAGAAGGAAAACTAGTTTGGTAATAAGAATAGAGTTATTTTGGAAATATTACATACATTACACAAACTAGTGAGCATGACTTTAATGCCTCCTAAAGTTTTACTATATGTTATAAAATATATGTTTTATGCACACTTTAAAATAAATTAGGGAAACAAAATAAGCATAATGTATTTTGACTTCTGAAATACACCTTTATGTATCCTCAAATACTTTTGCTTTTAAAAAGGCAGAGTATATGGATTGGGTGTTTGAACATTCAGTTAAACTCAGTTTTTAAAATTATCGTATTCAAAAAAAGAGTAAGTATGTTGTAAATTTGGAGAGAACTTACTATTTCTTACACAAACACCTTTTCTTTTACATTCATCATACCAGCATATAACACAAACACTATTACTGATAATAATAGCTACTGTTTATTCAGCCTTTCCAAGGACCAGACACCATGTAAGACACTTCAAAATTTATTTCATTCAATAGCTAGCTTTTGGATGACACAAAAATTCAAAACTAATTTGAAAGATTGAAAAAACAAGTACAAAATGATAAAGATACATTAATTAGTGATAAATTCAGACATATAGCAAACAAGAATAATATAATTCCAAAAAAGAATGAAGCATTTATCCTAAAAATATTTACAATTTGGTAGGAAACTAAGATTTATGTAAAGAATTGCGGTGAATTATAGAAAGTGATAATGCTTTAAAAAGTGGGGTTTCTTCTGACCCCCTACCCCATTTTTCTATCTGCCTATTCTCCTACTGGTTCTCCTGAGAGGGGGAAGCTGATAATCTGATTGTCTGAGCATGCTGTTAGAGACATCCTGGAGAGCCAGGGTTCTCATTCTGGCCCACGAGAACTCTCTTTTATTAACTTATGTTCATTTTCACTCTCATTTTCTCTTCCTAAGTGCTATGGAGTAAATGTTTGTGTATTCCCCAAATTTATATGTTGAAAATCTCATTTCCTATGTGATGGTATTTGGATGTGGGGCCTGAGAGGGGTAATTTAGATCATGAGGGTGGAACCCTCCTGAATGAGATTAGTGCCCTTATGAGAAGAGACAGGAAAATAGGGCACTGAGAGGATCACCTACATAACCAAATCACTATGAATTTAAGCCATTGCTAATAGTAGAAAGAATATAGAAAGCCATGAGCTACAGAGCTCAAGAAATAAAAAATGTATGATTAACCTATCCCTCTCAACATGAGATCTAGAAAAATAAATAATTGGATGGATAAATGAGAAATATAAATCTAGAAATAAAGTGGGAAATCTGGAAGAAATCAATGATTTCTTAGCAAAATATAAATAATAAAAGGGAATACAAATAGAAGTATAAAATAAGAAAAAGTGCCATAGAAGAGATCAAAGTAGTGATAAATAATTGCTGATTTAAGAAGACACCAAGACCAGATGCTTCAGAGTTCCATCTAACTTGTAAAATACAGATAATGCCAATGTTTTGAGGCAAGTACAATAGAAATAAACATTAATTAAATATGATGAAGGTTATTTACCAAAAGGGATAGCAAGCATCAGTCTACCTGATGAAACAAAACCATTTACTTTAAAATAAGGACCAAGAATAAGATGCTTGCCATTCACTATTATTCAATAATTTCTTCAGAGATTATCATGTCTAGAATATAGAAGAAAAATTAATCAGTATCATTTTGGAAAATCATCTCATTCTGCTAATAAATATTACTGAATATCTAGGAAAAACCAAAAGATTCTATTAAAAAAATTACTTGGACTTATGAGGAAATGTGGTAAGTAGCTGGATTAAAATAAATATTTAAATACCTTAATATTGTATTAATATATATAACATATAAACATAGTGATATAACATATAATGTATATTAATCTAAATGTTAAAAATCTTTAGCTTTTATTTATACTAGCAAAAAATTAAGATAGAAATAAAAAAGGAAAATATTTCATTTGCAACAGAAACACTTATAAAATATTTGAGAATAAATTTAACATGAAATGTGAAGAATGCATGGAATTGAAAATCCTACTAAAGCCCATGAAACAGACAGAATGAATGAAAAGATACACCATATTGCAGGAGTTAGAGATTTCCAACAATGACTGCAACAACATAGATCCCATCTTACAACGTAGTATTGGCACTTCTTCCCAGCCCACGCGTCAGACATGTGAGTTAAGAAGATTTGGAGTCGCTTGGGCCCCAACCATCAGCTGACTACAACTTCATGAGCCAGAACCTCCTGGTCAACTCACTTCCAAATTCCTGAAACACAGAAGCTTGAGAGGTAATAACTAATAATTGTTATCTCAAGCCACTTTTTAGAAAGATTTGTTATGCAGCAATAGGTAACTAATACACATGTTCTTGGATTGAGAGATGTGCTATCATACAAAATACACATTACCCCTCAAACTGATAACCTAAAGGCAGCTCAAACACCCAACAGTACAGTGTTTTGCTTTTTTATGAGATAAAAATTCCTACAAAACATCAAGTTCATGAGAATAACCAAAAGATATTTAAAAAATAAAAGGAGACATGATTTTTCAGCTATTAAAATAACCTATGAAGGTGTTGTAATTAAAATAGAAATAGACAAATAGATTAGTTGAAGTGGATAGAAAGCCGAGAGAGATTCAAGTGGGTAAAGCATTTAATATATGACAAAAATGGTAATTCCCTTGAATGGAGGATAATGATTAACCTTAGAACATTGCTTCTATAAGTAGATAACAAATTGGAAGAGAATAAAGCTGGGCTCATCTCCATTCTATATAAAACAAAGCCTTAAATGTAAAAATAAATAAAACATACTCCTTCCTCTCTCCCACTCTCCTTCTCTCTATATATAGATGATGAATCCTTTTAATGAAGATAGGATGTCCAGAATATATAACAGAAAAGTTGGACATATTTGCTATGTAAAGACTAAAACTGAAAGACAGTGATCATAAATTCAAAAATGAGGGCAATATTTGCAATGTATATATAAGATACCAAAACACTTGGGAATTGAGAAAATTGTTTTAAATATGGGTAAATAATATGAATAAGCAACTCAAAAAAGCAAATTCAAATGTCCAGTGGACAATGGAAAATGTCCAATTTATATACAAGTAAATGCAAATTGGTTGTTTATTGAATTCCATGTGCCACGAATTCAACATCTAGCAAAAAAGTACAGTGACTGTCATGAAGCTTATATTTGAGAGGAATGTGGAGGAAAGGATACACAAATAAAAACATGTAACCTGAGGATAAGTAGTACAAAAGTTAAAAATCAGGAAAAAGTGTAGAGTATGATGATTGGGGAGGTGGGCTATTACAGATATATTAGACTAAAAGTCCTCTCCAATGAAGTGAATTTTTATCAGAGACCTCAATGCGCAAGCCAACTCATAAATGGAAGCTATCACATTATACTTGTTAGATTGGCAAATATGAAAAGTAAGTGGGAATATTTAGTGCTAGTGGGTATTCAAGCAAATACATCCTGTTATACATTGCTGGTGGAAATGTGAGCCATTTCAATCTGTGTGAAAGCCTAGTAATATCTATTAAAATTTCATGTGTCCTTCAATGCAATAGTCTCACTCCAGGAAATCTATCCCACAGAAATAACAAGACCAGCACATTAAAGACCTATGTCCAAAGGTAATTAACAAAATATTTTTATAGTAATAACGTAGTTTATTGTTTATAGGTCACCCACTTTAGATAAAGTAAAGCCTTAAATGTAACAGTAAAGCCTCATAAGTTATAGAAGAACATATGTATATATTTAGATGAACCTTTGTTAAAATGGGATAGTCAGAATATATAACCGATAGACAAATTAACTGCATAAAAATCAAAATTGTATAAGGCAAAACAATTATAAAGAAAGTAAGAGTAAGTAGTTGAATAAATTGTGGTACATCCCTGATACTCACCTATAGTTAATTATAAAGATTCAGGCCCATACCTGTAAATATTGAGAGATGTCTTTGATGTATTGGTGAGTGCAAAAGTAAGAATCAAAGAGGTATATACAAATACTGTTCCACTTAAATGATAGGAAAAATTCACAACAAATGTGTTGGAAGAACTCTTGTTTGCTATTCCTGACATCACTCTCATGTTAAAGAATCTCAAATTATAATTCCTGGGCAGGTGAAATGACTTCAGTAGGTAAACTTGGGAAAAATAAGCAGGACATATTTGATCCCTATACTTGCCAATGTAATTAGTAAATTATCGGATGAATAGAAACATAGTGCCCTAGGGCTGCCTGGATGGCACAGTTGGTTAAGCATCCAACTCGATTTCGGCTCAGGTCATGATTGCAAGGTTGTGGGATCCAGCCATGAGTCAGGCTCTGAGCTGAGCGTGGAGCCTGCTTAAGATTTTGTTTCTCCCTCTGCTCCCTTCCCCATTTGTGCTCTCTCTGTAAAATAAAAATAAATAAATAAATAAAAATAAGAAATCAATATAGTGCCCTAGATGGAGCAAAGGTCTCCACTGTTATCTTCAAAAATTTGTCTGATTTTTTACCTTAAACTTTAACATATTGTTGACTAATGGAAATACGTGAAAAGGGCTTATTTAGATTGTAACAGCTTAGAAATCAATTTCAGAAGTATATGGTGGAGGAATTAAGGCTATTTCTCCCAGAAGAAAGAGAGATGTGGAAATATCAGTGCAAGATTTAAAACATTACCATTTAAAATGATTTATTTAATGTAACACTCCCAGAGATTAATTGGTAGTAGTTGAATCAAGCAGAATTTTCTTAACATAAGAAGCTTCCTAATAACTGAGCATCCTAAATAATGGAATGAGCCATTGATAAGTTAGAGTTTCTCTGCATCTCTTACACAGTGACTCTCAGGGAAATAAAAGTTCGTGTGTTCGTATGCGCGCGCGCGCGCGTGTGTGTGTGTACTACATAAGTTTACTATACATTTATGGATAAAAAGATGTATAAAACATAATTTAAAAATAGAAAAATAGATCATAGTTTTGGGTAAATTCTATATAGCCAATTATTTTCACACAATTTTAAAAAATTTTTGCCAAATGTTTGTATCCATAGGCAACCCATGGTTGCAATTGTTCAATGGATGTAGTTCCAACCTGAATGTTGGTTGATAATTTCATTTACACTAATAAATAACAAAAAAGTGAAACAATAAGTATTTGTAGAGATATATTTATTAATTCAGAACTTCACTCATTCATCAATGATGTAAATGAATACTTGGCTGAATTGAATGATAGCTTTTGAGTACTAGAAAAACATTCCCTAAGCTTTTTGTGCTATCCACTATTCACAGTGTCAGCTACAGATATAGCATCTCTTAAATCCAGTCTTCATTATTAACCTTTTCTCCATCACTTCTTTAAGTGCCGAGAATGCACCAAACAATAAACCAAGCCCTGATTTGTTATATTTACCAGTTTCCAAGATGTAAACCTTCCCACCATGGCAAATTTCAAATGACAACATAAAGTCATCAAACACAGAGCGGAAAGATATATGCAGTAGCAACCATTATAAAGTATGTTCACCATATAGATAAAAGAGATCTAAATAACCTCAGGAGCAGATACAATAGTAAATGTAGTAAAATAATTAAGAAGTGATGACCTCTGTGTATTTTCCACTTTTGTTTTTAATGTATTTAATTAGGAGTTTATATAATTTAAATTTGTAATAATGGGTATATTTAACAATTACCTTGTAAAATTCCTGATAATTTAACCATCAGCTCTTATGGGCCAGAACAAGCGAATTCCAGTGTAACACTGGGAAAGTGGCACTCTCTGTACATAAAAATTTAATCATGTAGAGACCAAAACATATACTTCAGTGGAAAACAAAGTGCAAAGAAAGTTCAAGGAAGCAATCTACCTACTTTGAGTGTATGAAAACTAGTTAAAACGTATTCCACTTTATATTTGAAAATCCCTGTTAGTGAATTTGCCTACTAATCTTATTAATTTATATTACTTTGTTGTTGTTGTTGTTTTGCCAAATCACATACACATACATAATGACATCAAAGAATTAAAGGAGTGAGTAGATACTTGTAGACTTAAAATATTGTAAAAGGAAAACCAAATAAAGTAGGGCACCTGGGTGGCTCAGTTGGTTGAGTGTCCGACTCTTGATTTGGCTCAGGTCATGATCTAGCAGTTTGTGGGACATAGCCCAACATCAGGCTCCATGCTCCAAGCACGGAGCCTGCTTGCAATCTCTCTCCCCATCACTCTCTTCTCCTCCCCCACTCATGTGGGTGCGTGTGCTCTCTCTCTCTCAAAACAAATAAATAAAACTTAAAAAAAAAACCAAAGAATCAACATTTCCCAATACCCTAAACAAAATACCAATACTAAATACTTGATTATCTTAACTACTACATTTGACATGTGTAATAGGAATTTTAAGAAAAGTCACATTCCTAAGTTCAGGAAGCCTATGTATACAGTTTCATCATTTCCAAACAAAATACTAAGAAGGAAAACACCCACTTAGTAACTAGAAATTCATTTTATTTTCAAATTTGGGGGTTTTCTTAACCCAAAGTTTTTAAAAACTAAAAAATGATTTAAGAAACAATACTTTTTAAAATTAATTTTCTACCTTTTACCATTTTCTGTTTTCTGTAAGTAGGAAAATCAGATTTCAAATGTGACTGGAACTCCTGTAAATCCAAATGTATCTCAGTGATGTGCAGAACAAATATGTTCACTCTTAAACTAGATTTTTGGCATAATGTATAGTCAGACAAATAGATATAAATTCAGATCAATTCATATAAATTCATACAAGAGACATAACAGGAATTATGTGAGAATTAACCATGCCTATCATATTTTAAGTGTTTAATAAGTTATCTTTATGATCATAAATTTATTGAATGTATTTACTAACTTTCATTTTACAAGTTTCTGTTTATTTTCAAAAGAGCTCAATAATACCATATAATATGAAAATGCTAAATTCTTTTTCACATGTTGCTGAAATTCAAATTTTACTCTTTTACTTTGGAGTTACTCTACCACTAGCCTCAGCATAACATCTTATCATAATTTAGGGAAATAAGACTGGAAGTCCAAAGGCAGCCAAAACTAAATCCGTTTTTTAACCACATGCTTATGTGGAATCTACTTATATTTACTCATTTTTATCATCTTTAGAAACTTTAA
The DNA here is from genome assembly GCF_024362965.1 of Panthera pardus. Classification (NCBI taxonomy): domain Eukaryota; kingdom Metazoa; phylum Chordata; class Mammalia; order Carnivora; family Felidae; genus Panthera; species Panthera pardus. The sequence goes on along the minus strand of NW_026527013.1, from coordinate 133,006,725 downwards.
ATGTGTCTAAAAAAGATGGAAACTTGAATCATTAATCTACATTTTAATGTTTTCAATCTAATTTGTAATACACTTCAATTTATGTTTTCCCCAGCTACTTTTAGTTTTTCTATTGTATTTACTCACCTATGCTGGATTTTGAAAAGTTTGACAGCTATTAAAATAGAGAATATCAAAAGGGTTAGTTAGTGCCCTTATTAAATCCAAGAAGTCATTGAAATACAAAGAAAAAAATGAAATTGTTTTATTCCTGCTCAATTTATTGAGCAGAATCAGATTTTGGTTGAGATTGATATTCTAAGTAGTATTTTACATATCTATTCCATTTTTGTGTGTGTGTGTACAATGGTATTTTAAGCTACTTGAACTTGTTGATTTTAAAGCCAGTTTCTTTGAAAATACCTGAAAAATTAATGGCGTGGATCTTTTCAATGTAGAAACATACTTCACATTTCTTATACATTTTAAGTGACACTATCATTCTCTAAAAAATTAATTTTTACATGCAACTTCAATTGATGTAAGTTGTTTGTAAGATTATTTGTTGCAAGTATTAATTTTTAGTTGACAGAAGCCTCTTTTTTAAAAGTGAACTTTTAAATGATCTAAAAATAAGTATGCGCTAACACATGCATATTGTACACGTGTGAGTGTACACGTGTACCTGCATGCCCATATATGCACATACACACAACATATGCACACAATTCTAGTATTTGGACTCCTTTAGGATCCCTCCTAATCCTTAAAAGGTTTTCACACCTTGAAAAGCATTTTTATATCCCATTTTGTTCTCCACTATTATTAGAATTTGATACATGAGCCTCTTAAATATTGCTTTTAACTTTTTAAGAACCTTCGGTTTCTCCAGACTTGAGTTACCTTATTATACGATTTATTGAAGGCTAATAATTACTAGGACATGTGGTAGGCGGTTATCATAAGTAACATCACACCACCGGCTCTATGTACAAGCTACAATAGGGCAAATGGTACAATTAGAGGCACATTCATTGGTGCATAACAATAGAAGCCTAGTGACACTGCAAGATTAAGAAAAGGCTAAAACATCTTTAAAACTACTCATTACCACCAGTCAAAATGTGCATATTTGACCTTTATGGTAATCAGAAGAATCTCTGCTTATGCAGTAGGCGGCTAAATAATCGTCACTTTCGACACACAGTTTTCCTTGAAGTGACCTAAGGTTAACATGGTTGATCCTGAAGCCGACACAGACATTGCATCAACTCATCAGCGGTCACAGTGAAAGGCCACCATCTTCATCACGTAGGTTACAATGACAGGATAAAAAGACTATTGCAGATTTTTCTCTGCAAGAGATAGTAGGACTTAGATGTTGACTGTTCTGTACATTCGAAGGTTACAAAATTACTTGGAAACCTTCCCCTGAGGTGCAGCTTCAGTCTGTGGTATGATAATCATGCAAGTTGCATCAAAAATAATTGCTTAGTTTATTACCTTGTTGTCTTGTTGTATTAAAGCCGCTTGCTAAATTCAGAAATCTCTTACTCTCCATCTCTCTTCTTCCCTATAGGTCTACTATTAACCCTACCCACTTTAATTTGAATGTATTAACAGTTGCAATGAAGACTCTCAAAGCTTAACCGTTATCTCCAAATAAGATAAAATCTACGCTAGAACTAGAGCTAATGTAGCCACTCTGACATTTGAAAAAAATAAAGATCCCTTATCATGTGGAATAAATTAAAATGCTCCCTCAATGTCCCTCCCTCAAATAGTGCATCTGAAGCTTTAGAAATCTGTAGTTGGAATGGTTGTAATTCTTGACTAATGGACACTTAAAATCAAATGAAACTGATTTTTGTGTTGGAAAGCTCATCATTCTCCAATGTTCATAGTAAAGCATCATACCAAGTAACTACAAGATAATCATGTCGTTGATGTTATTTCCCTGGTGGTTTCGGAAAAGGATAATGTTCCTTTTAGAAACAGAATAATTTAATACTCATCAAAATTAGAGCAGGGGGATAAAACTTTTTTAAAAGGTAGCTAAAGTAAGATTTTTTTAAGGTATAAAGCCCAAAGTTCCCCAATATTTGTGGCTTGGTTGGGACTTAAAAGTAGTCATTCATAATTCCCCCTAATGCATACGATATTAATCTATGTGTACCTAGAAAAGCTGGCTACTTCCTTTACTTCAAAGTCATTGCCTTTGCTATGAGACCTAGAAAGTGCTTCAGGATTCATTATGACATGTGGAATATATAAGCAACAAGGCATGACAGGGAGTATGGTTATCATAAGATAATCACACCCCTGGGTCATTACAAAGCAAGAGGTGCAGTGGCGCACCTCTCATTCCCCCTGGGGTGTGATTACAGCACGAGAAGCACACTTCGTGCCATTACCTGATGGCTTTTATAAAAAGCCTTCATTGGGAAGAAAAACTGTGTTTTGGTGTTTTGTGGGGAGGGGGGGGCGGTGTTTTGGTTTGTTTTTCTTAAAGAAGACAAAATTGCCAGTTTGCAATGTTAACAGTAGTTTCAGCTAAACCAGACAGGCTATGAGTGTTAACCTGTCCCTTTATAATGTTCAGCTGCCAAGGCCAATCAAAATTCAGCACTTTAAGACAGAACCTATTTGGTGGTTGTGTGTTCAAATGATTCAACTTTGAGGAAAGGTGTACCATTTTCACAAAAAGTCTAATATCTAGGAACAACTATTGAAGGAAACGATTTGTCTCAAAAGTTATTTTGTCCAAATGGTAGAGTCAGAAGTTTACAGACTTGATTAAGCAAAATGCAACCTTAAGTAGTTGACAGGCAATAAGATATTCATATTTTCTAACTTTCTTCGTTTAGTCTCCCACCCAAATGCAGGTTACAACTCAATTTAGGGTGCTAGATTAGACACCAAATCCCACTGCTGTCATTCAAGTTATAGCCTAAGGGCCCTATTGTGATCTTACAAATGTACTAACATTAGAACTTTTTGCTTTATCCAATATTCTACCGTGTAAAAAAGGTGTAACCCCAACTAACAAAACTCATTGATAATCCAAACAATAATTATCTTACATAATTATAGTGCTTGCATACATTTTGAACATTTATTTTCATAAAATTCTTATGTGAAAGATAGTAGATATGATTATTCCCATTTTATAAAAGGATAAGATATGGTGTAGAAAAGCTAAATTCTGTGATTAACTCAGTTAACTGCAAACCTGGTATCCTAATTCCAAGGATAAACACATTTAAGAAAAAAACCTTAAGAATATTTACAGAAAATTGCCATGGGCAAATCTCTTAACCTTCTTTAGCTTCATTTTCTTCCTCTGTGAAATAAGAGTGTTAAAGAAGATGGTCTACATAGTACATCTCGAACCTGCCATTTTGAGGATCACTTTCCTTGTATAATAGTATTGTCATGGGACAGCTAACTTCAGGCAACTGGCTCCATCTTCCGAGACTGAATCTTCAGAGAGCAAGTAGTTTGAAAAACAAAAGGCATGCTGCTAATGAGAAAAGGAAATAGGTGAGAGCATAAATCCCTGAAAAATGAGAGCAATCTGACTCTGACATCTGTTACCACTCTATTCATTATTGTTGATTTATTTGATTTGATAGGCAAAGTAGTAACTGGTTTCATTTTTACCATGCCATGATTAGAAAAGATGATCTATTTGAAAAAATGATCTAGTTTGGGATAGATGACTAGAGTTAACTACAGTCCCATAGTGGAACATCAGATGAATTCCAAGATGATTTGTAGGAAAGCACAAATGCAACTCTAGAGTTAGAATAACCCGGAAGGGGCACTCTACTGTTTGACATCAAATTGTAATAATACCATATTGATGTTGAAAAAAACTCTTGCCAAAACAACATGTTCAACATTACTTGGTCAGCTGTCTGTTTCCACCAAGGAAACTTACATGTGTTTTTTGTTGGATTTGAAAGGAACGATGCCCTCTATGTCAAGATCACTCTTCACTGTTCCCAAGGAGGAAAATATTATTTTCTGTATGTTTTGGAGGAGGGAAATAGGGTGTTACCTCTATATTAGTCCTTTTTGCTTTTGCATAAAATGATGAAGATAATTGGTCAATCAATCATCATTGTGATCTATTTACTATACAAGTGTTCTGTCCCCTGTGGGTGTTTCGGCACAGATAATATACATTCGTGGGCATTGCTTCTTTTTACCTGACTTCAAGGCATTGGTGAAACCTCTCAAGGGGGTGGTACTTCACCCCTGAGCCACCACTACACATATATTCTCTTTTAGATAATGTCCCTTTTTTGGATCATAAAATTTCCCTCCATTAATATTTTTACAGAGAATACCAAGCACCTAGAATGCCATCTGTGCCTATAGCTAAGAGGTACTGGGTTGGGACTCTTTTACCCATCCTCACCATTGCTAGGGTTTCCATTTCATAGTTTTATCTTGTTTTAATCATAGCTTGTTACAAAACACTGCTATGTATTCCTGGCTTCTCACACAAAGTCAAAAGCTGCCTTTACCAACATTTCCAGAAGCGCCTACCTTTTCACTTTACAAGCACCTCTGAGTTGGGGATCCTCCATTCCATCATGAGAAAAGAGAGAAAGGAAGAAGGACCTAAAATCCGACACAAACTCTTTTCTTTCCCTGAACACACAACCGTTTCCACCTCTCTAACCTGCTTCATAGTGGGTCTGGGAAGGAATAACCATACCTGTCCTCTGGGAACGCTGTCACTCTACAAGTACTTTGTTGGGATATTTTGCATTGCAGTGAATATTTCTCTAAAATAAAAATTTGAAGCAAGTTGAGGATTTTAGTCTCAGGTGCAGACTATTTCCACTTACCCTCTGCTAGTCTTTTGAGGCAGTAGGTAACTTGGTGAGAGAAAAGTTCTTCACAGGTTTCATGCTTTGTGCATCACCCTAATAGGAAATATGGCCTGCCTTGTATGAATTTTTGGTCCTGGCTAATTCATCATTGGGTCCCTAAGACTGATATGAATAAGCAGCCCACTAAGAGGCTTCTTGAGTATATAGTCAAAGCAACTCTAGATCTGGAAACACAGAAACCTGACATGGGATAAGATGGTGTCATAGCCGCTCACCCATATTACTGGCCTAACTCAGTTTACATACTGAGAGGCCCTTGAACAAAGTAGACTCAAATGGACCTGTATTAATTATGCTGGAGAAAGGAAAACATCCAGTCCTTTCAGGATTGTTGGCCTGGATCTGTATAATCTCTAATTTCTGGGGATCCAGAATCCCAATATATAACATTAGTTAGAATGGAAATTTACCAGAGTCAGAGGAGAAATGTAATTTAAACCTGGAATTAAAAAAAAAAAAAAAGGTAACAGTAGAAGCTAATTTGAATGCAGGAAACCAACTAGCTTCCTGTACTATTTGTAGAAGTATATAGTTTTCTCACTTTCACATTTAAAAAATGGAAAATGTGTATTAAATGCCTTTTAAAAAGTTTGTACCTTCTGAGCATTTAATTACACCGGCTACAGTAGTGATTTAAAATCACAAGCTATAATAAAGTTTTGACTTGCATATATATTATTAAATCCAAAATCACTTAGAAATAGCATAAATGGTTAATGACCCAATGATAGTACATATATAAAATATCCTGTGATTCTAAAAGATAAATATAAAATATTTTAAAGTATATTATTCATTAAGTGGAAAAGTAGAGTATAAAATTATTTATGAATTTGGACCACAACAATATAAAAATATAAAAAAAAGTGTTCTAAATTTTGGCAGTAGTTATCTTTAGTGTAACTATTAATAAATTATATATTATTAAAGGTAATAGCTTTTCCTTGTTTCCCTCTTTTTATACTTTGTAGAATTTCTGATTTATTTTTAAAAGTTTGAATTAAAATTTATTTCTAATGAGTAAAGAATCTTAGCAAGATATAAGATGATTCTAATGTATTTTATTAATACAAACACTTAAAATACGAAATAAGCCATATATTTTGATTACCCAAATATGTTATTATATTCTGCAAATTTGTGATAATGTGTTGATTCACAGTAATCAATGCTTCAAGATTTCATAGCTGAATATAAGAGTCTACAGTTTTTCCCAGAGATGACAATGGTACCTAAAATATTTACAGACAGAAACATATGAGTTTGATGGCAATCCCAAGAGGCATATACTCTGCACTTACTCATGTGGAAGTATACTATTAAAATAAAAGTCCATTGATGAAAATTCAGTGAAGTTGTTAAGAAGTAGTCATCTGAATGGTCATATAAGTTGGTTTGATTGTTTTGGAAAACAACTTGATTATATACTACAAGAACTATAAAAATGTACTTCTGGACTTTGCTTCCAGTCCTGAGGAAGTAACAGAATTCTGACTTCTCACCATGAAAATACTAAAACACTGGAAAAATATGTGGAACAACTATTTGGGACAATAAGCAGGGAGTGCAGAACTAAGATTTCTGGAAAAACATATAAATTAAATGAGCTCTACGATCATCCTAGATTTCTGTGTAGAGGAAATTTTCAAATTCCACTTCAGGTAGAGAAAAGCAATCAAAGTCCAGTGATCCCTCTGAATTTAGAAGACTGAGACTGGGATTCAGGAATGTAAGGCAGCAGGAAATGGTAGAAAAGAGTATCTAGAAAAATGGGGAAAAAAGACTTTTAGGAATATGAAAGTGGGTCCCCTTGAGTCTTTGTCTGAAAACTAATCTGTATACAAATTGGGTGAAATTTGGCAAGGCAAAACAAAGAATAAAATCTGAAAAATGAATAATTACTAGGAATCTAGGAGCCAAAGAATTCCCAGAGATCACCCAAGGGAATCATGTGGCTCCCAAGCAGCCAGAGTGGAAATACAGGACCTTAGGTAGAGATTCAAGATGAATCTAAATTAGCTATAGAGAAAAGGTTACTGTAGATTTATCTTCAGAATGCTTTAAAACAAGCTTAGAAATAATCAAATTAATCTGCAAGCATGTTAATGTTAAGCCAGAACAAAGATCTTACTCTTTAAAGAAATACAATGAAATCTAGTACCCTTTAATAAAATTCACAGTATCTAGCATCCAATTAAATATTACTCTGCATGCCAAAAGCAGAAAAATAATGGTCAAATAAGGGGTAAAGTCAATTATTAGAAAACAAACTCAGAAAAGATTGAGATGATGGAATTAAAAGAAAAAAAAACTTTAGGGGTACCTAGATGGCTCAGTTGGTTAAGCGCCCAACTCTTGATCTCTGCTCAGGTCATGATCTCATGGTTCATGAGTTCGAACCCCCACATCACACTCTGTGCTGACAGTGCAGAGCCTGCTTGGGATTCTCTCTCTCCCTCTATCTCTCTACCACTCCCCAACTTAAACTCTCTCTCAAAATAAAGAAACTTTAAAAAAATTAAAAATACCTTCTAAAAAAAACTTTAAAAGCCCTATGATAAACATGCCCAGTAGTTCCAAGGATTAAGGCAAATAATGAGGAATGAGATGTGGAACATAAAAAAGCACCATATGGAAATTCTAGGAATGAAAAACACAATATCTGAAATGAAAATTTTGCTAGATGCTATTAAGAGACAAATAGAACCTGCAGAAGAAATGACTTGTAAACTTGAAGATACAGCAAGAAAAACAATGAAATAAACCATAAAGGGAAAATAGACTGAAAAAGTGCATAAAAGTTTAGTGATCCCTGAGATAACACCAAATAATCTAACCTATGTGTTAGGAGTCTGAGGAAGGGAAGGGGATATAGGATATTTGAAGGATTAGTGACTGAAAAATTTCCAAGTTTCATTAAAATAATAAGCATATAGATTATATAGATTCAAGAAGCGCAGTGAACCCAAAGCAGAATAAGGACAAAGAAAATCACAAGGGCTATCATAATCAAAGTACTTTTAAAACACATTTTTAAAAACTATTTTTTATTTTTTATTTTTTAATGTTTATTTGAGAGAAAAGGGGGGGGTGCAAAGAGAAATGGACACAGGCTCTGAAGCAGGCTCTGTGCTGATAGCCAAGAGCCCAATGTGGGGCTCAAACCCAGGAACCATGAGATCATGACCTGAGCCAAAGCTAAACTGACAAACCACCAGGCGCCCCTAAAAATATTTTTTAAAAAGTATTTAAACTAGCCAAGAGAAAGACACATCACATACAATGGAGCACATATAAGAATTATAGCCATTGTCTTGGCAGAAACTGGACAATAAATAATTTGATGGAACAACATCCTTAAAATGACAAAGAAACAAGCTGTCATCCTAGAGTTCTAATTCCATCAAAATATGTTTTAGAAGTAAAGGTGAATGAATACTTTTTCAGAAAAATAAAGGCAAGAGATTCCATCACCATCATATCTGTACTACAAAAAAAAAAAAGATTAGAGAAATTTTTTCAAGCAGAAAGAAAATAAAACCAGGTGTATGTTGGTATCTGGGATTTACACAAAAGAATGATGACCTTGCAAGAATGTAAATAAGTATGAAAGGGGTGACATTGGTTAGCAGATCTCTAGAATTTATAATAACTGCATAATTGAGACTTTTCGCCTGTTGATTAGCAACTCCACATTCCCCCCCCCCCCCACAGTCCCTGGCTACTCTCTGATTTTACAAGTTCGATTCTTTTACATACCTAATGTAAGTGGAATCATGCCATATTTGTCCTTTTGTGATTGGCTTCTTTAGGGTAATTCCTCAAGGTCCATCCACATTATTTATATGTCAGGGTACTGCAGAAGTTCCTTCTATATTTTGGATATTAATACCTTATCTGATATATGTCTTGCAAATACTCCAATCAAACGATGATTTTTTTATCTGTTAATTTTTTCCTTTGTTGTACAGCTTTTTAGTTTGATATACATAGTCCCACTTGTCTCTTTTGCTTTTTCTTACCTGTGCTTTTGGTTTAATGTCCAAGAAAACAATGCCAAGAACAACATTATGAAGGTTTTTCCCTATTTTTTCTTCCAGGGATTTTACAAATTTCAAGTCTTATGATTAAGTCTTTAATCCATTTTGAGTTATTTGTGTATAGAATAAAATAAGAGTTCAATTTCATTCTTCTGTATATGGATATACAGTTTTCCCAGCATCATTTGTTGAAGAAACTATCTCTTCCCCATTGTGTATTCTTGGTATACTGTGGTAGATCCATTGATTATACACACATGAATTGATTTCTATGTTCTATACTTTTCCATTGGTCTATATATGTGTCTTTATGCCATTAACATATTGTTATAATTACTGTATCTTTGTAATATATTTTGAATTCAGAAAGTATGATACCTCCAGCTTTGTTCTTTTTCAAAATCATTTTGGCTATCTGGAGCCTTTCATGGTTGCATATAAATTTTAATTTTGTTTGTTCTATTTCTGTAAAGAATGCCAATGTGATTTTGATAGTGGTTGCATTGATTCTGTAGATCACTTTGGGTAGTGTGTACATTTTAAAAATATTAAGTCTTCCAATTCATAAACAGAGGACGTCTTTCCATTTATTTGTATCTTCTTTAATTTGTTTATCAGTGTTTTGTAGTTTTCAGTGTATTTTACCTCCTTAATTTTATTTATAAGTATTTTATTATTTTTGATGCTTTTGTAAACTTGACTGTTTTCCTAATTTCTTTTCCAAATAGTTCATTATTAGTGTATAGAAACACAACTGATTTTTATATATTGATTTTTATCCTGTAACTTTACAGAATTCATTTATTACTTCCAACAGTTTTTTATAAACTCTTTAGAGTTTTCTATTCCTGTGATCTAAAAGCAGGATTAATTTGTTTCTTCCTTTCCAATTTGGATGAACGTTATCTCTTTTTCTTGCACAATTGCTCACGCTATAACTTCCAGTATTATGTTGAATAAAAGTAATGAGAATGGGCATCCTTGCCTTGTTCCTGATCTTTGCCACTGAGTATGATAGCTGTGGACTTTTAATTTTTTTTAACGTTTATTTATTTTTGAGACAGAGAGAGACAGAGCATGAACGGGGGACGGGCAGAGAGAGAGGGAGACATAAAATCAGAAGGAGGCTCCAGGCTCTGAGCCATCAGCCCAAAGCCCAAAGAGGGGCTCGAACTCACGGACCGCGAGATTGTGACCTGAGCCAAAGTCGGAAGCTTAACCGACTGAGCCACCCAGGCGCCCCAGCTGTGGACTTTCAAGCATGGCATTCTTTACATGGAGGAAATTTCCTTCTATTCCTAGTTTTACCTTGAAAGGATGATGAATTTTGTCAAATGCTTTTTTGGCATCTACTGAGATGACCATGTGATTTTTATCCTCCGTTCTGTTAATATATATCACATTAATTGATTTTCCTATGTTGAACCATATATACCTCCCAGATAAACCTCATTTGGTCTTGGCGTATAATCCTTCTAATGGTACTGAATTTGGTTTGCTAGCTTTTTTGTGTGTTTGTGGTTTGTGTTTGTTTGTTTTTTGGTGGTTTTTGTTTGGTTTTTAAGATTTTGGCATCTTTATTCATCAAGGATATTGGTCTGTAGTTTTCTTGTGGTGTTTCTGTTGGCCTTTGCTATCAGTGTTATGCTGGGCCCATAAAATGAGTTAAGAAGTGTTCCCTCTTATTTTTTTTTATAAACATTTAAAAAGGATTGGCATTAAGTTCTTCCTTAAATGTTTGATAGAATTAACAAGTGAATCTACCAGATCGGTCCTGAGCTTTTCTTTGTTAGGATGTTTTAATTACTGGCACAATTTCTTTATTATTTGTAGGTCTATTCAGTCTTTTTGTTTCTCCAGTATCCAATATGTGGTAGGTTGTATGTTTCTAGAAATTTATGAAATGTTTTCTAGTATATCCCGTTTGTTGGTATATACTTGTTCATAATAGTCATTTATAATCCTTTATATCTCTGTGGCAATAGTTGTGATGTCTCCTCTTTTCATTTTTTGATTTATTTGAGTTTTCTTTTTTTTTTTTTTTAATCTCACTGAAGGTTGGTGTATTCTGTTTATCTTTTCAAAAAACAAACTCTTGGGGCGCCTGGGTGGCGCAGTCGGTTGGGCATCCGACTTCAGCCAGGTCACGATCTCGCGGTCCGTGAGTTCCAGCCCCGCGTCAGGCTCTGGGCTGATGGCTCAGAGCCTGGAGCCTGTTTCCGATTCTGTGTCTCCCTCTCTCTCTGCCCCTCCCCCGTTCATGCTCTGTCTCTCTCTGTCCCAAAAATAAATAAATAAACGTTGAAAAAAAAAATTAAAAAAAAAAAACAAAAAACAAACTCTGGTATCATTGATTTTTCTATTCTCTATTTTGTTTCTGTTTCAATCTTTATTATTTTCTTATTTCCTTTTATATGCCAAATTTGGGCTTAGTTTATTATTTTTCTTATTCTTTTTGGTGTAAAGTTAGGTTATTTATGTAAGATCTTTTTTTTATTCATTTTTAACATTGGCATTTATTGCTACAAACTTCCGTCTTGGTACTATATTTGCTGCATGCTATTCATTTTTTTATGTTGTATATTCAGTTTCATTTGCCTCAAAATGTTTTTTAAAATTTTGCTTTTGACTTGTTCTTTGACTTAATTTCTACATATTTCTGAATTTTCCAAATTTCCTCCTGTTATCAATCTCGAATTTAATTTCTTTGTGATTAGAAAAGATACTTGCTATGATTTCAATCTTCTTAAATATGTTAAAACTTGTTTTGTAACCTAACACGTGATTTATCCTGGATAATGTTCACTGTGCACTTCAAAACAATGTGTATTCCGGTGCTATTGAGTGAAATGCTTTGTACATCTGTTAGGTCTATTTTCTTAAATCATGTTGTTCAAGTCCACTGTTTCTTGGTTGATTTTCCATATGGTTGTGCTATCCATTATTCAAAGTGAGATGTTGAAGAATCCTATTATGGTCTGTTGTAGTCTATTGTGGTGTCTCCCTTCCAGTTCTGTCAATGTTTGCTTTATATATTTAGGTGTTCTGATGTCAGATGCATGTAGATTTACAATTGCTTTATCTTCTTGTTGAATTAACCCTTTTATCATTATAGAATATTCTTCTTTGTCTCTTGTTTTTAACTTTACATATATTTCATCTGCTATAAGTATAGCTACTCCTGCTCTCTTTTGGTTGCCCTTTGCATGGAATATCTTCTTTTACCCCTTCACTCAGTCTGCATGTGTCTATAAATCTAAAGTGAATTTCTTTCAGACAGCAATAGTTGGATCTTGTTTTGTTATACCAGTTTAGCCACTCTGTCCTTTAATTGGGGAGTTTAATCTATTTACACTTAAAGTAATTATTGATAGAAGAGGATTTACTATTGCTATTTTGTCAACTGTTTACTGTGTGCCTTGTAATTATTGTTTCCCTTATTCTCTTGATGTCTTTATTTCATTGATTTTGTTTCATTTTTGGTATTGATATGCTTTAATTACTTTTTTTTGTGTGTAATTTCCATAAATATTTTCTTTGTAGACGCAGTAGGGATTGTATAAAATACCTTATAGTTTGAATAGACAATTTTAAGCTAACTTCTTAACTTCAGTTGCATACACTCTATATTTTTACTACTCCGCCTCCTACATACACACTTTATGTTATTGATGTCACAGTTTACATTGTGCATCCACTAACATTTTTAGTTATATTTATTTTAATACTTTTATTTTTTTGACTTTCATACTAGAATTGAAAGTGATTTACTAATAACCATTACAATAATATATTATTCTGCATTTGTCTATATATTTACCTTTATCAATGAGTTTTATACTTTCTTCTGCTATTGTGGGCTATATAGCATCCTTTCATTTCAACTTGAAGAACTCCCTTTAACATTTCTTGTGAAGCCGTTCTAGCGATAATGACCTCCATCAGTTTTTGTCTGGGAAAGCCTTTACTTCTCCCCCACCCCCCTTTTTTTTTTAAAGAGAACACTGGTGGGGAGAGGAGCAGAGTGGGGAACAGAGAGAGAATCTGAAGCAGGCTCCACATTCAGCATGGAGCCTAAGATGGGGCTCAATCCACAACCCTGGGTTCATGACCTGAGCTGAAACCAAGAGTCAGACACTTGACCAACTATGCCACCCAGGTGCCCCCTCCTTCATTTTTGAAGGGAAGTTTTGCCCAGATTTAATATTATTAACTGGTATTTTTTTTTTCTTTCAACAGTTTGAATATATCATTAAACTTCCTTCTGGACTTCAAGGCTTCTGCTGAAAATTCCACTACTGCATTATGGGGCTCAGTTGTGTGTGGTAAGTTGCTTTTTTCATGTTGCTTTCAAAATTCTGTTTTTGATTTTTAAAATTTCAATTATAACGTGTTTCCATGTGGATTTCTTTGGATTCATGATAGCCATGGGCTTCCTGAATCTGAATGAATGTCCTTTTCCTTCCCCAGATCTGAGAAATTATCAGCCCTTATTTCTTTGAATATGCTTTCTGGTCCCTTCCCTCTGTCTCCTTTGACTCTGCCACACTGTTATATTGGTCAGATTGATGGTGTCCTAGAAGTACCATTAGCTTTCTTCAATCTTTTTCATTCTATTTCCTTTTTGCTCCTCTGATCAAATAATTTCTAATGATCTGTGTTCAAGTTCACTGGTCTTTTCTTATGCTTGATCTTGTCTGTTTTTGAACCCCTTTAGTGAATTTGTACAGTTAAATTTTTCAGCTTCATGATTTCTCTTTTATACTTTAAAAAATATTTCAATGCCTTTATCAAAATTTTTACTTGGCTCGTGCATTATTCTCTTGATCTTGGTGAGCACCTTTATGATGGCTATTTTGAATTCTCTGTCAGGTCAATCACATAATTGTCTTTCATTAGGATCAGTTTCTGGACATTTGTCTTGTTCCTTTGTTTAGAAGATATTTCCCTGTTTCTTCATTTTTCTTGACTCTTTGTTGGTATCTGTGTATTAGACATAGCAGTCACTTTTCCCAGTCTTCACAGACTGGCCTCCTACAGGAGAATAACCACCAATCAGCTTGGCCAGAGATTCTGGGAATGTCTTTAATCATAATGGCAGTCCAACTTATTTTCTTTGTTGTTAAATGCCCCAAGTGTCTCAAGTAAGCTAGGTCCCATTAGCTCTTCAAGATGAGGGAGAATGAATCTAATTCCTCAAGCAACTCAGAAAAACTGGATCATTAAATGCTTGATCCAATTCTTTCCTTCATCTCAGGGAGAAACTGGGATATGGTGGGGGTTTTTTGTTTTTGTTTGTTTGTTTATAGGTTTGATTTTTTTACCTATTTGTTCTGTAGTGACCTAGAGAGAGGGGCTGTGGTGAATAAGTTCATGATAGATGAAAGTGCTGTATCTGCTCTTAGTGGCCCCCAGGAGACTAGGCTATGCTAGGTTTTGTCAGGTCTCCCAGACCAGCTAGAAAAAAGGGAAATACTCTGGGCATCCCCTGGAAAAGTTGAATCATTAGACACATGGTCCAATTCTTTCCCTCCCAAGGGAACAACTGGGAGCTGGGGTTTTCTGTTTGTTCACTGTCTACTGAGCCAGGGGGAGGGATTCCAGCCCAACTGGAATTCTCCCTAGCCCCAGGCAGCTAGATTATGCCAGGTCTCATTAACACTCCACAGTTGGTTAGACAGAAGCCAGTCCTCTGAGTATCTCCCAGAAAAGCTGAAGCATTGAACATGCAATCTCCCTTTTCCCCTCCACAGGATAAGGCTGAGAGCTAAGGGGTTTCATCCTGGTCATATGGTGCTGTCCTTGGAATAGAGCTGATGACAAAAGGGTCTTGAATTTCTCTACCAGTTCTGATATGGGCAGATTTACCCTCACCCAAGGTGTAGGGACCTCTCCCTGGGTTTCTTACAAAGGAAATTTGTCCACATATTGTTAAATTGATATGTTATTGGGGTAAAGGAGGGGTGAGGATTTCCTGTACCGCCATCTTGCTAATATCACCTCACAGATTTTTATAAGTAGTATTTCCATTTAAATTCAATTAAAATCTATATAATTTCTATTTCATTTTTCCTTGAACCTTAGGTTTCTTAAAAGTACATGTTGTGATTTGTATTTATATAAGGATTTTCTAGTTATCTTTTGTTACTGATTTGCAACTTAATTCCTTTGTAGTTTCAGAATATTAACCCTTTGAAATTTATTGAAACTGGCTTTATGGAATAGCATATAATTAATTTTGATAAATATCCCATATGTATTTGAAAGTAATGTGTATTCTGAAGTTGTTGGGTATAATAATCCACGTATGTCGGTTCGTATTTTTATTTTTTAAATGTTTTTTAGAATTTTTTAAATGTTTATTATTTTTGAGAGAGAGAGTCAGAGCACAAGTTGGGGAGGGGCAGGGAGAGAGGGAGACACAGGAACAGCAGGCTCCAGGCCCTGAGCTGTCAGCACAGAGTCTGAGCAGGGCTCTAACCCACAACTATGAGATCATGACCTGAACTGAAGTGGGAAGCTTAACTGACTGAGTCACCCAGTTGCCCCTGTCCGTTCATGTTTTTAAAAATTATGCTGTTAACAGAACAGATGAACATAAGGGAAGGGAAGCAAAAAGAATAGAAAAACAGGGAGGGGGACAAAACGTAAGAGACTCTTAAATATGGAGAACAAACAGAGGGTTACTGGAGGAGTTGTGGGATGGGGGATGGGCTAATTGGGTAAGGGGCAATAGGGAACCCACTCCTGAAATCATTGTTGCACTATATGCTAACTAATTTGGATGTAAATTAAAAAATAAAATTAATTAAAAAAATAATGTCGTTAAATCTTCTTTAGCCATAATGTGTTTTTTTTTGTCTGTTTGTTTGTTTGTTTTGTTTTTGCTTTTTTGTTGTTTTGGTCAACATGTTCTGTTATTGGTAGAGGCACACCAAAATCTCAAATTGTGAATTTCTCAATATTGCCTTTCATTCTCTGAAATCTCAAATCTCAAATTGTGAATTTGTCAATATTGCCTTTCATTCTCTGAACTTTGTTTTATAAAAAAAAAATAGGCTAAGCTGTTGCTACATATAAATTTAGAATAATTAATCTTCTCGGTATATTAAACTTTTCTTATGAAGTGTCTCTATTAGTCGTATGTTATTCTTATAAGTTTATTTATCTAATAATTGCATAGTTTCACCAACTTTCTCTTATTTGGTGATTGCATGATATATTTTCTCCATAATTTAAATTTCAACATTTATGTGTTGTATTTTAGATGTGCCTTCTGTAAGTAGTCTATAATTGTGTTTCTTTTGTTTTGAATTTTAATCTAATATATAGACATTTTTATTGGATAATTTAGCTATGCTATATTTAATGTAATTATTCTTACATTTGGGATAAATCTACCATATTACTATTTTCTTTGTATTTCTTCCACCTGCTCACTCACTCTCCTTTTCTTCTTTTGAATTGATAATTTGATACAGCATTTTTATTATTTAATTTACCTTGGAGCTTGTAATGCACATTCTTTACTAATCAAAGACTAAGGTAAATAAATTGTTTTATTTCTTTCCACCTGAAATAAGGGCATTAGAATACTCCTCTTTACCCACTCCAGACATACACATTTTTATCATGAGTTTTAACTCTTTATGTGCTTAAAATCCTGAAAGACATTATTATTATTGCTTTATATCATTAAAATTCATTTATACTTACATAGTTACATTTTTTTTTCTTGCCATTCTTTCCTATTTCTCTGAGCTTCCTTTGGAGCCTCTTCTACCTAAAGAATACTCACTAATATTTCATTTACTATAGGTTTACTGGTGACAATGTCTCCATCATTTTTGGTTTGTCATTTTTACCCATCTTGCTATCTAATAGGTTTAATATAAGGGAAATGCCTGTATTTTATTGTATGAATTTTGCTAGTATTATAAATGTATCTCTGCCCAATATACATAAATCCAAAAAACAACGGATATGATAGATTGTGAGTTGTCTAGCTCAAAAGTGTTTAATTCTTAATCATGTAAGACAGTGTAAGTTTAAAAGAAAAGAATTGGCCATGGAATAATAAGCCAGTAGTAGAGGATTATGAAGTAATCATCATTTTCAAGATGCTATAAATACTATCTGGAAATTAATGATGTAATGTGTAAAGGTTTTTAGGCCCAGCACAGAATTCAACAATATCCGGCTAGTCTAGTTGAGCAACGATTTATCTCCATGCTTATGGATAAAAATTGGACTTCTCACTAAACGGTGTGCCATCCAAAATTTGGTTTCTGAGTACTGTGCAAGATAATCTTGGAAAAGAATAGAATAGCAAGAGTCCACAATAGCTCTTTAGTATAAAATTAGAGGTCACCACTCCAAGCCTTCTAAGTCAAAGACAAATGTTAATGAGCATAATGTTGAGGCCAGACTGCAAGCCCGGCCTGACCTCATCAGTATAAATTGACTAAAACAAACATTATGAATATACCAATTCATAATTTGACATATTTTCTGTCTTTCATTTATACCTTATACCTTATTGCTGAAATAGTATGGCATTTATGTACTTGGTATTTTATATCATTCACATATTTTTATGAAAAACATGAACCACCATTACTCTGGGACTCCTGAAATCTCCTTGGCCATTCTTTATGTTGAATGAAGTATATGAAGCATAGAAACATCATATCAATGAGAGTTATACGTAAAATTAGTCAAACCAAACATTTTTTTGCTAAAGGCTCAAACTCACTTCCTTGCATTAAAGCTGTTTTCCTTTAATATATCAATGGCATAAAGAGTATCCATAATAGCACTGTAAAAAGGAGAAAAATGAAAACTAAAGAAAAGATTAAGTGTGCCCAGAAAAATGTTACCTGAAGTTTAAAGTTAGAAATAAATGTTTACTGTGACCTGACAAGATTGGAACATTTATCTGGGGAAGAATCATGTGAATAAACTGGGCACAATGAACAGAGTGAAGAATTTGCCTGACATAAATATTCATCAGAGGGTATCCACAGTGGCGGAGGCTCTTAACCAGGTATAAAACATGACCCATCCTTTACATAGACGTCAACTCTGTCCCCATCCACCCTAAAGTTTATGTTGCCCATTGCAGCAGGCATGGATGCTGGGCATGGTGCCAACAATATGAACTTCTCACAAAGGCTGATCTAGCACTCCTGGAATACCACAGCAATAAAGGCCAATGCCAGTTAAGTCCTTGATAGAACAGACTGACAGCATTGTTGGGGGCCAGGAGGGCAGTTTGGCCACCCAGTGGCAACTTGAATTGGACTTCTTTCAGATAGCCATTGGCATTTTGTCCTAAGCATTTTACATGCATATATACACTCCTTGATTTCACTGTATCTATTATTGCAATCCATGACTTCAGCTCTCTCTAGACCTCAATGTCATTATTCTCTCTTTTTGCACCTTCAGGACTAGGGTTGGTAATGGCTTCTGATTGCTACCTGTCCTTTGCTGTTTTGCCATTCTTTATTAGTTCCTTTAACCTTCACAAAGCTTTTTAACTAGCTCCTATATTCCATTCTGTCTGGTTAAAGCCTTTTTAGTTTGTTTATTGTTTCTCACTTAAGCTCTGACCAGTAATACTTGAGGTCATGAATGTACTTGTTCAGGTAGAAAATGTACCATAACATGAGAAGTAAACTGGGGAAAAAATCCAGGGAACAGGAAAAACATACATTCATACATGGATGGGGAAAAATCAGATTGGTAGAAGGAAAAAGGAGGATAGACCAAAATATAACAATTTCACAATGAAGATAGTGACATTGATACAGTCAAGATAAAGAACAAGAGGAGGAGTTAAGATTGTGGAGTAAAGTGGGGCTCCTGAGTTTGTCTCCTCTCTGAAACGCTAGATCAACAGCAAACCATTTTGAACAAGGAGTTTGATCTGAAGATTAATGCAACAGTCTGCATAGTTTGAGCCAGAGAACTTGACAGGTACACAGTGTGGAGAGGTGAATTGGAGGAGAGAAAAACTGCAGAACCACGGAGCATAGGGAGCCCTTTATGCTGAGAGAGGACACAGAAAGAGAAAGGGGGAGAGGGTGCATCAGGATTGCACAAGAAAAGCACTCTCCCCAAAAGTAGCTGGAGAAAAAGTGAGAGAGGAAGAGTAAAAATACTTGCAGGGAACTTGACAAGAAATCTGTTCCTCAAAACCATTGATGTGGAGGAAAGAGAGGGTTTCAAAATTACCAGGATCCTATAAACATTGGAGTGCAGAGTCTAAAGGTTGGGAGCTCAGTGCCTGGGAGTGCTCCAGTGAGGAAGTAGGACTAATCCCCAGGAGCAGGCAGAACAGTCTAAGGGGTTCATGTGCCACATGGAGAGAAGTAGTTACCCCGATTGGAGTGCATTTGGTAGAGGTCATATGGCCAGCCCATGGGCAAAAGTCCCAGAGGACCCCAGAGAGAGGCAACATTTACTGAACTTGGAACAAAGAGGCCAGAGTGCAGCAAAATATAGCACCAGCTGTGTGGTGTGATTTACCATAAACTCTGAGCCTCTGTTGCTGTGTGATTGCATGAATGTTTACTGGGACAAGCTGGCACCCAGCCATTGCTTAGGGAGACCCTCCCCCAGAAAATTAGCATGGGTCCAAGCTGTGGAGGTCTCTGATGTGTGGGATTTTGAAACACAGCTCTAACTGATATAAAATTCTGGAGGGAGGCACCACCTGGCAGGCAGATAGCTGGGTCATAGACAGGGTAGAGGTGGGGAGAATGGAGACCTGAGATAAAGGAGGGATGCTTGATCATAGGTCAGTGAGGGCATAAAGTTCCTTCATGAGAGACTAGGAGCTGGGTGAAGCTATGTTCACCCTAGCGTGTATATACATGGATCTACCCCAGTAGACTACACAGTGCCACCAAGTGGGAACAGAGCTATTACACCAAGCCCCACCCACCTGCACCCTGCAAGAACATCTCCCAGAAAACCAGCACAAATACCTTCCACCTGCCTTTTAGTCTATAGACTATAGTGTGCTCAAAGTTTCAATTCTAGGGAAAACTTGATGTAACTTCATTCGGGTTTCATTCTGTTTGCTGGTTTATTTGTTTGTTTTCTTCACTCCTGTTTTTGTTTATGTTATATTTTTTTCTTCTTTTATTTTTCTTGGATACAGAAAGCAAAATCTTTTTTATTTTTTTATTTCTTTTTATTTTTTCTTTATTTTATTATACTTTATTATTAAAAATTGTTTAATATTTTTTAACTTTTTTTCCTTTCTCTTTTTCTCTATTGTATCAAGCTTCTCTCAACAAGCAGATTGAAAAATACCTACGATGTAGCGTCCTTTATTTGATTTTTTGTTTCGTTTAAAAAAATTTAAAAATTTTTAACTTTTTATTTTATGAATTTTTTCTTCCTCCAAAATGACAAGATGGAGGAATTCACCCCAAAAGGAAGAACAGGAAGAAATGATGGCCAGAGATTTAATCAACACAAATATAAGTAAGATATATGAACTAGAACTTAAAACTACGATTATAGGGGCACCCAGTGGCTCAGTCGGTTGGGCGTCCAACTTCGGCTCAGGTCATGATCTCCCGGTCTGTGAATTTGGGCCCCACATCGGGCTCTGTGTGGACAGCTTAGAGCCTGGAGCCTGCTTCGGATTGTGTGTCTCCCTCTCTCTCTGCCCATCCCCTGCTCACACTCTGTCTCTCTTTTTCTCTGAAAAATGAATAAACCTTAAAAAAAATTTTAAATAAATAAAATAAAACCACGATTACAAGAACACTAGGTGGGGTTGAAAAAAGCATAGAAAACACTAGAGAATTGCTTTGTATGGAGATAAAAGAACTAAAATCTAGTCAGGCCGAAATTAAAAATGCTATGACTAAGATACTATCTCGAATGGATGCCAGAAGGCAAGCATGGACAAAGTAGAGCAGTGAATTAGTGATATGGATGATAAAATTATGGCAAATAATGAAGCAGAATAAAAGAGGGAAACAAAGGCAAAAGATCACAATACAAGACTTAGAGAACTCAATGTATTATTAAAAAGGAATAACATCTGAATCCTAGGAGTCCCAGAAATTGAAGAGAGGAAAAAAGGGCAGGTTTATGTGAGCTAATTATAACAGAAAATGTTCCTAATCTGGGAAAGGACACAGACATCAAAATCCAAGAAGCACAGAGAACTCTCATTAGATTCACTAAAAACTGACCATCACCAAGACATATCATAGCCAAATTCAGAAAATACACAGAAAAGGAAAGAATTATAAAAACAGCAAGGGATAAAAGTCCTTAACCAGGGCTCCTGTGTGGCTCCGTCATTTAAGTGTCTGACTTCGGCTCGGGTCATGATCTCAGAGTTCATGAGCCCCGAGCCCCATGTCAGGCTCTGTGCTGACAGCTCAGAGCCTGGAGCCTGCTTCAGATTCTGTCTCCTTCTCTCTCTGCCCTTCCCTGCTCACACTCTGTCTCTCTCTCTCTCTCATGGGAAAAAAAAAAACAACATTAAACATCTTTTAAAAATTAAAAAAAAAAAATGTCCTTAACCTACAAAGGAAGACAGATCGAGTTCACAGCAGATCTCTCCACAGAAACTTGGCAGGCCAGAAAGGAGTGTCAGGATATATTCAACATACTGAATTGGAAAAATATGCAGCCAAGAATTCTTTATCCAGCAGGGCTGTCATTCAAAATAGAAGGAGAGATAGATCTACAGACAAACAAAAACGAAGAAGTTCATGACCCCTAATCTAGCTCTGCAATAAATTTTAAGGGGGACCGTTTGAGTGGAGAAGAAAACAAAACAAAGCAAAACAAATCAGACCAAAAGCAACAAAGACTAGAAAGGACTAGAGAACACCACCAGGAACACCAACTCTGCAGGCAACACAGTTGCACTAAATTGATATCTTTCAATAATCACTCTAAATGTAAATGGAGTAAATGCTTCAATCAAAAGACATAGGGTATCAGAATAGATAAAAAACCAAAACCCATCTGTATACTGCCTACAAGAGATTCATTTTAGACCTACAGACACTTGCAGATTAAAAGTAAGGGATGTAGAACCATCTATCATACTAATCTCAAAAGAAAGCTGGAGTACCCACGCTTATATCAGACAAACTAGATTTTAAACCAAAAACTATAACAAGAGATGAAGAAAGGCATTATATCATAATTAAGGGTCTATCCACCCAGAAGATCCAACAATTGTAAATATTTATGCCCTCAACTTTGTAGAACCCGAATATATAAATCAATTAATCACAAACATAAAGAAACTCATTAGTAATAATATCATAATAGTATGGGACTTTAACATCCCACTTAGAGCAATGAACAGATCATCTCAGCAGAAAATCAACAAGGAAACAATGTCTTTGAATGACACACTGACCAGATGGACTTAACAGATATATGCAGAACATTTCATCATAAAGCAGCAGAATATACATTCTTCCTGAGTACACATGGAATATTCTCCAGAATAGATCACATACTGGGTCACAAATCAGCCCTCAAAAGGTGCAAAAGGATTGATATCATACTATGCATATATTCGGACCACAACGCTATGAAACAAATAGCAAATAAAGCCCAAAAACAGCAGAACAAGGGAAATAATAAAGATTAGAGCAGAAATCAATGATATAAAAAAATGGTAGAACAGGTCAACAAAACCAGGATCTGGTTCTTTGAGAGAATTAAAAAATTGATAAATCCCTAGCCAGATTGACCAAAAAGAAAATGGAAAGGACCTAGATAATTACAATTGTGACTGAAAGAAGAGAATTCACAACCAACACCACAGAAATACACACAATAATAAGAGAATATGAGCAATTATATGCCAGCTAATTGTGCAATCTGGAGGAGATGAACAAATTCCTAGAAATATATAAACTACCAAAACTGAAACAGGAAAAAATAAATTTGAACACACTCATAAAAAGTAAAGAAATTGAATGAGTAATCAAAAATCTCCCAACAAACAAGAGTCCAGGGCCAGATGGCTTTCCAGGGGAATTCTACCAAACATTTAAAGAAGAGTTAGCACCTATTCTTTTGAAGCTGTTCCAAAAAATAGAAATGGAAGGAAACCTTCCAACTCATCTATGAGGCCAGCATTACATTGATTCCAAAACTAGACAAAGACCCCACTAAAAAGGAAAACTACAGACCAATTTCTCTGATGAACATGGATGCAAATTGTCAACAAGATACTATCAAACTGTATCCAACAATACATTAAAAGAATTATTCACCATGATCAAGTGGGACTTATTCCTGAGCTACAGGGATGGCTCAATATCCATTAATCAATCAATGTGCTACATCACATTAACAAAAGAAAGAATAAGAACCACATGATCCTCTCAATAGATGCAGAAAAAGCATTTGACAAAATACAGAATCCTTTCTTGATAAAAACTCTCTGGAAAGTAGGGATAAAAGGAGCATATCTCAAGATCATAAAGACCATATACAAAAGACCCACCACGAATATCAACCTCAGTGGGGAAAAACTGAGAGCTTTACCCCTAAGGTCAGGAACATGATAGGGATGTCCACTCTCACCACTGTTGTTCAACAGAGTGTTAGAAGTCCTAGTCTCAGCAATCAGAAGACAAAAAGAAACAAAAGCATCCAAATCACAAGGAAGAAGTCAGACTTTCACTCTTCACAGATGACATGATACTCTACATGGAAAACTCAGAAACTCCACCAAAAAGCTAAAACTGACCCATGAATTCTGCAGAGTCACAGGATATAAAATCAATATTCAGAATAAATAGTGAAGCAATAATGAAGCATCAGAGAAATCAAGGAATCTATCCCATTTATAATTACACCAAAAACCATAAAATATGTAGGAATAAACCTAACAAAAGAGGTAAAAGATCTGTACACTGAAAACTATAGAAAGTTTATAAAAGAAATTGAAGAAGACACAAAAAAATGGAAAAACATTACTTGCTCATGGATAAGAGGAACAAATATTGTTAACATGTTGATACTCCCCAAAGTAATCTACATATATAATGCAATACCTATCAAAATAATACCAGCATTCTTCCCAGAGCTAGAACAAACAATTCTAAAATTTGTATGGAACCAGAAAAGTCAAAGCAATCCTGAAAAAGAAAACCAAAGCTAGAGGCATCACAATTCTGGACTTCAAGCTGTATTGCAAAGCTCTAATCATCAAAACAGTATGGTACTGGCACAAAAACAGACACATAGATCAATGGAATAGAATAGGGAAGCCAGAAATGGACCCATAAATGTATGGCCAACCAATCTTTGACAAAGCAGGAAAGAATATCTAATATAAAAAAGACAGTCTCTTGAGTAAATGGTGTTGGTAAAACTGGACAGCGACATGCTGAAGAATGGACCTGGACCACTTTCTTACACCATACATATAAATAAGAAAATAGATGAAAGACCTGAATGTAAGACAGGAAGTCAGCAAAATCCTAGAGGAGAAAACAGGAAGCAACCTCTTTGATCTTGGCTGCAGCAACTTCTTATTAGACATGTCTCCAGAGGCAAGAGAAACAAAAGCAAAAATGAACTATTGGGACCTCATCAAGATATAAAGCTTCTGCGCAGTGATGGACACAATCAACAAAACTAAAAGACAACCAATGGAATGGGAAAAGATATTAGCAGATGACTTATTAGATAAAGGGTTAGTATCCAAAATCTATAAAGGACTTATCAAACTCAATACACCAAAAAATAATCCAGTGAAGAAATGGGCAGAAGACACAAACATACAATTGTCCAAAGAATACATTGAGGTGGCTAACAGACATATCAAAACATGCTCAACATCACTCATCATCAGGGAAATACAAATCAAAATCACATTGATATACCACCTCACACTGGTCAGAGCGGCTAAAATTAACAACTCAAGAAAAAACATATTTTGGTGAGGAGGCAGAGAAAGGAGAACACTTTTGCACTGCTGGTGAGAATGCAAACTGGTCAGCCACTCTGGAAAACAGTGTGGAGATTTCTCAAAAACTTAAAAATAGAGCTACCTTATGACCCAGCAATTGCACTACTAAGTATTTATCCAAAGGATCCCAAAATGCTGATTCGAAGGGGTACATGCACCCCAATCATTATAGCAGCACTACCAATAATAGCCAAATTATGGGAAGAGTCCAAATGTCCATCGACTGACAAATGTATAAAGAAGATGTTGTATGCATACAATGGAATGTTACTCAGTGATCAAAAAGAATGAAATCTTGCCATTTGCAGGAACATGAATGGAACTAGAATTTATTATGATAAATGAAATACATCAGTCAGAGAAAGATAAACATCATATTATTTCATTTATATGTGGATTTTAAGAAAGAAAAGAGATGAACATAGGGGAAGGGAAAGAAAAATAAGATAAAAAGAGAGAGGGAGGCAAACCATAAGAGACTTTTTTTTTTAATATTTTTATTTATTTTTGAGACAGAGAGAGACAGAGCATGAGTGGGGAAGGGGCAGAGAGAGAGGGAGACACAGAATCTGAAGCAGCTTCCAGGCTCTGAGCTGTCAGCACAGAGCCTGACGCGGGGCTCGAACTCACAGACTGTGAGATCATGACCTGAGCTGAAGTCGGACGCTCAACCAACTGAGCCACCCAGGCGCCCCAAGAGACTCTTGAATACACAGAACAAACTGAAAGTTGCTGGAGGGGTGTTGGGTGGGAGGGATGGGCTAAATGGGTGATGAGCATTAAGGAGGGCACTTGTTGGGATGAGCACTGGGTGTTATATGTAAGTGATGAATAACTAAATTCTATTCCTTAAACCATTAATACACTATATGTTAACTAACTTGGATTTAAACAAAATTTTCAAAGAAGAACAATTTCATTATCACAAGGATACCTCCTATTGTCCTTTTGTAAATACAAACACTTATTTTCCACCCCCACGCCTCCTTAATTAATGATAACCACTATTTTCTATTTTTAGAAATTTGCCATTTTAAGAAGGTTATGTAAATGGAAAAATATAGCACATATAACCTTTATTATAAATATAAACCTTTCAGGATTAGATTTTATCACTCATGTAATTTTCTCAAGATTTATCCAAGTTGTTTTATGTAGAAATAGATTGCTAGTTTTTATTCTTCAGTAATATTCCAACAATTATAATTGTTGTTTAATTGTTTAACAATTCACCTTTGAAGGATATCTTAATTGATTCTGGTTTGGTGATAATAGAAATAAGGCTTCTATGAACACAGATTTTTATGTGAACATGAATTTTTATTTTTCTGGAATTAATGCCTAAGATTGTATTATGGTTCTGGGTTATTTGTAGCAGGATTTTTAGTGTCTTAAGAAGCTGCCAAACTCTTTCAAAATGGCTCTACCATTTTACATTCCAACCAAGAATGTATGAATAATTAAGCTTCATTACATCCTTGTCAGTAATTTGTGTTATTACTATTTTGTATTTTAGCCATTTTGATATATTTAATGATAATCTCACTGCAGTTTTAACTTGAGCTTCCTTAATGGCTAATAATGTTTAATATCTTTTCATGTACTTATTTGCTATCTGTATACCTGTTTCAGTGAAATGTTTGTGAATGCCTTTGCCCATTCTAATTGGGTGATTGCTTTTTACTGTTGAGTTTAGAGTGTTCTTTATATATTCTAGATATTAGTCCTTAATTAGATTAGTTGTTTGGAAATATTTTTCTCTCAGTCTGTAGCTTGTTTTTGTTTTGTTTTGTTTTATTTCATTTTTTTAAGATTCTTCAAAGAGTCGGGGTGCCTGGGTGGTTCAGTTGGTTAAGTGTCTGAGTTTGACTCAGGTCATGATCTTGCAGTTTGTGAGTTTGAGCCCCATGTGGGGCTCTGTGCTGATAGCTCAGAGCCTGAAGCCCACTTCAAATTATGTGTCCTCCCTCCCTTTCTGCCCCTCCCCCTCTTGTGCTGTGTGTCTCTCAAAAAAATTAAACGTTATTTTTTTTAAAAAAAGGTCTTTCATGGAGTAAAGGCTCTAAATGTTAATGATGGATAACATATAAGTTTTCCATTTTATAGATTGTGCTTTTGGTGTCAAGTCTGGGATCTCTTTGTCCAGCCCTAGATATTAAAGATTATCTATTTTTCTTTTAAAGTTTTATAATTTTACATTTCACATTTAAGTCCATGATATATTTTCAATTAATTTTTGTAAAAGGTGTGAGGTGTAGGTTAAGTTTTTTTCTTTCTTTCTTTCTTTCTTTCTTTCTTTCTTTCTTTCTTTCTTTCTTTTTTTTTTGTCTTCTTTTCTCTTTTTGCATAGAGTGTCCAATTGCTACAGTACCATTTGTTGAAAGGCCTTCCCACATTGAATTGCTCTTGTACTTGTGTCAAAAATCAGTTGGCTGAGGGGCACCTGGGTGGCTCAGTCGGTTGGGCGTCCAACTTCGGCTCAGGTCAGGATCTCGCAGTCCATGAGTTCGAGCCCCGCATCGGGCTCTGGGCTGATGGCTCAGAGCCTGGAGCCTGCTTCCGATTCTGTGTCTCCCTCTCTCTCTGCCCCTCCCCCGTTCATGCTCTGTCTCTCTCTGTCTCAAAAATAAATAAAAAACGTTAAAACAAAAATCAGTTGGCTGAACTTGTATGGATCTATTTTGGGGATTTTTTTAATGTCCCATTTCTCCATGTCTGTCTCTCTACCAGTACCACATATTATTGATTACTGTAGATAGATAGGTCTTAAAATTGAATAGATTGATTCCTTTCAATCTTTTCTTCTTGTTTTAGTTATTCTAGTTCCTTTGTTTTTTTTTTTTTTCATACAATATTAGGGTAATCTGTTTTATATCTATAATAAGTCTTGCTTGCATTTTGATAGAAATAACGTTAAGCTATATATCATTTTGTGGAAATTTGACATCTTTACTGTGTTTAAAACCTACTCTGTGAAAAACATTCTGGAAGGTCCTGTAAGCCTGCATAATCATTTATAAGTGACTTTATTTTCATCAGAAGTTGAACGCAGAGTCTAATCAAGGCAATGACACACCCAAATAAAAAGATAGAAAACAAGATGGGAGTTAATTAGTAACATGCCAGAATATTTCAAGAGGGCAAGGTAAGTTACAGGTTAAGAGTCTCTGAAATTCAGCTTATTCCTCTTTGGTTTCACTGACTTCTCTTTTTCCATGAATATACCAGATTTTTCTCTACTTAGGGTATTTGCATTTGTCATTCCCTAAAAAACTCTCCTCCCAGTCTCTGTGTGGCTGCTTTTCTTGCATTTAGTTAATTCAAATGCCCCTTCTGCAGTGAGGTTCTCCCTGATTACAAAATCTAAGTGACCCTACCAGTCACCATACATGAACATATTTTATTTCTTTTATAGCACTTTCACTATCTCTTTTTAATAGTAGCACTATGTCCACTGTCACCCAAAATTACTCAGTAGACCATGATTCTTTGAGAGCAGGGGTCTTGTTGGTCTTGTTGGTCTTGTTCACTATGGTATCCTCTCTGTCTAGCACCGGGCCTTACATAGAGTGTTGTGTCATTTTTTGTTGAATGAAATAAGTAGGTACTGTTTGTCTAGGCAGAAAAGACATAAGGCAATTCGAAGGGACTATACGGCTAAGTCAAATACTGGGTGGTGAAAATAATGTTTTGAGCGCCCGTGATCAAGCAGTATAAGGAGGAAAAGGGATTTGTAGTGGGAACTTTATTCCCAGTTGTGGAGGGCTTTCAAACTCTAGACTGGTGATTTGACTTTCTCCTGAGGGTGATGGGGATGCTTTTAATAAGGTTAATATAACAATATGCTCTACTTTAAAAGTTAAGAGGGAACAATACAACAAATTGGGCTAAGAACTGGGAGCTCACATAGAAGCACAACATCAGTTGGCAATAATGATTGTGATAATACTGGTGTGAGGTAAGAAGACCCAGAAGGTGGTGGTATCAGCCATCATGGAAAGAAGACTCACCTTAGGGAAAACTTGAAAAGTTTAGTTTTTTTCAGCTGGGCTTGCTTAACAGTCTCATCAGTTAAGAACCACGGTACTGATGAATTTGAGAGATAATTTGCTAACTCTTCAGGTCATCTTTCTTTCATTTGTGTTTGCAAATATGTTCCTCTTGTCTCGAGATATTTTCACATGTAAAATGATTCTACCTGACTGTTAATAAACCTGGTTCTTTCCGGTTTCATTGTATACAAAGTCATTTTCATGTTAGTAGGATTGTTTTTCCATTTTAGAGCTGGCGAGAGTGTTTGTTGAATTGATCTCGAAAAGGCAATTTTTTCGAAATTGAAACAAATCATGTGAACTTTATTTACTTCTAAGCACTCCACTGTGTCCTATTGAGAATATTTTGTACAGTTTGTCCTTATTCTATTTTAGTACATCATTTGACTGAAAATGGGAAATAATGCTCACTGAGGTCCCTGATCTTCTGTCCCAGGAGGTTTTGTGGCTCATTGTTCATTTTGCTCAATTTGTGCCCCCGCAGTTGTCTATGGCAGTCTTACAATGTAGGGTCAGCTTAGGATAGCAACAAAAGACTTTTCTTATAAAGACCTGTTCCTATAGCTCTTCTGTTTTACTCACGCCCCAAACACAAATTCCAAAACCATCTACCGGCATTAGGATTTCTAGGCCAGAGTCTTTTTTGCTGCGAATAATTGCCATGATTTTCAAGGACTGTTCTGTATTCTTTTCAGTCAGTTCTTAAACCTGGCAGAACCCTGCTCTTTGATACTGACTACCAAGAAGCAGTTGCTGTAGGAAAACCAAATAGTCCTGACATCTCTACTTACCAGGTTTCACTTACAGTTCATTTCAGAGTGTGACAATTAGAAGGAACAAGGAAGGGCTTTATTTTGTTTTTCCAAACTCATTTCAAGGAACACTACACACAGCCTGCCTACAGGGTTGTTTGGTTAAAGAAAATGTTTCCACTCCTATTACAGTTGCATTGTAATGGAAAATTGCTCCGGGTGCCAAGCCAACCAAGAATGTTGACATCACCAGAGAAGACCCCTGCACTTGACTACTGTACGTTTTTACTTACTTCCAATATTTCAGCCACAAGTTATAAAATGTAGCAGGCCTCTGGAAGTAGAGCTGAAGCAGTCAAGATCAATTTATCGCCCACTCTGTGTTGATAGGCAACAAGATGCTTTCTGAAATGTAAGGTAAATAGTTTCACATGGGGATGAAGCAAGGCAATCCTTTAAGAATTTGGCTCACTGGCCTCAGATTCACACCTTTGCTCCGAGATTTGCTCTTGAGAGTATTTGTGATGCTTATTAAAGTTGACTTGGAAGGTTAAAAAGACCAACAGAGACACTGTCGCTTCTAGGGCTGTTTTGACATCTCTTACTGGAGTCTCCTATAAGCTAGTATTAGAGATATAATTACTTGTACATATTGCTAGCCAAATTACAGTATACCTCTCGTTCACTCCCACACTGGAGAAAATTGAAAACTTCTGGCAAGGAAATTATTATATAAGAATTTGTGTGGTACAAACTAATCCAAGAAATGAATGATTCATCTTCAGTGTGCATGAAAGACACCATATTAGTAGTCAAATACATAAGTAACAGAAATGATCTTGTACCTATATGTGGCTTTATCCAGATATATCAGCCCCTGGAATCATACATATGAATTCATAGGGATAATGTAATTATAAAACATTCATTATGGTTTTATTGTACGAAAGTGTAGAAATTACCTCCATAGTCAAAGTTTAAGGTAACCCCCCCCCCCCATTCAAATAAAAGGTTTGGCTTCTCCTTTTAGAGGGATTTACAGTACTCATCAGCGGTATAGTTCACATTAGCATCCAGTGACATTGCTTTGTCTGTATATATTTCTAGCTGTCAACAGAATGTCCTGAGGCAATTGCATCCTGATTCTATAGCTATCTTCTATTCTTTTATAATACACAAGGGTCTAATTTTCCATCAGCAAAGCATGAAATCATGTAAGAATGCCACATAACCGGCATGTGCAAACAAGTAGCACTTTTTCTACACATAAAAATGCTTCATAAAATAACAGATAAATTAAATCTTCTTGTTCAAGTAAGGAGCTTGGAAATCAAGACCTTTTCTACAAAATTAGAATTTTCTGTACAGAGCTGACAGTGTCATGTAATTCAACTAAATTTGTTCACCACCTTACATGTTAATATGTGTGACCATATCATTTTTCTTTGATTTACAGTGGAACTGTTTTATATCAGGAACGCTTTATGGTTACAGATAACAGGCATGTTAACTTCATTAAGATCGGTATTTAGCAATTATCAAATTAACAGAGTGATGACTGGAGGATATGACTTGTATCCAGCTATATTAGCTTTAACACTCATTCAGCACTGTGTAGTAAAAGGACATAGGAACCAAGTGTTCTTCTTTATTTATTCATATTTTGGGTACAGTGGGACAGGCAGTCAAAGTAAACATGAATCCTCAAAAATGACATTATAAAATATACTAAACGATGCATTCAAGATTCCTCTTCCCTCTCTGGAACGTATCTAAGTTTGACAAACTGTTTGAAATTATCAATTCAATGATGCCCTTAAAAGGGCTAGCTTTGGCGTATATTTAAAATACATTCAAGACATATGTCTCTTCTGCTGTAAGAACTACAGAAAGCTCGGTTTCACATCAGCGAGATGACTGAATCTGCTTAAATTATCATTCTCTATATGCATCTCATATTTCTACAACTTCAGGGTATTTTTAAACACTTTCTACATAATGTACAATTTACTTAGCACGTGGCATTCATATGTCTAGCTGTAAAATAACTTGTTGTAATTTAAGCAAACATGTTTTAAATAAAAGGTAGCTAAGGCTTCTAATCTCTGATGTATTGAGTGCATGAAAGCTTCCATTAAAATGGATTTCCCAGGCAGCCGAAGACTGTAAAGGTTCCCCTTAAGAAATATATTAATCTATGGTTTACCCTTGTGTGTTTCAACAAAATTCTAATAAATTAGCGACTGACCAGTGTCACCAATGACGTGATGCTATTGACAAATTAGACTGTAAACAGAGGGCAGAAAAGAAAATTGTATCTACTTTTTCCTCCAAAACCCTTTTTGCTTACTTACGAGTTTCAAACATTAACAATCAGTGAACAGCGATGTTTCAAATGCTCTAAAAAATAGATTTAGTGAGTTGTAGTTGACGTGGAATATACCTATGTACTTAAAGGGCACAATTTGATAAATCTTGACATATGTGTACTTTGGTGAGATTATTTTCACAGTCAAAGTGATAAACATATTCATTACCCCCAAAGTTCCCTGGTGCCCCTTTGTAACTCCTCTCTGCTATCCCTTCCTGCAGCATCAGTGTGTTCTCAGGTGTCTGAGTACCAGAATGTTTCCCAAGTATGCCTCTTAGATGGCATAAATAAAATGCTTCGTATAAACATTCGCTTTCTGTTGCTGTAAGTTAGTTTGCATTTTTTAAGAATTTTATATAAATCGAATCATACAGTATATACTCTTTTTTTGGCTGGCTTCTTTTTGCATATTTTTGAGATTTATTCATGTTATAGCATATATCACCAGTTTATTCTTTTTATTGCTGTGTAGTGTTCTATTTTATGGACAGGCCACAGTTTGTTTATCTCCTCATCTGTTGTTGGACATTGGGTTGTTTCCAGTTTAGGGCTGCTAAACAAAACTGCTCTGCAAGTTTTGTATAGACATATGCTTTCATTTTCCTTGTGTAATTGCCTAAACATGGAGTAGCTGAATCATAGAGTAGGTGTGTGTTTAACTTGTAAAGAAACTGCCAAGATATTTTCCAAAGTTGTTAAAACATTTTATGTTCCTGCTAGAAGTGCATGAGATTTAATTCCTCTACTTCCTGACCAATACTTGGTACGGTCATCTTTTTAATTTTAGATATTCTCATAGTGGTATAGTGGTACCCTGGTGTGATTTTAATGTGCATTTCCCTAATGGCTATGCTGAACATTTTTTTTATCTGCTTATTTGTTATCCATGTATCTCTTTGATGAAACATCTGTTTGAATCTTTTGCCCATTTTTTTAATGGATCATTTTCTTAATTCTGAGTTTGAAGAGTTCTTTATATATTTTGGATACAAGTATTTTTATCAGTGTTGTGCCTTGTTAATATTTTGTCTCGGTTTGTGGTAATGAAGACAACTTTGGTCCAAAAGAGTCATGGATGTGACTTGGAAATGCTTTTGAGGTTTAGTTCTTGGCAGGATACTAAACTCAACTTTCCTTTCAAGGGTCATTCTAATTAGGCCAACAGGCACTTTCTGCTACCTTCATATCCTGGAAAGAGTCTTGAAATGGCAGAGACTTTTTTCTTCACCTTTAATAAAGATGGTCAGCATCATACTTAGATCCGTTTAAAAAAACGGGCAAAAGATTCAAACAGATGTTTCATCAAAAAGATATATGGGTAACAAATAAACAGATAAAAAATGTTCAACATAGTCATTAGGGAAATGCACATTAAAATCACACTGGGGTACCGCTATACCACCATGAGAATACTTAAAATTAAAAAGATGATCATACCAAGGAGTCATAAGACTCCTTATTTTATTTTCCCACCAAATCTTACTTTTCTATTAAAAGCTTCAGTGTCATTGTAATTTGTTGTTACCACATATGTGTCTACACTAGACTTGTGTGTTTCGGGGGGTGCCCTGATTTTTCTAACAAAACTGTGAATCTCCATGATCCAACCTGCCACCAGCAGGTGCTCAACAGGTTTGTAGTGAAAGAATTAAAAGGATCTCTTCTTGTCTTGCCAGTGCATGTGGCAGAAATCTGACACTTTCAACTTCCTATTTATCCCTCCAAGCAGCAGCTAAGTGGCATCAGTCCTAGCCACTGAGTAGTAACCCAAGAAGAAAGTGGTTGTCTAAAGTCCGGAAGTGGCTGTTACTGTGATCCTCATCAATAAAGAAAATTCATGTCCAACTCTTAAATAAGTACTGAATCAGAATATAAAGTGCTATAAAATCTTTTGTACCCTGAATACCAGAATTGGGCTCATCTAAGGAAGAGGAAACGATGACATTTTTGTCCTGTGTTGAAAAGCAAGTTTCTGAAGATTGCGAACATTCTCTTCCATAAAGTCTAGGAATTCTGGGTATTATCTTCACCAGTAGCCAGATTTTCCACAGCCATTGCTTTTAAATTTTTTTAGTTTTTACTATAGGATTTGTTCCATCAAATGGGCACCAACACAAATGCCCGGTGGCCTTTTTTTTAACCAAAGAAGGATGATATGTGTTGACTACTACATAGGTACCACTGCACCTGCAGTGTCCATCCTGTGGGTCACAAATCCTCTTGAGTAGGGAGGAGTTATGAAATGATTACAATGGATACAGTGAGCCGAAGGTCTCCCAAACATGACCCACAGATAGCATAATAAAATAATTGTGGATGTATTCATGTTCTGTTATACACTATATCCCTCAGATATATGTAAATGCTGTTGTAATGATAAAATAAAGTTAGAAGTATCATTGAAATTGAAAGCCATTTTTTGTCACCATGTTTTTTAAACAATGCAAATGGAAGACACAACTACTATCTAATGTAAACCCTTGATTTTTTCCCTCTAAAAGAAAGCTTTGTCCTGAAAGTAGTTGATGATCATGCATGGACATATTAAAAAGCCCATTGTTGTCTTTATCAAATGTAAAGTTGTCTCCAGATTTTAGATAAGGACAAATAGCAGTGTAGTAAAGGCACCTTTGATTGGAAAAAAATACATACTGAGCATTGTTAATGGAGCTCTGGCTAATCTGGCATAAACATCATGAGATAGAGACCTTTTATCTCTAGGAAAAGAATATGGCGTTTAAAGAAATAGATTAGGGGAAAAGATTAGGCATTTTAAAGAGCTAATAATTGATTCATCAATTGATGAAATAATCAATATACTGGTCAAAATGTTAATTTAGAAAATATTATAAACCTTGGACACCAAAATAAAACCTTGCACATCTGCCATTGAGTTTCTCATCATTTATTACTGCCCTACTTTTTCCATACATGGAGAAAAGTGTCAATGAAAAATATACCCAGGAATTATTGTAAAACCTTGGATTTTAAATATATCAAGAATTTTAAGTTATTCTAAAAAGGGCAGAACATTTCATGAATAGGACAAAATTGAAACCCTTGAAAATATCCAAGAAAATTTCCTTCAAGTTAGATGAAGAAAATAATTAATAAACCGCTAAGATAAAAATAAAAGCCTAAACTATGGTGGAAACTATGCAAGCATAGTGGGAAAAAAATCAAAGCCTTCTACTGGCTTTGAAATTTAGGGTTCTCTGGTAAGTAAGACCCAATTTCAAAAGAAGACACCCTGAAAATGTTTATAGTACATAAAGGCAACATTTCAGCAGGGTAAGTTGTGTCCATCTCACTATGTTTTCCATGAAATTCCATTAGTCAGGAAAGGTAAATCCACAATTTTTTTTTCAAAGCAGATTACTCCTATGAAGAGATTACTTGAGCTTGGATAGCAGGGGAAGTGGAATGAGAAAAAGGAAGAAATTGAAAAGGATAGTGAAGCAGGAAGAAAAGCATGAGCTCAAATTCAAATTTGTTAAAAAGGGCCTAAAATAAATGACTCTTTCTCTTTCTAATTTTGGGTCTGGGTCTTTGTGTTCTAGCACTTTCATGAATCCGAACTTGTTCTTCATGTTGGAGAACCGTAGAACAAGAGATGCCCTATTTACAGCCTAACGGAGGAGGGGGGTCATCGGAGACACTAGATGAGCACAGCCTGATGGGAACCAAGTATTGTATCATCAGCTACACTCCGTCATTTCATTTAGACAAAGCAGAATAAAGGGATCAGTCCATTCTGAGGGCCCTTTGGACTCTTCCCCCAGTGCAATACTCACTGACCTGGTAAAGGAATCAAGGAGATTGTGACCACAGAAAAGCCATCTGCCCACTGACTGTCCAAGAGAGAAGGTTCCATCCAGGAGAGGATGGCTGTAGCATCATCCTAAGAAATCTTCAAATCCATGTGTACCCCAAGGTCATTCTGTAGCTGAATTAGTAAAACCACAACTTCAATCCTTGAAAAAGGGCACACAGCCTCAGAAAAATCAGTTGTTATTTACTTCATTAATTCATCCACACACATTGATGGAGAGCGTATTATATCACAAACCCTGTGCAGGCTCTGGGAACAAAAAGATGAATTGGACACAATTCCTGTCACTGGGATTCCCCAGATACATAAATTCTGTTGCTTGTGACTAAAGAAGAGTGATCTAATGATTGCTTTAAATAAAAGTAATCCAACCTGAAACTAATATAGCACTGTATGTTAGCTATACTGGAACTAAAAGAATAAAATAAATAAATAAAGTAATCCAACAGCCCTTAGAAGCTTGCTCTTGGGAACGGAGACAAATCTTTCTTCTTGGCTTGTTATTTTTGCTTTCAGACAACCTCTTATTCCACAGAATTGTTGCTTTACAGAGGCATGATTTGAACTGCAGACCACCAAGTTCTTGTCACATGAACTTTGTTACATGAGAGCCCACTGACACACTGCTAAATATTAGTCTATTCTTCTCCCTCCAGAGAGGGTATCACTGGCAAATGAGAACCAATTGTACTTTCAAAAACTTCAATATAAGAAATTCCAAAATGACCCTGAGTAAACGTCTCTAATTCTAACCTGGACAGGAAATTTCTGGCAACCCTCATCTCATGTTTCAGTTAAGCCTTCTTCCTTCTGACCATATGGCCTTCAAACAGTAAATCATTCTCCATAATTTATTGTGTCCTTAAAAACAATATTATTGTGGCTGCATAAAGTGGAGTATTTATTGTGCCCCATGCCAAATGCGATGATAACTAGCATCTCTCTACAATACTGAATAACCTGAGATTATCTCGGAATTCAAGTGTATTCCTTTACCAGTTGAGTATTTCAATTTCAGAGAAAGGGGACTTAGCCTTTTCATAATGAAAAAAAAAAAAAAAAAAGAAAGAAAATAGAACTGAGCATTTCAAATGCCTAGGTAGCTTCCATAATTTCTAGAAGACATTTTTCAAAATTCTGTGTATAATGTTAGGATTAGCGAACAGAAATTTAATACTTTGTATTTGTGAATTTGATGTTAACTGTAATAAAAAAATGGTTCAGTTTCACCCTACAGGTTCAAAAACAATATTACAAAATGAGTTTGTTTCCTTTTTTAAACCACTTGATAAATTTGCAGAAAGTA
Source organism: Panthera pardus (assembly GCF_024362965.1). Lineage (NCBI taxonomy): Eukaryota > Metazoa > Chordata > Mammalia > Carnivora > Felidae > Panthera > Panthera pardus. The sequence goes on along the minus strand of NW_026527013.1, from coordinate 132,969,501 downwards.
TCAAAACAAACCCCCAGTCCTAAAGTTCAAAGAATTGACTCTAAAAATAATTCATGTGACTTAAAAATACATTGTTTCAAATAACTTGGGGTAGGGGTGATTCTGGTAAAAAAAAAAAAAAAACAAACCTCACATTTATTATGTGAATTGTTATTTTTGAAAACCAAAAGTACTGTTATAAGTACAAATAATTCCCAGGAAAACTGTTTGCTCATATAAGTATCTTTTTAAAGCTACCTTAATGATTGCCTTGCAAAGTTGATTGTTATCGTCATTCCCAAGGAGTCTGACATTTTATCAATATCACAGCATTTTCAAGGAACATAGGAAATAGCAGTATGCCACTTCCAAGGATCTTTATTAAGCAGAGAATCAAACTGACAATTACATCAACAACGTAAGCAAGTGTTCGTATCTGATTTGGTCTGGTCAAACTGTTCTGAGTGTTTATAAACTGTAGATTCAGAACAGATGTATGCATATCTTCATAATTTACCATTTTAGAGATGTGATGCTCTTTCCCTTGTAACATTCTAAAATCTCATGACAAGGTTTTTATTATATGCAAATTAGTAGCATTTGATTAGGTCCTGAGGCAGCTTCACCTGGGTGTTCAGAGGAATAGCAATGGGAAGTGAGGAAGAATATTTCATCACTGAAGTGTGTTTTCCCTTGGGGGACACCACCATTTGATTTTGACATTTATTTGTCCTGTGCTATAAAGGACAAAACTACAATTACACTTTTTTTCTCTACTGTGCAGTGGGCACGGTGTCAGAAAAAATTAAATCAAAGATAGTATGTTTGCACACAAAACAAGCTCTAAAACCAAACTTATTGAACAAACCTCCAGTTACAATCATAGCGCATTAAAAAAACACTAGTGGACTAATGCACAATGCTGCGTGTGTACAGAAAACATCTGTGCGAACTCAACCCAAAGAAATAGATGGCATCAATTGCAGAACATTGTCTTGGCTCTTACAGTATAAAAACTATGGATTCAGTACTTGCTTACTGAGTTCCTGTTTGCCTTATTCGATTTTTAGAATCCTGAAACAAAGGTGTTGTCTGAAAGTTAATTTGGTTGCTATATCAGTGAATAATGTCGGCCAAAAGAAGTTTTGTTTCGTTTTACATGTTTTGTAATTGATTTTAAATTTGAATTCTGTAGCACTTGACTTTTCTCAGTCTTAAAATAATTTGTAACCACATGAATAGTTGCACTCACCTTTTTCACAGTCGGACTTGATCATATTGAAAGTTTTTGAAAATATATTTCCTTTGCCCATTGATCAAAATACAAATGCCTTTGCAAATGATTATTCTTCACAAGAAATACAAGGAAAATGGGTCACCTGGCTGGCTCAGTCGGTAGGGCATGCAACTCTTGATCTCAGGGTTGTGAATTCGAACACTACATTGGGCGTAGAAATTCCACAAAAATAAAATGTTTAAAAAAAAGAGAGAGAAATACACGAAAAGAAGCTGAGGATAGCCAATGACTATTGTAACTTATTCCTAAGGATGGAGTTAGTACTCATTCCCTCATTATTCTTATGTCTAGCAATAATAAACAATTCAGTAGAGTCAACAAATTAAAACTTCCCTGAGATGCTCTACATTTTATTTCTTCCCAAATCCATGTTTCTCTCTAATATGTCTCTTTAACCAAAGAAAATAGTTAGAAAGCATATTGTTCTTTAGACAGACAAGTAAAACTAAAATTACCCAGACCCCCCAAAATAATTAGAATCGATGCATTTCTATGAATTTCAAGAAATATTACCTTTTTCCTTCATGCTTTATATATCTGCATTGTGTGTTTTTCTAAACATCATAAATCCAAATATAAATAATTAGTATGTATCTGGCCCATGAAAAGATGGCTGTGATGCCCAGAGTGTCAAAGAGAAGACCGGAGCAGTAGTAAGTGCTAATAGTAAAAAGATGAGATAAAAATCCTCTCTAATTAAGGCAATCTTAAGTCATGAATGATGTAGCTATTATGAATTATTAAGGATGGTCCCAGTAATTTAACCAAAAATAATCCTCTTACTATATTCCCAAAAGCCAAGTATTCAAATAATTTAAAGCTTTGAAATCTTCCCTTTACTTTGAAGGGAAACAAAATTAAATTACCTTTTTAAAAGGCCAAATGTTGAACCATAAACTCCTTTTTTTTTTTATCCTGAAAAGGATCCCTTGTTTAGTTTTAATTGGAAATATTTGTAACAAAATTTAAAATCATTAATATGATTAAAAGGAACATTTTAAGTAATGAATTAAGCAGGAAGCCAGGCAAGTCTTTATTTTTTATTTGATTTTCCCACTCCCGTGGAGTAAGCCACTCTGTCATGCGTTTCCTAGACTGGCTCTGAAGAGGGAAAGCCAAAAAGTAGGAATTAAAGGATACCTGGTCCAGATATTTACCAATTAACTTCTAGATGGATGATCAAAGATTTTTTAGATTAACTCCTGAAGTCCAAGTACAGTTCTCACACAACTGCTGTCCCACAAAAGAGCCAGCCCTCTCTTTACTAAGGAAGCTTTGTGTTTTGTTGTTGTTTTTAGGACCATGTGGTTCATCTTACTTCTCGATAGGCTTAATGCATTTGGAAATTGACTTCAGCTAATGAGGCAGAAGAGTGAGTGGCCAGCGAGTCAGCAGTGCTCTATGGGATTACGAATATGACAAAGCTGCATGAAGAGGCAAGTACAGTACCAATGAAAGATGCTTTTATTCTAAATTTAAGAGATCTAAAAGATGTTGAGGAGAGGTTGGGAGTCAAGAGGGAACCAAATCCATGCCACGTAAGGTGGTGAATATGCATAATTTGAACTTTATCTCCCCTGTGAGGCCATAAACTTCTCATGAGCGGAGAAACATCTTACACCCCCTGCAGTGTTTTAGAGCATGCATGGCGGTGATAACCGATCCATGGCCCGGGGCCACTCAGAGCGCTTCAGGACATCATGCTTATGAGACCCTTGAAACGAGCTTAAAGAAAGAAAGGAAAAAAAAAAACTAATTGTCATTAAAAATTGTATTGATGTTATGACTAGAATCTCAGTAATATCTTCTCCCTTGGGAAGCTGAGAAATAGGATGATGCAGGGAAACACACGCCCACATGTAACAAAGTAGCAGGATGGACAAAAAGGAACTGAAACCAGCATTAATATCTTAAAATACAACCGTGGCCCTTTTCTCAGCGCTGCCTTTCTTACTCATTTTACCTTTGATCAGATTCACCACAGTTGACATGGGAGGCACTTGCCGACTTCCAGCTGAGGAGAATTGATCAAGCACACAAATGCCCTTTATTCCTGACCAGGTGCTACTTAAAGTGTTTACTTAAGAATCAGACAATTTCCTTAAGGAAATCATGCACATTCCATACTAATCCTGGTTCCTGCCCCAGTTGGGCTGGGGGACACGGCCCAGACTTGCAGAAGGAAAAGCCATTGCAGCAGTGGCCCTGTGTGAACACTAAGTGGGTGCCTGTCCCCACAGGGTACGTGGTGCTACACCAACCACAGGAGCATTCAACCAAGTTGGAGGTTAGGGGAAGGTCTGTGCCTGTGTTAGATGTCATCCCTAACTATACCTGTAGGAGAGTAAGCATACAATCTGCATACCCAACTGAAGACTTGTGGAAAGAATTAGAAGCGCATTCCACTAAAAGTACATACCCCACTGAGATCCAGGTAAATTGTCTTACAAGCTTCAAATGATTTGCCTTTTCAAAAACATCAAAACACCGATTGACTTTTCAAGCAAACCATTCTGTTGTGAATTTACAAATAGTGTCTCAATTTCACTGTTCCATTCACTAGTTCCATAAGTCTCAAGAAAACATAACCCATTGGGGCACCAGGGTGGCTCAGTCGGTTAAGTGTCCGTCTCTTGATTTCAGCTCAGGTCATGATATCATGTTTCATGAGATAGAGCCCCACATTGGGCTCTGTGCGAACAGCATGGAGCCTGCTTGGGATTCTTTCCCTCTCTGTCTGCCCTTCCCCCACTCACTCTCTCTTCCTCTTCCTCTCTCTCAAAAATAAAAAAGAAAAGAAAACATAATCTATCAATTATGACAAAAATATGTTACCCGGGTAACTAAAAGTTTTTTAAATGATAAACTGTTTTCATATTAAAACAAGCACAGAAACTTAAAGGGGGTCTTTTCCTCCATATTTTTCTTTAGATACCTTATATAATACAAGCATGTACAGAGACACCTGAGTGGCTCAGTCGGTTAAGCGTCCAGTTTGGCTCAGGTCATGATCTCGCGGTTCATGAGTTTGAGCCCCATGTCGGGCGCTGTGCTAACACCTCAGAGTCTGGAGCCTGCCTCAGATTGTGTGTGTCCCTCTCCTTCTCTGCCCCTCCCCCACTCACACTCTGTCTCTGTCTCTCAAAAATAAACATTAAAAATATTTTAATATAGGCATACACAGAAAAATGAAGAGAACTGGTTAATCAGCTTAAAAATAAAATGTGAATGGCTCTTCCTTCTTTTTTAAGTCTTTAGCAATAAAAACCGTTCAAAGATATCATGCATTGGTTTGCTCTGAAAGGCATTATGATGAAAAGATTGGAACAATGTTAGATATTGCAGATGGGGATTTTGTAAAATAAAAGAGAAAAACTTGGTGTAAGTTTATTAAATATTTGTTGAGCTACAGTAATACGGTGGGCATTGTGGAACATTTAAATGTGGTTCCTGGCCTTGTTTTCGTATTATCTTCCTTGGGTTTTTTTGTTAACAGATCTGACTAGCTCCTGCAGCTTTGAAAAAGAATTTAAAGCCCATAAATTTCACAAATCCTAAGCAAGAAGCATATATTAGTTCTTCAAAGCATATTGGTATATTTTTTAACTGCGGATTTTAGCTTTCATGTGATAAAAGTTTTAGTGATTTCCTTACCATGTCTTGTTAAGGCTTAAGTTCCTCATTTACATATTTGATGTCTCTCAGGAGACAGACAAGCTTCAAGTTAATTATCTATGTAGCTGTAAGAACTCTTGTTTCCTGGTTAAGAACTCTCCAAAAGAAAACTAATAGTTATTAAATGTTACACTGAGTCACCAAAAGTAATCAGGATACACAATGAGAGGCACTAAACAGACACTTAAATTTAATAAAAACCTCAACTTTTTATAAGATAAATGAAATATAAATCAATTAAATCTCTTACAGTAATTTTCAGAGAAAACAGCCAGCAGACACCAAACAGCTCAAATCTCTGCTCTAGAAAGTGATTAGGCACTGCTGGAGGCTTGAGGAAATTACTGTAAAATTCTGTGTATAGACCCAGTGAACTCAGATTTGTAATAGAATTGTAATTAAAGAAATGCCATATCAAAAGAAATTTTAGTGTTTCCTCCACTGAATGGTGTTTGTTTGCATGTATGTGCATTCACATGTACATCCATGCATGTAGATATATGTAGATGGTCCATATGTACATGTATGCTTTATACTGTTCATAAACATATGCTTTATTGTATATAATGACTAAATAATATATGTACACAGAAATGATAATCTTTGAATCTGAAAGTCTATTAAGGAGCAGTTTCATGGAATGATAACAAGTAAGAGAAGAAAGAAGGGCAAGCATAAGATAGACTTGAGTTGCAGTTGGGAAATTGGAACCACAGCTATCAGGTGAGTTAATTAATCTGGGTATCGTTCAGTAAATGAAAGTGTGCCATCTATTTCACAAGGGCCCATTGTGTCTTGCATGTGAAACAAATTTACCCTGTTTGATTAAGGATTACTGATTGCCTCCAATTTATTATATGTATCCTATAATTAAGTCACAATGAGTTCGAATGAAATGGGGATGGTCTCCTCCACGAAGAAGACAACAAGCTCATTCTAGGAAGACCTTGGGGGTCATTCAAGAAGCAATTAAATGTTCTCCAGGGTGCATTAAAGGGAAAAGAGCCTGGTGGGCTGAACGGCCTCTCCTTATATTCCAGCCTTCTCAATATTCTCCTGCTTTTATGGAGACAAATGAAACTATGTCATAAAATAACTCAAGGCACTATCAGCAAGGAAAACAATGCTGTCTGCTCTTATATTAAGAAAAACATTGCCAAGAAAATATACTACAAAGAAGAAAAGAAAGGTGTGTAAGCCAAAGTGACACCCAATGTCAGAATCTGTTTAAGGGGGGAGGGGGAGGTCTAAACAAATCAATGCACTGTGGAATAGTGTGAGTGATCTTTGAGAAATATACATCAATTATTTTTTGTGTGCAGGTAGCAAATACCTAGTATAAAATCTTTTTGGCAAGTGAAATTCAATGAAAAGGGCCAAGATCAGTATGTGTTGTGCCTACAGATACATTTCTCCGTATTTTTAGAAATGTTCTTAACAGTGGACACTACAAAAGAGAAAACAGTGGACACTACAATACAGGAGACTTGTTAAAAATGGCAAGGAAGACATTATTTAAGATACTGCATTATTATATTTCTGGGAGATTTACATCTCAAAGGGCAGAGAAAGAATTTACAATTGCAAGGTTTTTTGTTTTTGTTTTTGTTTTTTAAGCAAATGCTCTAAGAGAAGAGAAATCAGCAAGAAACCTAGCTAAAGTCCAGGCAAGCTTGAGACCATTCCAGTCAGTAAACTATTCTGAAATTAGGATGAAAAGATCTCACACAGAATTGGAAGCATCCCTGCTTGAACCACCCCCTTCATAAATGTGTCTCTTTGGGAAACACATGCACTAAAACATGATAGCCTGCAAAGAGTTAATATGAAAATTTAGACTACTGTAGGAACTAAAATATAATTAGAAAATTAGTTTTCGCACATTAAAACAGTTGATTCTGTTTACATATAAATCAAATTTGAAAATCTTACCAACTAATAAGTGACCCAGAAGTTACAAAGACTTTTCTGTTTTCAGCATAGACCCAGAATGGGCACACTTGTACATAGAAACCACATGTTGTAATGGAAAACTAAGTTGCAAATGGAATCTGAAGAACTCAGCCCAAATCTCAGCCACATAAGTCATTTGTTCCATAGACCTGGGAAGATTGTTTATCCTCTCTGAGCTTTATTTTTCTCATCTTCAAGGAAAGATAGAAGCCGCCCTGCTTCCCACACTGTAGCTGAGAGAATGCCTGAAAACATGTAAAATGTGGAATCAAAAGGGATACCAGAGAGAAAAGTAGAGGTCAGGTTAGAATGGACCTAAAAGATGTATTTAGGAATTTTTTCATAAAACCTAAAAGCAATAGGAAACAATTGGAAGGTTATCAAGCAAGAAAAGTGGCATAGTATCATCTTCATTTGCAGTCAGACTGTTGGCTGTGTGGAGAATGGTTTAGCTGAGCATAATACCAGGGACAACAGAGTATGTCGGTCTGGGGGGCAGACCCAAGGGTGGTAAGTACTAAAGCTGAAGCAATTTGGAAGTTCTCTTTAAGACAAAGAATACAATATTCCAAGACCAGGGCATTTACAAAGCCTGTGATAGAACAAAACCCTGATGTTGAAGCATCATTAGCTTAGCAGTAAATTGGCCTCTCTGAAGGCTCTTGACATAACAATGTGGACTTGATAGTGGTATACTGATCCAAGATTCTTAAAGTGAAGATGAGGATATTGGACAGATTCAAGAGACAGAAAAGGGCAGAATTAGTAGGACATGATGCCCAATTATGTCAAGAGTAAGAGAGAAGGAGTCAAGATGCCTGGGTTTCTGGCTGAGTGGATTCAGACTCGTAGGTGACGGGATCGGCCTCAGGAAGAAGAGATCACCTCTTCTCTTACACCAGAAGGGGAAAAGGAAGCTTAAGTGTGGATGTACGAATGAGGATTTTGTTGGCATGTTAAAGGGTTCCCACACCTGAGCAAATTGCAAATTGCAGTACAAGAGGGCACATTGTCAGAAAAGAAGGAGAAAGCAGCATTGTCAGTGCTGCAGAGAAGACAAGGAAGGGGAGGGCTAACAAATGTCTTTTGGAATGAACAACTCTGTGAAAGAGCAGATTCACAAGGTGGTAGGAGTGAAGGGATGACAGAAGGTGTGGATGAGGAAGTGAATACAACATAGGATGAGGACGCGCAACTCTCTGGAGAATTCTGGTGGGGCAAAGAAGAGTGACAGAGCCACAGTTAGAGAGGAATGTGGGGTTGAGGAGGCATAGAGACGGAGGAAGCGATGATAACTAGGTGAGCAGGTGGGGGACTGAAGATACAGGAGAGACTAGTCATCTGAAGAGCAGCTTCATATGAAAGCATGAGACTCAAAGCACCATGAACAGGGTAGTTCTCAAGTAGAAAGTGTATCTCTTCTGACACAACAGGAGATAAAGAGAAAATAATGGTTTGCTGGCTTGGGAAAGAAAAGTAAGAGAGTTCCTTTTCTTTTTTTAAAGTTTATTTTGAAAGAGAACACGTGCGCATGCACACAAGTCGGAGAGGGACAGAAAGAGGGAGAGAGAGAATCCCAAGCAGGCTCCACGCTGTCAGGGCAGAGGCTGACATGGGGCTCAAACTGACAAACTGTGACATCATGTCCTGAGCTGATGCCAAGAGTCGGCACTTAACCAACTGAGCCACCCAGGTGCCCCCCTTTTTATTTTTTCTTTCTCTTTTCCTATGAAGCTAGAAGCAAACTCATCTGCCAAAAGTGAGAATGTGGAAGTGAGGGTGGGGTCAACAGAAGTCAGAAGCTAGTGGAGAAGATTTGAAATAGGCACCATGGGAAATAGAGGGAAGCTAAACAGGGGCACCAGAAGAAATGCTGGCAGCATTGATGACCAAGGGGCATTAGGAAACATGAATTTTGGTGGCAACAGTCCATGAAGTTGTGTGTGTGTGTGTGTGTGTGTGTGTGTGTGTGTGTGTGTGTGTGTTTCTAACAGTTCACCAATTAATGTGCCATTATGAAGAAAGTACCTGACTGTATTGATCCAGGGTTGGAATTTTACCAGGTAGATGAGATAAAAAGACAAAGGGTTAAGGATTCTAGAGATACAGACAGCAGTGTAGTTAAAATAATGGACTATGGTATCCAGTCAGGATGGGGAAGAAGGTAAAGGGAAGTGCGGGCTGATGCCAGGAAAACCAATAGAGCAGTGAAAAGATTGGATGTCCCTAAGCAAGTAAAAGTTGAGAAGAGCATTAGTAATTGGATGAAGAGTTAGAAGGGCAGTCAAGTTGTAATTAAAGGTGGAGTGTTTCAATGTGTTCTTTCAGAGGAGTCATTGCAAGTGATTCCAGTGCCCAGAATGCAGTCATAAATTGTGTATCTAAAATAAACTGGACAAAAAGGCCATTGGAATGAAGACATAGAGAAAATGATATAATTGTTGGGTTAAACATCAATATGAACAGCAAAGTCATGGTGGATGATGGAAGGAGCTGGATTAAGAAGGGAAAGTTGTAGTTAGGGCGCCTGGGTGGCTCAGTCAGTTGAGTGTCCAACTTCAGCTCAGGTTATGATCTCACAGTTTGTGAGTTTGAGCCCCGCGTCGGGCTCTGTGCTGACAGCTCAGAGCCTGGAGCCTGCTTCGGATTCTGTGTCTCCCTCTCTCTCTGCCCCTAACCCACTCACATTCTGTCTCTGTCTCTCTCAAAAATAAATAGACATTAAAAAAAAAGAAGAAGAAGAAGGGAAAGTAGTAAATCAGGTCGAAACACCTGACTGGCTGGTCATCTTAGGTTAGTAGAGGAAATAAAAAACTTCAAAGGACTGAGGGTTTTTATTTGGGAAAAAAAGATCCAAAAGGGGTACTGGGCAGGGAGGAGGGTGTTACCCAACCCTAAGGTATGTAGTATATGAGGGAATGAGAAATCTCAGTGTTATGAGCCACCTTGGAAACAGTATCTGTAACACACTTCTAGGTCTCTTGTGATCAGGAAGGAAAAAAAAAAGTTATCTGAAGGGTTTGAGGATGCAAGGAGTAACTGAGGACTCAGGTGGCACACTGAAAAGTCCAGAAGGATGCTGCAGTGGAAAGCAGTAAGGCAAGGTGAGGCACAAAGCAGTCTGGGATGAAGATTCCAGAGACAGAGAAAAGGGTTTCAATTTAAGAGAATCTAGTGACAGCAGGGAGACGAGGCATAGCGTGTTTCTTTTTGCCCCAATTTTTCTGATAAAAAACTCCATGGGCGGGCAGACAATGGGCTAATCCCAAAGGCATTTACACAGATCATCTCCAGTAGAAGGGACAGAAAACAGAGAAATAAATCGGGTTCCTGGAAAAGGGGGGTGACAGGGAATCAAGGGTGGATTTTATGTGTTCACAGTTTTGCTTAGGAGGGGCCCTGCTTGTCATCTCTACACAGCTTTGTTAAGTCTTTCTGTGGCTCAAATAATAAACAGAATGACTCTCTTTGATTTATGTGTATTTTAAAAATCAGGCTTTCATACGTTAGATCTAAAATAGAAAACAAGAAATGTCCAGTTATTTGACCTTGTTATGCAAGCTTTGGTCTTCGGCAGCACACTCACTGTCGGGAACCTCTTACATGAGCTCACCCATTCAAGTCACCCTGGCCTGGCCTGTTTCCAGAGCACATTATTAACTTTTGTGCCTCTGTTTCTTTGTTCCTTGTCTAGAATATTCCTTATCTTCTCTCTCTTTACCCAAGCCCTACCTTCCATCTGGGTCAGGCGTTAGCACCTACTCATCCAAAAACGCTTTTCCGAGGACCAGCCCTTGGAGATTTTTCCAAACTCCGAAGATGTGATGATTTATACACTTGTGATTGATACAAACAGATGTAATGATCCACACAGATGTTCCTTTGTCTTGTTATTTTATCATCAGTAAGTGTGCACCACCTCTCCAGACTGTAAGCGCCCCGAGGGCAAGGACCTTACTTAACCTGTGCTGATTTGCATCCTTGCTTCCCAGCAAGACGCTTTCCCACTACAGAGCTGCAATTAGACGACTGTGTTGCAAGACAACCTCTACTTGTGAATTTAGTCAGGAAACCCTGAACTAAATAAAGGAGACCTCTCCGGAAGGAATTTCAGGTTTCATAACAAGCTGGTGAAACATTTATGAACAGAGTAGCTTTTCTACACCCCTTAAATTGTACAAGCTAGGTATAGGACCAGCCCTGGCAGAAGAGGGGTTATTAAAAATATATATTTAAACATAAGAATAGTTATGGGATATTATTCTTTTTAAAAAAGTCTTGGGAACTGAACCCCTATTAAGAAAATAACCAGGTTAGTAGTGAAGGATTTGTTTGAGTGATGCCGTGTATGTTTACGAGACTAATGACGTCTGAAGAATTGATCCTAATAACGGAATAGAATTTGCTTTTTATCCTGAGATGTCCTTTGAACAGCTGTCTCACATCAGAGTGCACATCTGTGCTTACAAAAGGGGAAAAAATCAAAGAGCAGACAAGTAAAGAGGCCACCAGTGTGGTCATGAGCACTTTCTGTTAGGCAGCTGCGGCTGGACCTCTCTCCCTGGAAGGTAAGGAGGGGGTTGCGCGGCTAGCTTGGGAGGTCACTGTATCAGCTCCCTATTCCTCTCCCGGGGCTCTCCTACCTGGTCTCTAGCTATTTCAGGAATGACAGGTGCACGAAAGAAGCAAACTCCCCAGAAGACAGAGGTCACGTGAGCTGTGCAGATTTTTTTTCTTTTTTCTCTACATCCTCTGTACCTTTCTTCAGGGCATAGTCTAATGCTCCTGATAAATGCTCCGCCCAGACCTTACACCCAAGGTGACATGTAGGATCAAAAATAAATAAATATGTAAGAATCCAAGAAATTTAGCAGTGAATTAGCATCTAAAATTGGGAAATAGGTTGTTTCCTCTGGGGCCGTATCCTCTGAGTTTTTTGACACAAATTTCAGGCAATAAAAAAATAAATGGAAACGAATAGGGCTCAATTTATAAATTAGGTTAATTTAAGAACCAAAAGAGACAACAAATGCACAAAAAATTGAAATGTAGAGCAAAAAAAAAAAAAAAAAATGCTTGGGGTTTCTGTGAAGCCCCAACTTTAATACTGCAACAATTCTGAAATGTTACTTGTTTTACTATTTGAAAGGCACAAAAAGAAAGGGGCTAGGAAGGAATGGAAAAATTTTGAAAATAATAATGCTATTCACACAACAGGGAATGCACTTAAACTCCTGCACTGTAACAAGATTGCTATGGTCCAAGCAAATACACACACTTCCCCTGAGAACTTTGCTCTGAGGTTGTCTGTCTGAATGTACTACACAGTGTCTTCTCCTCTCTGGCTACTGTCACAGAATCAGATCAAGAATTATGAACATTTCTCAAAAGTTATTTTCCTTCCTCTTTCAAGAAAGCAGAAGCATCTTTAAAAATCTTGCTCACATTTCAGTTCCGTAAATCTAAATTCAAGTTAAAATTGAAAAAATAAAAAAGTTTTACTGACACTGGAGTATGCTTTTTGTCCAGAGGCTGAATTTGGTTTGCTACGTCATGGAAGTGTCCAGATCTCTCTCACTTGAAGAAAGGCTGTAGCATCTCTTGAAGTTCAATAAGATCATGTTATCTTGTGAAAAACTGGTGGAGAAAATGTAAGGTCTGTAAAAGAAATTGTAAGTGAAAATCTTTGTGACTTTGGAATGAGAAAGTGCTTCTTAATCAAGGTCCAAAAAGGTCAGCAAGATGAAGACTAAACCAAAATTTGGGATTTCTGTTCATCAGTTACCATAGACTAATGGTTGAAAGGACCAGGAAAGTTGAAAGTTTTCAAAAACAAAACTTCACTAGGGATTAATATCTACATTCTAAAAGAAACTTCCATAAAAGACAAGAAAAAGACAGGAAACCTGACAGCAAAATGAAGGAGCAAAAGACAGGAAGAGGAATTCATGGATGGGAACGTAAACAGCTAACAAATATTTGTAAAGATGCTCTGTCTGACTAATTACCAGAAAACAAATGCAAATTAAAGTACCACTTCACATTTGGCAGATTTATAAAAACTTAGAAGTTGAGTAATACCATGAGTTAGCCAAAATGTGGAAAGAAAACTAGTACAGTCATTCTGAAGAACAATCTGGCAGTGCTTAGTGAAAATTGAGTGGTATAGCCAATGACCCAGCAATCTTTCTCCAGGCATATCCCTGGAGAACCTCTCACACAATTGCTTAAGTGGACATTTAGAAGAACATGTGACATTAGTGGTGGTGGCAGAGTGTGAATCAAATAAGATCACTAACAGACTAGATAGATAAAACGTGGTGAATGCACACTGAAAAATGTTATGCCTTGCTTAGAAGCAATGAACTAGAAATGCAAATAGCAAACATGGATAGATCTTTGAAACATAGTGCTGAGAACAGAGAAACAATATAAGATCTTCGGTATCATGCTGCCTATGCTAGTTAAGAAATGCATAAATACATAGAATATAGTGTACAAAACAGAAAAAGAAAAGTCTATGGGGATGAACAAGGGGCTTTTAAAAATTCAGAACTTAAATGTTGTAAGTTATAATTAGAGTTAGGTCCATGTTTAATCTTAAAACAACATAGTGATCATTATAGTGAATAACATTCCCTACTTTGTAGTTGTGGGTGGAAAAGTAAACTAACTATCAGTTCCCAGAGTGCATTCTATATCAAAGGAGGATCCACAACTCTGTAGACCAGGATTCCTTGGGTCTCACCCTTCTCAATTATGCTGCAAGAAAACACAGACCAGGGGTGATCTGAATCAGGGACAAGATGCTATGGGTTGGATGGGAGCTTTTACCCCAGTGTCCTCCCAAAATTTATCATCCCAAAATTTTTTGATAAAATTAGTAAAACTTACTAATACCCATCATAAATAAAGTCTGTAATGTAAGAGTCATATCATGTTATAAAAAATACCTCCGTAGTGGAAAAGCTTTTCACATCTGATAACTAATCATATAACAAAATTTATTAAAATGTATTAAACTTTTGTAAACATAAGCCAACATAGTCTATATTGTAAACAGACATGCCATGAAGTAGAAAGAGGTTCTGTCCTTGAGAATTTCAAAATGCAATAAGAAAAATTAAACACATAAAAGGACAAGAGAGAGATCACATATGAGAAGGCATTTAAATAAATACAATATAATCCTGTAGTGCATATTATGTTGACTACAATACAATGAAATTCCTTCTATAAATCAATCAGCTACATAGAAATAGAGCTGCTTTTATGATTCTGTCCCATACTTTATGTACTTTATGTATTCCAAAGAGATACTTGAGTTTAAGAAAGAAGTCTGAAGCAGCATTCAAGTTCATTCATACAAAGTGAGGTAAAAGTTGATATAAATTTGGAAAATAAGAGGTATAATAAAATTTAATAAGAAATTTCCCTTGAACATTAGTGCTTAAGGTAAATTAAATTAAAATTTTAATTATAAGAGGAAGAGAAAGTAGAAGGTGTCATTATAGATTCTGAAGAGGATTCAAGATATTTTAAGGTTGATGCCATTGCTTCCTGATATTGTCTAATCTCACTACAAAAGATAAAACTTTCATTTTATTTAATGAAGATATTTCATTAGCTCTATTCTTGTACTTGCTTGACTTGACCGGAGGATCATATGGGATTCCCAGCTAGCGAAAAGAAGAGAGAATCAAAGTAAGAGAGATGAAGTTTTTCGATGGCAATAACTGAGAAAAATCCAAAGGAAAAAGAAATGAAGACATTGCAAGTGGGAGGAGGCAGAGGAGTTTTAGAGAGTAATTCTCTGAGTCAAAAGGTCCTGAGTCAAACCCTTGCTTTCTGGTGGGTAGAACTCGGGCTAGGTATTTACGGCTCCACCTCATCCCTAGTCCTATAGTGGATATTTCTAGAAGATGAGACGGGGATAAAGACTTTCTTTTTTACTTCATCCTTTTTTGTACCTCTGTACTGTTATTTTATACGTATGCAGTGTTACTTGATATTTATAGGTACGTATACTTATATCATATAAAATGAGCATGGACCATTTTATGTCAAAAATAACTTACTTTAAAATACGTTTATTTGCTTTAAAATCGAGAAGAAACAATAAAGAATACGCAAATTAGAATTAGAAAGTAATTAGAACTTAATTATGAAATAGTTGATGAATATACAGAATTGACATGAAAGGACTTTCAGAAACTAGGCTGTAACTAGTGTGGTTTTTTTGTTTTTGTTTTGTTTTGTTTTTTTGGTTTTTTGGTTGGTGTTGGTGGTGGTCACAGTTTTTGCATGAGGAAGGAAAACATGGTTAAACAGTTTGTGTACTGCACAAAAACTCTCAGCCAAGGCAACAGGGCAGCTGGATCCAGCCCAGATTCCCCTGGCCAATCTGACTATATCCCCTATCTTTAATGGAGTACACTTTCTAATTCATTCATAAGTAGCCCAGAGTGCCATTATGGTGCACTGATCCTGTTTCCCACTTAAGTTCCAGAAGAGGTTTTAAAAATCCTCTTCTTTTCCTAAAGAGCCAAGAACCACTTAGCCAGAAAAATACCCTCCCTTGCTAAAGAGCAGACGTTGAATCTGGTAATATGAACAAAGGGATAGTTTCTTCCATACTGTGGTTCGTGGGGGAAAAAATGACATGAAATTGGCTGGGCTCGTGGATACTTCCGTACATCACTTCTGTAACATCTCAGCCTCAGTTTCACTGTTGACCACAGGTTATTGAATTATACCTTAGATTCTTACTCTGTGGGCAGGGACAGCAACCACTTTCACCTGTTGGAAGATGTGACTGTCAGTGAACTAATATTCCAAAACAAGATTCCCTGCCAATCCCAGTTGCCAGTACTGTTCTCAAAAGTAACTGATAACACTAGAAAGTAACAACTAGTAAGTTGTCACTAGTAAGTAACACTCTTTGACGGATGATACCATTTGTCAAAATGAATTTATAATTTGGTCCTCTCGGTGTTTTAAATATTTGTTGGACCTTGGTTCTAAGTATGAACTCTGAATCCTGCTTCCTCTTGATCAGAATAGTGACCCTGGGCTCAGTGGTAAATTTTGAATCCATCTAAAGTAAATGATAAAGTTCCATTCTTTCCATATTGGTGTATTATTGAGTATTTCTATATTATATTTACATATCTCCAATGTGGAGTCTATATAATTATTTTAAACAGAATATTTAATCAATCCAGATAGGGCACTCCCTCATAGAGCATGAGTTAATATATTGGTATTTGCTTTCTTTTTCCTAAAAGCTCCTGGTCATTAAGAACTAGGGGCATCTGGGTGGCTCCGTTGGTTAAGCATACAGTTTCGGCTCAGGTCATGATCTCGTGGGTCACAGGTTCAAGCCCCATGTAAGGCTCTCTGCTCTCAGCATGGAGCCTGCTTCAGATCCTCTATCCCCCTCTCTGTCTGCCCATTCCCCACTTGTGCACTCTCTCTCTCTCTCTCTCTCTCAAAAACAAACATTAAAAACAACCCTTATTTTGCCCTGGGGCACCTGGGTGGCTCAATTGGTTGAGCATCAGACTTGATTTTGGTTCAGGTCACGATCCCAGGATTATGGGATCAAGCCCTGTGTCAGGCTCTGTGCTGAGCATAGAACCTGCTTGAGATTCTCTCTCCTTCTGTCCCTCTTCCCTGCTCACGTGTTCTCTCTTTCTGTCTTTAAAAAAATATTTTAAAAGAGAATTTATTTTGCCCTAACTAATTCTTCTTAGGTATAGTCACAGTATGAAATACTCTACAAATCAGTAAATAACAGTATAATGAGGGGTTCCCGGGTGGCTCAGTCAGTTAAGCGCCCCGAGTTCGGCTCAGGTTCGGCTCAGGGCACGATCTCATGGTTCATGGGTTCGAGCGCCGTGTCAGGCTCTGTGCTGGCAGCTCAGAGCCTGGAGCCTGTTTCAGATTCTGTGTCTCCCTCTGTCTCTGCCCCTTCCCTGCTCACGTTCTGTCTCTGTCTCAAAAATAAATAAACATTAAAAAAAAATAATAATAACAGTATAAAGGTTAATAATGGTTAACAGCAATAGAGGCCTTGGACCCAGAGAAATCTATGTACATCCTGCAGATAGAAACTTAACTGACTTAAATAAACAAGTTAATCAACTTTCATAAACCTCAATTTTCCTTTTTCTAAAATGGAACAGATATACTGTAAGGGCTGTCAGACAAAAGAGGCCTTTGCATAGTTGGTGGCTATTTTGCCACCAGAGGCAAAGACCTGCCCAGGGGCAAAGGTGATGACAAAGGGCAGTGGCAGAAGTAGGAGCAGTGGTGGAACCAAAATTTGTTTTTAATCCTCAATAACTTGGAGAATAGGTCATTCAGTAAATTGATGTTTAGCAAATTAGCTTTAGGCAAATTGGTCATTTGGCAAATTGGCTTTCAGCAAAAGAATTCTCAGTTCATTGGCTTTCTGTGATTTATTTTATGTAAATTGTTTCTCTAAAGTAATGTTTGAAATTAGACATGTCTTCTCACAAAAGGAATAATCAATGGCCTCAAGAAGAATAAGATTTAATAAAAATAATACATGTCAATAGTGATAGCTCTCTGTCACAAAAGAAGCAAGAAGTGTTGTCTGTTTCTTTTGGTTAGCAGCAACAAGTTTTAGGGGGAAATTTCTCTCCCTTGTGCCTGAGTGCTTGACCGGAATGGGAAAGTATCCCACCTGAAGATTTCTTTCCCCCCAGATTAACTTAAAAGGAGCATAAACTATGCCACATGGGAGAGCTGGGTCATAGCATGGTTACCCTCTGTATTTTGGCCACTTTCTTACTCAATACTGACATCTACCATCAAATGAGTCATTACTGATCTATAACAATTATTAAGAAGTCAAAATCAACTATTCCTTTCACTTCTCCCAATCTAAATAGCCAGTCTACTGTCCATTGTCATTCATGTACTGTGGTTCTATTATGTTGCCAAACTATTTGAGCAGTTAATTTCTGAGGTTGAAATGTTAAGGTAGGATTGAGGGGGAAATTAATATTCAGGTTAAGAAATATTCAGTTGGCATTCTACTGAATTTTTGTTTTGCGTTCTGAAAAGACGCCCCATCTCATTCCCTGTGGACTTTTCTGAAAGATACATCTTAAAACCAAATTTTCTCTATTTTCTAAAAAAAAGCATGTATTCGCAGTTGTCCTTTTGTAACTTTCATAAGGAAAACTGAAATATACATATACCACCACCATCAGGAGAGAAACTTGAGGTTCAGAAAGAAAATACTGACAAAAGCAGCATCAATTCACCTTTGCAGACAGAAGCAGACCCTACTCCATGTCTTTGGGGCTGGACCCAAAAACGATTACTATAAGACGTGAGCCCGTGACAGAAGAAAGGCCACCAGTTCTGTCTTAGAATATGTGAATGGATGCTGAGGGAAATCAATTCTTTCTCCAACAGAGCTGGAAGAGACTATATAGAATGCAACCAATCAGAGAGACTAACAGAAATGAGAGACTAACAGCTATACAGTTAGGCCAGATAGCATTATATCTGATTCCAGTCCTTCTTGAATATTCTTTGAAAGAGCTAACTACCCCAATATTTTTCACAGCTACATAAACCAATGAATTTCCTTTTTCTTAATCTGGTTAAATTAGACATCTATAAATTGCAATCAAAAGAGACCTGATTAATACATGCATATTACCTGTATCTAAGGAATCAGAACTCATCTGCTCCCCTCCATTCCCCCAAAACTGGTAGAAACCTGGTCACACCAAAAGCTCTATCTACCATGGGGCAGGGATTGGAGGAAGCACACTTACCAGAGAGTAAGACCTCAAAGAAGGAGAAAGTTGTTATGAAGTATCAACCACCATGATCTGGAAGGGACCAGAAATAAGTATGTTGCATAGCTGTACAAATATTTTTGTCAATATTTTTAGCTGATCAGCCTTTTGTGGAGGCCTCACCCAAATAAATAAAATGAAATGAAATGAAATTTAAATTAAATTAAATTAAAAAAGGATGTTTTCCCCTCATTAAGGCAAAATCTGTCCCTTCTTTGCCAGAGGATAGCAAGGAATTCAGGTACTTCACTGTGGGATAGAAAGAAAGGGCTTTCCCTCATGGGTTAAAAACACAAAGCAAGTGTCTTCTTCTGCATAAGTGCACATTTTGTGTCATTGCTAAGGGGAGGGATGATATATAGTTAAACCACAGGCTGTCCCTGTGGAGGCCTTGAGCCAAGGGCCTGCTTCTATGGGCATATGAGGTCTCTCCTGAGTTCTGTCAGCCAAGCACTCACAGAAGAGTGATTTCCTTAGATCAGAAATGTGAAAGAAAAAAAAAAAGAGAGAGACACAATTGTATTTCTGTCTCTCCATCTTCCTATTGACTTTGAGACTTCTAGATGTTTTTGAAGGTGTTTCCAAGGGGTAGTGGTCAGATATGACTTCTGTCATGTAAGAACAGGCCACTGGGACTCAGAAAAGTGCTATCATATTCTGGTAGTAAAATTCTAGCTGAAATTAAGTTCTGCCTAATAAGCCAAATAGTCCAGTTTATCTACTTTTCTAATTTATTTACATTTGGCTATTCTTTAATAAAGTCCTGTCTGAATCCCTTACGTAAGCTACACTGAAAGTTATAAATGCAAAGACTACATAGTCATAGTTGGGTCAAAATGGAATAACCAGAAAAGCACTAAACCCTCTTCTCAGAATCAAATTAGGAGCAGGGTTAGAGTTACAAGTACAGTAGGGGAAAGTGTGGTAAAAACCTCAGAAAGAGGACCATAAAAATCCTGCCCCTTAGTCTACATCTAACTCAGCTTTCTTATATCAACCTTGGAAAATCTTGATTTTATTTTACATAAAAGAAAAAAAAAACTATTAATTCTAGGGACACAATACCATGCAAGTTTGAAGTTATAGAAAGTTTCTTAAACAGAACCATCAGGGCACTATAATTCAATGTATTTGCAGTTTATTTGGACACATACAGTGACATAATTGAAGAAACAACTCCACTACTATTTGTTAGTCTGTAAAGAACTAAGGAAAATAATGGCTAAAATTTTGTTTAAAACAAGTTAATTATTTTAACTATTGTAAAATAACAAATAAAAAGCTTTTTAATGAGTTCATCATGTTTGGGGGTATGTTAAATGTTATTTTTCAATTATATGATTAGAATAAAAAGTCAAGTTTCAATGCAGTTATTCCATTATTATAAATGAGAGCTAAAGTTACCATTGGCTTTGGCCAAGTTCTCTTAAAAAAATAATCTTCTAATGCATTATAAATTACTATAAATTCCTCTATAATTAATACTTGAGGATGCAAAATTGTATGCATTCATTATTTTCAAGTAAATTAGGGCATATTATATATAAATTCCCTTTTCTGTTATTGTTTTTGAAAGGGAAGAAAAAACAGCTGAAGTCTTGCTACACTGGGTTTTTAACTCTACCTGCTATGCAAACATGCACAGATATTTTTTAAAAAATGAAATGAAAACAAAACAGGCATTTTCTGGTCTAATGAGCTATTTCCATCAAAATAAATTCCCCAAATGGAAGCATTACAGGGCTCATGCTAAGCATAACAATAATGCTTTATGTATTTTCGGAGGCACTGCAATATCTCGGTAACATAGGAACTGTGAAAGCCAAGCATACAGCTGCAGCAACGTTCTAACAACTGTATTCTTCACTTCTAATCAGAGCAGCACCCAGGAGCCCTCAAAACAAGCAACATGAATAAAGGCTGGAAGGGAAGGGGAAGTTCTCCAGCACTGGAGTCTCCTACTGCTTGAAATAACAGGCCCTTTCAGTGGGTCGGGTTCTATTATCTGTTATATAACGTCTCAAGTTTAGTTATTTCAGTGGGATAGGAAGATTTTCAGGTGGATTTTATTCAGGTTCTTCACAAAATATACTGCCCAAATTATGGAATACCATGATGAAGGCAATGAAGGATGGCATTGAATAAATAAAGTAGTATTCTTTGATTGACTGCCCAGCCCCACCGACCTCTCGGTATTGTAAGGATCCCGTGAGATAGAATATATTCAAACACTTAGCAAACATTCTAGACGTGTGCTCAAAATCAGGGCTGGTTAGATGTCAGTTAGTGTGGTTTGGAGGTGAGTGGTCACTGGAAAGTATACTCATGAGTCTCTGGGTGCTCATAACATAACTTCTTAATTTTGATGCTGACTACATGGACATGTTTAGTTTGTAAAAATTCAGTGAGAAATACACAGATATGTGCATGTTTTATGTATATTATTTTTCAATAAAATTTATCTTCACAATATAGTTAATGGCATGACTCAAATGGCTACAGAGGGCTAGTCAAAGCATGTAAGTACAAGGGCAGGATGGGCTGGCTTCCCTTGAATGGATGAGGGAATGTCCCATATGAAGGGACGTATTGCCCAGTGCCATCATTGGTGGGGGCATGAGATTCACAGGCCCTGTGGTTCCAGACTCTTAGGAAAGGACAAACATTTAGCTTCTGCATGTAGAAAAATCACTATTTTAAAATGTAAGCAAACATTCAAATACGTAAAGCTCTGTGAGCTCTCAGGGGCAAGGAGATTAGCTGTTCTCGACCACAGTGAGAATCAGCCCCTGACATGCAAGCCATCAGATGTGATGTGGCAAAAAGAGGGAGTTATAGGAAATACCCTTCACTGATAAGTTATACAACGAGTGAACTCCTGGAGAATACTTCCCAATATCTTCACCAATAGCTCTGGCAATATTATAACTGGAAAAACTTTCCACCTAGGCTTATGGGCTACTTCTGGATAAAAACACATGACAGATAACACTAGATGGCATCCCCTCCTACCCACAAAGTGGTATATTTTTAACTTGGTTTCCTTGTGAATCTTGTATCATTTGGAAATATCATGCAAAGGGATATTGTGCAAATGGATACTGTGGAATGTGACATCATTGCCTCAACCATCCCTTCATTCTTTTTTTAAAGTTTATTTATTTATTTTAAGAGAGAGAGTGAGTGGGGGAGGGGCAGAGAGAGAGAGAGAGAGAGAGAGAATCCCAAGCAGGCTCTGCACTGACAGTGCAGAGCCCTACACGGGACTGGATCCCATGAATTGTGAGATCATGACCTGAGCTGAAATCAAGAGTTGGACACTTAACTGATAGAGACACCCAGGTACCCAGATAAGGATGTGGTTTAAAAACTGAAAGAAAGCAGGAAAGATGGAAGGAAGGAAGGATGGAAGGAAGGAAGGAAGGAAGGAAGGAAGGAAGGAAGGAAGAAGGAAGGAAGGAAGGAAAGAAGGAAGGAAGGAAGGAAGGAAGGAAGGAAGGAAGGAAGGAAGGAAGGAAGGACGACTGAAAAAAGAAGAAAAAAAGTTGAGTCTGACATGTTCAGGGCTTAGTAATGACAAAGGGGGTTAGTGGAATTCTAGGAGGACTCGGGAACATGTCTGAAGAAACTAGTAAAACAGATGTTTGCCACCCCTTGTGGAAATCAGAAAGAGGTATTTTTCTGTAGCTGTTGATGTCAGAGTTCCACCCTTTCCTGCCCTACCTCTCCTAGACCCTCTTGTGTGTGGTTCAAGATGATGGAAATTTCTGCATTCAATGTCAATATTTGGTTAGATTAGTTTTTCATAAAACCATTGTGTACCAACCAGTAATTTCAGTGTTTTATTTAAGCTATAAGAGTTTGAACTTTCACAACCATTAAAGCAATCCTTTGAAGATAAGCCCAAATTGAAAAAAAAAAAAAAAAAAGGAAGGCATGCAGGCCAAATAAAATAAATCACAGTCATCTTTGAGAAGTTGCAAATATTCCAGACTCTCTTCTCCCATACTACATTTCCCCTTTCCCTTCCCTTAATAAGGTGGAGATGGCTGAAAGAGGACTCTAGCCAGGTCATTCGAGTTACATTCATTCCCTACCTAACTTAAGACTAAAGTGACTTTTACTGTGTTTCACAAATATACACCTACTACTGAGTAAAAACATTCTGCACATTTATGACAATAGCAAATAGAAATGTTTTATTTATGACATTTCTCCTACTGTCTTGCCTCTAGGAAAAAGTTTTTTTAATGAATTTATTTGAATTTGTCTATATTTTTAAACCACAACTAATGCATCATAAAGAGTTGAACATAGAGGATATAAGGCATATTGCTATAAATTTTTGATGTGTAGCCGAATTTTTTTTAAGAGAGAGATCAAGAGTGGGGGAGAGGGGCAGAGGGAGAGAAGAGAGAGAGAAGGCTTTTTAAATTTTAGCCAAAGTGCACTTACAATATGGATGAATGAGAAGCATCCAACAGGCACAATGTTCCTGGTTCTTGAGGGTAGCTGATTTTGGTGATTCTGTTCAACAGCAGCTCTTTCCAGCTACAAATGGAAGATTTCCGGAGGGATGTGTGGTTGACAATTTCTCCTCTTCTGTACAGTCATGAAAAGAAGGTTATGTCAGTCACGGGAGCCTGTGTGAATACCAAATGGACATTTGGCCATGAGAAAGCCAAAGTGGTTAAGTGTGTGAAGAAGTACCTACTATGGGATCTTGTTCAAAAAGAGCAGAAACAATTTTAAGTGCAAAAAAGCAAAAGACATTAGACAATGGTGAAACATGAGTGTGTAGGCTTTTGTAGTAAGATCAGTATATCCTAGTAATAACAGGAACAACAAGCAGACACTGAGTTACTGCTAAAGACAGTATGTAAACCTCTGAAACATGCAAAGCAACAGGGACTGAACTAGTCCCAGGAGAAGCAGCATCTAAGTTAGACTAAGCAACATAGACAGTATGGGGCACTTTAGAAGAAAATGCAAAAGCACGGACAAAACGATGCTACAGTTTGACAGAGGCACACATTGAGCAAAACCAGGAAAACATTGTAAGCATATCCTCATCAGTAAGAAGATACTGATAAAAAAATTTATTTTTACAGTTACTAGTCACCAGCCTCCTATTTCCAAAAGGATTTGGTGCCACTAAAATTCAACACACCTATAAATTATACTGTGATCATTTGTAATTTGTTGTATATTTTAAATTGAGCTGAAAATCTGGTGAAAATACTCATATACATTGATATGGTTGTTGATAATTCATTTCTATTTAAGGACTCAGAAATTGTCAGAAGATGATACACCCATAGTGAACAGACTCATTGAGCATTACTTTGGCTGAGACAGAATAAATGAAGATAGTGTGGTCATATGCAGTGGGTATAGACAATGGCATTAAAAGATCTAACTAAAAATCTTGATTGGTTAGTAACAAACTACTTCTGAGACTTTGTTTTTTAACCATCAAAGAAGATAAAGGAATCTTTACTTATCTCATGGTTGTGTTTCAGGATCAAATAAAATAATAGACATTAAAAACACAAAATGCTATATAAGGGGTATTATACCCATTAATGCAAATGTTACATATTTAGTGTCATATTTATTGGATCCCCATCATGACTCAATTACTTGCAGTGTAGATTACTGGGAACATATTGTTACCAGGCATTATTCTATGCTCCTTACATGTGCTAATCTATTTTTTTCATGACTATCTTCTGAGATAGATGCTATTACTATTTATCCTAATTGGAGGAAAATATAAGACAGAGAAAAGTAAGATAACCTGACCCAGCTCATAGTTAAGAGAATCAGGAAACAAAGTCACTCTTCCCTACACTTATCTCAGTAAATCATTTGTATTCTGCTTATAATATTATAAATGTTCAATGAATACTTATACAATATTTTTTAAGAAACTTTTTTAATATGAGATGTAATTGGCATACAATGTTATATTAGTCTCAGGTGTATAACATACTGATTTGACAATTCTATAAATTACTCAGTGCTCACCACAATAAATGTAGTCATCACCCGTCACCCCATACAAAATTATTAAGATAATATTGCCCATATTCCTTCTGCTGTACTTTTCATCTCAGTGATTTATCTATTTTATAACTGGGATCTTGTACCTCTTAATCCCCTTTATTTATTTTTCCCTTCCCCCAACCTCCCTCCCCTCTGGCAACCACCTGTTCTCTATATTCAAGAGTCTGTTTTCATTTGTTTTGTTTTTTAGATTCTACATGTAAGTGAAATCATACATGTTTCTCTTTTTCTGTTTGACTCATTTCACTTAGCATACTACACCCTGGGTCCATTAATATTGTCACAAATGGCAACAACTCATTTTTTTATGCCTGAGTAATATTCTATTGCATGTACATACCACATCTTTGTTATCAATTTGTCTACCAATGGACATTTGTGTCGGTTCCGTATCTTGGCTATTGTAAGTAATGCTGTAATAAACATAGAGGTGCCTATATCTTTTTGAATTAGTGTATTTGTTTCGCTAGGTATTTACACTACCCAGTAGTGGAGTTGCTGGATAAAATGGTATTTCTATTTTTAACTTTTTGAGGAACTGTTTTCCAGTGTGGCTGCACCAATTTACATTCCTACCAACAGTGCCCAAGGGTTTCCTTATTTCCACGTCTTTGCCAATACACTATTCCTTATCTTTTTGATACTAGCCATTCACACCTCTGGTGTGAGGTGATATTTGATTTTCATTTCCCTGAGATTTGGTGATGTTGAGTATCTTTTCATGTGTTTGTTGGCCATCTCTATGTCTTCTTTGGGAAAATGTCTATTTACATCCTCTACCTATTTTAAAAAATCAGAATTATTTTTGGTGTTGAGTTGTATTAAGTTCTTTACATATTTTGGATATTAACCTCTCATTGGATATATTGCAAATATCTTCTCCCATTCAGTATGTTGCCTTTTCATTTTGTTGATGGTTTCCTTTGTTGTCCAAAGCTTTTTATTTTGGTGTAGTTCCAAGAGTTTATTTTTGCTTTTGTTTTCCTTGCCTGAGGAGAAATATCCATAAATATGTTGCTAATGCTGATTTCTATAAGATTATTTCCTGTGTTTTCTTTTAAGAGTTTTATGGTTTCAGGTCTTACATTTAGGTCTTTAATTCATTTTGAGTTTGTTTTTATGTTTGGTATAAGAAAGTGGTCTGATTTCATTCCTTTGCATGTAGCTATCCAGTTTTGTCAATACCATTTGTTGAAGACTGTCTTTTCCCCATTGCATATTCTTGCCTCCTTTGTTATAGATTAACTTGCTGTTTCATTGATCTGTGTGTCTATTTTTGTGCCAGTACCATACTGTTTGATTATTATAGCCCTACAAGGATATATCTTGAAATTTGGGATTGTGATATCTTGACTTTTGTTCTTTCTCAAGACTGTTTTGACTGTTTCAGGTCTTTTGTGGTTCCATACAAATTTTAGGATTATTTGTTCTAGTTCTGTGAAAAATACTATTGGTATTTTGATGGGGATTGTATTGAATCCATAGATTGCTCTGGGTAGTATAGATATTTCAATGATATTAATTATTCTAACCATGAACATGGTATATCTTTCCATTTCTTTCTGTTGTCTTCAGTTTTTTTCATCAGTGTCTTAGAGTTTTCAGACCTATACTATAGATCTTTCACCCCCTTGATTAAATTTATTCCTAGCTGTTTTATCTTTTGGGTGCAATTGTAAATGGGATTGTTATCTTAATTTCTCTTTCTGCTCCTTCCTTTTTGATGTGTAGAAATGCAACAGATTTCTATATGCTGATTTTGTGTCCTGCAATTTTACTGAATCCATTTATCAGTTCTAATAGTTTTTTTGGTGGAGTCTTTAGCGTTTTCTATATATAGTGTTATGTCACCTGCAAATAGCGACGGTTTTACTTCTCCCTACCAATTTGGATACTTTTATTTATTTTTCTTTATGATTGCTGTGACTAGGGCTTCCAGTACTATGTTAAATACAAGGGTGAAAATGGACATCCTTGTTTTGTTCCTGATTTTAAAGAAAAAGCTTTCCATTTTTCACCATTTAGTATGATGTCAGCTATGGGTCTTTCATATATGACTTTTATTATGTTAAGGTATGTTTCCTCTAAACATATTTTTATCATGAACAGATATTATTTTTTGTCAAATCCTTTTTCTGCATCTATTGAGATATTTGTATGTCTTTTTTCCTTCCTCGTTAATGTGATATTTCACATTAATTGATTTATGAAAATTGAGCTACCCTTGCATCCTTGGAATAAATCCCACTTAATTGTGATAAATAATCCTTTTAATGTATTGTTGAATTCAGTTTGCTAATATTTTGTTGAGGACTTTTACAAATCAAAAATATTTACCTCTAGTTTCCTTCCCTTTCTTTCTTTCTTTCTTTCTTTCTTTCTTTCTTTCTTTCTTTGTATTTCTTTCTTTCTTTCGTATTTGTGTCTTTGTCTGATTTTGGTACAACAAAAATGCTGGCCTTGTAGGATGAATTTGGAAGTTTTCCTACCTCTTCCATTTTTTGGAAAGGTTGAGAAGAATAGAGATGAACTCTTCTTTGGATGTTAGGTAGAATTCATCTGTGAAGTCATCTCTTCTTGGACTTTTGTTTGTTGGGAGTCTTTTGATTCCTGATTTAATTTCATTATCAATCAGTCTGTTCAAAATTTCTACTTCTTCCTGATTCAGTTTTGGAAGATTCCATATTTCTATAGATTTATCTTTCTTCTAGGTTGTACAATTTGTTAGCATATGATTTTTCATAATATTCTCATAATTATTTATCTTTCTGTGGTGTTGGTTGTTAT
This sequence comes from Panthera pardus, assembly GCF_024362965.1. Classification (NCBI taxonomy): domain Eukaryota; kingdom Metazoa; phylum Chordata; class Mammalia; order Carnivora; family Felidae; genus Panthera; species Panthera pardus. The sequence goes on along the minus strand of NW_026527013.1, from coordinate 132,941,898 downwards.
TTCTCCTCCTTTATTTCTGATTTTATTTATTTGAGTCCCTTCTTTTTCTTCATGAGTCTAGCTAAAGATTTATCAATTTAATTTATATTTTCAAAGACTAGTTCTGGTTTTATTGATCGTTTCTATTTTTTTTTTTTAGTTTAAATTTCATTTATTTTTACTCTAATCTTTATTTTCTTCCTTGTACTCTTTGGGCTTTGTTTGTTTTTTTTCTTTTTCTGGGTCCTGTATGTGTGAAGTGAGGTGTTTCTTTTTTTTTTCTTTTTCCTGTGCTTTGAGGCTTGTGTTGCTATAAACTTTCCCCTTAGAACTGCTTTTACCATGCCCAAAGATTTTGATGATTGTGTTTTCATTTTAATATATCTTCATGTATTTTTTGTTTCCTTTTCTGAATTCTTTTTTAACCCATTTGTTATTTAGTAGCATGTTGTTTAGCCTCCATATGTTTGTGTTTTTCCAGTTTTTATTTATAATTGCTTTTAGTTTCATACCCTTGTGGTTGAGAAAGATGTTTGATATTTCAGTCCTCTTAAATTTATTGAGACTTGTTTTGTAACCTAATTGGTGATCAATCCTGAAGAATTATTCTTCTATTTCTTTAAAGAAGTTTTCCATCTCCTTCTTTCTCTCTCTCTCCTCCTTCTGGGATCTCTATAATATGAATGTTATTAAGTTTGATAATGTCACAGTGTTCCCTTTACCTATTCTAATTTTTTATTATTCTTTTTCCTTTTTGCTGTTCTTCTTGGTTGCTGACCATTACCCTGTTTTCCAGTTCAATGATCTTTTCTTCTGTATCCTCTAATCTGCTGTTGATTCCCTGTAGTTTATTTTTTATTTCAGTTATTGAATCATTTATCTCTGACTCATTCTTTTTTACATTTCTATCTCTTTGTAAAGTTCTCACTGAGTTTATTCACTCTTTTTCTCAAGTCCAGTGAGTATATTTATGACCATTACTCTGAATTTTTTTTATCAGGTATACTGCTTATCTCCATTATACGTAGTTCTTTTACTGTGATTTTTGTCTTGTTATTTCATTTGAGATATATTCCTCTGTCTCCTCATTTTGTCTAACTCTCATGTTTGTTTCTACACATTAGGTAGGTCAGTTACATCTTCTTGTCTTGAAAATAGTGGCCTTGTGTAGAAGAGGTCCCTTGGTGTCTATAGCACAATCCCCCTGGTCACCAGAATGAGGTGCTTCAGAAGTATCCCCTGTGTGGCCTGCATGTGCCTTCCTGTTGCAACTGAACCATGATTGCCTTTAGCCCAGCTGGCTGCAAAAATCTGCTTTGCCTGCTGTGGGCATACTGGACAAGATTTTTTCCCCATGGGGTTGAGAGGCATGTTTGCAGCCCCTGCTGACTCCCTGGTGGGTGGGGCTGGAAGTCAGCCTATCTGCAATTAGCCTCTCTTTCACAGCTGTAGATGCCCCAAAGGGCAAGGCTTGCTCCATGCACAGCCAGCTAAGAGGCCCAACTGCAGGAACTGTGGGTGCACTGGTATATGAGGTTATCCTTCCTCTTCTTAGGCCAGAAGTCACTTTGGGGTGGTGCCAGTCCTGGCCTGGGTTGCCTGCTCAGCATAGCAGGGCAGGAACCTCTTTGAATGGACACCTGCCAAAGTGGGTGGGTTTGATCGAGTAGGTCTACAGGGGAACATGGGGGCCCCTCCCCTGAAAATCTTACAGGTTAGCTGTTTGGAGAGACGTGTAAACAAATAATTACAGCCCAATGTGATTCCTACCATAGCAGAAACAGGCCATGGGGACACTGAAGGGACAGCAGCAGCACATAGCAGCACAGCCCAATGGATGTAGTTAGCAAAGCCTTCACAGAGAATGCTATACCTGAACTGGGCTCTAAAAGAGACAAAACTTGCCACATTGAGAGAGAGAGAGAGAGAGATGTATCAGAAAGGGGGATTTGCATGAACAATAGCAAGAAATAAACACAGGTTGTGTTTTAGGAAAATAGTAGATGGTAAGTGAAAGTTTTCCAGGGGTCTCCCTTTTCTGTATGTATCACAAGCTGATGGGATTTGGGAAAGTTTCACAGAGGTGAAGGGAAGCATGACATGTGGGCATTGACATTTGGGCCAATTCAATGCTTTTGTTGTTTCTACATCTGAATGTACAGTAGGAATTGATATATTTTATGCTTGTGCTTATCCATCCCAAAGGTGTTGGTGGGATTCTTCTAATAAGGAAAAGCTACATGTAGAAAAGTGCTGATATATTTGGAGCCTGACAGATCTTATGACCTCTTTGTGCGTTAAGTCTCTATGACTGATGATTTGACCAATGGGAGTCTCTGGCAAAGGGTGGCAACCTTCCTGACATGACTAGCAACTCCATCTGGTTGAAAATCAGATATTGCTTACTGCTAGGTTCCTATTGAAACTGAACACCTGACCCAAAGAGGTCTTGTAACCTTCTGTTCTGATATTACTGTTTTAGGGTAGGTCAGCTTAGCTTCAATGACTAACAAGATGGGAAAGATCCAACAGGCCTTCCTCGTCAGACAGAAATGGTATAGCCAAGAACAGGACAATCTGGCCACAGCATCTCAGTTTTATATATGAAACAGTGGCAGCTCTCCCTGTGGGAGAAACTTCTCCACTCTGTCACCTGAATCAAAGCTGTGGACTCAAAGGAGCTCTTGCTTGAAAGAAATCACCCTAGATATGTAGGCCTGGTTCACTGATAGTTCAGCTAAACTGCATCTTGATGTTGTTTATTTAGCTGCTGTGGTTGTTCAACTCAGCAGCAGCTATGACAAGACCCAAATATAGTTGGTAGTTCTGCTCAGTGGGTGCAACACAAAGCTGTTCTCATTGCTGCTCCCCTTGATGAATCTTGTTATATTTTTACTAATGCTTAGGCTGTTGCTAGTTTTTGGTCTACGTCTTGGAAAACTATAGACTATCAGATTAAAGATACTTTTTTTGAAGTTGTAAACTGTGGAAACAGATTGTGGCTTTTGATCAAACTGTCTGGGTCACTTGTGTAGATGCCTTCGGTATCTACAGTTCTTTAATGAGACAGAATGGAATCGAGCTGCTGATAGACCCTAAACCACCTAGATTGCCATGATTACAATGGATCCTTCATCTTAATGAAAATGGAAACATCCACAGTCATAGGTCAGCGCAAAATAAAAGACCATGTTTAGACACAGATGCTTCTACGGCATGCCAGACTGTGGCTTCTGCCAAATTTGACCTATTTGTCACACAGGGAGGAGACACATTACAAGGGGCATTGCTTCCTCTCACTGGTAGCAGATTAACTTTGTCATTGCTGACACTTCTTTAGGCATGAAGTTGTGCTAGTCAGGTCAGTTTATTCTGACTCCACCATTATGGACCTTAAAATGATCTATGTTGTATTTTGGCTTCTCAAAAAGCTTACATCCTTATGATGCTTTACTTTTTATTGAAAAAGCCACTCAACAGTGGGTTTATATTCCAGATATTCTGTAGACCTTCCAGGCATACACAGGATCTGATTTTATTGAACACTAGGAAGGCTTCCTTAAATGTCAAGTCAAAAATATTTCTGACTCTACCTCCCTTACCTCTTCCTAGTCCATAATGTTAGCAAGTCAGTTTGGTCACTGAAGTTGGTTGTCTCAGAAAGGGATGCTTTTTTCTGACCTGCTTCATGAGCAATGAATGGGTAAAAAAAGCTGGGGCATTATGTGGATCTATTTTGAAAATTTGACATTCTGCCCTGACTATTCTTGAATATGATACATCTTTCTTTCCCTTGACAGTAACCCCAGGTAAGCTGGTTGCTATAACCCCTGGGCACCAGCCTGGTTAAAAGGGGACTCAAATGTAATTGTGGTTCCAGCTCCCAGATTCTCTTACTAGATTATTGTGATCCTAGATTATAAGAATAATGAATACTCATTTAAGCATGCTGCTCACCAAGTCCCCAACAATGGCCCACATGGGCCAAAGTGGGTGGCATAATGTGTCTCTGTAAGTTTTATAAAATGCACTTGTCCCTCTTATATTTGATGTTTCCAGATGAAAGATTAGGATGTAAATAGCAGATGATTGGAAAGAATATGGCACTACAGCTACAGGTGTGGGACAGACTGATTGCATTGCAGTGAAGGGGGAACAAAAACCCTGATATCTGGGTGAGGATAAGAAAATGGGAAATAAATGAGAACCTTAGCAGAGAGGCAGTGACATTAAGATCAATGGATTGTGAGCCCTCAGGAGGCTTCCTCATGAAAAAAAACACCCTGGTACAGTTTCCCCAAACTGTTGCAAGTCTTATGTTTAATAAGACTGCTACTACCATTATTTGATCACCATTCCCCTCAGCTTTACAGGGGAAATGAGATAGAGATAGTGTCTCTCTCCAGATCAAAAGACAGACATACTTATTATCCAGTAAAATAAAGATTAATATTTCCCTCCAGAGCCAAAACTGCCATGCCTACTGCCCATTATAAAATACTAATTACCCTAAGCTCAGAGTTTTTCTCCTGTAATTCAACCCCTTTGCATGTGCAAGTATCACCCAGCCCTGTAAGTCACTGTGTGGGAATTAGGGCTGTGGAAATCAGTGCAGAAAATACTGATCTCTTAGGCACTGCTATTGCTATGAGTAATAAAGTCCTGTGTTGCTGACCTAAGAATCTCTTGTCTTCTGATAAAACTCACGAAACTATTGCAATAAACTTGCCTCCTTATGAATAGTGTAAAATCCCAGAATTTCAAGTGTCTTGCCAATACATAAATCTGGATGGACGGAAGCATTACTGTTCAGGAACAAAGTAGCAAGGCATGAAGCTGGTAAAATAGATTAGGGCTTGATCATGAAAGACCTTGTTCACTATGCCGTGGGATTTTGAATTATTCTGTAAGAGGGAGCCATGGATGAGTATTAATTAGTATAGTTGTAGTTAGGAGGAGAGATTGGGTAAAGGAAGATTTACTCAGAAACTGTGTTAGCAGGCATCTGACGTCCAGGTAAGAGATGACTATGATGTTTCCCAGGTTATTAGATATGGGAATGAAAAAGAGCGTAATATTTCAAGAACCATTTTAGAAGTAGGCTCATGTAAACTGGATTATATCTGAATGTGAGGAACAAAGAAAGGAAGGATTCTAGTATAACTGTGGAGTTTTAGTTATCTGTCTAGATGTACAGATAACTTTGATTAACAGTGCATGTCAATCAAAGAACAAAAATTAATCCTCTCACAAAAATGATTGATAACAAGAGTTACTCCACATAGTTTCCTGAAATTTCAAAGACATGAACCTTTTGGACCATTGATTTAACTGTATTAATGTCCCACCCTGCACGGTTCCTTTAAGCAGTCACATACTTACCTGTTAATTACAGGCACTGCATAAAAGGAAAAGTTTGCTCTTGTTATATTCAGGGCAGTGGGAAAGCAATGGATTGGAGTCTGTCAGTCATTGGCTTAAATATAACATCCCTTATTAGTCCTAATTACTTTGCTTCTGAGTCCATTCCTTCTTTACAAAATAGGAATGCTTATTCCTAACTAACAAGATTGTTGGGTGAGTCACACAAAGCACACTTATAAAGTTCCCAGCACATGGTAGGACCTGGTCATGTTAATTAATCTTTGCTCACCTTCCTTCCTCACCGAGTACTACTGCCTCCCGGGTCTAAATTGCTCACCCAAGCTTTTCTCCCACAGCTTTCTCCCAGTCTTGATACTTTTCTTATTTCCCATTCAGACTTGACAGTCAGCTTTGTCTTCATGGCTCTGTACCCACCCCCTTTGAATGTCTACCTCATGTTGGGCTTCCTTGGGCTGCCCTGTATAGTTGACTCTGGAGCTCCTGTCTCTCTTCACACTTTGTGTATTTGCTTCTGAGTCCAACTTCTCTCATTGGAAACCAAATATAATCCCCGAGAGAGAAAAATCAGTAACATTGGGACTGAGATCTTGAAATTTTCTTTTTTTTTTAAATTTTTAATATTTATTTATTGTTTTTGAGAGACACAGAGTGTGAGAGGGGGAGGGGCAGAGAGACACACACAGAATCCCAAGCAGGCTCTAGGGCCTGAGCTGTCAGCACAGAGCCCCACACAGGTCTTGAACTCGCGGACCATGAGATCATGACCTGAGCCGAAGTTGGACACTTAACCTACTGAGCCACCCAGGTGCCCCTGACAATTTTTTTCTTAGGACTTTTGTTTTCTATTTGATTGGGTAACATTGTAATGGAGATGGTTTTCTAGCAAATCTTCCTTCAAAGAGAATGATGGCTACAAGAAATAACTAAATATTAAACCCCCATGCTGTTCCCATAAAGCCCACAGTTTAGATCTCAGGTAGGAAAGATCACAACACCAAAGTATTATTCTGTGGGAACCAGGTTCCTAGTCACCATGGTTTAAAGAGATACAGTCTAGTGTTGTGATGAAAATCAGGCTTTGAGTTCATGGAAGACCAAGGTTCCATTACTAGCTCTGTTATTTACAAGCTCTGTAACCTTGGGCCAATTACTTAATCTCTTTAAGCCTCAATTTCCTAATTTATAAAGAAAAAAAATGGTAAAAGTACCCATGCCATGCATGGCTCATTCATTCAATTGAATAAACTATGTAAAACATAATGGCTGACAGTTGTAAGTGCTCAATGATGTTTAGGTATTCTTATATCTTATGTATAGGTGGAAAGCAAAGACTGGGTATGAATCCAGACATATGACTCAATTTTTATATTTAAAAATCCCATATAAAATGATCCTAACTAGGAAGTGATTTGTTTTTGTTATTTATTTATTTATTTATTTATTTATTTGGAGAAAGAGAGCACACATGCAGGGGAGGGGTAGAGAGAAAGAGAGAGAGAATCCCAAGCTGGCCCCAAGCTGTCAGCATAGAGACCAACATGGCTGACTCGGGGCTCTATCTGATCCCACAGCTGCGAGATCGTGACCTGAGGAGAAATCAAGAGTTGGACGCTTAACCGACTCAGCTACCCAGACACTCCAGGAAGTAATTTATTTGTTTGATGATGGTTGTTGTAAGCGCAGTATGTCGTAATAGATGTGAAAGCACAACATTAAAAGTGCTATGCAAATATGACATTATTGTTATTAAACACAGAAGTAAACAAATACCAGATGTAGTTATTAATCTCAGACCAAAAAACTTTTGTTATTCAAAGCAGTTTCAGAAAACATAGTTATATAAAAAGAAAAAACTGCTAGGCAAGTGAGAAATTATGTATCTTTAAAAGGTTCCATTCTAATAGCACGACTTAGATGACAAATCATAAGATTTCATAGCTATTACACTAATAAAAACAGTCTCATTCACAATGTAATCTTTCAGGATATATGTTATTTACCAAATCCTTAGAATTTAATCTCATCTGAAAGTATTAATTTTTAAAATGAATATTGCAAGGACCCTAAACAATAATTATCAAGTAGATAGCAACAACCAAAGTACCTGTAATAAAAGTCACATAAACTCCTGTGGTACAGATTGGGTTAGTATTTTATATACTCCACAGGCAGTAAATGCTGTATTTTATCATGTAAATTCATTTCTAGCTACTCCTTATAAATCAGAGATCTGATACAATATATCATAACAGTCTGTCCTATAAATGCTTTTTGAGTCATGCTTTGTTGACCTTACCATCATATTTGTTTATCAAACACATTCACAAAACCTACACCGTAAAATAAATATTTATGAGGTCTTATTGCCACAATTTAAATGTGGTCAGCACTTTCTAAAAGTGTCAGGTATCCCCACATAATCTATGTCCATATAAAGTCATGTAGTCCGAGAATGAAACCATTCACAAGCAAATGTAATCTCCCTCAGCCTTCTTAACACTTGATTTCTCCCCAACTGATTTGAAAAAATTCCAGTGTGGTGGTGACTGGACTGGAAAACATCAGTTTAATAATGTTTCTATGTTGCAGGGACAAAAGAACTGTGGAAAGAGTGGGATGTAGAGCAACTCATGATTACTAGAGTGTCCTTTACAAGTGATACTCTTTAAATATTTGTTCACCAGGTATTTAGAGGAGAGGTTGAGAATTTCATGAGGGAACGAGGCAGAGACCATCACTCTGGGGAGACTGAGACTCAGTGTCTCCTCTTAGTCCAGATGAGTCAGTTTAGTTCCTCGGGTCACGACGCTTCATTCAGCAACCCAAAGCCCCAGGAGAACCCTACCTACTGCCTACAAGAATCCATCATGTTTTATTCTACTCTCCAGTTCCTAGCGAATATTCTTTGCACCTAGTAGGACATTCTCCCTGGGAGAAAATATGGAAATACCAGTTAAACCATCTTGTTATGTTTGCAGAGATATTTGGGTGCCCTAGTAACATTTAAATACTTAGAGATTAGTTCTCTAGCCAGTTTCCTAACCCAGCTCTCCTTCATTCTGCTCTAGGTACTAAAAATTCAATGATGAAAACGTGATGTCTCCCATTCATTGAGATAATATGTTAGTGATTTCTTCATGGCAATTACATTATCTGGAAATTTAGCAGAAATTTTGGTTTCTTGATTCAGTACTTTTTTTACTTCAGAAGTTTTTCTTTTATTCTTTTACTAAGTCTAGCAGTTTTTCCTTTTTTTTTTCAATTTTTTTGGTTATGAGTTATTTCCTTCTAATCCTTATCAATATTTGAAAATTAACATTATTTATGTAATCCACCAAATGGGTAAATTTAGATTGTTCCAACGGTTCGCCTTAGCCTGAACCACTGTACAAAATGCTATAGGCTCAGTGATATCAGCAACAGAAATTTATTTCTCACAGATCTGGAGGCTAGAAGTCTGAAATCAGGGTGCCAGCATGGTTGGTTCTGGTAAGAGTCCTCTTCCTGGCTTGCAGTTGGCTAACTTCTTGCTGTGTCCTCAAATGGTAGAGACAGAGAGAACAAGCACATTCTCTGGTTTCTCTTTTTTTCCATGTTTATTTATTAATTTTGAGAGACAGTGTGCATGTATGTATGAGTGGGGAGCTGTAGGAAGGAAGAAAGAGAATCCCAAGCAGGCACCACACTGTGTGTCAGCATAGAGCCCAGTGTGGTGCTTGATCTCAGGAACCACAAAGTCATGACCTGAGCTCAAATCAAGAGTCAGATGCTTAACTGACTGAGTCACTCAGGAGCCCCTCTGATGTGTCTTCTTATTAAGGGCACTAACTGCATAATGAAAGCCCCACCCTCATGACTTCATCCAAACCTAATCTCCTCCCAGGAGCTCCATCTCCAAATATTATCATGTTGGGGGTGGGATATCAACACATAAATTTTAGGGGGATATAATTAAATCCATAGCATCCTGTTACTGAACATTGAGATTTAGCTGATTTTTAATGCTATAAATAATCCAGAGAAATAAATAGTGGAAAAGTAATTAGAAATTAAAACAGGAAAATTTTTTTCTGGAAAAATAAAAAGAATCATAAAGGGTTATAACTGCTCTCTATCAGGGCACCAAAATCACCAACCCCTGAATAACCAGATACTGTGGATATTCATTTTTTATAACAATAGTCTTTATATCAAATTTGAGAGCCAACCAAATTGCTTTTGATTCCATTTTTTTTTAATACACTGCTTTTTACAAAATTATTTTCAGTCAAATCATGTGTGCAATGTTTTTCTTGTTGGTAATAGTGTAACCTATATAGACTGATGACAAGTGAAATGAGGATTGGAGATATATTTCCAGGAAATGGTGGCTTTGGTAGCCTAAACTATTTCTCTGGCTCAAATGATGTATATGAAGCATAGAATTCATTAAAATTTAAAAACTACTCCACTGGGCCCGGGCTATAATATACGTACTAAACACTTGTTGATTTGTTGTGTAGCATAGACAAGAGATGAGATTAGAAAGAAATGACACTGTTGCCAGCCATTGACAAAAGCTTTGCTACATCCTGCAAGAAACAATGGCACTCAAGTTAGCGAAGGACAGCATGCAACTTCCCTACCACACACAATCAACAGATTCAAGAAGTTCTAGGTGTTCTTATTGTGGTCAGACTTATCAATAGGAGGCTGACAATAATATTACTGCTATTTACATATTGGTACCACACTGGCATGGATTTGCATAATGTATTGAGGCTCTATGCTCTAGAGAGTTGCATTGTAACATATTGGTGCTTAATGAACTCTGAAAAAATTGATTTTCCACAGAGTAAATTAAGGAATGCATTATAGCTGTTAAAGCAATCTTATGGGAAATCCGAAGCTTCCACTGCAGCACCATGCTTAGTAAGTAATAAATTACATGTTATACTTATTTGCCTTAATTCATGCTAATTTTGTCCAATTAATGTATCACAGTAATTCAGAAGCCTGTCACAGGAGAGCTAATTATTTATTGGATTTTTGTGTTCAGCTCCCTAGGAGTCTACTAGCAAACAAACTTGCGACTGTCTTTCTCTTAGGTCCACAGTGACATTCTTATGTCTTACTGTGGGGAAGTGACGTTTGTGCTTCCATCTCAAGTTTCTGAAATGAATTGTGGAGCACCCGAGTCATATTCTTGTTTTTTGATCGGTGAAATAGTTTGACAGCCTACTACTCAGTTACAACCAGACCCACTAGCTTCCTTATCGAAGCATCTCTACTTATGAGTCTGTATATTTCAGAGCTATCATTAAGAAAAAAGACATTTTTAAAGTTGTGTCCACATGAAAAGATTTCTACTTATTGTATGTGTATCTATCTATACACCCAAAGTGTATTTTAAAAGTGATGTAATTATCTGGACAACTCACACTGGAAATTCCTACTTAATTGCCTCGATTCTCTTTATATTTTAGAGCATTCTGATGGATTACCACACACTCTGCTATTTTTCACCTTACTCTGCACAATCTTGGTTCTAAACCTCAAAAAGCCACGTGCGCTGTTCTCGAAGTATTGTTTGAATCAGAAATAGTATCTAATGACAGTCAACATCAGCTTTGCAGGAATAAATTTTTATTTTACTGTGGTATACTCTTAATTCACAGCCCCAACGTGAATTATTTACGAGATTAAATTGTACAATTCATACCTATACACAATTCGGCAGTTGCTAAATAATTTGCACACCACGATGAGATGCGACATCAGAGTCAAAGAGGCTTCACCAGTTCCAGAGTGTTCACTCTCTTCTGGAATCCTGACAGAGCCCTGCATTTGCAGACAGTTATTTGCAGAGAGTAAGAAGCATTTGATCTCTTTTGCTCCCTCCTGTGAGTATCAGGAGAGCACTTGTCTGTTGATTACCATCTTCCAACTCTCTCCTTAAATACATAATACAGCATGATGTTTACCAGCAAGTTCTAGCACAGTGCTCCAACTTGAGGGCAGGTGAGATATACCACCCTTTATGTCACAGAAATTTTTTTAAAAAATTACCTTTATAGCCCTCTCTAATTTGATGGGAGAAAATGATGACATCTTTTTATTGAGCCAGTTTATACTAACCTGTTTGCCCTTACCCAATTGTGTATCTGAAAATCAATAAACTTCTCTAAACATCATACACTTTTACACCTTAGTATATGATTACTTTTGTCACCTACAGTATAATGTTATTTTCCCCTCCTGTCAGTTGTTTTTATTACCTATTCAAGACAGCAAATAAATTTCTGTCTCCTGGTGGGTTTTTTTTTGTTGTTGTTGTTGTTGTTTTGTTTTGTTTTGCTGTCTTTTCCATATGGCATTAAGGTTTCAATCACCTTTTCTTTTTCTCTCTCTTTTTTTGCTAACTATAATTTAGAAAATTAAACTTTGGGTCACCTCCTTGCTTCTTGGGAAAGTGAATTTGCAATTGGAGTTTTAGCCTTTGTTAACTCTGACCAGATTAATAGAACAGAGTAGAGTAGAATAGAATAAGAGTAGGATAGAGTAAAAATACCTGGTTTATTACTGAATATATTTCTCCAAGGAAAATGTAGATGTTGTGTTAGTTATATCATACGTATTCCTATTCCTTCTAAGGTCTAAACTCTCCCAACATACACCACCTCCCTGTCCAGTATTGAGGAATTGCACTGTTTTAAATGTCTTTTTTAAAAAATGTTTTAATTATTTTTGAAAGAAAGAGCACCAGCAGGGGAGGGGCAGAGAGAGGGAGCGAGGGAGACAGAGGATCCAAAGTGGCCTCTGCACGGACAGCAGCCAGCCTGATGCAGGGCTCGGACGCGTGAACTCTGACATCATGACCTGAGCCAAAGTTGGTCACTCAACTGAGGTCGGACTCTCAACCGACTGAAGCACCCGGGCACCCCTAAATGTCTTTTTTTTTTAATGAAAGGTTTAAACCTTTGCCGTCCTGACTCTGTCTTTGTATATGCTTGCTGTACATCAATTTTTGACAGGACTAGGATACTAAAATCCTGAGTCCTGACTAAAGGCTAAGAGAGAACATTAAAATTCAACCTCATAGGCTCTGCGTTTTAGATTAGTTACTTTCTGGGTTCCTAGAAATCTTAGGACATTAGTAAGCTAGGCTAAGCCACATCGTGGGTCTGTTTTTTGCTCACCCTTGAGGTAGCAAAGCATGGCACACAGGAGCTTCTCACTCCCTGTCTCTAGAACTCAGATAACAGCATTTGTCCTGCACTCACAGGTTCCCTTTTTGCACAGTGTTTTGACTTGGCCCTGCTGGACTGGGTTAGGAGACAAATCTGACATGGTTGACGTGGGAATGCAGTCTGTGGGCAGTGGGCTCGAACCGCCCTCAGACTCTATTTGATCGTAGCATTCCCCTGACCTGATCTGCTTCACCTTCAAAACGTGGTTGGTCAGAGTAAATCATCACTAAGCCTTCAGGTGTGATGTTTGTTTTTCTCTGAGTTCAGTCTAAAAGCACCGGTGATGACACAGCTCAGGGGGCACAGCCAAACTCAGTTTGTCCCAGGGAGTCCGGCCCAAGCCCCAGAAACGATGACAAAAGTCCTGAAGGGCATTTCTCTCTCTCAACCTTCTTAAATATGGGGGGAAGTCCCATCAGTTTTATTTGACAAATTTAACTACACTTTGTTCTTCTTTTGATCAAACTGCCCAAGGTCCTGAATTTATCATCTGTTCCATTTTTGGCAGCATTTGGGGGTTTTGGAGTTGAAAGACTTTTGTGCCCCCGAGTATAAGATTATAGTGACATATTCCCTTTGTCCACTTCCTCCTCCATCAGCAGGACTGACAGCTCTGTGCCTCTAGGAGTCTGGACAAGGTAGTCACATCCAAATTGAACATCCAGCTTCATCCTCGGGGTCTCAGACAGTGGCACTGGTGCTGAAAACCTTTCTCTCTCCCTCTCTCCCTCTCTCCCTCTCTCTACCTCTCTCCCCCCTCCCTCATTATCGTTCATGCACACTCCACAAAGGAAAACCAACTAGGAGTCACAGAGAAGTCAAAGTCATCTAACTTTATTTTTGAGTGAAAACCTGAGAACATTCTAGGGAAACTTTAATACATCTACTTTATGAAGGACCATTTGCTTGTTGTTCTTTCCTGTAAACATGAGCTTTTCATACTATGATATGTTGTCAGTATTTTTCTGTCTCATTACATCTGCTGTGAAAACAGTAACATTTTAAGGATATTTAAATCATTTTCAGTCTCTCCCTATTACAGACAATGCTTTAATTACCATTCCTAAAAGGTAGTTGTAATGAGAATTGAAGACTCTTAGATGACTTGGCCCCACTTCTATCAGTGCAGTCTCTGAGTAGGCCTGCATCTGTAATATTTAAAAGTGCCCCCATCTGTAATATTTAAAAGTGCCCCCAGGTAATTCTAGTGGAGAATCTTAGGGTTAGGGTAGAGAATCTGTGAGTTAGGTAAAACAGAGGCAATGAAAGACTGCTGATTTTGACGTTAGGTTTAGATTCTTTAAATGGTCAGGGACATACAATACTTTTTTTTTAAAGATTTTAATCTTTTTTACTTAGAAATAAAATTAAATCTCTTCTGTGTATGAGAATACTGACATTTCTCTCTTCAGCATTCTTCTTATCAGCCATTTGAATATCAGATTCAGGATGAAGGAGATGCTTTTATATGTGCACCTCTTTGGTGTCTGCTTTCCCCTTTTCTAGAAGAATCTTAGAGGCATTCCTGGGGGGTTGGAATAAATGAGAAGGGTTATCTGTTGTTTTTCATACAGCCTTTTACTACTAAGAACTAAATGATTAATACAACCTATTTGCTATAGTATAAAATATAGATGCCTTTAAGAGACAACTGGACAATTGGTAGTCAGAATGTTAATATTTGTTCATTCTCCTTCTAGGATGGGGTAGCAGGATCCTTTGATGGCTCCTCTTTATAGTATGCAAAAACAAAAACCTTAAAACAAGTGAAATTAAGAAATACTAGTTAGTTCAGCAATAATCCATTCATTTATGCTTTAATTAAAATATTATTGAAGAATATTGAGAATCACATATTCTTCAACTCTTAAATACAGAGAATAAACTGAGGGTTGATGGGGGGAGACAGGGGGAGGGGGGAAATGGGTGATGGACATTGAGGAGGGCACTTGTTGGGATAAGCACTGGGTGTTGTATGTAAGGGATGAATCATGGGGAATCTACTCCCGAAGCCAAGAACACACTGTATACACTGCATGTTAGTTAACTTGACAATAAATTATATTTTTTTAAAAAAAGAATCACATAGTCTTCTATGCGCTGAAGCTACCATGGTAAATGAGTCAGCCAAGGCCCACGCTGTCATGGACCTCACAGTCTAGTGCAGGAAGTTGAATGAACAGAAGGGAGAGAAGGAGGCCTGGAGAGAGGTAAGACATGTCAGCAGTGGTGGGTCCTATGGTAAAAATTAAAATAAAAAGATATTATAGAGACCCTAGATTTTTTTTTATTTTTTTAAATTATTTTTAATGGTACTATAGTTAATACACAGTGCTATGTCAGTTTCATGTGTACAATATAGTGATTCGGCAGTTCCATACATCACTCAGTGCTCATCAAGACAAGTGCTTACCTAATCCCCTTCACCTATTTCATCCATCCCCCCACCCACCTCCCCTCTGGTAACCATCTGTTTGTTCTCTATAGTTAAGAGTCTGGTTTTTTGGTCTTCCTCTCTCTTTCCCCGCCCCCCCCCCTTTGTTCATTTGCTTTGTATCTTAAATTCCACATATGAGTGAAGTCATATGGTATTTGTCTTTCTCTGACTGACTTATTTCACGTAACATTATACTCTCTAGATCCATCCATGTCATTGCAAATGACAATATTTCATTCTTTTTATGGCTAAATAATATTCCATTGTGTATAACACATCTCTATCCATTCATCTGTCAATGGACACTTGGGTTGCTTCAGCATTTTGGTTATTATAAATAATGCTGCAATACACGTAGGGGTACATGTATCCCTTCAAATTAGTGTTTTTATATTCTTTGGGTAGGTACCTAGTAGTGTAACTTCTGGATTATAGGGTAGTTCTACTTTTAATTTTTTGAGGAACCTCTGCACTATCTTCCACATTGGCTGCACCAGTTTGCATCCCCATCGATAGTGCACAAGGATTCCTTCTTGTCCACATCCGTGTTAACCTTGGTTGTTTTTTTGGTTTTGATTTTAGCCATTCTGACAGGTATGAGGTGATATCTCTTTGTGGTTTTGATTTGCATTTCCTTGATGAGCAATGTTGAGCATCTTTTCATTTTTTGTTAGCCTAGATGGCTTCTTTAGATTGTATAGTCAGGGGAAGTTCTTTGTAGAAATCACATTTTAGGTAAGATTTGAATGGCAGTTATGAATGTCACTCATTCAAGGGATGACAAGGTACTAAGAACATTCTAGATAAAGGAAAAACCTAGAGCAAAATATTCTAAGATGAAAATGAGCAAAAAAAACTGAAGGAAGAATAATCTATACAAAAGATCATAACTACCCTAATGTTTCACATAAATCAGTAGCTCACAGTTACTAACCAATCCTTCATGTCCTGTATAATCACCATGTTCCTTAAGAGCAAATCACAAGTGACAGCTGATATTTACATCATTATTGGGGTCCATCCTTAACAACTCCGTTGGTCCTAAACTGTTGGTGCTCAGTCTTCTCTCCCAGACCCAAACTCTGGGTTCCGTGCCCCAGTTTTGCACCCGCTCGTCTTTCACCTCTAGTCTTTCTGATTTCCTGATGGGCAGCTTGTGTCTTAATCTCCCTGCTTAGATTTTGGCTTTGCCAATTACCCAGGGCTGATTAGGCAAACCTTTTGCTCAGGTAAACTTTTTGCCTTCACCTCAGCCTTGAACATGATTCTCCCACTCCTTTTGCTGACATTTCAAAGCAGTCTACCTACTCTTCACCCTACCCCCACCCTCCTCCTGCAGCAAGATTCAAATAAATGTATATTAAAATTTAAGGAGATCGTAAAGTGTTATTTGGGCTGCCCCAAGTACAATTCGTCTTCTTGAAACATGTATAGAACCCAGAAAGATTTTATCTGTAACAATGTCTCCACTTAGTGAATAGCAGGAAAGAAAGGTAAGAATGCATAAATTCCATAATACTTCAGCCACTTGTTTTGTTTGCCTGAATGTTTAGTAGGCATAGTATGACAGTTATAACTGAAATTGAGAATGCTTTTCTTGTCTCTGCTCTTAGGAAGTTCATATCTTACTGGATGTCAGGATGGTAGTAAAAAAAATTCCACTGCTAGTTCTAGGAGAGTATTAGGCTGTGCAGAACTAGAGTCTGCTTTCTGGAGTTCCAATGAACTGCTGAACCAGATGTCTCTGGGTTTTAGGCCTCGTTTGTCTACCATAGTTGAAGCCAAAGTGGCAGACTCACATCAGCTGCACTAATGACAAAGGATAAATGACATTTTCATGATGAGGAGAACCCACATCTGAGCTCGTGTATTTAGCATGTAAGGGTTAGGCCTCTATAAGCTTCCTTTATAGCTATATGACCATGTGTTTTCATTTAATGAAGTTCATTGAGTGTACCAACATCAGGAGTAACTATAAAATCCAGATCTTTCTTTTTTAAGTGCAATTGTCAACAGGGCACAAACGGGCACTTTTCACACAAAAGTGCTGTGTATTTAAATTGCTTCCTCCTGGTGTGGAGAAATGAGTACCGGATTTGGAGTACTGGGTTTGACTATGACTTCAATTTTTTTTTCTCCTGCACTGATCTTGCTCCTGATCTAGAGCCTTACATGTTAATCTATTTAAATTTGATTATTCCTTTAGGTAACTTACACCTAGCTTGTCTAAAAGAGAAGCCAGTATCTCTCATTATTGTACACACATAAATATTCATATGGACATCAGCTATTAAGACTCTTTTCTTACTGCAGTTACTGAATACATCTCAAGGTCTTTCCCCTTGCTGTTTTCATTTCCTGGAATGCTCTCCTCCCAGATATGTACCTGGCTCATTCTCTCATCCTTCCTGCTTTGATCTCGTCTAAGTGAGACCCTTCCTGGCTACCTATTTAAAAATGTAATCCACTAGCAGCATTCCTTGTCCTCCTTCCCTCATTTATTTCTTTCAATATTCCTAACACTACCTGACATAATATACATTTTTTCTTATCATTTATTTTTGTCAAATAACTACTCTTTAGGGAAGAAATATTTTTGTCTGCTTTATTTACTCTTACACTCCCAGGACTTAGGACAGTGGTGTCTGGACTACAGTACTCCCTCATTGTTTGTTGAATGAATGGGTGAATCATTTTCTTCAACTTCCAAGCTAGAATCCTCAATTCAGTCCTGACTATTCTCCTTCAAAATCCATACGGGACTGGTTATCAAATCCTAATTGAAAATAACTAAACGATTATTTTTAGATATCACCATTATTCTTTCTTCATGTAATCACTACCTAATCACTATGTCTTCCCTTCAACTATTGGAATAATCTTCTACTTTTCATGTTCCTCCAACTCCAGCCTATCTTATACACAGTTGCCAGACCTAACTTTCTAAAATTAAAGCTAATCTTGTGATTATCTTGTAATTACATAGGTTTGTAAAAATCTTGTAATTAAATAGGTTTGAGACATTGTTGGTTCACCATTACCTATGGGGTAAAGCCCACCACAGTGTCTGTCAAACTCCTATTCTTCCTCTAAGACCCAGTGTCTTCTCAGAAAAACTCCCAGCTTCTCCAGAGGGTGTTATATCATCTGGGCTCCTAATTCTTCAACCATGTCTATTATGGCAAATTAATTCTTCCCTCAAATGGGCTCTTATTATTTCATTATTTATCATTTTATTTTATTTTATTTTATTATTTATTTTATTACATGTCAGGTGTTTTAATCACTGCCAAAGAGGAAAAGGGTGAAAAAGAGAAACTTATGATCTAATGGAGTAGATAGACGACACCAAACCACCCAAATACCAGCATAATATTCAACTGAAAAGATAGCACGTCTTTCCCAAACATATTCTGTGAGATGCTAATAGATATCTTGTGGAGATGACATTGTTGGTGTTGCTGATGTACCAGCATAAATAGCATTGCTGATGCACTAAATTTCAGGTGGTGCTAAGGTAAATGGGGAAGCAATACCTGCCTTCTCTTTAAACTCTGTTTAAATAGTGCCAGATGGATCATCCAGCTTTAGGTAATGGTATAGAAGTTTAGTGAGACTAATCCTTCCACAGATAACAACTTAATACTTAGACAAAACATTAGAAAGAAAGTTCCATCCCTCTCTCTTTTTTTTTCCTTCTCATATGTTCATCTGTTTTGTTTCTTAAATTCCACATATGAATGAAATCATATGATATTTGTCTTTCTCTGACTGATTTATTTCATTTAGCATAATATACTCTAGCTCCATCCACGTCATTACAAATGGAAGGAAAGGAACCATAAGAGATTCTTAACAATAGAGAACAAACTGAGGGTTGTTGGAGGGAGGTGGGTGGGGAGTGGACTAAATGGATGATGGATATTAAGGGAGACACTTGTTATGAGCACTGGATATTATATGTTAAGTGATGAATCACTAAATTCTATTCTTAAAACCAATATTACACTATATGTTAACTAACTAGAATTTAAATTAAAATTTGAAGAAGAAAAAAAATCCAGTTGAAGACATTGGAAAATGGCCAAAATGAGGTAAAAGCTAGAGAGTAGTCAATCCTTGAAAGACCAAGTAAGATTTAACTTAACTGCCCCAGATAAGATTTACATGTTCGTGGCTTTTTGCCTAAAGGCACCCACCAGTGCACAGTACTGATGGCAGCAAAAAATTTCAGTAAGCCTCAGTCTTACCTGTTTGAGGTTGTAGAATACAGAATTTGGGATGGATAGAGCAACTGGAAAGTTGAAAAGGGAAATACTGAAAAAGATGGAACCCCAAAGAGAGTAATCCACAAAATTGTGCTATATGCCTGACCTCTGAACTATACATCTGTAAAGAGACTCCAAAAGGCATGATAGAAAGCAACAACCAGAGCTGAAAGAACGGAGCAATATTTTAGCTATTACTTAGTGAAGCACAGATAGAACCCAAAGGACTCCTGCCAAGTTAACTGTTGGCTAGAACAAAGTAAACACACTTCAGAAAATATAGGCAGATCAAGGTTTTTTTTTTTTTTTTTAATTTACATTTATTTATTTAATTTTGAGAGACAGAGAGAGACAGAGCACAAGTGGGGGATGGGCACAGAGAGAAGGAGACACAGAATCCGAATCAGGCTCCAGGCTTTGAGCTGTCAGCACAGAGCCTGACACGGGGCTCCAACTCACAAACCCTGAGATCGTGACCTGAGCCGAAGTCAGAGGCTCAACTGACTGAGCCACCCAGGCGCCCCACAGATCAAGTATTTTTATAACATATTATATAAATGTCCAGCACACAATCAAAAACTGGTAGACATATAAGAAATAGAAAGAAGTGATTTATATTCAGGAAAAAGAGTTGTGAGTAGAAACTGAACCAAAGATGACCCATATTTGGAATTAACAGGCAAGCAATTAGTATAAATATGTCCAGTACTTAACTAACATTATAGCCAAAATAAATGAACTGGTGGGGAATCTCAGCAGAAAAAAAAGGGAAATATAAAGAAAACCCCAAGTTGGAACAGAGAAATTATCATAACTGAAATAAAAATATATACTGATTTGATTCAACAGCAGCTTGATAATGGCAGATGAGGTCAGTAAACTTAAAGATAGATCAACAGAAATTATTTATTCTGAAGAACATAGAGAAAAAAATTGAAGAGAAATTAATAGAATATTAATGAATTGAAGATAAAATCAAGCAGTGAGTTTAAAATCAAGACTCCATGGTATTGGAGTCCCAGAAAGAGAGGAGAGATAGAATGGAGTAGAAAAAAAAGCTGTTTGAAGAAATAATGACCAAAAATGTCCTGAGTTTGATGAAAAACATCAATTTATAGATTCAAGAATCTCAGCAGATTCATGAAGGGTAAACACCAAGAAAATCACACTGAGTATACATATAGTCAAACTGCTGAAATCTAAAGATAAACAGAAATTTTTGAAAGCATCCAGAGAAATACATTACACACAGGAAGCCAATGTTACAGATAGTATCTGTCTTCTATCCAGAAAACAAACAATAAGAACAACAAAACAGAGCCCAGAAGATAATTGAATGTCATCTTTAATATAATGAAAATAAAGTAAAAATTTATGAACCTAGAATTTTCTTTCCAGTGAAAATATCTCCCAAAAATTAAAGGTAAATGAAGAAATTTTGAGAAACTTTCAGATCATATTTAAGATAATGGAGAGAATCTGAAACGAGCAGATCTGCACTATGAAAAATGTTAAAGTTCTTCAGACAGAAGGGCGAGGACACCAGATGGAAGTTCTAATCCTCAGGAAGTAATGAAGAACTCCAGAAATGGTATATATGTAGGAAATTATAAAAGATTATATTTATTTTTTATTCTCTCATTTTAAACATCATATGACTATTTAAAGGAAGCATAACTTATGTTATAAGGTTTATATGTATGTAGATACATAGGACACTAGCACGAAGGGCAGAAGGTAAGTGAAACTAAGCTTTCCAAGTTGCCTATAATTTATGAGAAATAGTAGAATATTAATTCTAAATAGACTGTGATAAGTTAATGATGCATAATGTAATCCCTAGAGCAACCATTTAAAAATGCATAGAGATATAGCTAAAAGACAGAAGAGGAATTAAAATTGAATATGAAAAAAGATTCTATCGACTCAAAAGAAGGTAGGAAAGAAGGAACAGAGGAACAAATATGAGATGAGACAAAGTAAAGGTTGCCAAATGGCAGTGGTTGTTGGTGCTTGACAGATTTTGCAGAATTTCTACTTAAATGATATTTTTTTCCTGGAACTTATAGAACGGTCCAAAGGAAAAGGGGCCAAAGACAAATCTGAGAGATAGAAAATAAGCTGCATTCCTTCTGCTAACAAATAAGTCTTTGTTAGGGAATCAAGTCTGGGAGTCTGACTGCTATATACTTCCTTTATGACTCTCTTACTTTCAAGAGGTGCCTGTGTCTCTCCCACAAATAGACTTTTGGTGAATTACTTGTCTATAAGACAATCATGGGCTTGTCTTAAAACCAAATATGGGTACAGTTTAGGCTCAAATGAAACCACTGGCTTTACTAACAAACTAGAAGTCATTCTTGACTAATTTCTTACTGCATACATTTAATAAACAGTAAATCACCAGGTCTTATACGTATTTTCCTCCAAGGAAGATAGTTCTTTAAATATATACGTTTTGGGGGCACCTGGGTGGCTTAGTCAGTTAAGTATCCGATTCTTGATCTCAGCATCGTCATGATCTCACAGTTCATGAGTTTGAGCCCTGCGTCAGGCTCTGCGCTGACAGCACAGAGCCTTCTTGGAATTTTCTCTCCCTCTCTCTGCCTGTACTCCACTTGTTTGCTCTGTCTCCCTCTCTCTCTCTCTGTCAAAATAAATAAATAAACTTAAAAAAATGTAAATATATACATATATATTTTTTTATTTTAGAGAGAGAGAGAACACGAGTAGGGGAGATGGGCAGAGCGAGAGAGAGAAAGACAGAGCGAATCTTAAGCAGGCTCCACTCTCACTGTGGAGTTCTTTGTGGGGCTCAATCCCACGACCTTGGGATCATGACCTGAGCCAGAATCAAGAGTTGCGTGTTCAACTGACTAAACCACCCAGGCGTCCCTCCAAGAAATATAGTTCTTGAAGAGAAGTCCTTCATCCTTGAAACTACCCCATTAGTCTTTACAATCCTCTACCTTTACTACTTCAATATCTTCTCATCCATTGTTTTTCTCCAAAAGTTTACCAAATGAGGTCAGAATGTATATTGGTGGGATTTATGTGAAAAATTGTTTGGCAGTTACTTAAATAGTTAAACCTATATCTATCATAAGACCCAAACATTTCACTCCTAAATATTTACCCTAGAGAAATGAAAACATGTTTTCACAAACACTTGTGAACAAATATTTATAGCTAACTGCTTTATTTACAATAGCCAACAACTGGAAATACCCAAAATGTCCTTCACCACATGAATAGACAAACAAAATGTGTTATAGTCACACAATGGACTGCTACCTGGTAAT
Organism: Panthera pardus; assembly: GCF_024362965.1. NCBI lineage: Eukaryota > Metazoa > Chordata > Mammalia > Carnivora > Felidae > Panthera > Panthera pardus. The sequence goes on along the minus strand of NW_026527013.1, from coordinate 132,919,298 downwards.
TAAAAAGGGCATGGCACTGATGCAGGGACAACGTGGATGGGTTTTGATAACATTATGCTGAGTGAACGAAGCCAGACATATTGTATGATTGAATTTTTATAAAATGCCAAAGCAGAACAGTGATTACCTGGAACCAGGGTTGGAGGAAGGGATAGACTTCAAGGGGACAAGAGCCATCTTTTTGGAGTGAAGGAAATCTTTCTTGTTTTGATTGCAGTAGTGGTTTTACAGGTACATACAACTTTCAAAATACATTGATTTGAACAATGTGTTCAATTAAGGGGGTGCAGTCTTTTGTACTTGAATTACTCCTCAGTAACACTGTTGACAAAAATCTGGCACCCATGGGGGTGTGAAGAGCATCTTGTGAAAGAGGTAAATTATCAGAGGTAACATTTCTGTTTTATGCATAAGGGAACTAATTTCAGAAGGTTGTGGTACTTGCAAATAAGTAGCAGAGTGAAAATTTTAAGTCTAATGCTTTATCTCAACATCCTGTGAGGTTCCTATCACCTTTGATCCTCCCATTGTAGATGTTGGAAGTTGGAGGAATAGGGTGGCTAAGTGTTTCAGTGTGTAGGCTCTGGAATCACGTAGTCCTGCGTTAGAATCCTGGCTTCACCATTTATGAGCACTGTAATGTCAAGCAAATTTTCAGACAGCCCACTTTCTTATCTGCAAAATGCCAATAATAATAATTGTACCTACCTCATGGGATGTTTATGAACATTAAATAGATAATACAGTGGAGGAGTCTGGGTGGCTAGGTCAGTTAAGCATCAATTCTTTTTTTTAATTCTTTTTTAAATGTTTTATTTATTTTTGAGAGAGACAGAGTACTAGCGGGGAAGAGGCAGAGAGGGAGGGAGACCCAGAATCCAAAGCAGGCTCCAGGCTCTGAGCCGTCAGCACAGAGCCTGACACTGGGCTCAAACTTGTGAACTGTGAGATCATGACCTGAGCCGAAGTCGGACGCTCAACAGACTTAGTCATCCAGGTGCCCCGAGCATCCAATTCATCTCAGCTCAGGTCTTGATCTCAGGGTCATGAGTTCAAGCTCTGCTTTGGGCTCCTGGGCATGAAACATACTTAAAATTAAAAAAAGAAAAAAGAAAGTACAGTGTATTCAAAAGACTGAGACTGATGCCTGACACATAGTCCAACAAACCTTAGCTAGTATGTTTCATTTTCTTCATTTGTAACATGGATATAATAATACTATCTACCTAGTGTATTCAATGGTGGCTTGGAAGATATGCCCACATCTTAATTCCTGGAACCTATGAATGTTACTTTAATTTGGGAAAGGGTCTTTGCAAATGTAATTAAGCTAAAGATCTTGATGTGAGGGGATTGTCTGGAATATACAGGTGAACCCTAAATCAGTGACAACTATCCATATAAGAGACACACAGAGAGAACACAGGCAGGAGAGGAGGCAATATGATCATGCGGACAGAGACTGGAGTAGTACAGCCATAAGTCAGGGAATGCCAACAGCCAACACAAGCTGGAAGAGCCAATGAATGGATTCTTCACAAGAGGCTCCAGATGTAGTGCATCTTTGCTGAATTTTGGGCTTCTAGCTTCCAGATTTGTGAGAGAATAAATTTCTGTTGTTTTAAATCTACAATTTTGTTGCAATTTGTTACAGCAGTGTAAGGAAACTAATACACTACCTCAAAGGAACATGGTGAGGATACAACTTAATGTATCTAAGCACTTAGTGCCTATACATAATGTATTATATGAAGATCAGTTATGTTGTGGTTGCTATTATTACCAGCCAAATTCTAACTCAGTTATAAATCTTTAGTCACTGGCCTCTGACTTGGAAGACATTGTGAAATGAAATAAAGAAAGCCCCCATGGTTAATTTCTTCAATCTAAACTTTAAGCTGATTTGTTTTGTTTCCATTTGTCTACAATAATTCCTTTAGGAAATCTGCTTTGATGCTAATTTTAACTGTATTCATTGTTAAATGCTCTCGGATTGCAGAACAAAGGGCACAGTAGCTATGTGAGAATGCATTGTTCTCTCTTTTATTCCAAAGGGATGTGTTAATGACAGAGTTTTAAGCTAAACTCATAATTTCTAGCATTTTGTTGTTTTAAATTTTTAATCGCTCTACTCTTAAAAGAATCGATTTTATTCCAAACTTAAATACGGTTCCACAGTGTAATACTTTAGAAGTATTCCATTTAAACCTTTGCTCACATAGTACATCTGAGTGATAAATTAAAAGCAGAAATGTCCAAAAAGCATCCTATCTGTGCAACAGCGGAGCCGGACGACATTAGATTTGTATTTTCCAGGATGTATACAGACCATGACACTGCTCTACATTTTTCTGTAAATAAGTTTTACAAATCCTATTGTATCCTGTTAGTTCAGGGCTTTGGCTTGCCATTTTAGCTGACAATCCAATTAATTCATTAAAAAGAACGAATCGTTTCTCTGACTAATCTGACAGGTCAGCGATAATGGTTGGACTGCAGGTATGGACACACCTAGAGAAAAGCATGGGATGAACATCTGTTTCCATTCCCCAGTCACGAGGCACCAATATCCTGTTTCCACCCAATAGGCCCAGATCTGGAGAAGAAATACAGAAAGGGAGAGACAGAGCAAATAACTGGCTCTCCAATTTCCCAAGAGTCTAGGATTACAATAAGAGAGAAAATCAATCAGGGTGTTTCTTTAGTTCCTTATTTGAAAGGGACCACACAGAGTGAGCATCAGTAACAAAATACAACTGTGAAAACAAGATTTTGGCAGGCAAGCGAGGTGTGAGGAGGAAGGTGAGAAGGGCATATTTGGAAGTATTCCACCTCATTTTTCCTGGAAATAGCCGGTGAGCCAATAACATAAATCAAGAAAATGCCTAAAAACCTCCACTATCTTTGAAGATCATTTGTTACGCATATACAAGGTCCGCCTGGTACTCTGTGAAAGAGCCAGTGTGTGTATAACAATTGCTTGAATGGTCAAGAAATGAAATTACATGTTTCTTTTTTTTTCCCAAAAAAAAAGAAAAAAAAAAAAGAGCTACTGTTGAGTAATATATCTCAAAACTCATTTGAGTAAAGAAAATTCCAGAAGGTGTTTGTTCTTCCTTGAGTGCTTTAAAACCAAGAATGGGAAAATATCATTTCTGAATATATTACTAAACTGTCTTTAGAAAACAAAACTTATTTTCTTTAAAAAAAAATAACATTCTTCTAATAGTATAGAATTTTCCACGTATCTATAATAATGCATGGTACTTTAGACACATGCTACAATGGTTTGAAAATAATTTATTTCTTATTAATATATCCCGGTGATTTGTTCCATAATCACATTTGATACAGAAACCAGTGAAAATAATGGTGGTGAATACCTATGTAACATGGGCAAGATGTTGCTTCTAAGGTATGTAGGGAAGGACAGTTTTTTACTCTACCCTTCTAGGTTCTTTTGGTTAATCTGTTAATTAAGCTGACATAGGGACAGATTAACAGGAGAAAAACAAATTTTGCATGTATAGGAGCCCTGCAAAGACTTGAGAAACTCATAGTCAGGCAATTGAAGTTTATGTGCCATCCTGAGCTAATGAGAAGTAGGTAGGGTCTGAGGTTTCAAAGGGAAGGAAGATAATTCACAGGAAGGTAGGAAGAGCAAATGTTTGGTAAACAAACATCAGTCATGCCATGCAGACACACTGCTTTACAGAGAGAATTTTGAGCGAACAGGCCAGCCTCCCCCAGCTTATCACACCTAACCCATACTCTTTGTAGTTGTCTTTGGTGATAGCTCTCTTCCTGGACCAGACCCTTTATCTAAATTCTTTTAGGCAGTTGAGGAGGTGATGAAAACCTCTTCCTGAGTCTTTTGGGCCTTGATTGTCTTCAGCCCAAAATAATTTGCATGCTTAAGTGGCACATTCCCTGGTGTCATATTTTGCTCCCCTTCAAGTGGTAAATGAAAAATTCTAAAATATCAGCCTTCAGATGAAAATCATGTCTATTAGGAAAGGTAAACATTAGCTTTGGAAGAACAAATGGAATATTTCTTAACAGGTTTGGCAAGATGCATGGAAAATATTTCTCATACACATTTTTTTTCCTGAGCAAGGGAAAATTTGTGAAGGGATAACTTAGTGTAGGAAAACAAATTGGGCTAGATTGTAAGCAACAGTTTAATGAGTAAACCATCTACCGGTTCCCAGAAACTATTAGGCACTGAGAGGGCTTGTCACTAAATATATGGTAGTGATTACCTTGAAAACCTCATTCAACTCAGAAACATACAGTTCATTATCCCTAATATGATTTTTCTGAGTATTTTTGCATGTGTACAAAATTCACCCAAAGCCTGGAGACTGTAATTTTCCTTCCTTAAATACATGGATTATCAGTGTATTTGGTTTTGACAAACATTGGTAGGCAGACATAATTCAGAAAGATACATTTTTATGGTAGAAATATTTAATTATGGGGCAGAATGAATGATAATAAGAACTTAAACATTTATTATATGCCTGACATTAGGCTAGAGAGAAATATTGAGAAATATGACTATGGCTGCTGTTTTCAAGAAGCCCATTTTGTTGAAGAATTAAAAATAACACACAAGAAATAAGTAATAAATAAATTTGTGTCACTTATAAGTGCCATAGGAGTTCAAAGAAGGAAAACAGTGAAAGATGACATTTAGAGAAGGTTAAGATCATGGCGGCATGAGAGGAGTATGAGACTTAGCTGTATTTGTGATTTCCAAACGAAGGAGAATATAACTCCTTTGAAGTGGAGAGGAAGGGTGTTATTTGAGAAATACATATTCAATATGACAAGAATTTCACATTTTTAAAGAGATCAGTGAGATTTGCTTTCATAATATAAATCCGGGGAGGTACAACTTTATAGACCCCTAGCTAGTAAGATAAACAAAAACCATAATTTTTAATGGGGTGAAGGAATGAGGGGCATATCACAATCTCTGGGAGCAACAAATTTTGGTTGACCACAGCTGAGAAATAGGGGGGAAGGGAGCAAGGTGGATGAGGATGCCCTCTGGGTGGCGATGAAGTAGGATGGGGAAGAAGTGGAGAAATGCCTTGAAATGTGTGGAATAATATGAAGATACGGATATGAAGAAGGGTACAGGTGGATAGGGAAACCATTGGAAGGTAAAGTACCAAGCTAAGTGACTGGACTCGATTTGATGGGCAACAAAGAGCCATCTTGGCTTCTCAAGCATGAGAGTGTTAAGATAAGTGGAATTTAGGAAAGCTAATCTATTTGATATTAACACATAGGATGCAAAAAGATTAAGAGAGAAGAAAATGGGAGACGATAGGTGAGTTAGAAATATATTGGAAAATTTGGCCATGATGAGCCAGGTTTGGGGATAAAGTGAGGTTAGTAGACTTTCTTCTGTCCCCAAGGAACAGGAAAATATATGACCTCAAGCCTGGAAAACTAGAAAGATTTATTGTAACCATTCACGTAGGTATGCTCTTCTCATGCAACTAGAAGGACGGTTAGTTGGCAAACATGCTTACTAGTTTACGGTAGGACCTAATTTCAAGGGCTCAGTATATTTCATACCATGGTGTAATTACTCCCTTTGGGTTGGCTTCCCCCTTGTTTTATATTAATAAAAATAGTGCTCAGTTATAGAAACAAAATTCAATATCTCCTTCCAGTTATATGCGTGATGGTCAGGTAAGCTCAAAAATTGTGAAATAAAGTGTTTTTGCCTACAGGTATATGGAATACAAATAAGTAAGTGTCTTTTCACTTTTCATTTGTGTGCTTCTTCCAGCATATGGCCTTCCTTGGCTGTAGTTAAGTGAGAGTTATACTTCACAATTTCAAGTCAAATGGTATTGAATCGCCCCTTCCCACTTGTACATTCCCACTTTAGCTCTTAAAGTCGTCCAAAAATCTGTGTTGCTTGGCATGTGGAGAAGTTACCAATTGTGGATCCCAAACTGTCTACTTGAAGGGGGCATAAAGTGAAGCAAGAATATTTTATACCTGCCCAGCCCATAGACTGAGTGGCTGTACCCTATGGAGTTAGCATGAGAGAACTAGATAGAAGTACTTAAAAATGTATGGTTTTGATCTTATCTGTTTCTCACAGTATTCTTAATCAAAGTCAGATCTGTTGTCCCAAGTTATTTTTACCATGGCATGGTGAGGTATGATTTTAAGTGCCAGTAATATGATTGTTTCCACAGTACCATGACATTTATTTTCTTTAAAAAATTTAAAAACACATGTGGGCCACCCCAAGGACTCTGTACTGTCACTGTCACTTTTAGTGGTGTCAGTAAAGCCACTGCCAGTTTTGACAAGACAAGTCTACAAATATAATCACCACTGCTGCGCAGGACACCAGAGAATATGGCGTTTGGAAGAGCTAGAAGTAAATTATTTAGTACTTGGTGTGCCTTTGTGTTCCACGTGCCACCACCCAGATAAAATGGTTTCACTCTATAGAAAGAAGCAGCTAATGAGAAAACACACATATGCACACCTAGACACACATAAACGAATAGTACCAGCCACCACTGATTTCATTGGATTTGCATAATTTCAGCTGGACTATAGTATTTTAAAGAAAGCAGTGATGAACAGGAGAAAACTAGAGATGAAGAAAAGAGAGGAGAAGCAAAGAATAGGATGCGGGGTAGGGTGACAATATTTGCTGATATCTTTGACAACGTAGTTTCCACGCCCCTCAAAATAAGACCAGAAAAAGGAAAAGTCAACCCCTCTGGTACAGTACTCTGTATATACTAACCCTTACCATAAATTCCTAAGGTTAACAACCTGTAACAACAGTTCATATGTAACTCATAGGACTTGTAGAAGAACAGAGCTTGCTAACATTAAACATTTTCCCCAAAGACTTGAATAAAATAACATAAAGAACAATGGTCAAGTCTCATCAACAGCAGGAGAAGGGAACTGTGATCCTTTGGGCAGAGCCAGTACCAGGATTTAGAAGCATAGCAGAGAAAGGGTAAATTAAATCCAGTTCATGGGGGCAGGAAATGATATAACCTTTCCGCAGGTCAAGTCCTGACCAGATTGGTAAGGGCGAGTTTACAAGGTAATCTGTGCACCTACGGTCAAAGGAGAGGAGGCAGAGGAAATGTCTGAGAACGAAGCGACAGGACCATCTTGCACAGCGCCAGCCAGTTCTGGGGAAAGAGAGGATAATGGCGTGGCAATGAATGTGAGATTTAAGTTTTAGACTTAAAGGGCCAATTCTTGAACAGCAAAATGGGACTACACTAAGGGCCAAAAATTATAGAAAAGTTATGGAATCTGGCTAAGATGCTGTTAAGGACAGAGAAGAGAGAGGAAACTCAATATAGAATAGCTGATATTTATTTTAAAAGATCATTTTTTTTCATGTTTATTGAGACTCCTCGCTAAAGTAGTGCTATGGACTGAATACATTCTCCCAAAAGTCATCTGTGGAAATCCTATCCCCTCAAAGGGTTGGGATTAGGAGATGAGACCTTTGAGAGATGAATAGGTCATGAGGAGACAGCCCTCATGATGAAATTAGTACATAAATAAAAGACATTCCAGACAGTTTCCTACCCCCTTCAGTCATGTGAGGACACAGCAAGAATCTATGAACCAGAAAGCAGGCTTCACCAGACACTGAATCTGTCCACACCTAGACCTTAGACTTCTCGGCCTCTAGAACGGTGCACAATAAATGTGTGTTGTTCATCAGCCATCCAGTCTACAGTGTTTTTCTTTTGTTTTTTCTTTGTTTTAGATTTTTTTAATGTTTATTTTTGAGAGAGAGATAGAATGGGAGCAGGGGAAGGATAGAGAGAGAGGGAGACACAATCCGAAGCAGGCTCCAGGCGCTGAGTACAGTGTTTTTCTTATAGCAACCTAAATAGACTAAGAAAATCTTCTTACATCTCCTTGTCAGTTACTAATAGGATACTCTGCCTTTGGTGTCTGTTTGATCCTGATGTCTCACACAGATGTCAGTGGACCCCATTCCTGAAAGCTGCTCTCCATGTCTACATCCACTACAACTCCATCCTTAACTAGAATTGTTTGGCAGCTATATTGGGATACAATTCGCATACCGTACAATTCACCAAAAACATATTATTCTGTGGTTCTTAGCATAACAGAGCTGTGCAACCATCTGCTCTATCAAGTTTATAACATTTTTATCACCCCAAAGAGAAATGCCACACTCTTTATTCATAATTTCCCATCCATTTCACCGCCCTCAGTCCTAAGCAGCCACTAGTCTACTTTCTGTCTCCGTAGATTTACCTGTTATAAACATTTTATATAAATGAAATCATGCAGTATGTGATCCTTCCTGACTTTTTCATTTAGTGTCATGTTTAACGGTTCATCCCTGTTGTAGCAAGAATCAGTACTTCATTCCGTTTTATTGCCAAATGATATTGTGCTGTAAGGATATACCACATTTTATTTATCTATTTATCAAAGGATTGACATTTGAGTTGTTTCCACTTTGGGCTTTTATGAATAGTGCTGCTATGAACATTGATGTGCAAGTTATTGTACAGGCATAGTTTTCATTTCTCTCAGGTGTATACCTAGGAGCAGAATTGTTGGGTCATGTGGTAACTTGATCTTTAACCTTTTGAGGAACTGGAAACGATTTTCCAATGTGATTGCGCCATTTAACTTCCTTCACTTAATGTGTAAGAGTTCCAGTTTCTCCATATCCTTATCAACACTCATTACTTCTCTCTTTTTTTCTTTATCATAGTCATTCTAGTTCATGTGAGTGGCATCTGATAATATTGATTTCCATTTCCTTGATGGCTAATTCCGTGAGTATTTTTTTCAAGTGACTATTGGACACTTGTATCTTCTCATTGTAGAAATGTCTATTCAGAGCCTTTGTCCATATCTTAATTGAGGTATTTGTCTTTTTATTATTGAATTGTAATAATTTTGTTTATATTCTAGATACCAGTTCCTTATCAGATATATGATTTGAGAAGGTTTTTTTTAATCCATTCTATGTGTTATCTTTTCACTTTCTGATGGCATCCTTTAAACCATTAAACATTTTTTATTTTGATCCAAAAAGATTTTTTTTTTAATTTTTTTTAACATTTATTTATTTTTGAGACAGAGAGAGACAGAGCATGAATGGGGGAGGGTCAGAGAGAGAGGGAGACACAGAATCTGAAACAGGCTCCAGGCTCTGAGCTGTCAGCACAGAGCCAGACGCGGGGCTCGAACCCAAAAAGATTTTAATTTTGATCCATTTATCTTTTTTGTTGTCATTGTTGCTTGTGCTTTACTATCATAGTTACGAGAAAATTGCTTAATCCAGGGTCCTAAAGATTTGTGCCTATGATTTTCTTCTAAGAATTTAAAGTCTCAGCCCTTATATTGAAGTCTTTGATCCATTTGAGTTAATGCTTATACATTGTGTGGTGTACAGGTTCATCTTTACTCTTTTGGATGTATATATTCAGTTATCCCAGAACCATTTGTTGAAAAGACTACTCTTTCCCTCAGTAAATTGTCTTGGTACCAGCTAATTTACTTTTAATGGAAGTATAGTTGACATATATTATTAGTTTCAGGTGTGCAACATAGTGATTTGACAATTATATATATTATAAAATGCTCACCATGATAAGTATAGTTACCATCTGTCACCAAATGAAATTATTACAATATTATTGACTATATTCCCTATGCATATTTTTCATTGTTGTGACTTATTTATTTTACAACTAAAAGTTTGTGTCTCACAATCCACTTCACCTATTTACCCCATCCCCCTACGCTTCTCCTTTCTTGGCAACCACTAGTTTGTTCTCTATGAGTTTGTTTTTCTCCTTATTGTTATTATTTTTGTTTGTTTGTTTTGTTTCTTAGATTCCACATGTAAGTGAAATCATATAGTATTTGTCTTTCTCTGAGGGACTTATTTCACTTACCATAATACCCTCTAGGTCCATCCATGTTGTTGTGAATGGCAACATTTCATTCTTTTTGATGGCTGAGTAATACTCCATTGTGTATATAAACCTCACCTTCTTTTTTTTTTCTTTTTTTTATATTTATTTATTTTTGAGAGACAGAGTGACACAAAGTGAGACTAGGGGAGGGGCAGAGAGAGAGGGAGACACAGGATTGGAAACAGGCTCCAGGCTCTGAGCTGTCAGCACAGAGCCCGACGCGGGGCTCGAGCCCACAGACTGTGAGATCATGACCTGAGCCAAAGTCTGACGCTCAACCGACTGAGCCACCCAGGCGCCCCAAACCTCACCTTCTTTATGCATTCATCTGTCAATGGACATTTAGGTTTCTTTTATCTCTTGACTATTGTAAATAATGCTGCAGTAAAATGGGGTGCTTATATCTTTTTGAATTATTGCTTTCATTTTTGGGTGGTAAATACTGAGAAGTGGAATTACCAGATAATGTGGTACTTCTAGTTTTAGTTTTTGGAGGAAATTCCATACTGTTTAACAGAGTGGCTGCACCAATTTACATTCCTACCAACAGCGCATAAAGTTTCCCTTTTCTCCACATCTTCACCAACATTTGTTATTTCTTGTCTTTTTTTATACTAACCATCTGACTGGTGTGAGGTGACATCTCCCTGTGGTTTTGATTAGCATTTCCCTCATGGTGAGTGCTGTTGAACATCTTTTCATATGTCTGTTGGCCATCTAGATATCTTTTTTAGAAAACTGTCTATTCAGATCCTCTGCCCATTTTTCCAATCTGAATATTTATTTTTTAGGAATTTGAGTTGTATGAGCTCTTTGTATATTTTGGATAGTAACCCTTACCAGATACATCATTTGCAAATATTTTCTCCCATTTAGTAGGTTGCTTTCTGTTTTGTTAATCATTTCCTTTACTGTTAAAAAGTATTTTACTTTGATAGAGTCCCAATTGCTTATTTTTGCTTTTATTTCCCTTGCCTGAGGAGACAGATCCGAAACAATATTGCTAAAGTAGAAATTCATTAGATTATTGCCTATATTTTCTTTAAGAAGTTTATGGTTTTAGGTCTTACATTTAGTATTTAATCCATTTTAAGTTTATTTCTTGTGTATAGTGTAAGATAGTGATCCAGTTTCTTTCTTCTGCATGTAGCTATACAGTTTTCCCAACACTATTTCCCCCATTGTATATTCTTGTATACATTGTTGTAGATTATTAATTGACCATATAAGTGTAGGTTTATTTCTGGGCTTTCAATTCTGGTTATTGATCTATGTGTCTATTTTTGTGGGGCACCACACTGTTTTGCTTACTGTAGTTTTGTAGTATAGTTTGAAATTTGGGATTGTGACACTCCAGTTTTGTTCTTCTTTCTCAAGATTGATTTGGTTACACAAGGTCTCCTGTGGTTCTATACAAATTTTAGGATATTTTGTTATAGTTCTTTGAAAAATACTATTGGTATTCTGATAAGGATTGCATTGCATCTGTAGATTGCTCTGGTTAGTATGGACGTTTTTTTTTTTCATTTATTTATTTTTGAGAGACAGAGAGAGCACAAGTGGGGAGGGTCAGAGAGAGAAGGAGACAGAATCCAAAACAGGCTCCTGGCTCTGAGCTATCAGCACAGAGCCTGACATGGGGCTTGAACTCACAAACCGTGAGATCATGAACTGAGCTGAAGTCGGACGTTTAACCGACTGAGCCACCCAGGCGCCCCCTGGACATTTTAACAATATTAAATCTTCCAATTCATAAGCATGGAATATTGGCACCAACTGATTTTAATCTGACTTTTCTACTGATTTTTTTTCTTCATGTTATGCTTTTGCTTTGGCTCCAAATTCTTGTAGCCTACATTATTTCTTGCTATGAAATTTAGCCCTTGAAGTTTTATGGGTAAATTGTTCTCTTCCTTGATTGGCCTGTAAACTTTAGCTACTGGACAGCAGTGGCTGCTTCCTCCTGAGTCCTCAAACATGGCTTACAGAAGCCATCATAGTTCTGCTATGGTGAAACCTCTAAGCTATAGGTGAACTCAGTTCTGGCCCAGGCCACAGTTAAAGATCAATAATCCAGCTTCTTTGTAAGTTACCCATATAAAAATTATTCTCATATGTATGCCTCTAACTTTAGACCCTCTCTTAAGCTGTCAACCTAAATTTCTAACTCCCTGCTGGGCATCTTTACATGGATATTTCATCTCTACTGCAAACTCAAATATATAAAACATTGTGTTGCCTAAAAAACTTGTTTTGACTCTAGTGTTCTATTTTCTAGGAAAGAGAATCATCATCCTCCCAATTTAGAGGCCTGAAACCTCAAAGTCATTTCTGACATTCTTCGCTACTTTGTCTTCTGGCCTACCTAGTTTTTTGTTTGTTTGTTTGTTTGTTTGTTTATGTGATCAGTGGACAATTCAGAAGTACCTTCCTGGGAATTTGAATCTTAAGCAAAGACTGTATTAGCTTGGTAGGGCTGCTCTAACAAAGTACCATGTACTGGGAGGTTGAACAGCAGACATTTATTGTCTCAGAGTTATGAAAGCTAAAAGTTTAAGATCAAGATGACAGCAGAGTTAGCTCCTTCTGGGACTATGGGCGGGGGGGGGGGGGGAATCTGTTCCATGGCTCACTCGTAGCTTTTGGTAGTTTACTGTCAATCTTTGGTATTCCTTGGCTTCTGCTGTATCATCCTGATCTCTACACTCATCTTCAAATGACATTCTGTATGTATATGAAGCAAAGAGAGAGACAGACAGACAGACAGACAGACAGACAGAAAGAGAAAGTTTCCAAATTTCCTATTTATATAAGAAAACCATTCATACCAGATTAGGGGTCCACCCTACTGCAGCATGACCTCGTCTTAACTAATTACACTTGCAATGACTCTATTTCCAATATGGTCCCATTCTGAGGTCCAGGGGTTGGGAGTTCAACATACAAATTCTAAGGAATCACAATTTAATCTATAACAAAGACATTGAAGACCAAAGGAGGTTAGAGAACCCTAAATACACAATCCCTGATTTCCTACTGTTGAAAACATCAGAGCCCATATGATTACTACACTTTCCAAACTTTGTTATTTTCATAAGTCAGGGTTTCTCAGGAAACAGACTCTGAGACTAAGATATGCATCTGGGAAGGTCAAGGAATTGCAAAGATTTCCCATGTATAGATAGTTAAGAGACTCACAGATTCCACAGAATATACTCAAGTCTTTTATTTAAACACAAAGATACAGTGTCATAAGAGAGAGGCAAGCATTGGGGCAAAAAAGACATCCAGTTGCCAGCTCCCAAGTGCTCTTATATATACAAGGACTGTGCTTTGTATCTGGATTGAACCAAGATTTGTGTGAGAAATCTTGTCTTTGGGAGAGCTCGGAGCAGAAGTTCCTGGTAAGATTTTTAGGTACCTCTGGTAATGCAGTGAAACCAGGCTGTTCAACCAGTTAAGCCATTTGGAAACTATCAGCAAAAACCTGACATTGAGCATTGCCAGGGAAGTCTCAAACTTTTAACAGTAAATCCCACTGTCCTTATTTTGGCCAAGAGTTGAAGTCAGACATTCAAGTATCACTCAAGGTAAAAATACAGTTTTTTCAAAAAAGCTGTAAATCGAGTATATCCTCCACCAGATTGTCCTTGGGATCGATGCCTACCTGTAAGGGAGTGAAATGAAGCTGATGATGAAGAAACAGGGCCTGGGCTGCAATGCAACAGTCTTCAGCCAAGTAGACAGAGAATCCTAGAATTACAATAGCACTAGAGCTAAGGGTGTCCCAAACTGAGGCACAGAGGCAAAGATATATTCCCCCATCACGCTGTCATGGGATGAGAACTGAAGCTGTCCAAAGATAGTAGCCTTTGTTCCTAGGAAGGTGACTATTTTCTGCCAAGTTCAGTTCCCAGAGAGGAAGTCAGTTGAGAGCTGTCAGCTTCCAACACTTAGCAGCCAAGGATTGAGGGCCAGAGCCCCAAAAGGCCAGAGGCTGGGAGATTACAGGTATATATAGCTCTTCCTTCGGTTCTACACGCTAGTCCAATATCCTTCCAAGTTAGTTTTTCACTTAAAGTGTCAAAGTTAATTCATGTTTCATACCATCGGTGAAATTTAACTGATACAAGGCCTCTATAAAATCAGTTCCCAACTTTTTTCACTATCTTCATTTTGGTTCTCTTGACTGGAGTGACATGATTGTCATGAGTCCTGATTCCAGTCTCTTATAATTCATCCTACCAAAAACAAATCCAAATATCTCTTTATTCTAAATGATGTCTACCATACTCTTGTAATCAGACACTGTCCTCAGTAAAATTTGTCACTCTGGTGAACAGAATGATGATCCTCTCAAGGCTACCTAAGTCATATATGGAGATGAGAGAGAGTATAATATTTAATATAAACTTGCTCATAAAAAATGGGTAAGAATCAAGGAAATAACCATCTAAAGAGTGTCTTATTCCACAAATATAGTTATAAAAGTTTCACAGATCCAGAAGCATGGAAGCATGTGCCAACTTTAAGAAAGTAGTCAACATAAGGGTGTGTGGGTGTCTTAGTTCGTTGAGGGTCATGATCCCGGGGTCAGGGGATCCAGCCTGGTGTCAGGCTCTGTGCTGAGTGTGGAGCCTGCTTAAGATTCTCTCTCTGTCTCAGGATGCCTGAGTGGCTCAGTTGGTAGGCATCTGACTCTTGATCTCAGCTCAGATCATGATCTCACAGTTTGTGAGTTTGAGCCGCACAGTGGGTTTTGTGCTGAACATGTGGAGGTTGCTTGGAATTCTCTCTCCCTTTCTCTCTGCCCTTCCTCCACTTTCTCTCTCTCTCAAAAAAAAAAAATTCTCTCTCCATCTGCCCCTCTCCCCCACTCACTCTCTCTACCTAAGATAAATAAAATGAAGGGAAAAAAAAAGAAAAAGAAAAAGGAAGTAGTCAGCATAATGGATCCTATATGTGACAGCAGAGTTCCAGCAGGTTTATAGAGTACCATAAAAACAGAAATTGGGATGTGCAGTGCTTCTCAGGCATGTAACTGGTCAGAGGGCACAGGCCTCAGCCTCTTGGTTGTCATTTAAATATAAAATTCTAGGGGTGCCTGGTGGCTCATTTGGTTAAGTGTTGGACTCTTCATTTCAGCTCAATTCATGATCTCTTGGTAGGTGAGATTGAGCCCCACATCTGGCTCTGTGCTGAAAGCAGATTCTCTCTCCTTCTCTCTCTGCCCCTCCCCTGCGTGTGTGTGCACTCTCTCTTTCTCTCTTAAAATAAACAAACTATAGATAAGTAAATACATAAATAAACAAACAAACAAATAAACAAATACAGAGTCCTAATGCAAGAGCCAGAGACTATTGAGTTTAAGGAAAAATGCCAAGCTCTTAGGCTGAATTCCTGGCACGTTTCTGGCATGAACATAAAGGCTAATGGCCAATTTAAAGAGTAAAGGTCAAAGCAAACACTCAGTGCTAATGGATTAAGCCAACATTGTAGATAAAAATCAAAACTTGGAAGCAATCTAAGTGTCTAGTCATTGAGCTTGAAGAAACCAGATCTTGGAGAGATCAGTGAGAGACTTTTAACAGCACATGGTAAATCCAGTACAATGCGAAACCATAGCTAGAACTGTAGGGTTTGCCCAGAATACTCCTGGTTTTGCCTATTATCCAAGTCTCATTTCATTTATCATTTATCCCAGATACAATATCCAAATTGGATGATACATTATATGATCACCCTACTAGTCACATGGTTTGGAGAGTAGGAAGGCCAATTACTAATGAGTTTATTTTTACCTGACTCTGCCAGGTTTAGCTTGGAAACTATGGCTGAAAGCAGAAGGAAGGAAAAACCAGCAGAGGTGCATAGATTAGGGCTGAATGAGGCAAAAAGGAAAATATGATCAAAGACCACCTACACAGACGGAGATACAAATGCTCTCTGATATCCAAATACAGCTTTCTTTTTTAAAAAAACAACACTAACACTGATGCTTTTGTTAACTATATAACGCTTCCCCCCTCCCACTTTTTTGTTTTCTCATTGGAAACAACTCTTGTATCCCAAATGAATCAGTGATTGGGTTGGATTAATTTAATCGAAACAACTGCTCTCATGATTCAAAAATGTTGCCTATCAAGTTAATGTAATGACAACGATTGTGTGGCTGTGGTGTAAAGAAAGCATGCAATTACATATAAGTAAATTTCTGCTGAAACAAAATGATATAAATCCAGTAAAATCATACATTTTACTAATTTGCTTTAATTCAAATGAATTCTATAGCTTAAATTTGACGTTCCCACTCCTGGGAGGCCAAATTCTTTAGAGATTGAACATCTTAAATCCTTAGGCCAAGATAGAGCCTTTAATTGAAAAATAATTTTATTCTTTCTTTCTTGTTTTAAAGGGTAAAAAAATTGAAATCACTGTATTTTTTTTCTTTTCTAGTCCTAAGAGAGGTTTCCCCATTCATGACATAATTGAAAGTTTTCAAACCTAAAACAGTTTTAAAACAGGAGCAAATCAAGACTAAATAGGATCCCTCTCTATGCTTTTTGGAGAACAGGTTCCAGGAAGCTCTCAGAGGGCTCAAAGTAGGACAGTGTAGCAAGAAATGAGGCTAGAAATAAGGGCAAGGGACCAATGGGGAAAAAAGCCTTAGCAAATAATTGCCTAAGAAAACATTTACCAAATTTGAAAACCTTAGAACCAGAGTGGCCGCCCAATAATGTTAGAATTTATCTCAGTTGATATATAAATAAGTGACTAAAGAGAAATATTTTTTAATATAAAATTTTCTCTATTTAATGAGTTTCAAGGCAGTACTGTGCAGAAGTTAAAAGTGTAAGCTTGAAAAGCAGTCTTCCCTGGACCCAGCTCTTAGCTCTACCTCCTACAAGGTGCGTGACCCCAGATACATCACCTAACCTCTAATTCTCAGTTTCAGCATCAGTACAATGGGACTGGCTCTCACAGTATGTCGTACAGTTATGAGAATGTGTCCAATTAATGTAGGCTCTAAAAATACTTAAAATTATTTTCTCTGATGCTATTTTTCATTCTGTCAGCCAAACTCAGAAAGAATTTTAATAATTCCTCATCTGGGAACTGGATATTTAAGGTTTCCCACTGACTGAGATGGTTTTATTCATTCATGCTTCTCTATACAATTGCCTCTGGAACTCCTTTTCAACTCTCCCTGGTCCAAATACTTGTTGACTTTTGCACATGTGGAGCTATTTATCCAGATAGTCTGGACAACAGATTTACTTTAGAAGACCGGTGCTTCTGTTCTGTTTCTAATGTGGTTTTAGAATCCAAAGCATATTCTTCATCTCAAGGCAGACTCACACACTGCACAGCTTGTAACAAATAATGTGATCGAAGCCACCTGTGACGTATACTGAAGCTAAAGTGATAGAAGAAGGAGTGTAGTCAGCACTTTAATGGCTGTCTTAGAATCAATTTTAGCCTTTTTGTATTTATGCCAAGGATGAAAACAGGGAAGCCTCCGTTAGTATTATTTGGAATATCGAAATCCATTGAATAACAGGGCCACCTTGGGAGTGAGTTGGAGGTCTTATTGTAAGTAACTTTCCCCTTCACCTCTTTATGTGCAGGTGTTCCTAAAGATATCAATTCTAATATTTGTCCATGAGGACACGATTACTATACCAAAAGAAAGAAGTTTTAATAGCTTCCTTAACTGGTCTACACTTGCATCCTCATGGGAATAAAATGGGTGTAATTTGGCCTACCTTCTGTAGTAGTAACGAGGATTAAATAAAATAATGCACATGAAGTATATATAGCATGGTGCTGGACACATTGCAAATGCTCAATAAATCATGTAGATCAACTCAGAAATCATTTTCCCTGTTAGTATTTTAGAGTATATTTGACATTATGTACAAATTCTTAAATTTATAATCCTAGAAGTCAGGGTGTTAGAAAAATAACTAGTATAGATTAGCTACTGATTAAAAAGCATTGTATTTTGTTCTGGGAATTTGAAATATTCCTTATTCCTTTCCAGTTTTTTTTTCTCTTTAATCACCTTTCAAGTTTCTATTCAAGTTCAGCAAAATTCAAAGCTGAAAAATAAAAACACTCCCTAATGAGGCTACGACGTTATCTCAGAAAATGTGTGCTTTAATTTCTGTGAAATTTAATAAGATTTTCCATTTGCTTCTTTTGACTTGAATAACAGTTTTTGAAATAATTTAAAACACATAGTTACAAATATTATATGTGTTCAAAAAGAAAATGTCAATAAGAAAAAAAAAGAAAAGAAAAATTATTTGTGCTAATTATCAGCTCCAGCTAGAACAGAGGAATTGAATTGGTACTAAACTTGTTCTGCCACCAGGAAAAAACAAAAAACAAGATAAAAAAAAAAAAGAGCGAGAGAAATAAACTGGTCAAAATACATGAAGCAACTCTTTTAAGCATTGGATAGTAGACGACACAAGAGTACAATCGCTGAAAGAAAGAAGAGAAATTCACAAGGTGAAACACGTTTGTTACAGTTCTCTGCCTAGGGGTAATTTCTGAATTTCCCAGCATAGGGAGCTGGAGTCCAAGCAGAGCAGAGTGGTCCTCCTGAGTGAGATGAGGAGTCTGAGGTCTGAGTTTCAGGCAGCTAAAGTGACCAGAATAAATATGATATATAACACATTATATTATGTTAATATTATTATAATATTCATATTATATAAATGAATACATGATATATACCTTTTAATGAATATATATTAATATATATTTATTGATTTTCTTTGACATGCAATGGTTCATGATAGTCATATCTTTATTCTGAATTCTACTCTTTAAAGTTTATTTATTTTTGAGAGAGGAGAGGCAGAGAGAGACACACACGCAGTGAGAGAGAGAGAGAGAGAGAGAGAGAGTCTCAAGCAGGCTCCACACTGTTAGCATAGAGCCTGACTCAGGGACTCAAATTCATGAACCATGAGATCATGACCTGAGCCAAAATCAAGAGTCGGAAGCTCAACTTACTGAGCCACTCAGGTGGCCCTTAAATTTTACTCTTTAGAAGTTAAAGTGAATCTTTGTTCCATTTAACATATACTTTCAGGGGCAGAGTCGGTTGAGTGTCTGGCACTCCTGATTTCAGCTCAGGTCATGATCCCAGAATAGTGGGATTGAGCCTGTATCAGGCTCTGCACTGAGTGTGAGCCTGCTTGAGATTCTCTCTCCCTCTGTCCCTCTCCCATCTCTCTCTCTAAAATAAACAAAAATTTATAAATAAATAAACAAAAAAATAAACATAAACTTTCAAAGTACAGTAAAACTTTGGATTGTGAGTACCTTGTTCTGCGAGTGTTCCCTCAGATGAACAAATGTTTTTTTTTTATTTAAAAAATTTTATTTAATGTTTATTTATTTTTGATAGAGCATGAGCAGGGGAGGGGCAGAGAGAGAGGGAGACTCAGAATCCAAAGCCGGCTCTAGGGTCTGAGCTGTCAGCACAGAGCCCGATGCGGGGCTCAACTGGTGATCATGACCTGAGCCAAAGTTGGATGCTCAACCGACTGAGCCACCCAGGCGCCCCACGAGCAAACATTTCTAATAAATTTTAACTTGATAAATGAACGATGTCTTGCAATATGAGTAGTATTGGCATGAGTAGTATGACATGACACCAAATGTCACATGATCACAACTGAGCCAATTGTTCTTGAAATTCGGTTTGATAATACAAGTGCTTTGGATTACAAGCACATGTCCAAACGAATTATGCTCTCAAACCAAGGTTTTACTATAGTATCAATATATGTTCTGTTTTTAATTACATTTGCTTGACATAATTTGACTAATACACTATTTCGGATTTTTGTGTGTTTTTTTAGAATGTCTTAAAGACAACACGTAGTTGAATTTAATTTTTAAAATTAAATCTTGAAAATCAATTTGATAACTCCAGTCCAATTTTATTTGTAATTTAGAGTGATATACATTGACTTAGGTTAATCTTTTATATTTTTAATTTGTAAATCTACTTATTTCTTATTATTTCTTTCATTTTATATGAGGGTTCTTTTTCTTTTTTTTCTTTTAATTTTCTCCAATGCTCTAGAAAATGTATCCGATTTTAATCCTTCTAGAAAGATGTCAAAGTTCTCAAAAGCATTTTAAAACTTATTTAATTGACATCATCAAAAATATGCTTGGGGTGCCTGGGTGGCTCAGTTGGTTAAGAGTCACACTTTCGCTCAGGTCATGATCTCACAGTTCATCAGTTCAAGCCTCACATCAGGCTCTGTGCTGATAGCTCAGAGCCTGGAGCCTGTTTTGGATTCTGTGTCTCCTTCTTTCTCTGCCCCTCCCCTATTTATGCGTTCTCTCTCTCTCTCTCTCTCTCTCTCAAAAATAAATAAACATTAAAAAAATGTTTTAAGTATGCTTAAGTCTTCTTTAATTAGGAAAATTTTACTCCCTTCCTAATATCTCCCTACACATATATAATACTCAGAGATTTGATGATATTACTGGAATTTCTGATCGTTATAAGTATTACATATTTTCAAATAATATAGATTTTCATTTAAGAGTAATTACTATATTACATTTATTTTTAAACCCAGAGTTATACAATCTAATCATTTTAACACTTAATTGCTATTAATGCTCATTACTATTGCCCACCTCTAGTCAATACCATTGCTGTGCACCTTGGTGAAAAACATTTCTTCATTTGAAGCTAAGATCTCTAATCAGCAGAGGTCAAAATTGGAAAAAAGGAAGGAAAAATTCGATGAGTGTGTTATTAGATGTAATAATGAAAGGCTTCATGAGGTGCCTGAGTGGCTCAGTCATTTGAGTGTCTGGCTCTTGATTTCTGCTCAGGTCATGATTTCACAGTTCATGGGATCAAGCCCCATGTCGGGTTCTGCACTGACAGTGCAGAGCCTGCTTGGGATTCTCTCCTTCCATCTTTCTCTGCCCTGTACAATGCACATGCTCTCTCTCTCTCTCTCTCAAAATAATAAATAAACATTAAAGATATCATTATTAAAAAAAATAAGGAAAGGCTTTATTTACACTGACATCCCTGGATTCCTAGATTCACATACTGTGACTTTGAGACAAACAATGATATTGGTCTTTGTTTCTAAGTATATGTGGATACTATAAGATTGATCTCCCAATTAACCCTTATTGGGAGCGTTATGATCACCTCACTAGTGCCATAACTTGAGTTTTGGGAACTATTCCATTATACTAGCCAGGTACCTTTGGATTATGGGGCTCATGGTAATGCTAGTGAATTCCATATATGTGAGTCATTGCCACATTTATTTTGCTATGAAATGAGTTCATTGGCCAGAAGTAATGTTGCTTGTGCCATGGTAATGAATAAGGGATTCATAAATCCATGTATAATGTTGCTTATAGAAGCTTTGTGGGCAAGGAAAAAAGTCCATTTTCAAAACAAGTATGTATTCTAATGATGACAGATCTCTTCCCCATCTAAGATGGCAGGAGCACAATGTAATCAACCTGCAATAAGATGTCTGACTCATCTCTGTTGTAAGAATCAATATTAGTCTCTGAGAAGCTCTGCTCCAGGCCTAAATCTTATGTGTGATCTTTTAGGCCCAACCATAGACAAGTGCAAAGGCTCTGTCTGTCTGCCAGATAGAGGAGGGGAAGCATCCTGGCTAAGGCACTTTTCTTCACTCTGACTCAATATTTTCCTATTATTAGCTTTTTGCTTCTCCTTACTATTGTCCCCTTTCCCAGCTCCCCAGGTATATAAGATAGCAGGGACTTTTCTTCAAAGTTCCTTGGCAGTGTGACAATTCCCCCTGCCTGTGCTGCATGTCGTTTGACCCTCTCCTGGGACAAACTTAAAGGAAGATTTGTGACATATGCTTATGGCACTGTTTCTGGAGACCCTGTCCACTCTTTGGTCTTGGGATTTTGGTGCTGTAAACACAATTGGTTCTGGAACCCAGATGAGAGGCTATGACTTCTCCTGTGGTGAGTTAAATCAGATTTTTAACTACCTGGTCTGGATTTTGTTCTTCTACAGATTTAGATCAAATGGTATTTTAGTAAAGTGCCTATCTATTTCATTCTTAGGGATACTGTAATCAATTAGCTGCTACCAAATATCCTTGCAGGCTAAAATATTCTCATTACTACTTCATGACTGCTCCCCCTTCTTTCTAGTAGTTAAGTGCTGCCACCTGACCTCTACTATGAGAGCCTATCACCCCCTTTGAAATCAGAGACTTTCAAGGATACTAAGTCCCATCTCCCCCCCATACCAATATCTTCCTCAATTCCTTAGTGAAGGGAGTATGCTCAGTGCCCTCTCAGGGGATGTGGTAGAGATGGGTAGTCAAGTCATACATGATAAGTTTACTCCAACATTCCTATATCCCTAAGTATTTAGATTCTTCCATTTACATTATGCCAAGGAAGTTCATCTCAATCTCATTAAATGTAGGCCAGTACTGAATCCAAGGTTTGGTCATCTAAACAAGTGCATTATTAAAGCTATTTTCAGCTGCATAAGCTAACCCATTAAATTCAGAATTGCCAGTAAATGCACCCATATCAATAAATTCAGTCCAATCCAGCATTATATTACTTCTTCCATTTCGTCCAAGATCCTTAAAATCCATTCCCATATATATTCCCAAGGTTTCCACTGATGATATATGTGTGTGTGTGTGTGTGTGTATATATATATATGCAAAATCTTATAATCCTTTTGAAGTATAAGCTATTTACTCCCAGGTTAGGCTTTGCATTTATCCCCCTGGAGTATACCAAGATCTGATTCTAGTTATATATCTAGAAACAACAAAGAGGGATGGAATGGATCTTGAGAAAATTAGGATTTCTCTTGCAAAGCAGCTGCCCCACAGGAACTTATTACTAGGTCTTCAAGCAACAAAAGGCTAGTATCTTTAGGTACAGGAAGACAGATAGCTTCTACTGATAAGGGAAACTCGGAGAGCCCTGGGGAGTTCAAGATTCTCAGCTTCCTCTGAGACCATCAGATATCCACATTCCAAATATCAGGGTTTTATTCATTACGAATCATTGCCCAAACTTTTGCATAAAAAGCTTAACAAGTCTGAATTCATCTTATATTGTCATTATGCAGCATGCCCAATTAGATCTTGAGTCTGATTTTCAATAAGGTTGATCCTGTAACTATAAGAAATAAAGCTTCTCTTAGGGTCATCACAGAAGTTTTCTGGTTGTCTGACCTTGGCTAGAACTGAAAATTGAAAGCTCTGGGATTGTCATTTCCTTCTGCAAAATCTCCAATATGGGAAAAGAAGCTCTCAAACTCCATCCTACAGCCATCATTATTTCCATAGCACTCAAGTTCAGAAGCAATTTATCCCCCCACCAAATACTTTCTCAGAAAGCATTCTGTTACCATCAGTAATAAGTGATAATGTGATTAATTGCAATACACTGTAAATGCATATCAATGCAAACTGGCAAGGAGCTCAGCCCTGAATTCAAGATCAAGGCCAATTGATTCATAACAAGCCAATCCCATTTGAATGTTATACCAACTACCATATATGTCTGAGTTCAGGCAGGAACCTAGAAATTACACTGGTTATTTTAACTGAGAGAATGGACACAGGAAAAGTACTTTAACAGGCACTGGAGGACTTAAAAAAAACACGAATACTGAGACAAGTTGAGTTAGTGACAGCATGAAACAACCAACCCTAAGTTGGGGCAAAAGAAAGATGTTGGAAATATCTAAACCTGTAGAGTGAACGAACACCCTCCTGGCTGCCGCTAATGCTCCATTTGCTCAGAGGAAGGATCCCACCAAAGATGGGTTCAGAACTCTGAGGAAAGTCTGTGGCACACTGTGGCTGGTGTGGGGTGAAAAGAAGTTGGCCACTGGAGCCAACCACCCTTTCTGAGGTGAAGAGATGTTTCTCAGAGGTGTTGACTGGTGGGAACAATAAATAAGCAGGAAGAAGCAAGTCCCTTCTCTCCGCTCCCACCTCCCAGTCTCCCTCTAGCGCCCCTATTGGTATTATCAATTGGGAAAACACCTGGCAAAGGAGAATTGAAGTTTGCAGAATCCCAGCGCAGGACCACAAAGCCGATTATAGAAAGCTGGGTTTGGATCCAAGAGACAAGCTTAATAATTGGCACACAGTGTCCGCACAGTTCTTAAGCTCTTAATTTTGATTCATCTCTTGATCAATTGGAATGAATCTTTATGTAATTTCCATATTATACTATTCGTGCATTTGAGATTCAAGAATATTATTGTCTTGCCTTTGCTAATAACTTACAACTTTATTGTTTACAAGAATCTTGGGTTATGATTGTCTTTCTACTAAAGTTTCTACTGAAAATCCAGGAACTTAGTGTTGTAGAGAACAGGTTGAATGCTAAATTGTTTTCTTTGTAGGTAATCTAGTTTCCTCTTGAATTGTGATTGTTTTATTCTTATTGATGAAAGCATTTACTGGAACATGTATAGGTATCTCTGAATTCACTTGGTTTGGAATGCAGTAACCCTCTTTTGATCTGTGTCACAGTTTCTCTTTGACTTGGAGGGTTGTTCTCTAATTTTATCATCAATTGTTCTAGTTTCATCATTTTCATTTGTTCTAGTTTTTCTTCAGACAGAGAAATTATCTATACGTTGGCTTTCCAGGGTTTCTTTTTTTTTTAATTTTTTTAACGTTTATTTATTTTTGAGACACAGAGAGACAGAGCATGAACGGGGGAGGGTCAGAGAGAGAGGGGGACACAGAATCCGAAACAGGCTCCAGGCTCTGAGCTGTCAGCACAGAGCCCGACACGGGGCTCGAACTCACGGACCGCGAGATCATGACCTGAGCCGAGGTCGGATGCCTAACCGACTAAGCCACCCAGGCGCCCCCCAGGGTTTATTTTAGATACCTGTCATTTTATTTCTTATTATTTTGTGCAGTTTTCCTTTCTCTTTGATGACCAGAAGACCTGTTAATATATCTTCTGTATCACAGATTGTAGTATCACTTCTGCCCAGGACTGCAATTGTATTTTAATTTCCTGGCAATCCTTTCTCACTAAATCTTGTTGTCTTTCCCTCTTATCCTGTTACCTTTTACTATTACTCAGTTTTCTCTTTATGAATTTCAACTCCTGTTTCAATAAATGCCATGCTTCCTTGCAATATGCTGCACATGCCAAGCCTTTTACTGTAAGTTTCATCTGGACCCCTTACTAGATAATCTTCAGAGATATCTTTTGCTGCCAAGTCTTATACATACCATTCTCATTACCTTGTTCCTCAGTTCAATCCCCAGATAGTAGTATTTTTTTTCTTTTAAGGTATCTCCCCAAATAGTGTGTTATATTCAAATTCCAAATCTCCTAGCAGACATAATATATGAATCGTTCCGTGCCTTGTTTTCTTCCTCTGTGACAAATATCCTTCTCTAAGCTTACGTCTCAAAGACAAAGTTATTCGTTCAGCTTCCAGTCTATTTCTCAGCTTCCAAAAAAGATTTCTACTAGTTGTCTTTTAAGAGGAAATGCTTTCGTATGCCTACTTCCTAATATCTGTCATCCGGACCATAAAGTGTATGTGAAAACTTGGGAGTTTCCAGCCTGCATGTTCTTCTATCAGAATTACTCATGTTTCCCCTTCCAACTTGATAGTTTCACTTGTGGTGATTATTCCACTTTTAATCCAGGGTGCTATTGGCAGTACCTCTCACCCTCCTACCTCCTTCCACATTAGCTCAGGTGTTTTCAGGGATTTGTTCTCTCTCTCTCTCGTTCTCTTCCTCAGTAAGATGTACAGTCGGAGGAGATAGATACCAATTCTAGTCGACTCACATGTAAGCAGGACACTTGCCCCCCTATCCTGTTAATGTAGTTCCTGAATATTTGAATCTGAATATAGACATTCATTTTATTCAATTGAGAAAAAAATGCTTCACAATATGAAGCCCAAAGTATTACATTAGGAGTGTCTGAATGTGTTTTTCTTAATCTAGCTTCATGTGTCTTTCATCCCAGATTTCGCTGAATTCAGAGCCCAAGACAAGGGTTATTTGAGTTGCATGAACCCAGGACAGCAAGAGGGAATTATAAGGAAAAGGGGGTGATTAAAGATTCAAAGCAGTGCAAAATCAGGGACCACTTCACTGACCACTACTTCACAGCAATACCTCTGCTGGGCATGTCGAATGTCTCAGGAGAGCTATATGGAAACACATTCTCAGAGCAGTCCATGTGAAACAGGGAGAAGGTGGGACTTTATTTGCATGCTCTTTCTAGTCTCTCGCTTCCCAATGGGCAAAGTTTGATCTCCAGGGAGGTAACTCCCACACTTCCAGGTTGAATCGTGTGGATCCTTTAGCAGCTGTTCCAGGTGCCAGATATGATGGCTGGAATGGCAGGATTAACCACAAAGTCTGGGTACGTAAGACTGGTCAACCTGGTTGCACTGAACTGGCCAAGAGGGAGGGTCTGACACCCCCAAAGCTTGTTGGCTGCCCCAGATGGAGTCAACGTGGTACAGGAAGGAGGGCTAAGGCAATCTGGGGTGACAAATACGATTTATGTGATATGATGTGCCTTACAGTTAATCACACACTTTTGTAGACTTTGGCAGTAGGGCACCCATCAGATCTTACTTTCATTATTTTTTATTGCTTTTTCAACTGGGCTCAGGTTTTTTTGGTGAATATTTTTAGTGAAAGTGGAATAGGAAGTCGTCAATAGCTGATGTCCAGATGTGAGAATAAATTTGAGATGTGCCTGAATGCTTCAAACAAAACTTAAGTTTTACCTTAACACATACCTGATAGTTATTAGTATGTCAATTTATAAAATGATTCAAGCTGATTTATTTCTAACGAAAGGCGAACTCCAATTTATTAGTTGACATTGTTTAATTCCTTGTTCCAAGTTAAAAAGGATTCATTCTCTGCCTGAATGTTTAGTATTTGACATGTCACATTTTCTGCTTATATTTTCTTTTGAAGGAGTTGGCCGATTTTGATAAAATACAGAAAACTAATAAGAGGTATCATTATAAACTCTAAAATTACTTTGTGGTTCTGGCTGTATTTTTGAAAAAAAAAAAAAAGAATGAGAAATTTTTATGTCAACATGGAAAATTGTACAAATCATGATTTAGAATTTAAAGAACTAGAAAACCAAACTAAAATATGTCCTCTATTAAAAATATTTTAACATATAATGGTAATAAGTTTTTACCATTTGGAAGAATATTGGAAAAGAAAAGTAAGTATATAATTTTCTCTCTTTAAGGATTGTATGTCATCTTGCGAGAAAAGGTAGTGATAGTGATCCACCAAAACAGGAAAATGGTTCTGAGAGATCTTTCTAGCACTGATAGAAAGTGAATTTTGCAAATTAAGTTGGCCACTATGATTACAGCTGCAATCATTTGAAACATGTATTTATAATTTTTAAAAAAAATCAGGATTCTTTGTTCAGTATTCCAGTGGAGCGATATAAACCTAGATACATGCATCCTGCTCCAAATATATACTTTGACCAGTTCACTTCTGTATTCAAGACAGTGGAGGTACTTGAGCTGCTTAGAAAAGTTTGTGTCGTGTAGAAACATATGAAATAAACTTTTCCCTAACTGGTTTTAACCTTGCCTTTGTTTATGTAGTTGGTAGGGGGGAAAGGGAAGGAAAAGAGTATAAACGATGGAAAAAAGAGTAGAGAGAACTCATGGCCAAGGGTAATTGAGAAAGGTACACTAAATTTGTCTGTCAGGGGTTGGAAATCAGTATTAAAAATGTAAAGCACCAGAACGAGAGCGTCATTACCTGCCCCAAACATAGAGAAGCATTTCATTTCATTATTGTTCATTTAACTATTCAAAATATTCAGGGTGCCTGGGTGGCTCTGTTGATGAGGGTCCAACTCTTGATTTCAGCTCAGGTCATGCTCTCACAATTCATGAGATGGGGCCTCGTGTTGGACTCTGCACTGACAGCACGGAGAGAGCGGATTCTCTCCCTCTCTCTTTGTCCCCCCCCCCCCCCCCCCGTTTGCACATGCATGCACATTCTCTCTCTCAAAATAAACATTAAAAAAAAGTAAACCTACAAAAAATTCAAAATATTCAAAAGGCATTTTCCCCCAAAGAGCCAGTACTTCATATTTTAATACTCATCAAATTAAATTATATATATATATATCCTATGTTCCTGGACTACTGTATTTTTCATTATAAGGAAAGGCAATTTTTACCAAAGATTTTTTTTTTTTTTTTACCTAAGCGATAGAATATCATGTTCTACTTTGTGAAAACTGAGAATATGTGGAGAAGTTATTCTGTACATTTCCTCTCAGGATCTGACTGTAAAATGTGACCTTTACTGAAAGCTGGCATTATGTACAGATATTTTGATATCTCAATTGCATGAAAACATACCTTAACAAATTGAAAGCAGTGACCTGTCTCTACTCTCAAATATATAAAGAGAGAGTAGAATCTTTCAAGCTAAGGGGAAAAGGTGGGGAAAGGGTCATCAAATACTGGTAGAGTAGCTCTACTGAAAAGCAGTGCAGGAGTGAGGCAATAAACCATTCTCATTCTGTAATGAAGGCTTTTAATAGATAAGAAAAAAATAATAAATAAATTTGTTTCTTAAATTTGGGTTTTTGCTTTAAAAATGTGCTTTAAAAAATAAAAATATGCTTTAGCTGCACTTCATTTCGCACACCTGAGTCATCATAAATTTCCTCATGTAGCAATATTTGCCTTCTAGCATCAGCTTTTAGGAAATCTACCAGGACAGCTCACGTGAAAAATGTATATTCCTACAAAAAAACTTAAAAAACAAACAAACAAACAAAACAAAACAAATGATTTGTTTCACTTGTTAAAAAAAAAAAAACAACTAACATAGGTTTCTCCAATTTTTAATATTTCTGGTAGTAGAAAGAGGTTTCCAGTTGCGACAGAGACACCTTAACTCACACTGCAATTCTCTCAGGCAATGCGTGCGCCTTGTGTGTCCTTTCACAGCGCAGTTCACTTGGAGACAAAAGCAAGAAGAATTTGTTTCACTTGAGCTACTCCCTTTTAACATATGCTTTCCAGCTGACTAAAGTTATCTTTAAAATTGCAGCAGTCAAAAGGGCATCAGCCATAACCATCAAAACTGTTATGGATTTTTTTAGCACTATCATGCTCAATAAACGGATGAGAAACTTGTTCTAATTTGTTCGTTAATGTTCTGGGTTTCGTAATTTACCATGTACATATGCAGTCCTACAATTACTACAAATTAACTGTATTAAAAGATACCTGATTCTAAAATATCATGTTCAAAAACTACCTCCTGTAAAATATGACCACTGGAGAAAAAAGAATTCTTATGTTGCCATTCTAAATAAGAATATCTCATTGGCCTTGCTGTTAAAAGAACAATAGAAGACTAATTAGCTCAACTATGTATTAGTCCCAGTGAGGGAACCCCAAAGCCCACAGTAATTTTGACACAGATGTATGCCACATGATACCTTTATTATATGCTAATGATATTTGACCAGGAAACATAATCAAAACTTTTTTAAAAAATCAATTAGAACTATTTCATTATAATAAAAAGAAAAGATCTACATTCACTGTAAGTTCTTTCAACAATTTTTGCTAATTTAATTATTTTCTGTGCATCTTTAATAGATCAGCTTAGTGTATTTTCCATCTGAAATAATCATTTTAACATCTCTAAATGACCACGTATAATATTTTGGAGGCTATAGAGCCATATACAGTCAGCTAACAAAACATTCAGGTTTGCATCAGTCATTTTCCCATGATTGTTGCTGCATCAAGTAAAGGTACATCCATGCCTTCCCTTCCCCAGATTTTCACCAGGAGGTACAAATTCATTTAATCTATTAGCCGTTAGAGTTTTGTAGGTGGTTGTGCTGATTGGTTTCAGTCACCATCAGGAATATACCTAGGAAATTTTTAAGTATATATCTCGGTTCACAGGTCTTGAAAATTAACTAGCAAAATCCTGTAGTCCTCTCTATGTGTTTTTCCACTCTTCTAGACTTAAAGTTGCATGTGGTCAGAAGCTATTTCTACTGTGTTTATTACTGTATGTTCATCAGCTAGCACCACATCTAGATTTTAGTCAATATTTATTGAATGTTTATTCTTGCATACAGGAAGAAATGAATGCTAAAATTATAGATTACAAGGAGCTACAAAGCAGGCATCCATTTTAAGTTTTCCTTGGGTGGCATCTACCTTTATGCCTTGCCCAATCAAACATCAAATAAAACTTATGTGCTAATGATGATGGAAAATGAGGATAATGATGGTTATTATAAAGCATTGTTCTCTGCCTTGGCTTTACATCAGACTCATATGAGAGTGTTGAAAACACCATTGCCTGGGTTCAACCTCGATTTTATAATTGGTCTGGGGTGTGGCCTGGGCATTAGGGTGTTAAAGCCTCTCCAGGTAGTTCTAGTGCACAGCTAAGATTGAGAACCACTTAGGTCTGATGACGTCATGATGCCTATGATGAAGGGAAATTTCAGAACATCCACCTTATAATTTTACTTTATGAAAAATAAAAGGACCTTGTTTAAAATAAAAAGCCAAGTTTAGGAAATATAACAAATCCATTGCATTTCTCCTTGATACACTGGTGTGCACACGCACACACACACACACACACGTGCACAAATACAAACTTCAACACTTTCCTTTGTTCTTTTCCTTACAGTCCAAAGAGAAAAAAGTATTTAAAAAAAGACTTAACAAGAGCTACGTTTGACCTGCTCCTTAAATAGTAATGACAGAAATATGTATAAAATAAGAAGCTTGGGGAAGGCGAAAAGAAAGTGGAGAGAGAGGCTACTGATTGTAAACCTACAAAGGCACCTATTTTCCATAATAACAAAAATGAGAAGATGCTCACATTCAGACTGCCTGAGCAGGTGCTTTCTCTCAACTGTCTGCTCACTGGCCTGACCCTTTCCATTCTGTTTTAAACTAAGATTACTTAACTCCAAGGTAACTGTTCAACCAAAGACTCTGAAACCAATCTTGTCACAAATTAAGAAATATTTAAGAAGTTTGAACATATAACTCAGAAGCTCAGCCTGGTGTTATTATACTGTGACTTTGGGCTCTGCTTTCATAAACAGATTTCTGCCTTGTCCCCACATAGATAAATCCTTGCTTTTATACATTTTTCAAATTAATTAATTAATTAATATTTATTGAGATATAATTGACATTATATAAGTTTAAGGCATTCCATGTGTTGATTTGTTACATTTATGCATTGCAATATAATTGCCACTATGACATCACTTATATGAGGAATCTCAAAAAGCTGAGAAACACTCTTAACCTTCCTTATGCACTAGTCCTGTGACAAGAGTTCTTGCTTGGTTTCTCTCACTTCTCAGGAACCAGAATTCTGCTCTTTCTCCTCTCCAGAAACTCTTTACTATTTTCAGAAAAACTGTAACTTTGGGGCCAAGGTCACCAAACAGCTGAGTTGATAGACATCTGCGAAGTGTAATTTATAATTACAAATATCCCACGTGAAACACATGCCAAGATATCTGCTAAAGTATCTCTGCTAGAGATGGGTTTTCTTCTGTTCAGCGAATTCTCTGAGTATGCTAGGGCTATTGTTATGGAAGGTGGATTTTCCAAACTAAAAATTGGATATACCCTGAGAATGTCTAGCAATAGGAGAGAATACTTGATGCCAAACTCAATAAATCCAAAGTTAACTAAAACAATTTTTCCTAAAATTCTCTTTTGGTCATAGAATAGGTCACTACTCCTTATGCAAAAATGTTTACTACATCTCAGAACAGAGAAGAACTATTGAACTTCGAATGCTAGAACTGTTTAGAAAAAAATGAAAACAAAAGGTATATAAAAACAGTTCATGAACAGAGCAGTAATTAAAACACGGTATTTAATCTGTAACATTTCTATTTATTGATTGCATGAAAATTGGAAAAACGTTTTTCTCTACAGAATTTTCTTGTGTATAAATGAGAGAATAATGCACCCAGGCTGGTGGCCAGAGAAGCAAGTATTAAAATGTAGTTCCTAGAATAATAATTAATATTACTGCCAAGAATGGAAATTACCTTCCGTGTGCTTTGAAAGTGCGTAAACACTTATTTTGCTCCTTTAGTTTACAAAGACCCTTATTTGTGAAGTCAGAAGTTGTCCATCAGTAGTTAAGTGTTGGTGGAAATACAGATTACCTCACAGCTAATCCACTCACAAGAAATGTAATAAGAAACTTTACTTTCTGAAAAAGAAAGGAGAGCTAACCGGGAGATGCTGTCACCTATTTTAAGCGAATTTTTAAAATACTTACATTCCACAGCAGGGTTGTTTCACTTCCAATAGCTCTTCATAGGCAACTATCAACCAGGTTAGGAATTTAATGCATAGTTATTGTGACATGAGTTTTTGATGAAAGCAATCAGCTATTGTTAGCAAGTGAAAGTTGAAAAGATTGCATTGGTCAAACAAAAGCACTTTTAGGCTGCAAATGCAATTGAGAAAAGGCAACAGTCAAAACACTGCCAAAGTGATTCCTGACATCGGAATGTTATCTGGATTAGGTCAGAGGAAATGTTGAAGTGGTGTCATGATGTACAGATCAACTCTCAATTTAGATTTTGATAATCTAAGATTTAACAGAACGTTCGCAAGCATGGTCATAATGGAGTAATAACCACAAAATGTTGTTGAATATGTATCATTTAGAAAAGAGAATATAGCAAAGGTGCGTGATAGTTTTGCTTAAAATCCTGTCTTGTCAAAAGTAAGTCATATACGTGTATTATTGTCAAATGATTTTTTTTTTGCTTCAATTTTGATGTCCTGAAGTTTTTTGTTGTGCCTTTATTATTATTTGTTTATATTTGGCAATCTCAAGCTCTCACTGAAAGTAATTGGCTTGTGATAAGTAGGTGATTTACTTGGAGCTATGGGGAACTTACTAATATATAATGTAACCACAGCATTTAAAGAAATTAGCAAACGCAGCAGGAGGTGATACCTATTAAAAGAAGAAAGCAGTTTATCAAGTGGCTACGATCCTTGGATTATAGAAGAGACTGCTGACTGGGTCCATGCTAAGAGGAAAGGGAACAGAAGGCATTAGACAATGGTTCCTTCACTTAGTTCTATCAGGGTAGTGTGATTGTCTATGACTTTGAGAAAAATTAGGTTGGAAAATCAGAAAAGCTAACTATAAGAGTGTTTTCCATAAGCTGTTCTGAAGCACTAGAACTGATCAAACCATTTATTCATCTCATGAGTGTATATTAACTACTTGCTAAGTAACACACACATGAGTAGGAAGTCAGAGGGAGATCACGTTGATGACTTACTTGCATTAGAAGCATTTTTGACAACATTTTTACTGAGTTTCAAAGATGAGTAGGAGTATACCAAAAATATGACACAGAAATTAGTAGATACTCTAAACAGGAAACTAAGGCGGTGAAGATTGGAACCAGGATGTGAAAAAGATGGAGGTTAGGGAGCAGAGGTAGATGGGGTCTAAAAGGATGGAGGAGCAGGCAATGGCTCTTAGATTCCTTTTTATTTGTTTTTAATGTTTCTTTACTTTGAGAGTGGCGGGGAGGGGCAGAGAGAGAGAGGAAGACAGAATCCCAAGCAGGCTCTGTGTTAACAGCATAGAGCCTGACATGGGGCTCAATCTCAGGAACCAAACTGTGAGATCATAACTTGAGCAGAAATCAGGAGTCAGACGCTTAACTGATTGAGCCACCCAGGCACCCCTTAGATCCCAAATCCAAAACCACAGCGATTCAGATTCAGGGTGCCTAAACTGTGGGGCCATGGGGATTTCATTGGCTTATTTTTTAAAAAATGGCCAAGCAATTCTGATATAGGTGGTTATAAATCCCAGGTTCAGATACCCTATGCTGGGTGATGAGGAGACTATGAAGAATTTAGAGCAAGTTTAAATGCAAGAATTTAAAGTAAGGAGTAAAGTGGGAAAGAAAAGGAGGGGAAATACCCATGATAAAAATTTCTGGCGAGGGTGACTGTAGCACCCTAGTGGGTGGGGCTATCAACCTAGACCAGGAATATATCCTGAGAAAATTTCTAATTCTAAAGTGAAAGATTCAGTTTATGTTTAAAGTTGTCTACTCAATCCTGGAAGAAATCAGTGTTCAATTATGTCATAATTTGTAAACACTAGAATGCATAAGATAGCTAATTTACCGAGGCTCATTAATTCATTGAAGAAAAGTTCATTGAACCAGGCACTATGAGGGGTGTCTACTCTTACCTTCAACAAAAGATATTCAAGGTAATATCTGGCCTTTCTGTCAAATGGAGTCACCTCTGCTACTCTTGGCCTTTGGGTCTTCAAGTTCACGTAGATAACCAATAGTGACTGAGCTATGCACTCAAAGTGATGTGGAAATGTTGCGGTCTGGAGTGAAAGATCAAGAAAGAATTTTTGAGACATTTTCAGTGCAAAAAGGTGGTTTTATTAAGACATAGGGTCAGGACTTGTGGGCAGAAAGAGCTGCACTTGGGTTGTGAGGGGTGACTGAATATATACTTTCAAGTTGGGAAGAGGTTAGGGATAGCGTAAATTTCTAAGGAATTTGGAAATTTTCCAGGACCTTGAGGGGGGTAGCTATTGTTAGGAAAAGGTCATTTATTATTGTCTAGTAAAACTTAGTCATGAGACCCTTCAGATGTGTATCAGTGGACCATATGCTTGGAGGATGATTGCTAACATACATCTAGGGGGATAGAGATAAAGGAAGTTTCCAGAGGAATTTTTATATGTTAAAGGAGACTTGCAGGATCCTGGAGGTTGGGATAATGTTAAGCTAAGATCGCCTTTTGCTGTGAGCAAAGAATTGACATTGAGGCAGTTGAGTTCCTAGAGGAAGGTCACTCTGCCTGTCTCAAGGACCTGTAAATGGGTAGTATGTTATAAGGAAATTTAATTTTTTTTCTTTGGCCTCTGTTCCCCATATCAGTAGGAGTGAGGCCATGTCTAACTCACCTGTTTCTAATCAGACATTACTTTACCCGAGTGAATCCTGCTGAACCAAGTTTTCAGGATCAACCACTGATCTAGTAGAATAATACAAGTTTGTTTATAGTGGGGCAGAGTAAAATTTACCAGATAAGGTATGGGAGTCATTTCTGGTCTTGCAGGATAAAGACTAGAGCCTTCTAGAAGAGACTGACAAGCTCTCTTTGTCAGTCATGGCTGCTTGCCTCAATCCCTTTGCATAGTCTCCTCTTTCAACCCGTCCCACCCCACAATCCAGTACCCCCTCCTTACCCTTCCCTAAAAACAAAGACAGTGCCACACCCCACCTTAATTGTGGTTTGCAAATTGAAGAACTCAAGCTTTATCTGGAAGCCCTAAGAGGTTCTCTTGGGATAGGGAATTGATTATTGCATAGGAGAATAGGTACTGGTTCACTCTCTCTACCAGTTAAATTTCTCACTAGTTACCTAGGAAACATACAAGGTCAACACACAAAGTTGTGCAAGTCATACAGGCTGTTGTCTCTACAAATACCCAGCTGAAAGAGCAGGTGGCCCCAGCCTGCACTTGACTCCTTTAGTGTGAGCCTTGCAACAGGGCTACATCCACCAAGAGGGGTGCCTCTTTTTTATTTGCTCAAAGGCACTACTATCTGGTCCAGAGGGACCCTAAAGCAAATTCTACCAACGTGAGTCTTAGTTTACTGTAGAGGGTGTGACTCATTCCAGACCCTAACCTACATTAAAACAATTATGATGACTATAAATTTCATTCCTTTAGTCTTCTGGGATGTATGGCATCAGTTTCTGTTAGATCCAACAATTTGAGGGATGGGGAACAGCAATTTAGTATTTCCTGCTATAGATTAATAAAATACGATTCTGTCCATAAAGGAGTCTACAAGCTAACAGATCAGAAAACATATACACAAATACTTAGTTATTTGTATGCTAATTAATACACAAATTAAGACAGTGAAAAAGAAGCACAGTCTTTTGTAAGTTTAGGGAGGGGAATTTCTTCTGACAGAGGAAACTGAAGTCTGCCAGGAGACTGTAACAATCACAGGCCATTGAGAGGTAGACAGAGTTTTAACAGCAAATGAGAAAGCACTATGTATAAATACAACCCAAAGGCAAGGTGAAAGGAAAACTTGAAGATATGACAAAACTATACTGCTTTCAGGGAGAATGCAAATATTTCAAGAAGAGTAAGAAAAAGTAATGCTAGTTTTTTAAAGTTTATTTTGAGAGAGAGAACACACATGCAAGCACATGCGCAGGGGTGGGGGAGTGGTAGGGAGAGAGGGAAAGAGAATCCTAAGCAGTCTCACTGTCAACGTGGAGCCACATGCAGGGCTTGATCTCACCAACCATGAGATCATGACCTGAGCCAAAATCAAGAGTCAGACGCTTAACCTGACTGTCACCCAGCTGCTCCAATAATGCTAATTAATACTGTAAAAGTATACTCAGAAGAGAGAGACTGGAGGACTCACATCAACCAGTCTGGATTTTAAACCTTGCAGCCCAGAACTGCCCGTATGACCACTCTTCTGTGGTCCAGAAGAGCTCCACATTTATCTATTATATACCAGTGTCACAAGGTAAAAAGAAAACAAACAAGGGGTGCCTGGGTGACTCAGTCAGTTGGGCATCCAACGGGCTCAGATCATGATCTCAGGGTTTGTGGGTTCAGGTCCTGCAATGGGCTCTGTGCTGACAGCTCAGAGCCTGGATCCTGTTTTCGATTCTGTGTCTCCCTCTCTCTCTACCCCTCCCCCACTTGCCATGCTGTCTCTCTCTCTTAAAAGTAAAGAAAACGTTAATGAAAAATTTTAAAAAGAAAAGAAAACAAACAACCACTAGTCGAGTCTGGCTTCATTTTTTAGATGGGAAACTGGTGCTAAGAAAGATACAGGAGGGGTGCCTGGATGGCTCAGTCGGTTAAGTGTCAGACTTTGTTTCAGTTCAGGTCATGATCACCTGCCTAGGTGGGTTAGGCAGTGCAGAGCCTGCTTGGAATTCTCTCTCTCTCTCTCTCTCTCTCTCTCTCTCTCTCTCTTTCTCTCTCTCTCTCTCCCCCGCCTCCCTCCCTCCCTATCTCATTGCCCCTCCCCCACTTGTGCTGTCTCTGTCTCTCACAAAATAAATAAACTTAAAAGAAAAAAAGAAAGAAAGATCAAAGAAGCCTGACCCACCGCATGTAACTAGTTAATGGCAGGCCAGGACTAGAACTTGAGGCTTTTTCTCTTTCCACTTCTCAGCTTCTCATCCTGGAATGTTAATATCCTCTGGTGCATAGGACAGTGCATTAGAAAATCAGCTGAGCTATGAGTTAAGATGACACATTCTAGGAAATATGGATTTAATTCTGAACATTTCGAAAGCATTCTGGTGTAATGAGGGTAGAAAAGTAGATTGTTGCCAACTCTTGGAGATTCTTAAACATTAATCCAAGCAGTGGTGGATTCAGTTCACGAGGCAGTGCATAACCACTAAACTTTTAAAACTGTGGAATGTAATTATTGGACTTAATGTGTTTTAATTGCCTTACTTTAAAGTCTCTATTGCTTATGTCTTTTCAGTAAGAAATGAGGTTTGTCTTTACCTTTGTTGTCACGGTTGTTGAACCGGAGCCAAATTGTCACTTTAGTTAGCTGAGTTTTGGTTTTTATGTTTTCTTTCTTTCTTTCTTTTTCATTCTGTTTTGTTTTTCCTAATTTATATGTTCTTAGAACTTCTTTTAGATTTCATCTGAGACTTGAGAATAGTTGAGAATCGCACAGTTCCTCTAAAGATTTCTCTCTGCTGAGTGTGAAGAAACTAAAAAAAAAAAAAAAAGTGACTGCCGAGGGTACCCTCCTATTGAACAGGCTAAGAGTCTAGCTCTGATATTAGGGAGGCTTACAGAGTCGAGAGTTCTTGAGAGTCGATGCTCTGGACTTGTGGTGGAAGGTTTGATCACGGTATACTGGAACGGCTACTCCACTGTCCAGCACAGTGGGCATGCTTTGGAATTTAAATTTAGTGATCTTTTATTCTCTGCAGCTATGTCTGGGGAATCTTCCAAATCAACAGTCTGCTTTATTTCAAAGCCTAGACAAAAATGTTACAAAACATAGTTCAGTTTTTCCTTTGTAAGTTGTATAAAGTAAAAATGCACGAAACCTCCGAGAAGTCAGGTGAAATTCAAAGCTGGCCCTATTACAGTGCAGAGGTCCTTCAGCCTACCAGACGATCTATCTTGTTATGTTTTCTGAGGAAACAAGGATATGATCAAGAAACTCTGGTTGGGGCACCTGGGTGGCTCAGTCAGGTGAGCATCTGACTCTTGGTTTCAGCTCAGGTCATGGTCTCACAGTTTCGTGAGTTCGAGCCCTGAGTCTGGCTCTGCCCTGGCAACAGGGAGCCTACTTGGGATGTTCTCTCTCTACCTCTATCTCTGACCCTCCCCTGCTCATGTTGTCTTTGTCTCTCCCAAAATAAATAAATGCAGTTGAAAAATTAAAGAAGAAACTGTAGTTGGAATTGAAATTGGTTTTTCTTTATTTAAAAAAATATTATTTTAGTACAATGCTATAATTATATTAGCTAGGACTTTCAATAGGAATAAGTAACTTTTATGGTTTGATTGATGTTTACTATTAAAATAATAGTATTGTTTGACTGAAATGATATATAAATGTAACTTACCATATAAAATCAGCTTCTGAAATTTTTACTATCTCGAAGCTTAAAATTTGTGAAAGTCCAAATAAGTGCAATCCAAGGGTAATAATTACAGTGTGAAAATCCAAGAAGTTTTTTTTTTGTTTTGTTTTTGTTTTTGTTTTTTTTTGCTCTCATGAATTGTTCCTAAAAGATAGAATTCAATATCAGCCTCACGTGAGATGTTCTGTTGCATTACTCAGGGTAACTTTCAACCAATGGATGTATTTTAACTTTATTAAAAAATTCTGAATTCTTGTTTCTCTTACCTTTCAAATGTCATACACTTTGTGGTGCTTTCTTATTAATGCTATTGTTTTTAAATGAGACCCAGAGACTCCTGATCTCAGCAAATATCTTGGTGAATACACTTTTGCTTTGGGGCAAGTACAACTTAATATTCATAACTCTTGGAATGCAGAAGCAAAACGTGAAGAGAATCATTGTGATTCCCAAGCTTTAGGTATTGGGGCTAAATAGCTGATGTGAACAACTTATCAGGGGATTGGCAACATTATTAAAGTATCATGTAAAAGCCAAAATCACTCTGAGTTTCAAAAATCCAGGGAAAGGAAAACTCTACTACTAGTCGACATTTCAATAAAATATGGCTAAGAAGAAAATGCCTTGTAGCAGGAGATCTCAATGGGCTAGCTATGAGCAAAATAATAAAGCAGAGTAAAGCAATAAAATAAAAATACATCCCAGGGATAACACTTGAAATCTGAAAATCAATTAAGGCAATTTTGAATAACCCAGAATTAAGTCGTTTGAGATGTTCAAATGAGAACCAAGTAAGTGAGGTGCCTGTGTGTATTAGTACTTTTGCCTCCAGAGGTCTATTGCTCTCTACCCTGCAACGGTCACCAAAATCATTGAAGATGCCAAGGAGTTCCCAAGTTCATGTTTACTATTGCATGAAATTACTGTTATGTAGCATGCATCACAGTGTATGGAACAAGCAAGAACTGAAAAGTATTCTCAGACTTTTAAGGATCTGGGTAAAAAAATTTGGGCGGGGGGAGTAAACACCTTACTTTTAAGTGAGAATACTTCGTTGCAAATTGAGAGGTATCAAATGATATCACATATGTATATTTCTGTCTCTGTTCATCAATTTTCTTTTCTGGTAATATTGTACCCTATGGCCATGTACTATTTTATATACTTAATAAGATCATACACCATTTATAAATTCATATATTGAGAATGGGACAAATAAATAGACTGGTTATGCTGGAAAAGAGAACATTGGAATAGGTTTATCAGTGTTGAAAGAAAAAAGATAACTTTAGTATCCCTAAGATTATTCCCTAATATTATATATCCCATTTCTCCATTCTGGAGAAATTTGAACTAAGAATGAATAGGCAGACTTACCCCAGTTTCCCTAAATTAGTGACCCTAAAGTAGGGACATCAACAAGGCCAAAAAGAAAGATTTTGAAATATAATCAAGCAAAATAAGGAAGAATTGAATTGCAGATCCAAAGGATGCATGATAGTCTAGGACAGTTTTCTATAGAAATCTACACTAAAAAAATCCTGATAAAGTTTTAAACTTTGGAGGTAAAGAATTCTTTGGTCAAAAAAATTTGTGTGTGTATGTGCACGTGCACGTATATGTGTGTATAAATAATAAAAGGTGAAATGTCAGACTGTTCCTAGACTTCTACTAAACCTAATCTAGTGTCAGAAGGTACCAGAAGACCAGGGCAAAAATGTTAGCAACAATTTAATGGCAAAGAGTGTAACTAAAGATTGTATACAAGGGTTCCTGGGTGGCTCAGTTAAGTGTCTGATTCTTGATTTCGGCTCAGGTCATGATTTCATGGTTCCTGAGATTGAGCCCCATGCTGGGCTCTGCACTGACAGTGTGGAGACTACTTGGGATTCTCTCCTCCTCCCTCTCTTCCTCTGTCTCTGTCTCTCTCTCAAAATAAATAAGTAAACATAACAAAAATATTGCATATAAATAGGTTGTCAAACTAGGGCAAGAGGAATACATTTTATAAATAAAAAACAGCAACAACCAAAAAATACTCAGAGAAGATACAACTCATGAGCCCTTCCTGAAGAAACGGAAAGATTACTTGATGTTAAATACCTAACCAACGGTGTGGGTGAGGATGTGGAGAAAGGGGAACCTCTTGCACTGTTGGTAGGTATGCAAACTGATGCAGCTACCTGAAAAACAGTACAGAGATTCCTCAAAAAGTTAAAAATAGAACTTCCCTACCATCCAGTGATTGCACTATTAAGTATTTATCCAAAGAATACAAAAATACTAATTCAAAGGGATACGTGCACCCAATGTTTACAGCAACATTATCTAAAATAGCCAAATTATGGAAAAAGTCCAAGTGTCCATCAAATGATGAATGATAAAGAGGATGTCGTATATATACACAATGGAATATTATTCAGCCATAAAAAGAATGAAATCTTGCCATTTGCAATGACATGGATGGAGCTAGAGAGTATAATGTTAAGAGAAATAAGTCAGAGAAAGACAAATACCATATGATTTTTCTTATATGAGGAATATAAGAAAAAAAGAACAAGCAAAGGGAAAAAATAAGAGAGAGAGAGAGAGAGAGAGGGAGAGAGAAATCAAGAAACGGACTCTTGGGACACCTGGGTGGCTCAGTCGGTTAAGCATCTGACTTCAGCTCAGGTCATGATCTTGTGGTTTGTGGGTTCAAGTCCCGCATCAGGCTCTGTGCTGACACCTCGGAGCCTGGAGCCTGCTTCGGATTCTGTGTCTCCTTCTCTCTCTGCCCCTCCCCCACTTGTGCTCTGTCTCTCTCTATCAAAAATAAATAAATGTAAAAAAAAATTTTTAAAAAGAAACAGACTCTCAATTATAGTGAACAAACTCATGGTTACCAGGGGAGAGGGGGATGGGGAGATAGGTTAAATAGGTGATGAGGATTAAGGAGTGCACTTGTGATGAGTACTGGGTGATGTATGCAAGTGTTGAATCTCCATATTATACACCTGAAACTAATATAACACGGATGTTAACTGGAATTAAAATAAAAACTCTAAAAAAAGAAATACAAATTTCCAGGTATAAAATAAATAAGTCCTACGGAATAAAGCATAGGGAATATACTCAATAATATTGTACTAACTTTGTAAGATGACAGATGGTAACTAGAGTTATTGTAATGACAATTTTGCAACATATACAAATGTCAAATCACTACGTTGTATACCTAAAACCAATACACTATTGTAGGCCAATGATACCTCAATAGCCAAACACAAGATTTTTAACACAGAAAAAATAATCTAACCAACTGAAGATGCTTGATCAGAGATGCTGGGATAAAGGAAGAAAGGCATCTGTCAACGCCCAAAATAGTAAAGCAATAATTACAAAGCTGTGAGATAAAGAAAGCATGAGTCAAAAATGTATACTCAACCACGTTATCATGCAACTATAAAGGAAACAGAGATTAAGATTCATGAAGGAAATGCTGCAGGTAATGAACCTTATGGAGAAAAACAAAATCAAGGTCAAGCAAAAGAAATTAAAAAAAACTATGTGATGAAACCCTGTCCCAAGAGATGGGGTTTTTTTAAGTTCAGAACTGAGAAACAATGAAATTGACAGAAGACAAAGGATGGTGAGTTTTGCATTCACTTAATTATAAAACAAAGAGTTAAAAATGTAGAAATCACATAAAATTCATATTATTAACTTGGATTTTATATATATATATACATATATATATATATATATATGTATATATATATATCAGTATGGCATCCACAATTTGGGAGGAATTGATGCTCTGGAAAATAGCTCTTTAGCTAACCTGAAAATTAGTTACAGTTATTGTGTGAATTTTCCCTTACCACTCCTCCAAAATATTCTCTATATAGAGGTCATGAAGGCTGTGTTATTAAATTCGGTAGTTCCTAGTTCTTAGCAATTTGGATCAGGAGAGGAAAGCATCGGAGCACGTTTGAGTGGGTTTTGTTTGTTTGTTTGTTTGTTTTGTTTTTTTCTCATCATTCAGCAGAACACACTCCATAAGAGAAAGGAATTCAAACTTTAAATTTTTTTCCATACTCAATGATTTTTTTTTTTTTTTTGGTTTTTGTTTTTGTCAAACCTAGATCATTTGGGAAGTTTTACCACCAGTGATGCTAAATTTTTATCTAGAGTGCAGAAATTCCATCAGTTCCGCTTCAGTTTTCAAATTCTGTTAAATGTCATCAAAATTGAAATTGATATTTTTATGTTAAAAATAGCATAGTATTGTTATCAAATCATCTATCTACCCATCCTTCTACACATATAAATATGCACCACATTGTATAATCAATTTTATGAATGACTACTTCAGATGGCCAGGTTTTGGTTGAGTGGGGTTTTTCTATTTTTTCTATTTTTAATACATACTTTACAATTAAAATATGTCATATTTATAAGAATTTTTTTTGCTGTTTTTGGTTCACACCAAAAATGAAGGTAAGGTATAGAGGCACCTGAGTGGCTCAGTCGTTTAAGTGTCTGACTCTTGATTTTGGCTCAGGTCATGATCTCATGGTTCATGAGAATGAGCCCTGAGGTGAGCTCTGAGCTGACAGCTTAGAGCTTGTTTAGGGTTCTCTCTCTCCCTCTCTCTCTCTGCCCCTCCGCCTCTCTGTCTTCCTCTCTCTCTCTCTTTCTCAAAAATAAAGAAACAAACCTTAAAAAAAGATTGAGGGTAAGGTACAGATATATCCTCTGCCCACACTCATGCACAGCCTCCATTATTATCCCACACCAGAGGGGTACATTTGTTACAACTGATGAATCTACACATGGACACATCATAATCACCCAAAGTCCACAGTTTACATCACAGTTCGCTCTTGGTTTTGTACATTCTATGTGTTTGGACAAATGTATAATGATGCGTATTTCTTAGTAGGATATTATACAGAGTATTTCCACTGTCCTAAAAATCCTCAGTGTTCTGCATATTGATTCCGTCCCCCTCCCCAACCCCTGGCCACCACCGATCTTTTTACTGTCTATATAATTTTGCCTTTCCCAGAATGTCATATAATAGCAATAATACAGTATGTAGCCTTTTCAGATTCGTTTCCTTCACTTAGTAAATACGTTTAAGTTTCATCAATGTCTTTTCATAGCTTGAGAGAGTCTTTCATTTTTG
Organism: Panthera pardus; assembly: GCF_024362965.1. Lineage (NCBI taxonomy): Eukaryota > Metazoa > Chordata > Mammalia > Carnivora > Felidae > Panthera > Panthera pardus. The sequence goes on along the minus strand of NW_026527013.1, from coordinate 132,875,338 downwards.
AAGGAAAATTTTGCAGGGTGTTAGGTTCTAGGTTGGTGGTCTTTTTCTCTCAACATTTGAAATATTTCACTCAAGTTTTCTCGCTTGCATGGTTTCTGAGAAGCTGGATATGCCTGTTATCTTTGTGCCTCTATAGTTAAGGTATTTTTCCCCCTGGCTTCTTTCAGGAATTTTTCTGTATCTTCAGTGTTCTATAGTTTGAAAATGTATGCCTAGGTATTTTTTGTTTGTTTTCATTGCTGTGGGCTTTTTTTTTTTTCTTTTTTTCTTGCATTTATCCTGCTAGATGTTCTCTGAACTTCCTGGATATGTGATTTGGTGTCTGAAATTAATTGGGGGGGGGGGGGGCGGAATTCTCCACCATTTTGTTTCAAATATTTCTTCTGTTCCTTTCTCTTCTCTCACCATCTATTTTTCCTATTAAGCATATTTTACAACTTTTGTAACTATTCCACAGTTCTTGGATATTCTGGTTTCGTTTTATGGGTTTTTGTTTTTTGGTTTTTTTTTTTTTAGATTTTGTTCTCTTTGCTTTTTGATTTTCCAGGGCTCTACTGATATGTCCTCAAGCCCAGAGATTTTTTTCCTCGGCACCATTCAATCTATTAATGAGCCCATCAAAAGCATTCTTCATTTCTGTTGCAATATTTTTTATCTCAAACATCTCCTTTTGGTTTCTTCTTAGGATTTCCATATTTCTGCTTACATTCCCTATCAGTTCTGGCATGCAGTCTTATTTATCCATTAGGGCCCTTGCCATAGTAAATATAGTTGTTTTAAATTCCCAGTATGATCATTCCAACATCTCTGCCGTGTCTGGTTCTGATGTTTGCTCTTTCTTTTAAAATCGTGTTTTTTGCCTTTTGGCATGACTTGTAATTTTTCCTTGATAGCCATACATGATGTGCCTAGTAAAAGGAACAGCTGTAAATAGGCCTTTAGTAATGTGGTGGTGTGGTGTAGGGGGCGGGGAAGTGTTGTTTAGTCTTATGAGTAGATCTCTGTCTTTCAGCGAGCCTATGCCTCTGGACTATTAACTGAAGTGTTTCTCAGGGTTTTTGTTTGTTTGTTTGTTTTGTTTTTTTTCTCTCTCTTTTGATGGGACCATATGGCTAGTGTTGGCTGGACTTGGATATTTCCCTTCTCCCTTGTGGAAGGCTAAAGCTGGCTTGAATGAGGTATTTCCCTAGCCCTAGGTCAGTTAGGCTCTGATAATGCCCAGCTGGTTAGGCCCTGGTTTATTAGGTTCCCCTGAGGGAAGGCTTTATAAAGAACAGCTATGTTCTGGTCTACTTCAAAATGGTTGCTTTTCTCCTGCCCTTGCTGGAAGCAAGAGACAATTTTTTCTCCATATTTACTGTGGGAGCCAAGTCAAGCTTTTGGAGGTAAATCTCATTAACATAGTGGTGGTCCCCCTCTATGACTGGGTGGCCCTGGAGTTTTTAACTCCTATGCTTGCCCACGCTGAGCCATCAGCAATTTCTCAAATACATTTCAGGTCTTCCTACCCTGGCACTCATTCCTGTGGAGGTGTCGGCTCTTGAGTCTCTGCTCAGGTAAGTCGTGACTCCCTGAATTGATAAGGTGTCTCTCCAGTCTTGGGGGCAGTCATTTGCCTTGTGTCCTCCCTTCTCTTAAGAACTTGAGAACAGTTGTTGACTTCTCAGCTTTTTATTATTTTTTAATTTCGGCTAATTATTTTATTTTATTTTCTTTATTTTATTTTTATTTTTATATAGTTTATTGTCAAGTTAGCTAACATGCAGTGTATACGGTGTACTCTTGGCTTCAGGAGTAGATTCCTGTGATTCATCACTTACATGCAACACCTTGTGCTTATCCTAACAAGTGCCTTCCTCAATGCTTATCACCCATTTTCCCCGCCCCCAAGCCCCCACCCCACCCTCATCAACCCTCAGTTTGTTCTCTGTATTTAAGAGTCTCTTACAGTTTGCCTCCCTCTCTGTAACTATTTTTTTTCCCTTATCTTCCCCCATGGTCTTCTGTTAAGTTTCTCAAATTGCACATACGACTGAAAACATGTAATCTTTCTCTGACAGACTTAGTTTGCTTAGCATAATACCCTCCAGTTCCATCCACGTTGTTGCAAATGGCAAGATATCATTCTTTTTCATTGCCGAGTAGTACTTCATTGTGTGTGCATGCGCGCGTGTGTGTGTACACACACACACACACACACACACACACATGCACACACACACCACATTTTTATCCATTCATCAGTGAATGGACATTTGGACTCTTTCCATAATTTGGTTGTTGTTGATGGCACTGCTGTAAACATTGGGGTACATGTGCTCCTATCAATCAACACTCCTGTATCCTTTAGATAAATTCCTAGTAGTGCTATTGGTGGGTCATAGGGTAATTCTATTTTTAATTTTTTGAGGATCTTTTACACTTCCCCTCCCCACCCCCCCCCCCCCCATGGCTACTTTGTTCATGTTTTTACTTGTTAGAATGAAGTGGCAACTTCCAAGCTCTTTGCATGCAGAAATGAAAATCAATATTATTTTAAAAAGTAATTTTGAAACAAAGTAAAAACTAGTGAAGATTAAAATATAAGTGGATAACATTATAATTAATACCATAGTGTACAAGGCCATAACTTTTAATCTATAAAAAACTTTTCCTTGCAAATGGTTACACTTGTATTCTTAAAATGTCTACATTGAGACATTTTTGGTTTCCTACAAGTTGCCACTTATACCTAGGATTTTAAGATCTCAATCAGGAATAAAATTTGATATTTGAGTCCAAAGTATCATATTTAAAAGTCTTTCAGACATTAATTTCACTTGCCTGACACCAAATTCTTACTGCATTAATTTATTCAAGACTATTCTCATCACTTCATATTGACCTGAAATTTCCTATTTTCAGCCTGGCAATTGAAAAATTAACAAATGATGTTTCTAACATAAGAATAGTATCTTCTTAGGGGTGCCTGAGTGGCTTAGTTGGTTGAGAGTCTGACTTCGGCTCAGGTCATGATCTCACAGTTTATGGGTTCAAGCCCTGCCTCAGGCTCTGTGCTGACAGCTCAGAGCCTAGAGACTGCTTCAGATTCTCTCTCTCTCCCTCTCTCTGTCTCTCTCTCTCTCTCTGTCTCTCTCTCTCTGCCCTCCCTGCTTGTGTTCTGTTTCTCTCGCTCTCTCAAAAATAAATTTTTAAAAATTTGTTTAAAGAATAGTATCTTTTTTTTCCTTCTTTCTTTCTTTTTTGACCAAGACTTACCCAGAATAAGGATGTTCTTGGCAGTTAAACTATGCTTTGCAATGTGCCTGAAATTCCCTATTATTACTTTGCCTGTGTCAAGTTCATTTTTTTTAAACATCTATTTATTTTTGAGAGAGAGAGAATGTGTGTGTGAGCAAGCAGGGGAGGGGCAGAGAGAGGGAGACAGGATCCGAAGCAGGCTCTGCGTGCTGTGATCACAGAGCCCAATGAGGGGCTTGAACCCATGACTATGAGATCATGACCTGATGTGAAATCAAGAGTTGGCCACTCAGCCTACTGAGCCACCCAGGCACCCTATCTATGTCAAGTTCTTAAACATTCCTCAAACCATTGCACAGTCTACCCCATACCAATTACTGTGTGAAGAACAATTAGACAAGAAGATCATGGACTGTGGAGGGAAGCTGGATGAGTTTGAACCCTGGCTCCCTTACTCATCAGCTGTGTGACCTTAAGATAATTATTTAACTTTTATATCCCTCAGTCTTCTCACCTCTATAATGAGAACAATAAAAGTGCCTATGTTATAGGTTGTGAGGATTAAAGAAGTTAAAATAAGTCAAACATTTAGGTATTTCCTGGTACATAGTAAACATGATGTGTTAGCTTTTATCTTGATAACAAATATCCAACTATAAATTATTCTTTTTAAGATCTGAGTGCATACATGACAAATAAGATTATTAGAAATACCATGTGTTAATATAAAAATTATTTTAAAATATTGAAACAGGCTTTGTAGAAAAAAATTCAGTAGGCTGACCATACAATTTGCATTACCTAGGGCAATCTCAGTTAATGCTCGTTGTCCTGGCATACATTTTTTTTTGAGATAGAACTGATAAATAGCAGGGTGTAAGTTTAAGGTGTACCACATGCCAATTTGATACATTTATATATTGCAAGATGAGCCATGCCTGGGTGGTTCAGTTGGTTGAGTGACCGACTTTGGCTCAGGTCATGACCTTGCAGTTTGTGGGTTTGAGCCCCAAATCGCGCTCTGTGCTGACAGCTCAGAGCCTGGAGTTTGCTACAGATTCTGTGTCTCCCTCTCTGCCTCTCTGCCCCTCCCCTGCTTGTGCTCTCTCTCAAAAATAAATAAATAAACTTAAATATATATTGCAATATGACTATCACCATAGTATTAGCTAACACCTCTATCACATAATTATTTCTTTTTTGAGATGAGAACAATTAATATCTGGTTTCTTAGTAACTTTGAAGTTGATAATACAGTATTGGTGACTATACTCACTATGCTGTGTGTTAAATCTCCAGAACTTACTTATCTACTAGTTGCAAGTTTATCCCCCTAAACATCTCCTAATTCCCTCACGTGCCACTCCTTGGTAACCACCATTCTACTTTTTGTTTCTATGAGTTCAACTTTTTTAGTTTCCACATAAAAGTGATACACAGTATTTGTGTTTCTCTGACTTACCTCACTTCGCATAATGCCCTCAGGCCCCATCCATGTTGTCACAAATGGCCGGATTTCCATCTTTCTTGTGGCTGAATAATATTCCACTGTATATATACTTGCTGTCTCTTCTCTATTCTTTTATATATTGACAGACCCTTATGTGGTTTCAGTATGTTGACAATTGTGAACAAAGCTGCAATGGAGATGGGAGTACAGATGTATTCTCAATACTCTGTTTTCATTTTATTTAGTCATATACTCAGATGTATGATTACTGGATAATAGGTCAGTTCTATTTTGAATTTTTTGAGGAAACTCCATACTGTTTTCCATAGTGGCTGCACCAATATACATCCCCACCAACAACTTTGGAGGGTTCCCTTTTCTCCTCATCCCCACCAATACTTGTTATCTCCTGTTTTCTTGATAATAGCCTTTCTAACAGGTGTGAGATGATCTCATTGCAGTTTTGATTTGCATTTCCCTTGATTAGTGATGTTGAGCATATTTTCATGTACATGTTGGCTATTTGGATGTCTTACTTGGAAAAATGTCTGTTCAGTTCTAATGTGTCTCTTTGACTCTCACAAGTAAACCAGTTTGGATGATAAACGTTAAGAATACTTTATAATTAAGGCAAAAAATGCATCGCTGGAAGGACATGGTTAAGATTAGAACTAAAACATATTTTTTTTTGTAAATTAATGTTGACTGATGAGTTGAAATAAAATGTTTTAGGTTTAAACACCTGTTAACAACCAGTAATTAATTCACTAGTTCATTTAACAAATGTTTATGTAGTGGCTGTTTTGAGGATAAATCTTTGAACAAGACAGAAAAGCTCCCTGTCCATGGAGTTGACCTTTTGTGAAAAATATAGATATTAATAAGTAAACAAATACCTAGAATGACGCATGGTAGGCATGAATAAATGCTTTTTGTTTCCGAAATAAACAAGATATGATTGACCTTGATAAATGCTTTGAAGAAAATGAAATTCTACGAGGAGAGTATTCAGATGATATACAAAGGGCAGAACCCGCTGGAAATGACCTGGATGTTCAATCTGAATTGCCTGGCTTTGGACAAAATAGTTGGGACCAGCCCTACTCCCACCTCTGGGAGAAATCAAGTGTTTTTCTCCACCTGGGCCCCAGGGTCTCCATATGCTGTCAGCTGAAGTCCATGAACAATTTTAATTCCCATAACACTTCACCTCTCATATCCAGACTCTCTGGCATCCAGGAAGGGTGATGTCCTTCATTAATAATGTTGCTCTAATGCCTGACCTGTTAAAGGAAGAGAGGAAACAGGGTTCCTCCATTATAAAATAGACTGAAACTACATACTTAGTGTTGCTCCTTGGCCTGGCTTCTCTCTCTGGGCCCTGGAAGAATCAGGTGTATCCTTGCCTTCTCTCTCGATGATGTTAACCTTAAAGGTTTTGTATGTTATTTTCAAAGTAATGTGAAATCATTGAAAAGTTTAAAGCCAGGGAATGACATGATCTCACTTAAGAAAATTTTTCTGATAGCCGTGTAGGTAATGGATTGGAGAGGAATAAGAATGAATGTAGGAAGGTCAGTTCAGAAGCTGTTGAGATAGTGTGGCTTGTACAATGCTTCTGGTGGCATGAGTGGAAGAAATAGAACAACCTTAAATAGGTTTTCCAAGATTTGTCAACGAATTACACGTCAGAGGTAGGAAAATGGAAGAGTCAAAAATAACTTGGTGTGCGGTGGTGTTTTCTTGGAGACACTGGATGGTGACTTGGGAGTCTAGTTAGCTTCCAGGGAACTCTCAGTGGTGTACTGGTCTGGAAGGGGAATGCCCAGAGTGTCCGGTGTACCTTACTCTAGATCACCATTCAGTGGTAGTCATTAACCCATAAAAACATACATGACAACTCTCTTCGTAGTCCTGGCATCAAGGAAACTGATTACATAAATGATAATATGAATACGGATGGCAGGATTCCTTACAAGAAGTAACCTTTTCAAGAGGGGCTAATAGAGGCCTTCCCATAAAGGGATCTGGGTATAGATCATAGTATCTATTTATCCAGTGTTCCTTTTGTCCTTATTTAATCATAGCTTTTCTAGTTCAGATTTCACATTCATCTCTTTCCTAAGAAAATTTCAACATAACAGTTGCTTGGATTTAAGAACATAGTGTTAGAAATATAGTGTTCCTAGTAAGCAAAATAGCCTTGCAAGTTCCGAATAAGATGCAATTTTGGCAAAATATGTTGAAGAACCTGAAGAAGAAAGGGGGAATGGGAATTAGCCTGACTTTTTTTTTCAGCTTTTTAAAATTTATTTATTTGGGGACAGAGAAAGAGTACATGCATGCACATGAGTGGGGGAGGGGCAGAAAGTGAGGGAGAGAGAATCTCAAGCAGGTTCTAAACCTTTAGTGTAGAGCCCAATGCGGGGCCCAAACCCAGGAACTGCAAGATCATGACATGAACCAAGATAAAAAGTTGGGCGCTTAACTGACTGAGCCACCCAGGCGCCCCAGGAATTAACATGATTAATAAGTCTATTTTCCCCCCACTCTCTGTCTCTGTATTGCACCAAACTTGGTATTACTAAATGTAACATTTCGCCTATCATGCTTTAAGTTTTCTTCAGGGAAAAGAAAAATAAAGCAGTTTTTCTCTTTAGGAGTAAAGAACCAATATTACGTTGTTATGGCAACCAAAGTTGCAAAACATTTAAGAGAAGGCTGGTTCTTCAAAAGTTGCTATAACTTGGTAATCATGCATGAACAATGGCATTTGTTTGAAATGCACTCATTATTACCTGATTATAATTGTCCCCAGGATGTTCCAAAGAATTTCTAGAAGAATTACCTCCTCAAAGCCTTTTAAAAAATTAACAAGCCAACTATTTATTACTTTATTAAGAAAATTATTCCAAACATTTCACTGGGTCTAGTATATTTAAATCTATTTTCCTGTAATTTATGCATATCTAGAAACTTTTATATTGACTAAATATGCACCACCTATAGCTAGGCAGAAGTCTATAAATTATTTATCAGCCATACTTACAGCTATTAATTGGGTTTTGAATGGAGGGCAATATCAATATTTCAGATGATTTTTATTCTTTACTGACTACTTGGTTATAAATACATGATTTTCATGTATAAAATGTAATGATCACGTAATATATATGAAATGGTGTGTCAATATTTGTCAACAAGTTCATTCTGTTTCCAAAAGGATTCTAGTCTTAAATTCCTTAGTTTGGTATTTCTTCAGTATGTGTGAAAATTTTATTAACTACAAAATGTAGATAATATCACTACATTACTTAGAAGTTTAACAGAAATAATTTTAGCAGGAAAACACAATGGAAATGTCCCCAAGTCTAATACAGTGATTTTCAGCTGTGTGCATGGATGTTTTGTAAGCACAAATTTCAGGTCCATATTCCTGGACAATAGGCTTGGGATGGTTCTCTGATACCTCTATCTGTTTCATAGGTGATTCTATGTAGCATCATCACTGTTTGAGAGCCTTTGGACTGTTTTAAACAGGAAGCATCTTTTTAAGTACTGTGAACATCGCTAAGAGTTCTATAATGGGAACATGCAAGATCATTCTAAATACTATATTGAAACTTTATTTCTAAAATTGACTAATTCTTCCAAATAAGCCTGAAAAGGATGCTCCTGGACAATATTCTCTACAGAGTTTGTCAGTAATTCATAGCTGGAAGAATACTGTGGGGTCAGAGAGACAAACAGGTGGTCCTGATGCCAGGTGGGGCCTGCAGCCTTGCTGTTGAAGCTCGCACAGTGTATTTTAATTGTTTTAGTTGAACTGACCATGTGTAAACTGTATTTGAAGTTGAACCATTTAGTTTTTAGTTTCTCTTGGAGAATCAGAAGTACTCGCAGCATGGGCCTGCTTTCCCATGAGGCTGGATTGTGTTCTCCCTTCACATGCTTCTGGCTTCTCCAGGTTGCCCCCAGTCCCTGCCTCCTAACCTGTGTGTGTGTGTGTGTGTGTGTGTGTGTGTGTGTGTGTGTGAATTTGTATGTATCCCCCTTTGCCAGGGAAATCTTGGGCTTTCAGCCTCTGCGCTTCCTCTGGACCATGCACATGAGGTAGCTGGATGTAGCCCCTCATTCAGATCTATAACCTGCCTGTCTCCCTTAGCAATGGGGTTTGCACTCTGGTGCCCACCTTTGTCTTTTTCAAGTAATGAGCTCTTTTGCCACTTGGAAGATTCAGCTCAAGTATTTTCCTCTAGGAAACTTTATCAGAATTGCCAGACTAATTTAAGTGCCCCTTTTCTGGGCTCCCAGAGCATGCTGTGTATTTCTGCACCCTTAATACATTACATTGGAAAGATTTGTGTTTCTTGCACTAAGACCAAGGATGGAAGGTGGGTATTGCACACAATTGGGGCACCTGGTTAGCTCAGTTGGTTTAGTGTCAGATTTTGGCTCTGGTCATGACCTCAAGCTCTGTGGGTTCAAGCCCCACATAGGGTTGTGCACTAACATCTCAGAACCTACTTCAGATTCCGTGTCTCCCTCTATTTGTCCCTCCCCCCTCTTGTGTTCTTTCTCTCTCTCAAAAAAAAATAATACAACAAAAAATATCCCTCAACAGTAACAACAGCAACAAAAAATAAGCATCAGAGGAAAGCTTAGCAGTTGAAGGCAGGGTAAAATTTGAGTCACAGGATGAGGAAAGTCTTCTAAACCTCTCCAAGAAATACATGTTGAGTTGAGTTGTTCTTGGTTAAGATCACTATGAAAAACCTGCAGCTTTATTCTCTAGGAAGAAAGACAAATCTTGTAATATGGAGCTTATTTTTTTCTTTTTCATTTTTGGGTCTTGGAATGAAATGGGAAGAAAAAGGAATGAAGCAAAACATGGGATAAACAGAAGTTTACCTGGAGCAATAAATGTCTAAATAGAGCCAATTTTTATTTTAAAGCTCTCTGTCCATGTGATAGACACTAAAACCCCTTCAGGGATAAATGGTGTTTTGGGGCTAATAGTCAACAATGTTAGTTGCAGTGATCTCCCTCCAGGGACTGGGAGAGTCTAGGTGCTCACAGTTTGGAATACTTCATTATTAGATGAAATATTTTCACACCTCAGTTCATTTTACAAAGAGATACTCCAGTTATTAGCTGTTACCCTTAAATGCTGGAAAATAAGAAAGCAAGCAAAATCAAAAATTTAAATTTTAACATGTATTTTTTAAAGCATACTCCATAGAAAAAGTATAGCCAAAAGAAGAAAACACGGAAAAGTAAATGTTAATTCTCTTGTCCTTTCATTTACATTTTGGTGTTTGTTTTTCTATATTTTAGTGACCTGGGTTTTAAAAGCATTTTTCCTTGGGGTGCCTGGGTGGCTCAGTTGGTTAAGTGGCCAACTTCAGCTCAGGTCATGATCTCACGGTTTGGGAGTTCAAGCCCTGCATCAGGCTCTATGCTGACAGCTCAGAGCCTGGAGCCTGCTTTGGATTGTGTGTGTGTGTGTGTGTGTGTGTGTGTGTGTGTGTGTGTGTCTGCCCTCCCCTACTTGTGCTCTGTCTCTGTCAAAAAAAAAATGAATAAATGTTAAAAAATATTTTAAAAAATAAATATTTCCCTTGCTAAAAGGTATTTTTAAATATCAACAACTTAAGATACACAGTGTTGCATTTTTTTAAATTGAAATGATTTACTTAACCAGTCCCCTACTCTTGAGCTTTTGGCTGCTGTACATTTATCATGAATGTAACTAATCCTGTGATATGCATCCTTCTCTCTGTAAGATTTATGTGCAACTCTGAATATTTTGGGGGAATAATTTCAAAAGAAGACTTTTTTTCTGGGCTCAGTCCAGTGTTTTCAATTGTCCTTCAGAAAAGTTGTATGGATGGATATACACTCCACATTTGGAATGAGAGGGCTTCTATATACATACTCAACCCAGTATCGAAGAGTGTCCTTTTCACTTGGCAGCAAACATATACCTTCTTCGTATAGAACAGACTTCTAAATTTGTGATTTTATCCCCCATCTCATCCTTACAGTGTGTGTGGCTAATTTAATGTATATTTGGTTTAGACTGCTTTTTGTTTCAAGATGAAAAACTGAACTCAAATTGGCTTTAGCACAAGTGGCAACTCATTGATTTGCTTTGCTAAATATTCATTTAGATCTTACTCCAGGATTACTAAATACAGAGGCTCAAAATATTTTACAAAAAAAAAATTCCCCTTTCCTATGTACTGCCTCTGTTTTGACAGTCTCAGATAAGCTCTTCCTTATATTAAGAAATGGTAGCCAGTATCTCCCAAGATTGGATATTTCCAGTTTCTAATAAGGCACAAAAGAACAAGTGCTTTTGCACCAGCAAATATCCTTAAGTCATTCTCCTGGGACCAACACTGGCCATGTGGACATAAAGTATCTAGGTACTGTAGGCAATGCTGATTGGCTTGGGTCCACGATACTGACTTCTCCTCTGGTCCAATAGTAGCTAATGAACTGAAGTGGGGGAAGGAAGCTCATTAAGTGAAAAGGCTAATGCCAGAAGGAAGTGTTGAGGTAAATTACAAATAGTCGCTATAACATTGCCTCTCTCTGTGTGTGTTTTACTTATTTTTTGATAAAACTGGATTGATGGCTTGTCTGTGTTACTGGTTTTTCAAAGAGTATGCGCCTGGATTTACTTGAAAAACTGTTTTCTAAAAAGCAAATCTCTACCTGTACCCTAATAATCATTTCTATCTGCTTTCTTTTAATTTATTGGTGTCTTTCTAACTTCCTGATTTGAATACTATGAATTGGCTATTTATTTAAGTTAAGGTAAAACCAGTTGGGCAAAAGCATGAAAACTGAATAGTTTTAAAGAATGGATTCAGTAGTGCAGAAATCTGAGGATCTTATTTACGCCAATTCAGCTTCTCCTTGCTGAAAAATTTCCAATTGTCACATGACACAATGATACCAATGAACAAGGATTTCATCATATTCAAGTACAAGGATATTTCCTGTGAAAGATGATGCGTGTAAAAAAAAAAAAAAAAGTGGCATCTGAAGGGAGTCAATTTGGAACCTCTCTAAAGGTGATAGGTACAGTCGGGAATCGAAGGCCTTTCTGGCACAGCAGGAGATAGCTACAAAGTAAGACAAAGGGGTATAATAGACATATATAAAGTTTCTTCATTGCAATAAGGGCAGACCACAATGAGTCTAATGGGAATTATTTATGGAAATGTACATTAAGCTATTAATGTCCATTTTATAAACTCGAGTTCCACACTAGTATATCAGCCCTTGTGTTAGTTATGGAACTTCTTTAATTGACCGGTGCTAACTACATTTTTGCTACTCCTTAGAAAATAATAAATTGTTTAATATTAAGATGAGCCACCCTGGGCTTGGATGAGACATAATGAAGTGAAGCAGTTCTAAATCTTTTACTCAGGCATTTAACTAACAATGATGAAGCCTTTTATGTCTGAGACAACATATATTTTCAGGGAAATAACCACGCAAAAGCTTTATAGACCTACACTTGCTAAATACCCCTGACCCATTTCTCACTGAATATTTTTTGAGCAGTTTCTTTAAATTATGCTGTCAAACATCACTAGATCCTGTTGTATTTTTGTACCCCACAGTCTATACAACCACATTTCAGTCTCAGGAATAAAATGTTTTAGATGAGTGTTTGTTAAATTATAGTCAAGAAGCCAGCCACTCAGGGCCCAGATGGCATTGCCTGTGAGTAAATGAGGAAGATCCAAGATGAAAAACCTTTCACTTCCCAATGCAGTCTGACTAGAGCACAACCAAGGTTAATTTACAAAACAGCGTGGTAGTTGACCCTGACGATGCTTCAACACATTAATCTTGGATCTTAGTGGCAGGCTGTGTGAAAGACCCTGCCTCATCCACCTCATGAAATACTGTATGTAAAAGAAACACGAAGTGAAATTCATAAATTATATTTAAATATGACTTCTTGTATAGTGCTTACAAACAGAGCCGGTAGAGCCAAATTTCTTGGGTTCAAGTCTTGTTTCTGCCTTAAGTGGCTCTGTGACCTTAAATACTTCATCTCTTGATGCCTCAGTTTCCACATTTGTAAAATTAGACTAATAGAAACCTACTTCATAAGCTTATTAAAAGGATCGAATGAGTTATTATATCAAAAGCTCTTCCAACAGTGACTGCTCTAGAGAAAACGCTACTATTTTGCATTTCTGTTTTAGTGGGGCTGCCCACACATGTCCTTTGCCTTTGTCTCTTGTTTTGGGCCCCTATCCAGTTGTGATGAATAATGCCTAAGTATTTGAAGTGCTGACGCTTGTGAATTTAAAGGGACATTGACATGGTGAATCAAAAAAACAAACAGGTGGTAGGGTTTCTGTGACTTGGCAGCAGGAGAGGCTCAGAGATTTGATGCCTGGTTCCCCCATAGATGAGGTCTCCGCAGATTTGTCCAGCTGGAGGAGGTGACCCCCAAGAAACAGCAGGAAGAAGGAATGAGGACGCAGTAACCCATGCGGGACCAGTCTGGTAGAGCAGGTAGACCTCAGTTTCTGCTCCGTGTCGGAGCCACACACCCTCTACAGGGCTTTCAGCACAAGTACCTTGAGGGCTGTTCTCTCCTGACTTCTCCGAGGCCACATCCCAGAACTCTGCTGCCTCATCCCCTCAGTGCCAGGCCCTGACCCTGCTATCTGGCTTCAGGGTAGCAGAACTAATCAGCCTAGGCTTGCTGTTTTCCTGCCCATAATGTTTGACAACGCTGAGACTGTGTAACCCCCATAAGGCCTGCCGCATAATCAGAGACATGAAATTCTTCAGGCGAAACCCTGAGAGCAGGAGGGCTGTTAGTCTTCCAAAAACACACAGAGAACGCATTGAAGAATGCACCTGCTCTCTTTAGATATTACTTCCCTGCCAAAGCAATTGGTTATAAAGAGCTTTTTTTAAAGTCACAGTTGCACTTAGCCTTCAGGTTAGAGACAGGCAGAGCAGAGGCCAGAGGATTAAGGTCTTAGCCTAGTGCCAGACAGGTGACAAGTCTTGTATAAATGCTAGTTGCAGTTTATTACTATGCTATTATTGTGGCTGAAGAGATAGGGTGACCATTTACAAGGACAGAGAAATTAACCAGAGGGAAAAATTGCAAGAGCTTTGGAGAAATCAAATCTTAACAATAGCATCGAAAAAAGTTAGTACTTAAAGTGAATTGGACCACTGCAGTGAAATTGGACCACGTTAGATAAAAGTAAAAATGTTCACTGCCTAGGCATTGCCTTAGACTCTGAGAAGCATCTCCACTTTCAGCCTCAATCTGCTTGCTCCTTGACTTGTGGGATTCTTCCAGATGGCAAGCAAATCATGGTTCCAGACTCACTTGGCTCAGAATCTTGGCTCATGTTTCTTATTCCATTTGGACTTGTTAACAAGGATCCAGATTGTCTAATTCATGGATAGCTTATAAAGTACAAGATACCCTAACACTAAGAATTATCCCCACTATTGCCTCTCTCAGCCCTAAGTAGGGTCCTTAGAATTCCCACCATAAGGGTTCAGAAAAGATGGCCCCGGGAAAAGAAAGTGGCATCTCAGCAATGTCAGTGTAGGCCAACAACTGATTACTAATATCTGGACAACTTATAAGTTTGAAATTTCATGTTTGCTCAGATACTTTGTTCCAGGAACAATGGACTCAGTTTTTCTCAATCCCCAGGAAAGGAGTAATTTTATTATAGCCCCACTGTACAGTAAAACAATTGAGTTCGATCATCCCAAACCAATTTTTTGTTACCTTCAAAGAGTCCAAAAGAGTAGATTTTACCTATTTCATCAAAACATGGATGTTTAAAGTGGGGGAAGCAATGAAGCAGAATGCTGCCAATCAAAAAATTTCAGTCTCTACAATGCTACACATTAGATATGAAGCCCTCAGGAGTCTGCTGTTTGCTTTTATTGGTGTGGTCTACTTTGTTGATTCTTTACAGAATTGAGATTGGGATTATCTAATATCTGACAAATGTAACTTCTGACTATTGTTTTTATTTTTTTACTTTTATTTTTTTTAAACAGAAAGTCTGATTTATTTTTTATTTTTTTAAATGTTTTTTTTTAATTTATTTTTGAGACAGAGAGAGACAGAGCATGAGCGGGGAAGGGGCAGAGAGAGAGGGAGACACAGAATCTGAAGCAGGCTCCAGGCTCTGAGCTGTCAGCACAGAGCCCGACGTGGGGCTCGAACTCAACAGACTGCGAGATCATGACCTGAGCTGAAGTTGGACACTCAACCGACTGAGCCACCTAGGCGCCCCAAGACTATTGTTTTTATTATAGTGCCCATCCCTTCCTCAAGTTTTTTTTTTCATTTTATCAGTGATTTCTTTCATAGTTTTTATGGTAATTTCTGATTATTTTATTTTTTAACTATCTCTTAGGCTTTATGAAGTTGGTTAGAACGGAGACTTTGTTTTTCTTGTTCAGTGCTAAATTCTCAGTTTCAAATAGAGTCAAGTACACAAGTGCCATGTTCATGTTAAATATATTAACCTGGCCTTACTCCTTCATGTTGCATTTACAGAGAAGGAAATGAAATTTAGTAGAATGCATTTGATACATTGGGGATCTTTTGTTCAAGGCAAAATTCAGAAGTGAGCACCAGTCTGTTGATTCTTAGGAGTTATTTTCCCTTTTACAACAAGTTGCCTCTTTGAGTACGTTAAAAAAAAAAAAAAGTTCTTAGTCCCAAAGTACATAATATAATCACCTAGGGAGCTTTATAAAATCTCAAAGCCCACACACCACTCCTCACCAATTACTTAGAATCAGTATGTTTGAAGCTCTGTGGAAGGGTCCAATGAGCATTCAAGTTGAGAATCTGTGCACACAGGTGTGCAAGGGCAGGCTCAGAGTTGGGATTTCATGTAGGAGCCAGTGAAGGGTTATACAAGCATTGACCAATGTATTTAATTTAGCATGCACCTATATAAGGTTGCATTTGGAACTTTGGTTCAATTTAAGAAAAGCTCCAGCTGTCTCTTGATGATGTCTGAATCCCAACTGTTGGTTGCCTGTATTGTTTATTTCCTCCCTGGGTGATTTTTCAAGTCCCCATGTCTTGGGAAGGCTTATATGACCACTACATAGGCCAGTTTGGGGTAGAGGTAGAATGACAGCAGAATAACCAATTCCTATACTAATGAAGTTCTCTAAACAAGAGTAGGAAAGACCTGAACTCAGGTGGTAATAGTAGCAATACATTGGAGGAAGTAGGGAATATATGTGAGACATTGTGGAAATAGCTCTATGAGATTTGGCAACTGAATGAATGTGAGCGCTATGGGGGGTGGAGGCGAGGAACTTCAGAGAGCCTTGACAATTGTGCCTAGCCTGATTCCAGAAGTAATTTGTTACCCACATGTGGTAAATTAATACTTTGAGTGACAGTGTACCAATTTGCAAATTACTTCTTTCAGGGCATTAATGACTGAAGAGCATAATCACCATGGCATTATTTTTATTAGCATTAGCATTAATAAATATTTCATGAGCAACCAAAAATTACAGTGCCTATACTTTGAAGAATAGGTATTCCTCCAAAATATGAAATAGAAACCTCGGGCTCTCACCAGTGCCAAAATTCTGTAAATATTTATAAATAACAATTCATTTGAGTAGAAGGTTAGTTGAGATGAGTTGCAATTATGCTTAATGTTAAGTAGTTTTGTTTATGTCATTATAAATTGGAGGGCTTGAAGAATTGAGCAGCATGAATTCCAGTAACAATTTAACTGTGACATTGGAAGAGTTTTACAAACTCTCTACATCTCAGTTGCCTTATCTGTAACCTGACGAAAATAATTTTTTATCCACCTGACAGCAACAGTCTGAGCCAGATTTTTCCATTTACTGGAGGTCTTAAAAAGTTTTTTTTTTTTTTAAAGCTATGGAGGTTGATATAGTATGGAGAGGGCCCTGAATAAGGAATCTAATGTTTTGTGATCAAGTCTCTTTATTTCAAATGATGCAAGAATTAGACAAATAATCGCTTCTTTTGAGCTCTAAAATCCAAAATTCAATATCATGGAACATACTACTTTAAGGAGGATGAGTATAGCAAGATAATCAGGGAAAGCTAGCATAATGAATTTCTAGAAAGACAGGGAAGCACAGTGGTCTGGGTCTAAGAAGAAAAGAGGAGTCCTAGGATTGTTCTTGAGACTTCCTTCACCCATGATTGTATGAAAGTCTCAGAGGCAGGTGATGACAATGCAAGGCCTTTCTATAATATTTTTGAATTTTTTTCTAATAGAAGTGCTATTGTTGCCATTTTAAAATTTAGGGAGACGGGCTTCTTTTAATGGGGAAATTTAAGAGAATTTGCAAAAGAAGTCTTCTGCTCTATGCAAATGCCAGGGATGCAATAAAGAAGGCACTTTATTTTGTGGCATTTTTGCAGATTCCTTTTCACCATGCTTGTGTAGGCATGTAAGTAAAATAAATTAATGATTTAGTAGGATTGAGTTGATGAAGTGCAGCAATAAAGACTGCCAGGTACAGGAATAATTCAGTCTTTTATTTTAAGCCACTTGAAAGCTATAACACCAGAGGGAGATAGTCACACCATCAGCAAGCCCATAGAAAATGCTTTCACACCATTGGGAAAGGCTCTGCCAAATTTCTCAAGAAATTATGAAGTGAACGAGACAAAATAAGCCAAGCCATCAAACATCAACAAGACAGGTGTGAGTGGCTGGTAAGCACCATTTCCCTGACACATGTCATTTAGACAAGCAGGCCAGAGGATTATATAAAATGCAAATACAAAATGATAATATCTAGCATTGGGACCACTGCTTCAATAAGATTACTTTGGGGGGGGGAGTTAAAAATAGAATTCTTAAGAGTATGGTACTGAGATCTGATATAAATGACAAAGTTGACTTAACAGGAAATGGAGAAAGTACTGAAATTAGTCATTTTTGAGGATTTATTTATTGAAGACCTATGTGCCAGACGTAAAGCTTAGGTACTTCAGGTGCGTTGGTGGAGTTTACATTCTAGAGAAAGAAAAACAGGCAGTAACCATAGTAAATTAGATAGTATGTTCGAAGGTGATATGCCCTGGATAAAAAGAAGAAAAATAGTATAAGGGACTGAATTTTTGGGCTTCCTTGAGGAGGATATAGATAGAGTAGTCAGGGTAGGATTCATTGAAATGTAAGCAAAGATTTGAAAACTCTGAGAGTATTGGGGCGGGGAGGGTTGACAGGGAGATGCATTCGTCCAGGAAGAAGGAACAGAGCCAAAGTCCTGAGATGTGAGCATGCATGGCATATTGAGAAACAACAAGGAGTTTAGTTGATGTGGCTCAAAAGGCAAAAATGAGTGGGGGAGCTCTAGGTAACCAAAGGAAATCAGAGAGCAAGTGAGGTGAGCAGACTGTGCGATCAGATTGGGCCTGGAGGCAATCTTGGGGAGAATGTTGGATTTTCTGCGGGGTTTTAGGCAGAGGGATTACATCATTGGCACAGAGGAGGTAGGACTTCTGTGTTTAGACTGGGAGTGGGGCAAGGTAACCTGCTAGGAGGCAAGGGCGGTATAGAAAAAGGGGCAGCATAACTTTCATGAAATGTGCTCCTAGCTGATTACCTATGAAGGGAAAGAGTTTTGTGGTATATTACCCATATCTGCTTCCCCAGTCTGACTCATGGCCAAGTGCACATAAAACAGAAGTCAGAAAGAAAAGTGCCCAAACCTGGAGAGTTGACTCCTTTTCTCTTTAAATATCTTCTCCCTCCATTTTCATAGTTCAAGTACTTACAGTCTCTTCTGAATCTAAAGCCACATTTCTGGTTCCTTCCTCTTGCCTAAGACCTAATGCTTTGCCTGTAAATAACTGCTAGTTGCCGCTTGGTCATGTGTCCACTTCCCCCAAATCAGTGTTTCTAAAACTTAGTTTGTCACCACCCAATTTAATTTCCTTAATCATGAATCTTGAAGTCTGTTGGTCATTCTGTCTTAACACCATTCTTTCTAATTCATGGTTCCTTCTCCCATATGTAGGCGATCTTTGAAAGGTATTAATGATTCTTTCAAAATATTTCTTGTATAAAGTGTTGCTTCTTTTCCTACATCTGTCACCTAAAACAAACCACATCACATCTTTATATTACTATAAATTTCCCAAGAGTTCCTTACCAGATCCTGCCTAAGAATATCATAAACACTATTTGTATTGACCTGCAGAACACCTCAAATGTGTACGATGTATAATCTAGCATCTAAAGAAGGATCATTAAATGTACAAATATTGTTAGGAAGAACAAAAGAAGAAGTCAATAGTTTTGACTGTATGATGATTAATATAATGGTATATCAAAAATGTAATGATTGGAAAGATAGACAAACCAGGAAAAGTAAGTTGTTACAAATGAGACTCCATGTTGGTGTAATCCAATTGGAAAAGTTGTTTTCAGTGATGACTTTCGTTGTCATTAGGATGTTGGTAGGAGGTTAAATGGATACAGTGTTTCTATAAAGCAATCAGGCAATACCTACTGATAATTTTTTTTAAGTCCCATTAGCAATATAATTAAAATTCTATTTATTTTCTTAAGGAGAATTTCAGAAAAAAATGTTTCTAAATAAATTTTCAAAGCATAAGCTACAAAAACAAGGCCTTTCATATTCATCCAGTTTTCTCTATCTTTACTATTCCTGTTCCTGGAGGCCATTGTCAGGACTTCACCCATGTTGTTTTCACTGGAATATAGTCTTGTTCCCTTCTAATTCATCCTACATGCTTGCCACTAGAATGAGCTTTCTGAAGTATTGTTCTCAGTGATACTTGCTGCAATGATGGGAAAGTTCTATTCTGGACTGTCCCATATGGTAGCAGCTTAGACACATCAGATACTGTGTAGCTAGTGCAACAGAAGAAATGGATTTTTAGTTATACTTAATTAAGTTAGAGTCAAATAGCTGTATGTGGCTGGTGGCTAAAGTATTGGACATCATAGTTCTAAAATACATGTACCTTTTGATGACTCCTAATGCCAAAAAGTTTCAAATGTTAACGTGCCTGAAAAGGCAAGATCCTCTGAACAGCTTGTTAGGAAAGTAGATGGCGAGGTTTTATTTTGTTTTTGTTTGTTTGTAGAAGAAAGGGGCCACAGGCCTACTGGACTGTAGTCATTTTTCCCCAGAGACTGAAGGTGAGGGGCTAGATGAGTTTGTCTTTTTTCTTCTTCTTTAGAGATGGAGAGATCCAACAGAGGACAGTAATAGCCTTGGCCTAGGCTCGGACAAATGGTTGATACAGGGCAGACCCAACTTCCATCACCCCCAAATTCAAAGGTTTATTCACCTTATACTTTAAGCAAAGGGCTTTGAGTACTTTTCTGCTCCAAAGTTTTAAGATTTTAAAACTCAGATCTAGGAACGATGTCCCTTCCTTACCACTAATTTCAAGGGCAGAAGTCAACATCGCACATAGTAAAAACATATTATCAACTCTTTTGCATTAGAAAAATTTATTTAAGCCACATGGACAGAACAAATCTCTGTGGGTAGGTCTTGTAAATATGAATTCTCAATCTCAGGTGATTCTAATGGAAGTTCTGGGCAAAAATTTAAAGCACAGAAGTACAAATTTCTTACCATATTGTAGAAAAAATGCTCATGATCTGGTCCTTCCAACTCTCCAGTTTCATCTTACATATTACTTCACATTTTCCCACTGTCCTCTACCCTATTTTGCCAAGCCATAGTGAGCTACTTGATAGATACTGAGTGTTTCCATTCACTGAGAATTTATGTGCTAGATACTTGTCACATGTTTTCATTTAATTTGTAACACAATTTAATGAGGTAGAATATATCCCTTCCATTTCACAGAAGAAATTAAAGCTTAGGTTGAGTAATTTACCCATTACTATATAACCAATAATGAGTATGATAGCAGGAACTGTATGCCAGAGCAATGGGTGAGATATGCATAAGCAGTATGGATGGATCCCAAAAACTTGATCTGACTAAAAAGAAAAAATAATCCAATGTGCAATATCATTTACTAAAATTAAAAACTATATGCAAAAGACTTGACACATTTAACAGAATATATACACACACACTACCTACATACATGTGTATACATGCATGCATGTATTAAGATGAATGAGTGGGGCGGGTGGTAGTGGGGAACATGGACAAAAGAAAATTAATGGATAGATGGGTGAATGAATGAATTAATGAACAAACGAACGAAACTGAAGAAGGGTCTTGTTGGAGCCAATTATAATATGTCAGCAGGACCTGGCGGGGGGGGGGGGGGGGGGGGCGGGGAGAGAATGAGAGAATAAAACAATGTGTTCTATCAATAGGTTACTTTTATATAGAGTGTTAGTATCCGAATGTGGATCCTGAGAAACTTAACAGAAGCCCATGGGGGAGGGGAAGGGGGAAAAAAAGTTAGGGAGGGAGCCAGACCATAAGAGACTCTTAGAAACTGAGAATAAACTGAGGGTTGATGGGGGGTGAGAGGGAGGAGAAAGTGGGTGATGGGCATTGAGGAGGGCACCTGTTGGGATGAGCACTGGGTGTTGTATGGAAACCAATTTGACAATAAACTTCATATTTAAAAAAAAAGGAATATGTTAACAAGAACAATTGTTAATTGCCCTCCAGTTTTAAAATAAAAGCCTATCACACTGTGTGCATTACTAAATAAAAGCACTCAGTGCCAAAAGTTGATATTTTGGCAGCATCCCCGTTATTACTCACAAATGCATGTATGTTTCATTACAGAGCTGAAAGAGCAGTTAATGTTGTCATTTTATGGTTTGTTTGCTGGCTTTTTCCAGGTATCTGCATGATTATCCTTACACGTTGTTTCTCTGAGGATAAAAATTTCTAAAGAGAGTTGTTAGCTATTTAATTCGTTTGGCATATTTCTTCGTGTATTAGACTCAACAGAATCGTATCGATATCCGTATCTATCTCCTACTATGTGCCAGAAACCATGCTAAGTTTCTTAATGAATGTAAAGTACTTCTGATGATCATGAAGCATAAAGTAGATAGCCTCCCAAAGCCTGAATTATTTTCCTTACCATCAAAGCTTATCACGTGTCCTATTAAATTTAGTTGTAATGTCTAGAACAATCAAATTTATGCTAGCACATGCAGATTGTTTTAATTATATAATCCCAGCCAGTCATTCCAGGAAATAATATCAAAGAAAGATTAAACTGCAGCCCTGAATAGCAGAATGTGATGCTAGAAAGATCTTATGTGCAAGAAATTTGATCCATATTAAATTATTCTTCAATATGTTTATCAACATTTTGCTTCCCTTTGTGTGCATCTGTGTACATCTTTCTCACCAAAATGACTGGCATAAGGAAGATATTTAAAAAGTGACAACTAGTCCAAAAAAAAAAAAAAAAAAAACCAACTCAACATTCTCTCTCTTTGTTGTTGTTGACTGACTAAATCTGGTTTTAATACTGAGTGGAATTTCCAAACATGACCCTGGGGCAAGAGAGAAAGCAAAAGTCAACATATTTCCCGAGGTATTAAAACTATCAGAAGGAAGTTCTAGTATTTCCCTTAAATACACACAATGCAAAATGAATCAAGATATGATGTCATGCTTTATTGAAGTATTTATTTTCATTACAATTCACACAGTTCTTCAAGGTCAGAATGACACTGGTCTTACTAGAAAATATAGGATTTGTGTTGCATAAGTCATTCTCTACTGTTTAGAAAACAAACCATGAATTTTCATGAATTGGGGACATAGCTCTAGGAGCTAGATGATATCAAAATTCAAAGATAAGGGACAGTGTTTCTGTTTGAAAGGCTTCATTGGAAAAAAAGTTTAACTTTTGTGGTTATGCTGGAAAAAAAATGCAAAGACCAGTACAGCCTATCCTTTTTTCTTTTAGAAGTTGTGGAGGTTCTTTTTTTCAGCAGTGTGATTCCCTGACATCCCCCGACTCTGCCATTCTCCTCAATTTCCTCTCACATCTGCCGTACAGCCCCCTCCCACACACACAGGACAGAAGTGGGACAAGAGGAGAAGAAAATGATGAGAGTAATGCCGAGGGAAGACAGCAGTGTGTTTAACATCACAAGATCAGAGGGAGCCCAGAAGCAGAACCTAGAAAAATCCTTTCACAGCATGCAATATAGAACAAAAATCCCCAGAAAACTCAAATACTACTATTATCATGTTTCAAAACAAGAAAGCTAAGAAAGGTGACAAAAGGACCCAAGAAAGGCTAGCACATACTTTTAGCCACCTGTGTGTCAGGTGGAAAGTTTTCATCAGAACCCTTTAATTCTTGCCTTTGATGTCTAAGCCCAATCAAGACAATAATGTGTCCTTGAACCAAAATGAATCCCCTATGATAGGCTGTATCACTCTGGGTGATAAACAAAGCTTTTAAACACATAAACTAGCTCTGTAGGTGGCCTTCACTCACTCCAAGAAAGCTTTTGATTAAAATCAAAATGTATGTAGGAGCAAAGTTGAACGAAAGCACACAAAAAGTTTTATTCCATTTGGAAGAAACAAACATGAAAATGAGGCCTCTTCAATACTCTGCAAGGGTAGACAAGCTTATGAAAACAGTCCGGTAAAAGGAGAAACAACAACTTTGCTTCCACGGCCTCAAGATTTTTAGCTGAGGAGCATAACCACAGAGGGTTGACCTACCCCTAAGTAATTCTCTTCCACGGTGTTGCCTAATTTGCTCAACCACAAATATGAACATCTGCTCAATGGGCTTAGGTAAGAAAATGGAAGAGCAAACTGAAGGAAGCTTGTGATCTCTGACTTAACGGCGGTCCATTTGGAGGCAGCCTTCACAGGCAAAGAGATGGACACTGTGCAAACAAGTGAAAGAGATTAAAAAAAAACCAAGAGCGAAATGGAAGAACAATGGGAAATAAAAAGGAGAGACTGAGGTTAGATTTTCAGCATTAAGAGAAGATCTAATGGATAAGAATTTCTCCTGGCTTATATCTATAGAAAGCTACAATAAAAATTGGAATCTCTGCTGCCTAGTAATAATGGAAATACGGAAGCATGAGTTAGTGGGTAAGTAACAAGAAAAAGCTATTGTAATTGTTAGAAATATACACCTAACAGTATTCTGTTGGCTATGGAGTGTAACCTAAAACTTCTGGAGACACATCTCACGAGGTGATTCTACAGCTGTAAACACTACAAGTAGAAATGCTTGTCAGGTTTTGGAGAAGGCCAGAGAAATTGAGAATTGAGGGTATTGTTAGTCAACTTACCCTTTAATTTCTCAGAGAGTGCCGGCTTAGACATGTCCGTGAACACTGCCAAAGCATTTACATTAAGTTCTCCAAATGCACAGTTTTTCAAACACTCGTACATTCTCATGGAAAAGAGAAGAAGTTGGTTAAGCTTGGTTGAATTTAGTTAGCTGTCCTTTTTCTAGGAGAAATAAAAGGAATGGAAACTGTACACAAACCAACATTTCTAAGCCACTACACAGAAATTCTGGCAGATTGGAGGGGTTGAGGAGCAAAGACGTGACGATCTGACTCCATTGCAGGGAAGACATAAAATAGGAGGTTTTACTTTTTTTTGCATTTTTAACTTTTAAATTTTAAACTGTTTAAAATTATGGAAATGTTGTGATGCTAACATGTCAATAAGAAGTTAAAATTTAAAAATGAATTCAAAATGTTCTTTGTTATGTATCATCTTGTACTGAAATAAAAGTGGAATGAAAACACAATCAGCTGAACTTACATTCTTGTACAATGCAAAGTACTGGGCCAATCCTTCAGATCATGTGCAGATAGTAACTGTTCTGCATTTGTGTTCATAAGGAGGGACTGGGCGAGCCAAGAAAACTTTAAATCAATATTTATTACTCAAAAATATTTAAACCAATGTCTCATTTTTTTTATCAAATATATTTTTCAAATTAGAACTGCTAATAATCAAAGACAGTTGTAAATTCACTATCAACTAAAACTCTATTGTGGACAGTTATATATTTAATTCTTGAAAAAGTGCTTCATGCTTGAAGGAAACCTCAAAACCTCTATATTAATTCCCATAAGGAGACTAGGTACTAATGCATTCATGCAATCTTAACTGTTTTATTCAAATTTTAAAGATTCAGGATGATTTTTGGTTTTTGCATAATAAAGAATGTCAATATAAATGAATTGTTGGTTTAAAATGATTTTAAAATATCTGGCCTTAGGGGTTCCTGGGTGACTCTGTTAAACATCTGATTCTTGGTTTCAGCTCAGGTCATGATCTCAGGGTTCATGGTTCAAACCCCACTGACAGCAAGGAGACTGCTTGGGATTCTCTCTCTCTCTCTCTCTCTCTCTTTCTCTTTTTTTCTTTCTCTCTCTCTCTCTTTTTCTCTCTTTCTCTCTCTCCCTTTCTCATACTCTCTCTCTCTCTCTCTCTCTCTCAAATAAATATATAAACTCTAAAAGAAAAAAAAAATATCGGGCCTTTAAACATCGTTAGCACTTTTTCCTCCCTGGCGTAAAAAGTGGAGATTTGGGAAATACCGATTATTAAAAAAGAGAACTATTAAAAGGTTCCTAATATCACTAATTAGGGACAACCACTGTTAAGCATTAGTATATTTTCCTGAGGGAGGGAAGAAAGAAGTGAGAAACAGAATATTTTATAATATTATATTATGATATTTTATTAATTTAATAATATTATATAATACATAATATAATATTGCCCGCAAAAAAAAGAAAAAGGAAAAGCAAAATACTCTTATATAAAAGATAGCAATACTTGGCTTATAAGTATTGCTTGTAACAATTTTCCCAATTAGCCATTTTGCCTAAGAGGTTTTTGTGTTTCTGAGTAGTAGTCATTCAATTTTTTGTGAATTCACATCAGTTGCCCTTTTACTGATTTCTTCCATTGCTTTTAAATTAAAAATCACTAAAGATTTATATAAGAGATATGATCTAATCTGAACTGGTTTTTTTTTTTGTTGTTGTTGTTGGTTTGTAATTTTCAAGATAATGCCTGCCAGGGACCCAAGTCTGAATAACTACTTTGTCTATTAGTAATTCCTTCATGTGAAAAAAAGAAAGAAAGAAAGAAAAAATGTACCAGGAAACTAAGTGGCTTGTTCAGCTCACAACTCAATCATACACATGTTTTTCCTCAAAACTATCATTGCTACATGCAGAAGTTTGTCCAATTTTGTCAAATAGTTTGTTTTAAAAGCTTGTGCCTAAGGGTTGAGATTCAATATTAATAATTATTGCCGCTTCATGAAAGATATCCTCAAGTGAAAGGGGCACCTTCTTTTAAATTTACCTGGGGGTTCATTCCGGAAAAGTATACTGCAAGCAGCATCTTTCATTAAGAGCCTCAGCCTCCCAACTGTCGGCTTGAATCTACTCTATTCTCAAAATAGTAATCAAATGACCCTTTAAAAATGTCAAATTGTTCTTCCAAAGCACAGAATATAGGATGGAAAAAAGGGTAACTTTAAGTGGGGAAATGTGGCAAACTGCACCTTCACCAAATGATGAAGGTTAATATCATGTGGATATCCTAAGCCCTCCGCTATGACATGACCTCTCGCCCAAAACCCAAAACTTCAATCTAACCTTGAGCGACATATCAGACAGACCCAGAGTGAGGGACATGGTACAGGATAACTTGGCCACTACTCCTTAAAATTGCCAAGGTGTGTAAGACAAGGAAAGATGGAGAAACAGTCATAGACCAGAGGAGACTGTGAAGCCATGACAATGTAAAGTAGCTCAAATCATGGGCTAGGTCATGGAACAGATGAAGGGCATTGATGGAGAAACTGATGAAATCCAAATAAGTCTGGAAGGTGCTTAATAGTAATGCACCAATGCAGGTTATTTACTTTTGACAAAGATGTCATGGAAGGTGTTTACAATGGGGAAACTGAGTGACACACATATGGGAACTCTTATCGCTGTCTCTGCAATTTCTCAGTAAATCCAAGACTATTCCAAAATTAAAAAAAAAAAAAAAATTGAGACAGATCATTTTACTCCTTTTCTCGAAATTCTCCATTTGCTACTCATCTCACTCAAAGTTAAAGTGTTTTAACAGTCCTTGTGTAATCTGGCCACCCATAAACTTTTTAGTATCTTTCCCTAAGTAGTCTTTCCACACCTCACTTTGTTCCAGTCATGCAGGACTCTGTGCTATTCCTCTAACACATTAAGCATGCATCTGCCTCAGGGCCTTTGCACCTGCTTTCTCTTCTGCCAAATAGCAGCATGATTTATTCCTAGACTGCCTTCAGATCGCTGAACACATTTCACCCTTGTAAAGAGGTCTTTGAATGTTTTATATAAAATAATCATCATCTGTCCCACTCTGGCACTCCTTATTCCGTTTACTCTGCTTTATTTTTCTCCATCTGATATAACATCACCAGCTGACATATTTACTTGTCCATTTGTTTATTATTTCTTCTCCTGGAACACAATCTTTTTGAAAGTAGGGACTTAATTTTGTTAACCGCTTTCCTTTAGCATTTGGAACAGAACCTAGTGTATGGTCAGGTCTCAATCCTTCTTGAATAAGTCAACAAGAAGGTTTTCATGGGTTCACTTCGAAACCAGAAATGTAAGTAAGAAATACTGTTTTGCTATAAAGCTGACAACCATTATTTCTTGGGAAAACCAGTAATTTATTCTGACATTATCCCCTTGATTAATTTTGTGTGTTAAAATATTTCAATGATAGCAACTACCAGATTTTAAAAAGTGTCTTTGCTTAGCAAAACAAAATAATCAAAATCTTATGTTCTCAAAACTGGTTAGGGAAATTTTGCTGGTGTAAAAAATCTCAAAGTTTGATTTTAAACTTCTATATACTACAAGGTTCTAGAGAAAATATGCTAGATATCAGTGTAGAAGTTCATTTCAAGAGACAGATTCATTCATGTAAATATTACTGATGTGAAATAGCAACACAAGTTCTATATTTGTAGAAATCCCTAGATATTCTTAGAAATCCCCAGATATTTGTAGAATATCCCCAGAATCAGGTGAGGAAAAAAATTCTCAATAAATCTTCTCAAAGATCACTATTTATTATCTATCTGTAGAACAACAACAACAAAAACCAGGCTAGGAATAGATTCTAGGTCTGTTTGCAAAGATAAAGTTTCAGTCAAAGGAGGTATTTTTTAAGTTTATCTAATTTTTACCCATATGAATATGTAGGTCTTCTGTTTTTATATATATTCCTTAGTTTAATTCACACTGGCACTAGATAAGTGACAATCTAA
The DNA here is from genome assembly GCF_024362965.1 of Panthera pardus. Classification (NCBI taxonomy): domain Eukaryota; kingdom Metazoa; phylum Chordata; class Mammalia; order Carnivora; family Felidae; genus Panthera; species Panthera pardus. Next base: position 132,847,316 of record NW_026527013.1, on the reverse strand, counting down.
GTAAAAAGTACACAATATTAGAGGAAAAGCCCTTCAAGGTCTGATTGCATTGTCCTTCACTAATTGTGTCTAACAATTTATTCAAAATTTGAAACGTTTTTCTTTTTTGAAAAAAGGCTTTCCACCGTTTATAAATAATAATAGAAAATTAAAGGCTGTGTTACCGTATTTTGAGTTAACCATATTTCTTAAAAGACAAATTATTTTCTTTATACATTTTTCAGAATTCTGAGTGATGAAAAGCTCTCACTGGATTCTGAGCTTTATTGAAATACTATTTTTTTATTGTTTATATTTGGGAACCACAGATGGTTATAATTGAACTTAAGAAAAAGACTGTGTTCAATTTTAATATTTATAGAACTCATCTATTTCAAAAACTAAGCATACTGGTTTCCCATCCCACCTGCCTCCACTGTCCCGCCTCCCAAAAAGTTGGGTCTAGATTCTGGGCTAATTGGGACTTGATAGACCTGACGGTAATATTTTACATATGGCAAGAAAATACGTTTATAAGGTCATCAAATTATTAGGGCATGGAAGAAAGTTCTGAGGTTGGAAATGATTTCCATAGTTGCTCTTCTAATAGAAGAATTCCACTGATTTAAACCCAGCTTAAAACTAATCTTAAACATTAGGTGTTAATTTATAACCTTGTGAAAGAATTACATCATACACAATGCCACAATTTTGTGTAAATTAGCCATTTTCTTTTCTAACTAGGAGTTTGTCCCTTTTGACCACCCTCACCTGTTTTGCCTACCCCCAGCCCTTTGCCTCAGGCCACCACAATCTGCTCTCTGTATCTTTGAGTTCTGGTTTGCTTTTTGGGTTTTGAGATTTTGTGTTTTTCAATTTCACATGTAAGTGAGATCATACGGTATTTGTCTTTCTCTGTGGCTTATTTCACTTAGCATAATGCCCTCAAGGTCCATCTGTGTTGTTACGAATGGCAGAATTTCCTTCTTTTTTAGGGCTAATTAATATTGCTGTGTACGTGTGTGTCCCACATTTTTTTATCCATTCTTTTATCAGTGAATACTTCGGTTGTCTCCATGTCTTAGCTAATGTAAATAATGCTGAAATGAACATGGATGTGTAGATATCTTTTTGAGTCGGTGTTCCCATTTCTTTCAGGTAGATGAATACTCAGAAGTGGAATTGCAGGATCATATGGGGGTCTTATTATTAATTTTTTGAGGAACCTCCATACTGGTTTTCATAGTGGCTGCACCAATTTACATTCCCACTAACAGTGCACAAGCGCTCCGTTTTCTCCACATTCTTGCTAATACTTGTTATTTTTTGTCTTTTCATGCTAGCCATTTTGACTGGTGTGGGCTGATATCTCATTGTGGTTCTGACTTTCATTTCTCTGATAAATAGTGACATTGTGCATCTTTTTATGGACCTGTGGCCATCTGTAGGTCTTCTTTGGAAAAATGTGTATTCAGATTCTCTGCCCATTTTTTAATCAGATTACTTGTTTTTATGCTATTTGAGTTGTATAAATGAGCTTATGTTATATTTGCCGCCAGTGGAGGTCGCAATTTAAGTTCATCTTTTGAGGTTGTCCTTTGAAACACATAGCAGTGTGGAAAACAAAATGTATTTTTTTTTAGAAAAAGAAGCAATATATATCTAAATTGTGTGTGTGTGTGTGTGTGTGTTTACATATATTAGCCCAAAACAAGCTTAATGCCTCTGTGGAGTATATTTCTGCAGCAGGTGCACAAAGTGGTAAGTGTGTGAAGCTACAAGTGTGAGCTCTCTGGGCTTTAGACCCCGATTAGGTCGAGGTGGCAAGAAGTTCATTTACTGTGATGTAATGAATATTACATCAGCCTCCGTTCTTAACACAAAGTTCTCAGATATTCTTTTCTGACTCCTTGCCCCATGTTTCCACTGCCCTCAAAGGAGGATAAAAATAGTTGCTTTGGATCCCTGAGGACAGTGGCCAAGAACAGCATATACCTTGAGGGACAGGATGGAGGAGACTCAGATTTGAAGCCTAGCCTGAACCCAACCCAGATACTGGCTCAATGAATCGATTTGAAATGTCCCTAGTCCAGAGCCACTAGTTATCAACCTAAGACCTGATTCTGACAAGATGGCTCTACGAGGCCAGATGGAACAACTCAAGAATTCCTAGACAGTAGAAAGGGAAACCTGGAATTGAGAGAGGAAAAACAAATAATAATGCATTCAAGAGGAAGATGCAGAATAAGCATTCAAAACATGTGAGAAAAACTATGGGAGATAACCAACAAAATCCTACTTCAGAAAATGAATTCACATAAAATAAAATAAAATAAAAATAAATGAACAGTTTGTCACTGACTTTAAAAGTTCGGTTCATTCAGGGGCACCTGGGTGGCTCAGTCGGTTGAGTGTCTGACTCTTGATATTGGTTCAGGTCATGTTCCCAGGGTTGTAGGATTGAGCCCCGCATCAGACTTTGCCCTGAGCATGGAGCCTGTTTGAGTTTTTTTCTCTCTCTTTCTCTACCCCCTCCCCCTCTGCCCCTCCCCTACTCATGCTCTCTCTCAAAAAAAAAAAAAAAAAAAAAGGAAAAGAAATAAAAGTTCATTTCATTCAGCAAATGACCCTGGGAAAATAATTGAGAAAGCAGAACTTGTTCTACATTAACTGTTAATGACCATTAATAGGAGAACGGTTAAATAATGTTAATACTATGAAATTGTATACACTCGTTTGTTGGGAGACAATCCTCCATGGCACCTCTTACGTTTCTGCATGTCTTACAAGAATGTTTGTATACTGAATAGCCTTGGAAGATAGAGATAGTATCTCCCTCTGGAGTATAGGCTATGTTTGTTTACTCTCCAGTATAATAAATACAGTGTCTTCCTCTAGCATTAACATACAGCTGTTCTTCTGACTGCCAATTAATGAAGATTTGGCATTCTCTAAGTTTGGGTCATTCAACCGCATATACAGACATTGCTTATCCTTCTTCGTGTTACCCTATGGGAATTGGAGCTTAGGGGATTGGTATAAATGCTGATACTCCTGATATTGCTATTGCTGTTGGTAGAAAAGTTCTTTATCTCTGACCCAGGAGTCTCATGTCATCTGCCAGCATCCATGAAACTGTGGCAAGCTAGCTTTCAACCCGCAAACAGTAAAATCTCAGACCCTTCACAGCTGTTGAAATTGTTAAAAAATTGAAGTATATGGAAAGATAGCCAAGACATACTGTTAGGGGGGAAAAAAAGCAATAATGTATTATATACACATATATGGCACACACATATTTGAATCCAACATACACCAATAAATATTTAAAGAAAGTTCTGGAAGGATATATACCAAATGATAAAAAAGTGATAACTTCTCTATTGGAAGAGAAGACTGCTTGGGTACTTGAGATAGAAGTGGGTGGCACAATGAATATGGTACTGAGGAGAAGTGTTCAGGCAGTTGCCTCGTGATCCATTCAGTCTCTCTGGGGGTGGGGAGCACCCCTGGGGAAAAAGTAAGGAAAAGTGAACTATTCTTATCTCCTCATCAATTGGACTCTCTCTCTCTCTCTCTCTCTCTCTCTCTCTCTCTCTCAGAGAGACACTAATAATATTTGGTAGGAGAAAGAGAACTTTCCATAGAATTCTTATAGTAGGAAGCCCCTGACTAAAGGTTTACTGTAGTAAATAAACTCAGAATCTATGGTTTATAAGGCATGACTCCTTAGAGAATGTCGCATAAATTATAGAACTCCTTTGGGTATAAAATGCAGATGTTTTGTAACTTTAATGTTCTTGACTTGTCAGGTAGCCCTGCAAAACCTTATTTGGAGATTCCATATATTATTCTGGGCCAGGAAGAGCATGTCTAATGTGGGAGGAAGGACCTGGAAAGCTGTGTGCAATTTCCAGGCCTCTCTATTTGGTCTATGTTTCTTGACTGAGGATATCCTTAAATGATTTGTAAAGCTCACTACTGGGTGAGATACCTGATTTGTATGAGTCTGCTCTGACAATCCAGTACTTCACTCCTCAAGGTACCTTCTCTACCCAACAATTGTATTTTGATTATTCTTGAAATTCATCAAAAACTCCATGAACTCTTTTCAACCTCCTTTTCTATACTTGCCTAATGAAAACTATTATTTACTTCTTTTTGTCTTTTTTTTTTCCCCTCCGGTTCTATTATACAGTTTCTTCCTGGCATTTTCCCACTTTTCTGACAACTCGTTTAATGAGAATTTACTTAATTCTAGATACTTGGCACATGTTTTCCATTTCATACTTAAAATACCCCTGAGATCTAAGTGTTACTATCGCTGTTTTACAGAGGAGCATCATGAGGCTCAAAGAATGCAATAATCTGCTCAAATTCAAATACAGCCTTGATCAAACTCAGGGTTTTCTGATTCTAAAGCCGGGGCATGAACACTTCTCTTCCCATCTTCTCCTCTCTGACTCTCAAATGTTGTTTTTCTGGTTTCTTTTCTTGCACTTGCATTCTTGCTCCAACTTTGTGTTTCTTAAATTTTTGTGGATCAAGAATCACTTTGAGAATGTGGTAAATCTCTGGACTTCTCAGAAAAGTGCATACGGCAATAAATACAAACATATTTCCTGATTTCTGTGGGTTTACCCTATAGTCTGACCATGTCAAGAGATGCCAGTCTACCTGTTTACTCTAGTGATCTCCTCAGGTTAAGTAGCTTCGACTAGTACCTATTTGTGGTTACCATTATTTTTTTTAATTGTATTTAAATCCAAGTTAGCCAATATATAGTTTAACAATGGTTTAAGGAGTAGAATTTAGTGATTCATCACTTAATAATATAACACCCAGTGCTTATCCCAATGAATGCCCTCCTTAATGCCCATCATCCATTTAGCCCCTCCCCCCACCCAACACCCCTCCAGCAGTGCTGTTTGTTCTCTGTGTTTAAGAGTCTCTTATGGTTTGTCTCCTTCTCTGTTTTTATCTTATTTGTCCTTTCCTTCCCCTATGTTCATCTGTTTTGTTTCTTAAATCCCACATAGGAGTGAGATTGTATATTTATCTTTCCCTGACTGACTTATTTTGCTTAGCATAATACACTCTAGTTCCATCCACATTGTTACAAATGGTAAGATTTCATTCCTTTAAAATTTTTTTTAAATGTTTATTTTTGAGAGAGATAGAGAGCATGTGAGCAAGGGAGGGACAGAGAGAGATAAGGAGACACAGAATCCGAAGCAGGCTCCAGGCTCTGAGCTGCCAGTATAGAGCCCAATGCGGGGCTTGAACTCATGAACTGTGAGATCATGACTTGAGCTGAAGTTGGACACTTAATCAACTGAGCCTCCCAGACACCCCAAGATTTCATTCTTTTTGATCACTGAGTAATATTCCTGTGTGTGTGTGTGTGCGTGCGCACGTGTGTGCGTGCACGTGTGTGTGTACCTCTGTTTTCAGATGTGAATTGGGCAGATGATTCCTTGTGGACTTCCACCCACATGCTAACCAAATCTGGCATCAGGTTGCCCCTTACTCGCTTTCTGCACCAGGCTTTCTAGTTCAGACCTCATGGAAGCTAGACTGGCCAGAGAAAGTACAACCTGGAAGTATGAGGTGTGGATACTCTCAGGGACAATGGAGACCAATGGAGTAGGAGCTTATAGATTAATGTCACTGCCTCTTGTCCTTTAGGTACACATTTCTGAAAAGTATTCTGTGCCCTTCTCAGCTGGTACTGGCAGAAATGAGCCCCATTGCCCAAATGACAACCTCAGTAACACCTTTAAATTGACTTTTCCTCTTCACTTGCTTCCCTGTCCCTGATCCCTCAATCCTGCTCTTGGAATCACCTCCCAGATAAACTAAATATACCTTCTTGCTTCAGACTCTGCCCTCAAGGCAATCCTATACAAACTAAAAAACTCTGCAATTTACTTTTCTTCTCTGGACCTCTTCTTGGAGGTCCAAGAAAGACCTAAGCCGCAGCCTTGGTAGCCTTAGGTAGGGCCACTCGTGGACCTCACTATAACAACAACCTCATATCTGGTTTCACTTTCTCCCTTGAGTCTTCCTCCTTTCCAGTGTCTTCCATTTTTTTGCATGAATGATCTGTCTAAACACAAATCTGAAACTATCTTCCTGCTGTAAGTTGTAGCACATAGAAAAAAAATTTTGAATTACGTGGCATGGCATAAAAACTCATCTTGACCACAACTTCTATTCTGTCCTATCTTTCTACTCTGTCCGTCCTGCTGAAGTGGTTTCTTAGCCACACCGAACATTCTCTGGTGTTAGGACATGCCACGCTCTTCACGCTCCATGGATTTGTGGATGCCGCACCTTGTGCTTGACTGTCCGTCCTCTCCTTGTCTGCTTGGGAAACTCGAAAGCATCCTTTAAGAACTGGCTCAAAATAATACTTCATCATAATTCTTGTTCCTGCCAAGCCTTAGTTTTGTGCAATCCCATCGAACTTTCACGTTTCTCTCTGACTTCTGACCATGCACTTTCATAATTTGTTCACGTCTTTATTTCCCTCAGTCTGCTATGTGCTCCAGAAATGCGGGAGCCAACTCTGATTTATCTTGTCTTCCTAGTGCTTAGAAAAAGTGGCCACTTCACATGGGCCAAACTTGACTGAATGGTACTGAGAACATCAAGAGAGAATTCTATGTTGAAGAAAAGGAAAAGGGAATGGTGGGCTTAGGAGGGGATGTTTATCAACAGGCAACTGGGGGAAAGAAGGTAAAGAGTGATGATTGAAAGTGGAGTTGGAATGTTACAGGAAAGCCAGCATCATGAGAAGAAAAAAAATGTGTGCAGGTAGAATGCAAAGAGGACAAAGACACAAGTGACACAGACCGATGTTCAGGTTCAGGGGTGTTAACTCTAGTTTAAAAAATAGATATATCCCACAGGTTTTTAGTGCTCAGTTTCCTAAGTGCCGTTATTTCTATAAACTGCTATACTCTCAGGATTAATTTAACATTACGAATTATTCCTTAAAAATGAATATGTACATATACACGCACCACAACGTACAAGATAATGTTAAGTGATTTAAGTGATAATTTCTATTTTGAAACTATTCTACAAATTGGAATTTGCCTTTTGAGAATCTTGATGCTCCAGGCTTCTATCTCAGAAAGAATGTGGAGCATCAGTTTCTGAATATTTCCCATTTTTACCTGATCTAAAAGCCAGAGAGGGAGCCCCGGGAGCAGTGGTATCTGGCTGCCAAACACTTAGAAACTCTCAAAAATAAAAAGCTTGACATGCTTCACCATGCAAGTAACTTCAGAGGAAATAGATTTGATTTATAGTGTTAATTCTCCTTACTAGACCGTAGCAGGCAAGTAGAAAAGATGAGAAAGCTTATTTTTTTTTTTAATTTTAATATAGAGGATATATTGGAGAGATACCAGACCTGTAATCATGTCCAAAGTTTCTGAATTCATATGAAAAAAGGATTTCCCACAGTTTCAATAAAAGGAATGTTTCCTTATGAGTGCAGTGTTGTTTTTCACTTTTCTGTAGTGATAGGATATTCTGTTGTGCCACAATTTGATAGTCTGTGAATGCTTTTTTTTTTTTTTTATATACTGCCAATAGTGTCTTGATTTTTTTTTTTTAGTAGGGTACACTTGTATATATCTGTTCTCTATTATGTTTTTGTTTTTCTGGGTTATTTCACCATGGGTTTCTCCTCTCTTCCAGTATCTATATCATAGTTCGATTTTCCTACAGAAATATCCGTAAACGTTCTTCAAATCAGTAGTTCTGGACATTCTTCCAGGATATATAAGTGGTTACATCAAACAAGGATATGCACACACTAAAAAGTTCATTCTTTTCTGGGATCTTTTTATGCTTAGATCTTATCTTTTTAAATTTGGCTTACCCGAATGCGATAGAAATTTGTATTTCTAGCTGAACTGAAAGCAATTAGAAGGTACAAAAAACTGGAAAATGATATAAATACAATTTCTAGACTAAGTAAATACCATAGATATATTGCAACTATCAACTTAGAGATTGTAAGATTTTTGTTCTCCCTTGATGAAGTTCAATATAAGTTATTAATACTACTTCTGTCAGATTTTACATATATACACACATGCACACGCACACACTAGTTTCTTCCAATAGCTTATAAGAGTTCCTAGACCATAAACTATCCCTGCGAATTGATTCCACACTCCCTCAAATATGACTTCTCATAAGCCAAGTCCTTTAAAAATACAACATTTCATATATTTCTCAGACTACATGTCAAATCAGTATCATGCAAACATAATACTTTTACTACTTTCTTAGAGCATGGTGTTGAGAGGAAAAAATTTAATATATCTGTGCTACATCTACATTAATGCAATGGTGCAATATTGAAACTGCTTTTATCTGCCACATTTCTCAAATGAAAGCGGCAGCTAAATTTTATGGTAGTTAAACTGTGAACCTTGCACACAATCTTGCCTATACGGATGTGGCCCATGGTATTATTAAGGCAGTAGTCTTTATTGTGCATCTTAGACTTTAAAAGTTGCTATGGATATAAGAAGTCTATCATGTGGCCATGTCTACACCGTAAAATTTTCCCAAAGTGCGCAGCAAATTCTTGGTAGAGTTCATAAGCCTTTCAAGAAATTAGAGTAAAATTTCACCTGGCATTTGTGAAGCAGGCTGTAGAGGAGAGTGTGGTCTACCTTGGCTCCCAAAGACACTAGATGTGAACTTACCAATAGTTCTTGTATAGCTTTAGAATAATGGCCAATTGTTGGCATCTCCTGCTGTCTTCCTATCCCGTACTTTACACACAAGGGAAGTGCAGACTCCACTATTCAAATGAACGATGGCTAATATTAGGTATTTTGAGGCAAATGTGGTTTCTATTAGAGTTTAGTCCAATCGTTCACAGAAGTTTGCCATTAAGAAGGAAAAGGGCTACAGATAAACAACTTGCCATGTGAGTGTGCTTAAATGGCTTAGAGAAGGATTCTGTTTTAAATATCCTTATATTTTTTTCTAAAATAAGTATGCTGGAATCCTTGCTGTGATGCTGATAAACTCCTTGTATCACTCACAGTCAACAATACCTTTTCTTGAGCTGTTCCGACTGAGTGAGTGGCATTTACTATTGGCAAATCCCCCATGGAGTAACCTGAGCTCACACGTGCCTAGCCACAGCACCAGTAATGACAGGATTCTGAGGGGATTTGAAACCCTACCTCGATAAATTTATTGCTGTTTTTCAACATATATTCAAAGCAATACTTTGGCATTGTAATGTGATTCTTGACAGGGCTAAGGTAAATTCATCTTGCTAAACTGAAATGTTTCTGGCAGATGTCTACCCTGGAACAATCAAATTGTGTGCACTGTAATCTATGACAACCACAGGGCTACTTTAGTCGTGAAACTTACAAGTGGAATACTTTATTAGTGCAAACTTGGGGTGCCATTATGCAATGTATTATCCCTCCATATTTTTTTTCACGTAGAAAACCTTTTTGAAGACAGTCTACCAACTTCCAAATAATGGAAATAATTGAGCGCATATAGCAAAAGTAGAACTTTCTCATCACAAAGATGTGCATCTATAGGCATTGTGATGCTTTGATAGGATCATACGTGTTGAAAGTCATACTTTCTGAAATTTAAGAAAGCATAAAAGTAAAGTGTTTTCCCTTATTACATATTAACTTTTCTCTCCATGGAAATAGTCATTTGTCCCGGGCACATGCTCTTCTTTAAAGAAGAAATGATTATGATGCCACTATTATGTATTGAGATACTTTAAAAATAGGTAAGTTTCGGGATAGACTCTGCCTAATTATATGTACCCCATATATACTTCATTATAATTTATCATATTTTAGATCAGAGAACCTTAAAGTTTTGTTTCAAGGAAAATGTAATTCAAAAGAAAGACAACTTTTTTGACCCTCATAATACACGAGAAGCCTCAGCACATGCCATTTTTTATTCTATGACATGATCTCTGAAAACAGGAACACCCAAGGAATTGTGATATACAATGTTTTAAGAATCTGGCAACTGTAAGTTTTTGTATTTTGGTGTGGATTCCCACTGCCTTGTCCTCCGTACTGTCAACAATTATTAAATATTTTAATGAACAGATAAAATCCCTCAGTTCGTATTTTATGATCTAGTTGCCAGATGCAAATCAAACTACTTCCCAGAAAGCTGCATTGTGATTCCCTTCAAGTACCAGCCTCCATCACTGGGGACAAAAAGAGCCCAAGGGACTCCCTTTTGCCCTGGTGCCTCCCCTCCTCCCTTATTATTCTTAGGAAGCACCTATATTTTAAAGACCCCTTGAAATTTAATTAGTATTTGCAATGTGAATTTAAATATTTACCTTTAAACGTAATTATTTTTTAAGAAAACAGTCTAATTCTATGATCCTTTTGCAAATTTTGTGTGTGCGAGTAAAGAATAAAATAGTAAAAGCAGGTTTGGGTCATTTTTTTTTTCTTTCTGAACTAAGGAAACATAATATGTGATGCACAGAACTTAAGACAAATTAGGCAATCTCTCGGGGCCAGTAAACACCCTCCCAGACTAACACAAAACTTGGAACGTGTCCAATTGAAAATTTGAATCAGGTTGTGCAAAAAGACAAAGGCTGGCAACACTATAACTTTGGAAGATTTACTCCCTAATTTTCGAACTGCTGGAGGCGCACCAAAGAGATTTGGGTCATACATTACCTAAGACTTACGATGGGAAGTAGACTTACTCATTAAGCCAATTAAAGAATGACTCATTTAGCCAACAGTTAGTAATCAGTAACTGGTTAGCAATCTGTTTAGCTAAAAATGATCAAACAATAGTGTGTATGGTCCAGTGGAAATTGTCCTCTCTTTCAGTTATTATGCTTATAATTGTCATTCAGCGTGTTGTAGCAACACACATCTGATTCTGTGCAGTTATTCATGCCACATATGTGTGTGTGTGTGTGTGTGTGTGTGTGTGTGTGTGTGTGTATATACACATATACCTACACATATACATACATACTCATTAATTCACATATTAATTTAACAAATATACACAGGAACACGTCCTACGTGCCAGGAACTCTGGAGATCCTTTGTCCATGTCTCCTTACTCCTGTTTTCCTTGTACTTCCTCCCCCACAACCCCTGGCTACACACATTAACGTCCATCTCCAGCATCTTAGGGAACTGGAAGATTTTACTCTGGTATTTTTCTCACTAGTTCACCACCAGAACACCATATATACCACCATTCCCACCATGTAAACCCTAAATGGAATTCTGAAGAAGTTTCTGAATATTGGTGACACTGTTTACAAGCATTTTCAGATCCATTATCTGACTGAGTGAAAACGTGATATCGGTGGCCTGAAACATTAATGGACTTTAAAACTTCTGTGAACTTGACTTTTATCTAATATTCATGCAGTTGGTTTTGTTTGTAGGCACCAGGCACATTTAATACTTCAATTCACCTAGGATAGTCTTTCAGTTCTCTTCCAGAAATGCATTTAATTCAGTCCCTCCTCCCACCCCCCTGTGTTCCTACAGGCAGTGCCTTAGTTCACACCCTCACCATCTTTGGTGTAAATGAACACACAATCTTTTAGCCTGCCTCAGTTCATCTTCAGCCCCTCTAGTCTGTCACTCATACAGCTGCCCCAATAAAACTACATCAAAATATAAATTTGTTCTCATCATCTCCTTGATTAAAATCCTTAGCAAGCTTCCCATTGTCTACAGGTCAGAGCCTACAGGTTGAACTTTGGAAACCTAAGGTTGATGTTGGACCTACTTTAGCTTAAAGGTATTTGACTCTCAAGGCATACAGATGCCACTTAAGTTATTGTATTATCTTTGTTTACATTCATATGGAGTCTCTAAATAGGACATTTCTGGAAAGACTAATTTCCAGGCTAATATTTCTATTGTGGGTCTGCTTACATTGATAATGATGTTGCATCATTCCAGGTTGTGTGGAACAAAGTTAAACCTTGTCATCTCTAGGAATCCTAAAGCTGTATAAACTCAGTTGTAAACTTTGGATAACTCCTGATAATGATACTCTCTTTCCTTCCCTCTTCCACTGCCAGCTTGTTACAGTGTCAAATGTTAGCATCAAGATGTGTAATCATTGAACCTGAAATTGCTAAGTTAATTTCTGGAGTGTCGAGTGTATTTCTTGCAATATTAGATTTGACTAACTGTCCATGCTAAAGAGAAAAACATCTAAGAAACCACCAGAGTTAACATTATTTTGATAAATCTTAGAAGCACATGATAACTTGATTGGATTCAGACAACATGTGCATTTGCACACACAAGCTCATTCTTCCTCACTATCTCATTGGAGTACTGACAGGAAACAGCTCACTCAAAGAGCTTAATTGAAGAGCATTTAATAAAATGGACCATTTACAGAGAAAGAATCAGTTGTAAGGTAGCCAACAAGGGCGTTTGGAGTGCCAGAAACTAGCAACAGTGGGAGATGTTACATCTCTATGTCTGAAGGGGCAAAAGCAAGAGAGCTGTAGCTCTAGACAAGGGTGACGACACAGCAGCACTTTATGGTGGGGAATGGAGTTGTTAAAGGTCATTTCATTACCTGGCAGGAAGGGGGCCAGGAAGTAGGGTAGGAATTAACACCTTGACCTCTCTCCTTCCACCTTCGGATTTCTCATGACTGCCATCAGCTAAAATCAACTGGAAACCAGAAAGCAAGGGAGCCTGAACAAAGCAGGCAGAGACCGAGAATAGACCTAGAGGGACAAATGGAGAATTGACCAGAAACAATTTATAATGAACACATAACTCTTGATTCCTTATCCATCTGGGGGTGGGGGTGGGGGGACAAAGAGGGATAGTGTTAAGTAGGCATACGATAGTGAAGTATTGTGGATTGATTGATTTGGGGTCAGCGCATGTAATGAGATTTAAGTAGTATAGTGGCTATGATTTTCAGTCTTTCTGGGAGCCGGTGCCAGGATGCCCACTGAAGGTGGGAGAGATGAGAGACAGGAAATAAGGCTGGCGAGGATTCAGATCCCCATGTCCTCATGCCAGCTTCAAGCAGAGCAGTTGTGATTGAATCTATTATATTACATTATATGTAAGATTTATTTTTTTTCTAATTTTTTAAATGTTTATTCATTTTTGAGAGACCAAGAGAGACAGAGCACGAACTGGAAAGGGGCAAAGACAGAGGGAGACACAGAATCCAAAGCAGACTCTGTCAGCACAGAGCCCAATGCAAGGCTTGAACCCACGAACTGGGAAATCATGACATGAGCTGAAGTCGGCCACTCAACCGACTAAGCCACCCAGGCGCCCCTATATGTAAGATTTCTTAAGAAACATAGGGTTGTAATAGCAAGATCTGGGAAGAGAAATCAGGTTTCCGAGGTCTAAGGGAACTGTGTTACTTTGGGAAGTGAACTTAAGCCATCTGTCCCCATTGTTTCATCTGTAAAATGGAGGGAAAAATGCACATCCTAGATGAATTGTAGGGTTGTAAAGATCAAATGGGAAAGTGGAAATGGTTTTCTTCTGAGAAGTTAAACAAGCTCTACAAATGTCAGGCTCTATCGCTTTTGGATATGACCTCATAAAGCCGGTCCCTGAGTATGCGCTTGTAATCATCATCCTCTCTTTTTGACTATCTTTCCCCTACACATGGAGCACTTCACTCAACTCCAACTTAAGCATCACATACAAAGAAAAGATAAGCAGTAAGAAAATCCAAATGTGTTGGCAATACCGCTGCATGTTAACAAGAGAGAACTAGATTCACGTTGAACTCCGTTTTCGTGGTGCATAACTCTCCTTTCCATAGGTCCTATTAACTTCAAAGGGAGCTCCGTGCATGTAAATGATTATATTTATTGGATGCGCCAACTCCTTCTTATCCTCCGGGCACAATTAGAAATATCATAGAAAAATGAATGTCAGAGACTTGGATCCATATTTGATATTCTATAGGAAACTTCCCATAGTTACAGATGTTAAAAATCCTGCCCAATGGTCCAGTTAGGAATGTGTAGCATTTCTTCTTCTTTCATCCTTGGAATTATTTTTTTCTCTCATTTTAGAATATTCTTTTTTGCATTAAAGGAAATATAATTCTCTGTAGGTCTAGATAAGCCAGTGATAAAATCTTGGCTTGTACAACTTGGTACCGTGATAAAAATGTGGACCGCGTAGCCCCTCTCTTTTAAGGAACTGTTAGTGCTTCCCTGAGATTGTATCATTAATACTTAACAGCAATCCTGTTCCTACTTCAAGTTCGTTCTGGGAACTGCCGGGGGAGTCAGTGTCTAGGAACTAAATTCCTGGATGCCCAGTTTCATATTACATCCACTAAGCCACACTGTAATTTCAGTGTTCATTGTGAACTCAGGCCATTATTAATATTCTTGTTAGGTAACTATAAACTCAGGTTTTCTCCAGTTGAAATCACCACAGTCAAGGAGAACAGATGGTGGGTGTATGAAGAGCTGCACTTCTCACACCAATTTGTTGTTCGTTCTCCTTAAATTCCGTTGTCTGATGGCTCTTGGTGGAAGTGTCTGTGAAACTAGTTCTGACAAACAACTTAGGTCCTCACCCAGACTTATCAGTGAACATAAAGGGCTTCCTAGTGTTACACACATGGCTCCTCAGCCATATAAATGATCATACATTACATATTACATATCCAATATATGTATTATACATCCAAGAGGGCAGGTTAAGTTTTTAACTGTCCATTTCTTTAAAGTGACAAAAAAAAATGGAAGGATCCCCTCAAATCAAATATTCAGACATGCATGAGAGAGAAAATGTATATTATGAAAAGATAAAAAGCTTTTCTGGAAGTGTACCCACATGTGATGGGTGGTATGAAAGATATAAAGACTTTCCTGATGTTTTGATAAGCAATTTGATTTACCAAAGAGTCATTCTAAGTGGTCTTACAGACAAAACCATATCCACAAAGAAATTTGGATCTACTTTGAATTATTCGTAAGAAATAAGTAAGCAAAGACCATCTATTTTTAGTAAATATTGATAGAGCAAAACAATCCAAAGTATATATAACAATCACATTTCTAGTGAAAATGTGTGTAAGTAGGTTTATTTTGAAAGGAAAAGTCCTACTCCCAGTGTCATAACCAATTAAATTCTCCAGGTAATGACCCCATTTGCATAGCGAGCGGAACCCACAAGTGGGAATTTTAATGGGCACACCACCTGAGTACAGTAATTGAGAGTGACACAACTTGAACTAGTTTTGTGCTTACCCCACTGAAAATTCTACTCAGATTATTTTTAATGTC
Source organism: Panthera pardus (assembly GCF_024362965.1). NCBI lineage: Eukaryota > Metazoa > Chordata > Mammalia > Carnivora > Felidae > Panthera > Panthera pardus. Next base: position 132,832,003 of record NW_026527013.1, on the reverse strand, counting down.
AAGCTACAAGTCAAATTTCAAGATGATGGATTTGTTCTTTTTTAAGCACCGAGTTTGAGTAAAAGAAATGCTTTAATTCTGTTATGCATTGCATATCTTTGCTTTAACTAATCTGTAGTTCTGATTCTTACCATTGCTTCATTTTCTTCAGTGATTGGAATTTAATTTTATTCATTAATTTGTGAATAATTAGATAAAAAAAATAATGTCCTCAGCAGCAAATTGCCTTTGGATTGCAATTTAATGTATTTTTACCAGAATATGTATTCTCGTTAAGTTGGCATAATAGTTTACTAAAATGTAATTGTGTAAATATGCCCAATTATCCTTTCTGATGATCTAAGAAAATCTAATAGAATATGTATTCGTGAGTATTTCCCTCCTCCTCCGCCTCAACACCAATAAAACGCCCTTCCTGCAGAGCTGATCACAGATGCCTTGTCATCTGAAGGTGTTACTTTTAAAAGATACTCTCCTTATCTCTCAGGCACTATTCATGTCCTTGAAAGAACTGTGCATTCTGATTGAGGGATCATATGACGTCCACATTAAATTATATAATAAAGGTGATCTCAAGACTCTAAGAGTCAGACACACATGATGAACTGTGCTTTCTAGGTTTTGAGATGACATTTTAACACGTCTTTTGTTTCACTCGAAGATTGCTCGAGATCCTAACTATTTGTAGGTGTTTGACACCGCTCCGCCACATCTGTAATTGGCAGAGCATCCAGCAGACAGGCTCTGTACATCTTTACACTGCAACCTACCAAGTTAAGAAATGTATTGGTTCAATATAAAACAGCAGGCTGTTTTTAGACATAGTTACTAGTGCACAAGCTTTAATATGGCTTGGCTTCATCCTATAATGAGATCTTTTGGTTCCCTGCTCAACAGGCTTTTATTCCTTTGCAAAAGGCTATGAACTATGTCAAGTGGATCAGCTGCTTTTGTACACCCTCTTTCTTGGCTTTGGAACGTAATTCTTTTGCTTCTACCCCTTTATGCATCAGACAGAACTTAAGAACCTTTTCAATTTTTCAAGCTAAACTTAGAATTGGTTTGAATTTGCTTTTTACTATTTTCCTAATAATTACATTCTCAACTGAACCTCGCACAAAGACCTGCCTGGAAGTGAGCACTTAATTGCAAAGCTCTGCTTTGTCTTTAACATGTGTTATCTATACCCCATGTTGGTAATGTGTCAAAGGATGGTTATCTAACGTGATTTCTTCACGGTCACCTCCCAAGTAAATGCAGGGCTCTGTTTTAGCAAGCACTGAGGCAACAGATGGAGGGCATAAATAACAGACAAACGGTGGAACTGGAACTAGTGGCCACAGGTCAGTGGGAAGGCAGGAAACTACTCATGAGGACATTTGGCGGCTTGGGAGCTATCGGTGTAGTCCCCGTGGAAACCGTCACACTATTGTCCCAGTTTGATGAAGCACAGGGTGGTGCAGGCTTCTGCTTGCCTAGAGATCCTGTGTTCTACAGGGTGGGGCTCGGCTGTGGCTGTGCTCAGACTCCTTTTCGATCCAGACTGCCTATTGAGTTCATTAAAATTTGATCATTTATATGGTGTTTTCATTCACAGTCCTTTAAGGTCAAGGGAGCAGTCATTGTTGGAAATTTTGAGATGTGAAAAAACATGGTGGATTTAGTCACCACTGACGGTTTTTATAAAAACACCCTCCACTTTAGGGCTGCATCATAATGCTATCACCTTTCTATAAGCTCTTCTACAGAATCTCTAATAGAAAATGAGCAAGGAAATACAGTTTTCTCCTGGGAGGTGCCAAACTTCTTACCTAGGTTGAAACTACGTGAGGGTTCTGACCCCATTGAGGTATCTAGAGAAAGTAGGGGCGCCCGGTGGCTCAGTCGGTTAAGCGTCCGACTTTGGCTCAGATCATGATCTCACGGTTCATGAGTTCGAGTCCTGAATCGGGCCTTGTGCTGACAACCCCGAGCCTGGAGCCTGCTTCGGATTCTGTGTCTCCCTCTTCCTCGGCCCCACACTTGCTCACGCCCTGTCTCTGTCTCTCAAAAATCATCAAACATTGAAAAAATTAAAAATAGGCACTTGTAAATGTATTGGTTATAGTGGGAAATGGAGATGAAGGGTTAAAGGGACACCCTTGTAAAAATTCTTGATTAAAAGCTATAAATAGTAAGTGTGGAATAAACTCTATTAATATATTAACTACTGTTTAAAATAAAAATGGTGTGCTTTACTACATTAGTGTAAAGGGAAAATAAAAATGGATATTATAGCATTTGATGAAATTTCATCCTGCCTGTCAGATTAGATGTAATAAACCTACAGGCCAACAAATCACAAGTAATTGGAAAGGGCATAAAGGTCTTGAATAATTTGAAAAATAATCTCATTAATAAATAAACTTATTCTTTAGGTGGTTGGGTAAATCTAAGCATTTAAACTGAAAGGCAAGAAGGCAAGCCACAGACTCAGGACTCCAGTCTTATTTATGTTAGGCAGTGACTTTGACATTTATAACATTAGAATCTAGGGCACTGATAGAGTTTGTATGGATAAAGAATGGAAAGTTATTACATAAGGTTGCCTTGGTTACTCCTTGAACTGTTCAGAAAAATACTGACTACTTTAGGTGAGAAAAACGGATGTAGTTAATAGACGAAGAATATAAAAATTAAATATTCCTAAATAGCCTTCTGCTAAATAAATGATTTGGGGGGGTTAAATACTATAAAGCCTTTCCTACTACTTAAAAATTATACCACTAAAAACCCTAGATGAAAATACTTCTGCTGATTTAACTTTTGGGTAAAATTCATTAAATCTAATATCCAATCTCATAGATTTTGTGTGTGTGTGTAATCTCAGTATATACATTAAAAATAAAATGACCTTTTTTTCCACTTATTTACTTAGGAATTATTTCCCAACTTATAACAACCATTTACCTAAGACTATGTTTTAAAATACCGTATTAACTATGATTTGTGGTATAAACTGATCTGAATCTTTCATAGTTCATTTATGAGCGTGAGTCATGTGATTTACATAAGGAAATATGAAATCTTCAGAAAGGGAAGTAACAAAGAAAAGTCTCAAGTTTTAAACTATAGTTGAATTAATTCAAATATCAGTATAACAATTAGATAGGAAATATGCTAAAGCCCAATAGAGAATTTTTTTTATTTCAAAATAATGTATTCAGGATAATACAGGTCCAGTTTAAAAATATTTCAGGTTAAGTTTCCACATTTGAAAAGAGACCAAATCTATAACTGTACACTGTAGCACTTAGTCATGATGGCCATGTAATTCAACAAAACATTTTACAAACAGAAATTCTAACATATATTTAAAACTATTTTCACATTTTCCTACTTTTGTTTTTTTTTTTCATTTTTAAAAATCATACAAGACACTTTATGGCATGACTGGAGTAGACAATAGAGGAAAAGTCCTGTGAACATAAATAGGAAAATAAAATTCTGCTATCAATTAATGTTCTCTGTTAAGGAAAAACATTACTTTAAAAGTGCTAATATTTTCATTGCAAATAGGGGCAGAATATACTTAAATATTAGATAAACCACTTGGTTGAAAAATTTTGCATGATAAAAAGTGACATTTTAACAATTCTAGGTCATTAGAAGGCTTTACATATCAATACACAGATGATATTCTTATATCCTAATATATACGCATAAGTTAACATTGGGTATATGTAAATATTCAGATTCTGGTTACTATGAAATAGTACAAAGATGTTCTTATATTTAATGTAACAAATGAAAGACACTCTTGAGACAAGAGAAAGACAGCTGTTTCCTAGAATTCTATTTAAACCCGACAATTTAAAGGTTGTGTGTGTGTATACACACGCACATAGCACTGAAAAGGGGATTCAAGAGTTTGCCGACTTTTTAAGTCCTTTCAGTAATGACAGAAGTAGAACTAGGTTTTATCTCAAAGGAAAAACTGTAGGTGACATTCCTATGCTTGAGGTTTAAAACCTTTCTGAAAAGGGTAGGTTTGTTAAAGGCTTCCTAAAAAAATGCATTTGTTTTTATCATGAGTTTGAATTTCAACTAGAAGAACTGAAAATAACTATTAATCCAAAAGTGCGCTTTCAGAATTTCTACGAGGAATTACATTAACTCAAACCAAACTACAATTTTGCGGAGACCAGATTTAGTAGGAAAGCACATAGTATGGAAATGTACTCCCCCTTTCATCTGGGCTACATGAAGTTTCTACGTCTTACTATGTACTTAGTCTCATAATTGACTTATTTCTTTACTCTTGCAGCATCTTCATAACCTGTCCTGTTGGTTTAATTTAACATAAAATTGCAATAGTGAAATCTGGTCACAGTAGTGGACGTCAAGTTTCCCACGGCTTTGGAAGGAATGGTTTACATTTAAGATGAGCTGTGTTTATAAAATATAACATTGGTTATGAAGCAAAACAAACAACCTTCCTTCCCTATAAAGAGACTTAAAGCTCTTAAAAAATTAAAAAAAGAAAACAAACATTTTGAATAAATCAAAATCAGAATACTGGGATTTTAGTATTAAAAAAATCACCTAATTTAAATGCAATTTGTCAAAAGCATTCCACGTTCTTCATAAAATAGAGCTATTTTAATAAATCATTATGTTCTTGCCAAAAACTTTATCACATTTAAATTATGTGTAAAAAGTTATTGTGTAATTTTAGTTAAATTTGATAGTCTTAAAAAAAAAAGCTGTATTCCTGCAACTAAAGAAAATACATACTTATGGCATTTTTCTTTCAACTGCTTCAGGACAGACACAGTTCAGGCTCCCCACCTAAAACTTGGTCCTAAATCTAATTCATTCAAGCCATAGATGGATCACTCATCCTAAAAGGCCTCTTCAAACACCATCTTTTCCTTGAGGCCTTGTGCATATTCCAGTAGACAAGAGCTGTTCTCTGTGTATTCCTAGGGCCTTTTCAGTCTTTCTCGTGCATAATCCTCACTTCAGTATGCCTTGAGGAATGGTTCATACTGTACAGGTCTCTTTGCTCTGTTAAACTGTACACTCCTCTAGATGAGAGTTGAATGGCATCCGTCTCTGCATCTGAGCAGGCGATTATACACAGGAGGAGCTCAATGTCTGTTGAACAAGTGGAGAAAGTGAGAACAGAGCACGGAGATTAGCACGGGGCGCCCAACTACGGTGTGGGTTTGTTTCCCAAAGTTCACTTGAAAGGAAAGAAACGCTTACTTTGAACCATGGAGAGATAAACATCAAAAATAAACTGTCTGGTTTAAATACCCACAGAGAAATAATACATTTGGAGCAAGAGGCTCCTAGGAATTGTTAAAAGAAATAGAAATGTGTATAAAAGGAGGAGACATTTAGCTTTTTTTTTTTTTTTTTGGTCAAAATGTCCCTCAGTCATTGTAACCTATGAAGTTTACAAGTAGTTAAAATTTCACATATTAAACCACGTAGATTTGGTTAGAGAAGGCTTTCAGAGATTACTTAATGAGTTAACAGTGCAAATACTGGCTTGCTTCATGAGAATCTTACCATGGGCTTTTCTGCCCCCTTAAAAGAAAAATCTTAAAACTCTCCAGTTTTAACACAACAGAAGATAAATATCTATGAAGGAAAACAAATTCCACAGCATTCCATACAGATTTCCAAACAGTCTGATGATTCACAACAGGCATCCATGATGCCACAATCCATGTCACAAGGGCAGTTACAGTCATCTCCCATTTCATCTCCACAGCAACAGCAGCAGGCTTCTGAGGTGCAGATGCCACACGAAGCTTGGCCCAGGACAATATTGCAGAGGGTCAGGAATTCACAGAACAAGCAGGCCAGGATACAGTGGACACAGCAATCTTCATTTTCAGTTGGGAAGGGACCACATATGAGAGAAAGAATGAACACAATTACATAAGTCAGCAACGGACGGAATTAATAAGAATTGATCAAAATAAGGAATCCGGAACGCAGTGACAGGCACTCCTAGAAGTCTTTCCGGGGGCTGGAAGCTCACAAAGAAACTTAAGTTAAATTTTCGAGGAGGAATCTTGAGACGTAGGTATTGCATTCAGGAAAAAAAACAAAAAACAAAAAACAAAAAAAACCAGATCATTGTTGTGTATACTGCTGCGTGCTCACAGGTTAGATTTTATGTCACCTTCATACATTGTGCCGTGGTCCTGGTCCTAGGTTCCGCTTCTCTGTGTCTCTTACCCATCGTCCCTATATGCTACTGCTCTCTATAACAGAGGCTCAAACAATTCTGTGACAGTAAAGTCCTTTAGAAGTAGAAATTTGACTGCTCCACCCACCTGCTCCAAAATTGGAAGGAAAAAAAAATTCAATAGGATACATTCAGTATATTATTGAGTACATCATGATGTATAAGGTACTTGAAATGTTCTAAAGAGCTAACGAGCTAGATTATTATGATATTAAGAAACTAGTGTTTAACTGGCACTAAGCCAGTTCTATTCAGTATGCCTTCAAACAAATACTCCTATTTAACCACTCGTAACATTTCTGACCTTAACTTTCTATTCTGCTTGGGAAAGCTTGTATTTCAAAGCTGAAAGCGGAACCTACAAAACTCACTTGACATTGAAGAACATTTAACTGAGTATTATGAAAGCCCTAAGAATATTACTGATCATTAGATTATTTATGTATTAATCATAAACTACACCATACATCAAACTATCTGTAATGGATCTATCGATTTTATTTTTTTTTAATTTTTTTTAACATTTTATTTATTTTTGAGACAGAGAGAGACACAGCATGAACGGGGGAGGGGCAGAGAGAGAAGGAGACACAGAATCGGAAGCAGGCTCCAGGCTCTGAGCCATCAGCCCAGAGCCTGACGTGGGGCTCGAACTCGCAGACCGCGAGATCGTGACCTGAGCTGAAGTCGGACGCTCAACCGACTGAGCCACCCAGGCGCCCCAAGGATCTATCGATTTTAAAGGGGGGAAAGAATGGTCATCCCACCTAGACTCAGAAGTAGAGGGTTATATCTTTGAAGCCTCCTTTAGTCCCTTTCTAATAACTATATTTTCCTCTCCTGAGATATGATCAATGTCTTGAGTTTTGACTCAATCTTTCCCTTACTTACCATTGTACTTTTTGCAACAGTGAATGTGTAAACATCCCTACATAGCCGATCAGAAGGGAAATGATACCTTATGAATTCCTGTGAGTAGCATTTTTTGCTCAACACTTTGTTTCAGATTTCCCGTCACTGATTCATGTCACTATAGTTCACTTATTTTCCAGGTGTTGAGTATCCCAACTGATTTAATATGCCATAATTTATTTATCTGTACTATTTATGAATATCTTTGTCATTTCCAGTGTTTCTGCTACTCCAAACATCACTGTTGGGAATGGTTTTGTGCAAGTGTCTGAGAACATACATGATATATAACTAGCAGAACTGCTGGCTCATGGGATATGCAAACGGGTTGTCCAAAGCGATTGCTCCAGAGTTTACTTGCACAAACCAAGTTTGAGAATGCTCACTGTCTGCATCCTCACCAATCTTGGGAACTGTCATACTTTCATATATGCCCATTAGGTGAGTGCGAAACAACATCTCATGGTGGTTTTACTTTGTATTTACTTACTTACTAGTAAGTTGGGACATCTTTTCATGTTTGGCCATTCATGCGGTCTCTTTGAAACACGTGTTCAGGATGTTCATGTTTTCCCCTCATTTTTCTATTAAGTTGTGCTTTTACTAATTTGTAGAAGTTCTCCATAGGTTCAAGATACCAATCCTTTCTCAAAAATGACTGTGGCTTTTCTTAGGTGGCTTTTCTTATGGCTTTTCTTAGGTTATGTGGCTGTTCTTAGGTTAAAGTAAAATAAGAGACAGATGAGTGAATTTTCAGACCTTGAGAGTTAAATAAAGAGAAATCCAAATCAAATCTTGTTGTTAGCTAGAGATATGGGATTGATTATATGGCTAAGGAGGAGGCATTAACAAGATCTGGTAACAGAATGAAATAAAAAGTTTTAATGGCTGATTCAAAAGAAGGGGAGCCCAGCCCTGCCGATAGGGAGGGAGAAAGAGAGAGGGAGAGGGAGAAGAAGCCAACAATCAGGAGGGAGAGACTGAATGTGATGAGTAAGAAATCAACAGCCTTCAGAATAATTCCAAACTAAACAGCTCATTGCTACTCACAGGATGTCCCTATTTGTTGGCAAATGAAAATCCCTTCCTGATTTTAGATGATGACAGTTGTCATACAGAAATAAGAAGCCCTAAGCCCAGAATAGGATCTGTCCAAATTCCTATTTTAGCCAACAAGATTCACAGATCAATTTAAGTCTGTTAAACCCCCTTTGTATTTTTAGCAAACAAAATGAAAAAATGAAAGTTCTTAGCTGTAAATAGATCAAATACTCCTTTCTAGCCTATCTTCTACAACAAAATGTGATTTCTGTAACTAATAGGTATGAGTGGTTGTCTTTCATAGAATGGGAAGCCTAGCATAAATAAAGGAAAATTATTTATTTTCATATTAAGAAATATGGTATCTTAGAGAAAATGTTTTGATTATTTTTTTAAAAAACTATTTTAGATACTTTGTACTGATCTCTATTTAAGGCTTTTTCCAAATATTAATTCACTTAATTTTAATAATACTCTCAAGAGGCAGCCCTGGTATTATCCATATTTTACCAATATAGACGTAGAGAAAATTGAGAACATTTGCCCAGAGTCATACAGGCTGTAAGGAACAGAGTCGGGGTGAGAACCACATGGTTCGCAGGGAAAGGCCCTGCTCTAATCCAGCATGCTGTGTTGACCGCAGGGGTGGACCGCTTGGTTCATCTTCCTTGGGGGAAGATCAGTTATAAACCCCCACCTTCCTGATTTGTCTTGATCTGTTTTTAGCCTTGATTCATGTCCCTTTCCTTTCTAAAGATGATTCTGAATTTCACCTTGAATGAAGAGTTGATAGTAGAGGTTAACCTTCAACAACTAAGAGCAAAGTTTATGAGCTGGAGAACTGATACACTGCCAGTAACACTGTGGAGACAGACATCAGAAGGTGGGCAGCCAAGAGAGCAGGTCTCAAAAGACACAAATCTGTACATGGAAAACGTAAACATTAAAGTCCACAGTTATAGGAACAAAAGCAGTGAACAGATTATGTAGGAATTCTGGTACAACATGGTAATGACACAGGTTTTAAAAGAATCAATTCTCTAGGTCAATACTAAAACTAAAAAAATAAAAATAAAAATAAAAAAAGACATCCTCTTAGAACATAGGTCCTACATAATTCACTAGAAAACCATTTTGAGCTACTCCGAAAAACCAATCTATTAAAGGGCACCTTTAAAAAAGCCACAAACCAAACTGCACCTTAGAGATTAAAGTGATACATGTACCACACACACAGTCCTTACCTGTACTTTACAAGAACTTCCGAGGTATGAAAACAACAAAAGAAACAAAAGCATCCCTAGATCCTATCAAATCAATTTCATAATCTGATTTTTATTCCTTGCCCAAAACATTTCTTTTCGTTGGGTTCTAGAAAGAGCAGTTTGTGACTGGGTCAATGAAAAGGTTAAACTGAGACAAAATAGCTGATAGAGTTTCTTCCACTGTCACCCCCACCACCCCCAGGGGAATCAAGAATCATAAAAGGCATTACAATGTTGGTTTTATCTGAAGCAAAGAGAAGATTCTAAGAATTAGCAAACTAAGAAGACTTCAATAGAGAAACTTTGAAAAAGAAGAGTTGTCTGCATCGATGATAGTTCACAGTCAGAAATAATTTTTCCCCCCTGTTCTTGAGGTTTTTCATTTTTATGGTTTTATTCAGTCATACTTGCAGTTTTTGCCAAAAGCATTTAACCTCTGAGAAGCCAACTAGGTTCTGGGAAGGATGCCTGTCCCAAACTGGGCCAAGCGAGAATTGCACAATTCAATGTGCTAGTGAGAGGGGAACTCAGCACAAGACTGACAGCTACTGTAAATTGAGGAACACAAAGGCACATACCAGCAGCCAAGTATCTTGCAAGAAAGCATAAAAGGAAAAGTTTAGTGCAACATTTGATTTAAAAAAACCAAAACTGTTATGAATGACTACAGACACAAACCCAAACAAAATATCTGAATCCTATAAAAGGTCATCAGTGTTAAACCCCTGCAGCTGGTCTAGCTGGAAAACATCTGGCTGCCCCAGGCCTTGAAGGCAACAACAGAAACCTACTTCAACAGCATCTTAGGTGACTATGGAAATGTCCGTGACTGGCCCAAGGGGCTTTGGTCTGTTTAAAACGACACCGAAGACTCATTTTGCTAAGAACATGTTAATTTAATAATGAAATGATCCCAGATTGATTTACCTAAACATAGGTGGCCCCAAATGCTCAGAAAATAGGGGGGACAGCCATCAGAAAACTCTCTGCACAGCACATTCAGCTCTGTTATAAATGAGTCTATTACATTTCTTGAGTTTTCTTTTTTTAAGATGTGGTATGACAGATGCTCTGAATTTCTTGGAACAAAGACCCCAAACAGCAGAGTACTGGGAAGCGCAGAGCAGTGAATTCTGAGAACAACCCACAAACCAGATTTGTATGTGGTTTATCTCGACTAATCTCTAATAACGTTTCCTATGTCTTCAATGCTTGAAACGACTTTCTTACTTAACCAAGTCCCCAACAAGTAAACTATATACTGAGAAACAGAAGTTTGTTAACATTGTTAACAGGCTAATAGTATGCCAAAAAGCAACTGCAGATTAGAACATGAGCAGTCAATTATGTATAATTAGTCATTTGATAACTGCACGGAGACCAAACCTGACTTCACACCCAAAGCTACAGAGAACCCCCACGTGTTCCCATGTCTTGACCTGCTAAGGCTCACAACTAACAGGGCGTCCAAAGGGGCTCCCCGTACAGAGGATGCCTGATTGGTTGGTGGCATTCTTCTTCCCAGACACTGCTTGACTGCAACTGTTGTTTATCAAGGCAAAACCAGAAACCAGGCTAGAAGTGGGGGTTAGTAATCCTGAATTGCAGCCAGGATGGCTAAGTTAGTATCTGGCCTATGTGAAAAGCTAGCTGTGAGGGATGAGACACAGACATCTCCAGGGAGTTGTGCTCCTCAAGTGTTCATAGGGGCAGGAGATATTTACTAATACAGCACGGTAGCTCAGCTCCAAGTAGCTCTGAGTCTCCCAGCCAGAGGACGCACAGCGTTCTGGCCTACAGCCCTAGAATGACCCGCTGCCTGCATAAATTGGCCTGAAGCGTACCTCCTACACAGAACTCTGGCGCACTGCTGTCCCCGTGAGGCCATGCATCTTAGCCAGAACACAGTCAACATTTTCCTAGTGGGGAAGAAAGGGAGTTAGGTCAGGAGGTAAAGGAAAGAGAAGAGCGATATTTTCCACTGCAGTACAAAGAAGACCACACTTAGGAAAACCGAACAATTCTCTTTACTATTATCTTTCCTTTCGGCAAACTCAAAAGAACCTTGGAGAAAAAAAAAAAAAAAAAAAGGCACCGTTCTCCCACGGCCCAGAAGGGGACTCCTTGATAATTTTCCTAGCACATGTCCAAATTCTGGATTCCATCCTGTACCTATGAGAGGTGCATTTGCATTTTACATTACAGTAGGTGCAAGGTATAGATTTTTTTGCTTCTCTTATCCGTTTATCCTGCTGCATGCTCCATGGTTGATTCATTGAACATTCCAAACTCTCTAAGAGATTTGATCCAGTAATCGTCAGTCATTACTTAACTGTAGGACTGAGTCAAGTAGTCCTTTCTAAAGAGTCGCATCTTAAAAGTCTAGGAACATAACATATACACCTGAACACCTTCCCCTCCACCTCAGGAGCTGTACACAGAAATCTGAAGAGGACTAAAAGCTCAGTTAGTAGACGTGTTTATGTAAAGCATTTCACATGTTTAAAACATTTTCTGTTGTTGTCTACATGCCATTACACGTAGTTAAAATATGGGAAGAGAAGAGGGTAAAGAAAAGCTAAAAAATATAGGTGATGCACATAACATGTACATTAACTTACCGAATCTCTACAACACTAAGATCACAAATTTGATAGCTGGTAATAACAATACTGTCCTCAGAGGGTTACAGTGAAGATTATTGATTAACCATCTGAAGTGGTAACCAAGGTTATCACTCAGGTCATGATCTCACAGTTTGTGAGGTTGAGCCCCACATCAGGCTCAGCCCTAGCAGTGCAAAGCCTGCTTGGGATTTTCTTTCTCCCCTTTGCTGCTCCTCCCTTCCCCCCCCCCCCAAAATAAACTTAAAAAGTACTCAAGAAGGGATTTATCATGTAATTCTTATTAAATGTTGTTATAGCTATGAAGATAATAGAAAAATATTTATTTTAGGGAGGCCACACCTCTCTACCTACCAATAGACTTCATTCACTCTGATTACTACACCAAAATTGGGCCATTCCATTTTAAACTAAGGAGGTTTTATAAAAGGCTCAGTTCATAGTTCAAACACTTGAAAACAGAGACCCAAAATGGCAACTTTAAGAGACAGAATCTGCAGGAGTGAAGCAGAAATCTGCCCAGAAAAAAATTAGTAAATCTTGTGTTTGACTACAGCAGAAGACTTAAAATAATCATCTTTTTCCATATTTAAATGATCCGTTTATTTTCTCAGGAAGTTAGAAGGCATAAACACAGTAAGACTACACTTTATCTGAACCTATTCAATGCTGACTTTATTCAGCCAGCCAGTTGGAGTATCTCTAATCCAAAAAGTTCAATAAAGAAGTTGAATATAACTCTTAGAGAACCAAATCCACTTTAGACCTTAAAAGCATTTTCCTAGAAAGAATATGTCTGACAGTATCTCCTAAAATTGGTCACAATGGCATCTATGCCTAGGAAAAAAATACACTTTTTCATTAAAACTAGAGGATTTACATTCTTATGACTGTGTAAAAATGATCTAAGGAATGTCTCCACAAACCTTAATGTTTTTCCCATTTTTCACAACTGTGACTATTTCACAATTACCGTTTCAGTTTCCCCTCTGATCTGTGCATGCCTAAATACTGCACAAGGTACTGTTATGAAAAGAAATCTGTTTAAGTCAAATAGTACCTAATAGGGTGATCCTGCAAAAGGTGCTGGTGGTGATGATAAGAACAGTAAAATAACACCTTACTGTATCACATGCTTTTTATGTATTTATATTTATTGAGGTATAATTGACAGACTAAATTCTACTCCTGAAACCAATATTGCACTGTATGTTAACTAGAATTTAAATAAACATTTGAAATGAAAAAAAATATATAACGTATTAGTTTCAGGTGTACAACATAATGACTCAATATATCTGCACTGTGAAATGATCACCACGATGTCTAGTTAATATCTGCCACTCTAGTTTTTTTCCTTAGGAGAGCTTTTTCATATCTACTCTCTAAGCAACTTTTAGATATGCAATATATTAACTATAGTCAGCATGGTGTACATTACATCCCCACGGCTGATTTATTTTATAAGTGAAGTTTGTGACTTTTGGACTCCTTCATTCATTTTACCATGTCCACCCCCTGCCTCAGGCCACCACCAATCTGTTCTTTGTGAACTCATGGTTTTGGTTTTAGATGCCACATATGACTGAGATCATATGGTATTTGTCTTTTTCTGACTTACACACTTAGCATAATGCCCTCAAGGTCCATCCATATTGTTGGAAAGGTAAGATTTCTTTCTTTTTATGGCCGAATAACGTTCAGTTGTGTGTGTGTGTATGTGTGTGTGCACACACACACAAATATATCCTATATATATCCATCACATCTTCTTTACCCACTCATCCGTTGAGAAACATTGTTTCTATATCTTGACTATTATAAATAATGCTGCAGTGAACATGGGGGTGGATATATCTTTCTGAATTAGTCTTTTCATTTCTTTTGGATAAATACCCGAACTAGAATTAGTAGCTCATATGGTGGTTCTGTTTCTAATTGCTGAGCAACCTCCATACTCTTTTCAATTGTGACTAAACAAATTTACATTCCCACCAATAGTGCACTTTTTCCCATAACCTCAACAATACTTGATATTTATTGTTGCTAATAGCCAATCTGACAAGGTCGAGGTGGTATTTCATTATGGTTTTAATTTATATTTCCCTGACGATTAGTGATGTTGAGTGCCTTTTCATGTACCTGTTGGCCACTTGTATATCATCTTTGGAAAATTATCTATTGAGATCTTCTGCCCATTGTTAATCAGATAGTTGTTTTTTTTTTTTTTGTTTTTTTTGTTTTTTTTTTTTTGCTTTTGTATTGTAAGAATTCTGTCTATATTTTGGATATTAACTCCTCATTATATAGGTTTTGGAAATATTTTCTCCCATTCGATACGTTATGATTTTGTTTTGTTGGATTCCTTTGCGGGGCGGAAGCCTTTTAGTTTGATGTAGTCCCACTTGTTTATTTTAGGCTTGTTTTTGGTGTCAAGTCTAAAATCTTAGCACAAAAATAGAAGTCAAGGAGTAGCTTCCTGAGTATGTGTTCTTCTAGAAATTTTATGGTTGCAGATCTTAATAGTCTTCCATCTATTTGGAGTTAACGCTTGTGTATGGTACACAATAGTGATCCAGTTTCATTCTTTTGCATACGGCTGTCTAGTTTTTCCAGTACCATTTACTGAAGAGACTTTTACTCATTGCATATTCTTGGCTTGCTGTCAAAAATTAACTGACCATATATACATGGGTTTATTTCTGGGCGCTCTGTTCCACTGATCCATGTGTCTGTTTTTATGCCAGTACCATCATGTTCTGATTACCATAGTTTTGTAATATAGACTGAAATCAGAGAGTGTGATGCCTTCAGCTTTGTTGTTCTTTCTCAAGATTGCTTTGGCTATTCAGAGTCTTTTGTAGTTCCAAACAAACATCAGGATTATTTGTGCTATTAATGTCCTTGCCATTTTGATAGGGATTTCACTGAAACTGTAGATTGTTTTGGGTAGTAAGGACATTTTAACAATATTCTTCCAATCCATGAGCACAGAATATTTTCATACAGATTTAAGTTGTCTTAGGTTTCTTTCACCATGTCTGGTAGGTTTTCAGTGTATAAGTCTTTTACCTCCTTGGTTAAATTTATTCCTGTGTATTTTATTCTCTGATGCATTTTTAAATAACATTATTTTCTTAATTTCTCTTTCTGATAGTTTGTTATTAATGTATAGAAATGCCACAGATTTTTCATACTGATTTTGGATCCTGCAACTTTACTCAATTTGCTGATGAGGTCTAAGTTTTTTGAAGGAGGCTTTACCGTTTTCCACACATATCTGTGTCATCTGCAAATAGCAATAGTTTTACTTCTTACTTTCCAATTTGTATGTCTCCTGTTTCTTTTTCCTGATTAATTGCTCTGGTTGGAATTTACCATGTTGAATAAAAGTTGTGAGAGTGGGCATCCTTGTTTTATTGTTGATCTTAGAGGAAAAACTTTCAAGTTTTTCACCATTGAGTATGATGTTAGCTGTGGACTGGTCATATATGGCTTTTACTGTGTTGAGATACATACACTTTGTACACAATTGTTGAGATTTTTTATCATAAATTTTATTTTGAATTTTGTCAGAGGTTTTATGTACCTATAGATGACATTTTATTAAAATGGTATATACTTTATTTTATTATCCTTCATTTTATTAACATGGTATACACATTGATTTGCAGAAACTGAACTGTCCTTGCACCTCCGGAGTAAATCCTATCTGATCATAATCTCTGATCTTTCAACTGTACTGTTGAATTTTGTTTGTTAGTATTTTGTTAAAGATTTTTCCATGTATGTTTACCAGGGATACTGGCTTGCAATATTTTTTCTTTTTTTGTGGCATCCTTGTGTTGTTTTGTATCAGGGTAATGCTAGTCATATAAAAAATGAGTTTGGAAGTATTCCCTCCTCTTCTATTATTTTGGGAGAGTTTGAGAAGTATTGGTGTTACTTCTTTAAATATTTGGTAGAAATCACCAGTGAACCCATCTGGTCCCGACTTTTGTTTGTTGGGAGATCTTTGATTACTGATTCAATCTCCTTAGTAGTAATCAGTCTATTCAGATTTTCTATTTTATTGTGATAAAATAAATAGGTTTATTAGTTACAATAATAATAAATAAACCTGGTAAATTTATGTTTCTGAGAATTTATCCATTTCTTCTAGATGGTCAAATTTGTTGGCATGTAATTGTTCATAGTAGTCTCTTACAATCTTTTGTATTTCTATGATATCAGTTGTAATGTCTCCTGTTTCATCTATTAAAGAGGATTTTTTGAGGGTTTTTTTTTTTGGTGAATTTAAAGGTTCATCAATTTTGCTTATCTTTTCAAAGAACTAGCTCTTGCTTTCATTGGTCATTTCTATTGTTTTTTGTAACCTCTATTTCATTTACTTCCACTTGATCTTTGTTATTTCTTTCTTCTACCAACTTTGTTCTTCATTTGTTTTTCTAATGCTTTGGGGTGTAAAGTTACACTGTTTGGATTTTTATTTCTTGAGGTAGACATTTATCATTATGAACTTCCCTTGTAAAACTATTTTTGCTGCATCCATTAGTATTGCTGTGTTGTACTTCTATTTTCATTGTTTTGGGGTATTTTTAAATTTCTCCTTTGACCCACTGGCTGTACGGTAGAATATTATTTAATTTCCATATATTTGCGAATTTTCCATTTTTCTTGTAAATGATTTCTAATTTCATACCACTGTGGTTTGAAAAGTTGCTTAATATGATTTCAATCTTCTTGAACTCACTTAGAATTATTCTGGGGCCTAATAGGCTCTATCATGAAGAATATTCTATGGGTACTTGTAAAGAATGTATACTCTTGTTACTTTTGTGTGTAATGCTCTGTGTATATCTGCTAAGTCTATCTGGTCTAATGAGCTGCTTAAGGACAATGTTTCCTTATTGATTTTGTGTCTGGATGATCTATCTATTGATGAAAGAGGTATTAAAGGCCTGTACTAGTATTGTTATTTCTCCACTTGGGTCTATAAATATTCATTTTATATATTTAGGTGTTCCTGTGTGGGTGCTTAAATATTTACATATGCTATATTCTTTTGTTGGACTACCCTTTTTATCCTCATATGATTATCTTGTCTCTTTTTACAGTCCTTGTTTTAAAGTCTGTTTTGTCTGATATAAATACAGTTACTCCATCTTTCTTTTGGATTCAATTTGCATGGAAGATCTTTATCCATCTCTTCACTTTTAAGTCTATGTAACTTTACATCTGAAGTGAGTCTTCTGTAGTCAGCATACCGATGAGTCTTGTGTTTTCATACCACCATTCTTTTAATTGAAGAATTTAGTCCATTTATATTTAAAATAATTATTGATAGGTATGTATTTCTGCCATTTTTTACAATTTATTTATTTACTTAGCCACCTAGCTGCCCCTGCCATTTGTTAATTGTTTTTTTTTTTTTTTTTTTTTTTTTTTTTTTTTTTTTTTAAATCTGTTTTGTAGTTCTGTTTCTTTCTTTTACTTGGTCTTTTCCTTTGTAACTTGATGATTTTCTGTAGTGGTTATGCTTAGATTATTCTTAGATATGCTTCATGTTTTTCATATTTCGTGTGTCTACTACAGGTTTTTGCTTTGTGGTTATTAAGAGGCTTACATATAATGACATATCCAACAGCCTATTTTAAGTTTATAACTTAAGCATTAATGCATTCTAAAGCTCTACATTTTTACTTTCCCCTCTTTTTTTTTTTTTTAATTTTTTTTTTTTAACGTTTATTTATTTTTGAGACAGAGAGAGACAGAGCATGAACGGGGGAGGGTCAGAGAGAGAGGGACACACAGAATCTGAAACAGGCTCCAGGCTCTGAGCTGTCAGCACAGAGCCCGACGCGGGGCTCGAACTCACGGACCGCGAGATCATGACCTGAGCTGAAGTCGGACGCTTAACCGACTGAGCCACCCAGGCGCCCCTCCCCCTCTTTTTTGATGTCACATTTTACATCTTTTTATCTTAACTACTTATTGTGGTTATAGTGAGTTTTACTACTTTTGTCTTTTAACCCTCATACTAGCTTTACAAGTGATCTGCCATGTTTACATTAGATTATTTTGAACTTTACATTTACGTTTACCACTGAGATTTATACTTTCATGTTTTCCTGTTAGTAATTAGTGCCCTTTTTCTTCAGCTTAAAGAAGTTCCTTTAACATTTACTGTAAACCAGGCTTAGCTTTTATCTGTCTAGAAAATTCTTTCCTGAAATCCAGAATGACAACTTTGCTGGAGAGTGTTCTTGGTTACAAGTTTTTTTTCTTTCAACACTTGAAATAAATGATGCCACTCCTTTCTCTCAGGCAAAGTTTCTGCTGAAAAATCTGAGGATAGTCTCTAGGGGTTCCCTTATACATATACTTTTCTTTTGCTTTTAAGATTACCT
Source organism: Panthera pardus (assembly GCF_024362965.1). Lineage (NCBI taxonomy): Eukaryota > Metazoa > Chordata > Mammalia > Carnivora > Felidae > Panthera > Panthera pardus. The sequence continues at coordinate 132,813,504 of NW_026527013.1, read as the reverse complement.
CCTTCTTCTTAACTTTCGACATATTAATTATGATGTGTCTTGGTGTGAGTCTCCTTGAGTTCATCTTATTTGGCAATCTCTCAGCTTCCATATCTGGGTACCTGTTTTCTTCAAGATGTTAGGGAAATTCTCAGCCACTACTTCTTGAAATAATTTTTCTGCCCCTTTCTTCTCTCTCTGTGATCCCTTTAATGTCACTGTTGGCCCACTCAGTGTTGTCACATAACTCTCTTAAGCTATCTCAACTTTTCCATTCCTTTTTTCTATGCACTGATGAGGTGAGCTCTGCTGCCCTGTTTTGAAACTCCCTGATCTTTTCTTCTGCTTCATAGTTTGCTGTTGAATTCTTCCAGTATATTTTTCAGTTTGGTTTTGTATTCTTGAGCTGTGTGACTTCCATCTGGTAATGTCTTATATCTCTGTATTCTGTGTCCACTCATTCATCTCCCAAGTTTGGTGAACATCTTTGAAACCATTATTTTGAACTCTTTGGCAGGTAAACCACTTATCTCCATTTAATTAAGAACTTTTTCTTAGGGTTTATCTTCTTCCTTTTTAAACATATTCCTCTCTTTATTCACTTCTATTGACCCTCTGTGTTGGCTTCTGTGCATTAGATAAAACAGCCACCTTCTGATTAGATAAATTAGCACCTAGATTAAGGCTATTTGGAAAATGACCCCCCCCCACCCTGCCCCCCGCAGCAGTGGCTTGTAAAGTATGCAAACATATATAATCTTGTGGCACTAAAACTATAAATCCCACTGGTTTCCAAGGCCAGGTGATCTAGAGGTGTCCACTGGTGGCAGTCACAAAAATCAGGGTACTAGCTGGGTATACAAGTTTCTTTTGGGAGGATACTGGTTATCTGGAGCAAGGCAAAGGGAGAGCTTAAAGACGGCACTCACAGGCCGTTTCTCTGGAAGTGCATACAAGTAGGCCCCTACATATGTGCCCAACCTGAAGCCTGCCCAAAGCCAAAGGTCATGTTAAGCAAATAGGACTCTCTTGCAGAGACTGGGGGTATGTCTCAGTCTGCTATCTGTGCAGTGCCTCTGGAGTGGCAGCTGGCCAAGAGCAGTCTCTCCTGTGTTAGTCTGTGGGACCCAGGAACGCAGGCTCTGCTATCCACCACAGCTAGGTGATCGAATGGTGTCCCTGGGCACCAGATGTGTATAAGCTCATCTTCTCCCAGAGATACTGGCATTCTGCAGGACAAAGCTAGTGTTCACCTTCCAAGGTGAACCCAGATTATAGTGAGTTAGTCAGAACAACCTCCCTGAGATAGAGCCTGCCAGCTTCAGATCTGAGTATCCTGGCGATTTCCTAAATGTGTGTTAAGTTAGGTGCTTGCCCCTCACACTGACACTTTATTTTAAAGAGTATCTGCTTGACCTAAGGTCTGGGCACCCCTCAATCCGCTGCCTCTCTACTGGGCCCAGGGCATGTGGGTCCGCACGCACAAGCCCATTATAGCCACTTCCCGGTTCGACACAGTCTTTTGGGTCTTCGGGATATAAGCTGCACTGGTTTACAAAGCTAGATGTTTGGGGGTTCTTCTATCAGATACAGTCTTAAAAGTCAGGGCGCTGAATGTGGGGTTCAAACTCTTTGCTCTTCAGGGAGAGGCTCTAGGTTTTGAGTTCCATCCTGTCATTGTGCCGGTGTGAGCTTTAATCTCAGCCTCTCCTGCTTGCTTTAGATGTGGTTGTTGTTTTTTTTTTTTTTCTCTGCCATATGTGAAGGATTCACTTAGCTAGTTTTCAGATTCTTTTCAGAAGAAATTATTCCATATGTAGCTGTAGATTTGGGGTGTTTGTGGGAGGAGGTGAGTTCAGGATCCTACTGTGCCATCTTGAACAAGAACTCCCTATTAGCAGATGCTACTAGACTCTTCCAGGGCCCCCAGAATTGGCTAGGTCACTTGTGTCATGAGGTCTTTAAGACCGTGTGGGAATAAACAAACACAAGGAGAGGAAGCTGACAGTATACGAAGGGCTGGGATCTGGAACAGTAATTCTCCAGGCACTTGCACCTGTACCATGGAAAAAGGCTGAGAGGCCCTGGTGGTGACTGTTCCTGTAAGCTCCTATAAAGGCAGGGACCGCATCTCCAGCAGGGAGGACAGGCCTCACACAGGCAAGAGCAGCCTTGCCTTGAGAAGGCCCAGGCTGTGCACCCCAGTCCTGGTACAAGAGCCAGGCCCCAACCACAGAGGCACAGCAGTCTGACAGACACTCCAGGCAAGATGAAGAGGAACAAGCCGAGCGAAATGAGACACCAAAGCGTATTTCAAAGGAGTGCACAGGAGGTAAATCCTGTTATTTATGGAATTAATTTGGGAATCAGTGATGGCATTGTTACTCTTTCCATATCCCTCCCTCTCCACCCATGTTATCTATTAATACCATTTTTTTTGTTTGTTTTTTTTAAGCCTCCAATGAACAGGACAGCATGACACTGAAATTATAAGGTATAAATACCTCCACCTTAATTTAGTGTACAAACAATTCCACAGCCAAGAAAATCTATGAACATGTCGTTTGCAAGTACTCTAAAACTGACAAACCTGGTTTTCTCATATAATAAAAATTTTGGAGCCTTGTTATATTACTTTAAATTGTAGAAAAGAAGGTGAAAAAAAAATAAAAACATTTTTACTTAGCTGCCTCTCGATGCTGTGCACTTCATCAGGGCCACCCCCCAATGGTGGTTTCCCTGAGTCACAGCTCATTACCTACTGTGGCAATTCCAGCCAGCAAATGCCAGAATTACTGAAACAGATGCCCCAAGTGTCCGTGGTGGTTGTCTCTCTGTTTGGTTTTGGTGAGGCTTCTAGCAACAAGGAAATGACATTTTTGGGGGCACAGAAATGTTACAATTTATGATCACTCTGCCATCTTCGTGAGTGGCACAGACAGCCAAGTATTATATCCCGTTTAGCGGGATCTGGAAAACCTATTTCCTAGTCTTGACTCCGTCACTAACTGGCTAAGTGACCTTGAGCAAATGATTTCAGTGTCTAACTTCTTACAGTAAAGAACAAAATAATCTCCAAGTTCTTTCCAGGCACTAAGTTTCTATGAAAGCATAGCTCAGGGTCTTTTCTTGGCTTTGAACAGAGCAATTACTTGGCTTAACACGATATTCGAAGTACAATGGCAAGTTAACAGATGCTCCTGGGTCTCAACCAACTTAGCGTCAACATATTCAACAGATGGTCAGATGACATGTGTTAGGTGAAGAGAAAGCCAAGGTGGTTCCAGGTAGTGAGGAGGAAATGTGAAGGCACACAGGCAAGAATATGATAGTTTTAGAGACCCAAGTGGCTCAGTGTTGTTGGGGCAGGGAAAACCAAGGAGAAAGCCTTCAATTTTCCATTTCAGAAAGGAGGAGGCAAGAGCAGCATCAGTGATAATATATACCTACCTGACCCCCCTGACACTGTATTATTGAGGAATATAATGGAAGTGGTCAGATCAGCACGAGTTGCTAAGACACTGGATGAGGCAATGATGGGAACAGAATAGTCAAGTATGACTCCCTGGTTTCTGGAGCCATTCACTAAGCAAGAAACATAGACAAATAGTTTAGTTAAAGATACTCTGAAAGCATCATAGGATAATTCTGAAGAAACTCAGATGGAGCTGTCCAAGAGGTGGTTGGAGACACTGGCCTAAGAGCTTAAGGGTCAGGTCTGGGCTAGGGAGCCAGAGTCGCTGAAATGCTTACGGCAAATACAATTATTAAGCTGCCCAGGGAGAATGTCCTGAGCAAAAGGAGAAGAGACGGAAGGGGACAAACAGCATTTGAGAAAAGGACTGAGGAAGAGGGGGTAGGCATGGCAAACTGGGGACTTAACAAGGGCAAAGAAACTCCAAGAAAGGGAGGTGCCGTGGAAGCAAGAGAGTAAAATATTTCAAGGAGATTGTGTCGAATAGTATGCTTAGCCAGAGAAATTTCAGTGATGTGATAGGGATGAAAGTGAATAGCAGTGGGAGGAGGGGTAATTGAAAAATGAGGAAGTAGAGACCGCAAAGGCAGATACCTTTCAAGAAATCTGTACAGGGAAAGCATCTTCTCCCCATGGAGAGGGAGAGAAAGTTTCAGAGAGCTTCATGTAATGAGAGTGGCAACAAAATATAATAGCCATTGTGGAAAATGGAGAGGGCAGGTCTGCTTATCTGCGTAGTTCATTGCAATGTCCTCATCCCCTAAAGGGTGCCTGCCCCAGAGCAAGCTTGATAATGATTTGTTGAATGAGTCAGGGACATATAGAAGGTTTGCTGAGGGATTCTGAAAATCCAGTTGAGATCTGAGACCATACATCGGTCGTGATGGTGATTTTTATGGAGGTCAAGGTTTCCTCAGTAGTGCTCAGCGTCTTGGTACAGACAGAAGTTGAAAAAGAAAGGGGGTCTAGGTTTTGGTTCTGAAAGGCAGGCATCCCTGAAGGACAGGGTCTCGAGTCGGGAGATTCATCGAGGGATCCAAATATCAATAAGGAAGACAACATCTGGGAGGCCAGGTACATATAATGAGGGTCAAGTGGAGTTCAAGAGCCAGCATATTCATAGTTATTTCCGACTAAAAGTGTAATTTTTAAAAAAGAATAATACTCAAAGGCACTAGATTAGAAAATAACATGGGACTGTTCTATAGAATCTAGTACACAGGCCTGGGCACCTGGCAGATCCTTAAATACCTGTTGACATCATGAAATTCATTTGTATGGCCTCAGGCGAAGATTACTTTTGGTTTTACTTCATCTTCTCCTGTCACTCCACAGAACACATTTTCGAGGAGATATCTACCACAGCTGTTGAAAAGTTCTTTCTAAAATAACTACTCTTCTGTCATTCCAAGATGCAATTTCTGCATCCCTCACTGAGCATAATTATTAGAAAAAAAAAATAAACTTCAGCTTCTAGTGTCAACTTTAAATTATGTTATGTTATGGGGATATTATTCCCCAAGAGGTCCAGTTCTTCCAGTCTGATTTCCCAAGAGAATTCAGAGTGGAAACTTAGGTAGGTTTAATATGTCTTTGGAAAACTAGTATATTCATCCATTTTGCTCTTTTCTTTCAATTATCTTCACATTTCCCCCCAGATCCTGGATTTCTCAATCTTTGAGGAGAGCACTATTATTTATGTGTATGAATGTTTCCCTTTCAACATAAGGAATACAATTAATTTCCCTGAGTAAACTGTTTTATAATTATTCACTTTTATTCTTCTAATTGCCTCCTCTACCTACCACCTTCCATTTTCCCTTCAGCCAGGCAGACGCGAAGTAAGTACCAACTACCAAGGTCCAGTGCGGGGAAGAGGGCCATGACGCCACGCTATGTTACAGGTCAATTCAAATCCCTTTGCAAGATTTGCCTGAGAGCCTGGAAACAAAGTTTTCACCAGGTTGTTGACTTTTGATACATTTCCTCTGTTTTGTCTTGTATTTATTTATGGACAGTTAAATTAAGATTACCCAAACTGTGGCATGCAAAACCACGGAAATAATTTTCTCCATTCCTCTATATCCTGATATTGCTGAGTATGACGTGGGTAAAAAAATAAATTTTTTTTTACAAAAGTATGCATGAAGATGTAAATGTGAGAACAACAGTTTCTTGGGAATTTACTATTTAATATTGTTTTTTTGACGTGGAAATTTGGGTATGTCTTTTATGCTTATTTCAATTTCATACGAGCAAGAAAAAGCTGTTAAAAAATCCGTGTTCTCTGTATTATGAAAATTGCACACAGATATGTAAGGTTGCAAAGGAAATTATACTACAAAGAATGCTTAGGGTGCAGCAAAGCAGGATAGAGCAGGTATTCTTGTTTTTTTTTGTGTCTGCCACTGACATAATAGTTTCAAATGTGTCAAATAAAAACGATTTCAAAGGAAACCAATTATGTTGAAATAGTTACAATATTAAAAGTTGAGGTAGAATAAAAGTAAGTATGTGCTTTTTCTAACACATCAATGACAAGATCCACTGACCTTGTAACTGCTATAATTTTAAAGTAGTGATTAGCATAAACAATTATTTCAGGATTTCTGCAGCAATGGTAATAGGATATGAAAATAACAGTGATTGGGGTGCCTGGTGGCTCAGTCAATTGAGTGTCTGACTCTTGATTTCAACTCAGGTCACAATCTCACAGTCGATCATGAGATTGAGCCCTGAATCAGGCACCAAGCCAAGAGGGGAGCCTGCTTAAGATTCTCTCTCTCTGCCCCTCCCCTACTCACATGCATGCTCTCTCTAAAATAAAATAATAAAAGAAAATATCAGTGACAAAAGTTACAAGTACTACTAATGCTACTAAAGTTTATTGTTTCCATTTATAACCGAGAGAAATGCTAAATTTCAAGTACAGAAACTAATGAAATTGATTTTTTTTTTTTCCCTCTCAAAGTCATGGACCCCTCCTGAAGCTAAGACCCCTGAACTGGTGGATCGTAAGTGAATCTTTCAAAGAGCTTCACTTAAGTATGTTTATTCATTTAAGTATATTCAACTTAAGCCTGCTTTTAAGAAAATATTTTACCATGTGAGAAATTTTCAGAAATAGGGCAAATTTGTACCTTGAGTTCCCCTCTATCTGAGAGTTATACAAATTAATTTGAAAAAGTCCTCAAAAACTACACTAATTTAACACTACATATTAGTATGAAAATTAGTGAAAAGAGTTCTAAGATGAACTGTACACATTTCTATGTTACTTCATTTTTTTAAATTACATTCTCAAATGACCCTGCCTGACTCCAGTGAGCAACTATGTATTCTGAAAGAAATCAACTCAAATACCATGAGAATCTAATTCAATCTAGAAAAAGATAACCATTGTTCAAAATTCTCATACCCATACTCACAAACACAAAAGCTAAAAATAAAACCATTGGACACTAATATTATAACATTGAAAATGTCATGAATCACTGTCATTTGGGTTCCTGTAAATTGCAATAAGTTGTTCAATTAAATCGTGCAAAATGTCTGAGTTAGGAGGGAGAGAAAGTAAGAAAAAGAGAAAAACGAAGGGATGGAGTGATGGAGGGGCAGTGGGCAAGAAAGACAGATGGACTACACAAAGTATACTTTGGAGTTACAAACCAAAGGAGCCCAAACTCAGCTTGAAGGCCTAATCCAAACAGTTCCAAATGGGTTTCCCCCCAATACTGCAATTCTCTATTCTTAAATATTTTAGTGTCTATTTAACCAGTAAAACAATAGATCTTTTGAGCATACAGAGATGACAGTGGGGGCACACAAAGGAAGGAATGGAAAGAACATAGAAAAACATAGGGCAAAAAACAAAAACAAAAGCAAAAACAAAAGCAAACAAACAAAACAAAACAAAACAAAAAAAACACCAGGAAATTTATTAAGGTGCCAAGACAAAAAATACAGAATATAACATTATCAAAAATGGTTTTAGTTGAAGTCAAAGTAGCATGAACATAACCCAGTTAGGCTTAAAACTTTGAATTTCTTCTTTCTTCCAGATTGTCAGTGGGCAGACCATCTGGCATTTGGACACAAGTTAAGGTATGGATTACACATCAGTATTTTCCTCAAGTCATTAGCTCATTTAAAGATTTTTATCCGTCAAACCTCAGAAATTGAACTAATTTTTTTTTAACAAGGTAAATATTGTAGCTACGGCGGTAAATTTTAGGTTAAAGTGAGACACAAAACAAAGAATTTTGATTTATTGTGACCAGCAGAGAGCAAGTTTTACTGTGAGTGGTCATCTCAAATATTTGAAGATAAAAACTATATTCAATGAATAATACTTTGATACTAGTTTCCCTGTGTATACTTCATAAACTACAAGAGACTCATGAGTCATCAGCCAGTTTTGTCAGAAGATTCAAAACATCCTGCACATTCTGTATCTTTTCCCAAAAACTTCCTCCTTTGAGAATTGTAGTTATTACGCAGTGTCTAGTGCTATTATTGTAACTATGAAATAATTTTTTGAAATCCTTCTAAAACGAATGGAAACTTTTATCATAATTAACAGCATGCCAAATGATAAAATATTTTCTTAAATGGATGGTTTCCAAAACAGTAAACCTATGCCAAATCCTACTGGTTATTTGAAAGATATCCAGCTAAAGAAATAGAAAGTGTCTCCTACTCTAAGCACTACTATAGTGGACACTATAAAGATCATCTGAAACCATAGCTGCTTTTAATGGTCTAAAACCTGAGAAGGATAAGATATAGATAGAGCACTTTGTAATGGATCTCCTCCCCTCTCTCCTACACTCCAGGACATCCTTCTCCTGCATCATCACCAATAACAATCAACCAATATATCTCATTTCTTTTTATTTTTTAAATAATTTTTTGTTTATTTACTTTTAAGAGAGAAAGAATGTGAGTGGTGGTTCAGGCCGGGGACAGATTGAGGGAGACACAGAATCCAAAGCGGGCTTCAGGCTCTGAGCTATCAGCACAGAGCCCAATGCAGGGCTCAAACTCATGAACCATGAGATCATGACCTGAGCCAAAGTCAGACACTTAACCAACTGAGCCACCTAAGTGCCCCCAATATATCCTATTTCTAAAAACATCCCCCTTCAGCAAAATTCCTTGAATATAGTATCCTAGACTTCCAATCTTCAATTCCTCTCTTTTCATTCTCTCCAGAACCCACTTTAATCATACTCTTATCCCCCTAACGACACCAAAAGTATGAGGTCACCAATGACCTTCACAGGACAGTGTCAACGGTCACCTCCCATGCACCTGTTTGGACTTCTCAGTTTCATTTGACCCATGATCATTCATTCATTCATACTGAAACACTTCCTTCATTTGGTTTCCAAGCTGTCTCTCTTTAGTGGTTCCTTCTCCCCCATCACTGGCTACTCATCCTCCTCCTCTTCTTTTTTCTTTCTTTTAAAGTTCCTCTTTATTTTCTGACCTCTGTATATTGGACTAGTCCAGTGGCTCAGTTTTTGGAATACCTAAATTAATCTTCATCCTGAGCAATAGTTCCTAACTCTACATGCATATTAAAATCTGGTGAGAAGCAGGTAGAGGATACTGATACCTTAGCCACCAGCCTCCCTCCAATTCCAAATGAATTAGAATCTCTGGGGGCAAAGTCCAGAGAGTGGTAATTTACTTCCTACTTGCTTTGTCCAGAAGCTCTTCCTCCAGGTCCCCAGGTTGAGAACCCCAGTCCTCGGAGATCCCGTTCGTCGAACATTCTGTATCTTTTTTTTTTTTTTTTTTTTTTTCAACGTTTTTATTTATTTTTGGGACAGAGAGAGACAGAGCATGAGCGGGGGAGGGACAGAGAGAGAGGGAGACACAGAATCGGAAACAGGCTCCAGGCTCTGAGCCATCAGCCCAGAGCCTGACGCGGGGCTCGAACTCACGGACCGTGAGATCGTGACCTGGCTGAAGTCGGACGCTTAACCGACTGCGCCACCCAGGCGCCCCGAACATTCTGTATCTTGATGATTCATAAAATGTATCTTAGGCTGCAGACCATTCCTCTGAATTCCAGACACCTCTATTCAAACAACTATTTCATATCACCAGTTAAATAAATGGTATCTCAAATCCATGACCAAAATCCTTATCTTCCTCTACCAACAAAACCCTGTTCTTCCCATAGTCTTCTCATTTCTATTAATGGCAACTTGTTACTTTAGATTGCTTAGGCAAAAAAAAACAAAAAAAAAAAACCCCAAAAAAACACCCAAAAAACAAACAAAAAACACCTCAGGAGTCATCCTTAAGTTCTATCTTTCTCTGAAATCTCACTGTTCAGTAAATCTTACTCTGCCTTCCAAATACCTCCTTATACAAAAACATCTCACCACTTCTACTGCCACCTGGATCCAACACAGCTATCTCCCACCTGAATTACTGCAAAAGGCACACAGTAGGCCTCTTTGGTCCTTCTGTACCTGCAGTGGATTATCAGCACAGAGGCAGGTGATGCTTAAAAATGCTAAGTTAGACCATGTCATTCATTTGTTCAAAATCTTTACAATGGTTCTTCAGGCTCCCCATTATCTGCACCACCTTCACTGTTAAGTGTCTTAATTTACTTCCAGAAACAACACAAGAACTGACAGGATTTTCTTACCATCTTTCTTAAAAGCTTGAGGAAAAGGATCACAATTTTTGTCAGATTCTCAAAGAAGCCCATGAGCCAAAAATGATCAGAATTACTTTGTAAGAGACTATCATAATATTTCAATTTATTACAGGTTAGGTTTTAACCTTTGCAAGCTTTTACTTACAATAGTAATTCAGTCAAAGGTAGGCCACGTTAGGAGTACTGGGTGGCTCAGTCAGTTGAGTGTCTGACTCTTGATTTCAGGTCATGATCTCAGAGTTTGTGAATTTCAGCCCTGTCCAGCTCTATGCTGATAGCACTTTTGAGCCTGCCTGGGATTCTGTCTCTCTCAAAATAAATAAATACACTTAAAAAAAAGAAAAAGAGTAAGTCACATTAAAAGATAAATTTACTTTATATATATTTTAAAATTCACCTGTCTTCTATTTTCCTGGATGATGCAGTGGTTTCTTTACTCATCTTTCCTACATTTTTCTTCTTCTTCTAAAGTTTATTTACCTTTGAGACAGAGATAGAGTGCAAGTGGGGGAGGGGTAGAGAGAGAGGGAGACACAGAATCCAAAGTAGGATCCAGGCTCTGAGCTGTCAGCACAGAGCCTGACTCAGGGCTCAAACTCACCAGTAATGAGTTCATGAGCTGAAGTTGGCTGCCGAACTGAGCCACCCAGGCACCCCTCTTCTAATTCTTTACCTGTTTCTGTGTTCATGTATTTCCTTTCTTATACTATGCATATATAGAGGCTAGGATTTAAATTCAGTTAAGGGTCTTGCCAAACTAAAGTATAAGAAGCTATCAACTTCCATCCACTTGTGAACTTGTGATCCAAAAGACAACAGTCAGAAGTTTGGAACTCAGAATCACAAATGCCCGCCCTGTGAAAGCCTCCCATTCAAATGGCAGTTAGTGCTCCTGGAATGAGGTCGGAGTGAGGGCTTGAGATAGGCTTTTTAATCTCTTTAGTTACATTTCCTCATACCCAGTCATTCCACAGAGGTTATTCAGAAGTCTTCTAAGATTAATCAACCACACCACAAACAGAGTGGAGTCATCTATGTTAACAATTCAGTAAATGCTTTTCTGGTTGCTCAATTCTCTTGCCTTGTTAATGGATATACAACCACATAAAGAGCTAAACTCTAAAGAACCTATGTATGCTGGGTTGTCAAGAAGTTAATGTTACTACCTTTTTATGTATTCAAACTTTTCCTCTCTCCTTGATCCTTTCCATCGAAAAGTAAACACATTCAAAGCCTTCCCATCTTAAAATGAAAAACAAACTCCCTGGACCCACACTTCCACCCTGGACTTGGGCCTTTCTAGAACTACTGTTGCCCATGTGTTTCCTTAGTGTTCCATAGCCTACATCATTCTGGTTTCTCCATGCAAATGGTTCTAAATTACATCACCAAATGATGTCCACAATGAAATCCATAAAATATTTCAGTATTCATCCCGCTGAACCTGTCACTTATCTGGCGCAGTTCCCTTCCTACATTCTTTCCCTGGCCTCCATGGCACTATCCTTTCCAATTGTTTTTCTCAGCAAGATAATCCTCTTCTTTGCCTGGGAGGTCTCCCGAGGGCTGTCTTATCAGTATCATGGCCTCACTCTGACTCTATTTAACATCACCTGTGGAGAAAAATCTGAACTTTTCCATGCGATTGTCTCCCAAGTGCGCAAGCTGAACCCACATTCCCCTCCCACCAAGCTGGCTGGCCTCCAGTGATCTCTGAGTCAGTCAGTTTTCCGCCATCTGACTGTTTCTCATAAATCTCTTCTGAAGAAAACTCAACCAGATTTAGTTTCAAATATTCCCTCCATGAGAATATCAATTAGCATACTTGGGTTTAACTCCTCCCAAGTTCCAACTATATATTCCCAAATGCTCTTGAATTGTGTATCATCATTTGAAATCAAACAGTTCTAAAACTCAACTCATGGTCATCCTTAAACTACACTGAGCTATTCATGATTTCCTCATTTCTTTTCCCTTTTCCAACTAATTGAACTAGAAAATTAATGACAGTCCTGATTCAGATGCAGGTCTGACTGCTGTTCAGTTCTACTCAGTTTTAACCCAGCCCTTAATCCTGAAACCTTAAAGAAAACCTCTGCTTCTCAGTTATCACATTCAGTCCAACTCACAGGGTAGAAAACAAAGTTTGCCCTAGAGAAGCCTGGCTACTGTATCCCCTAGTGCTGTTTCACATACAAAAAAACACCACCTAAAATTCTCATCATCAAAGAAAAAATTAAAACCATGGTGTATGAATAGGGGCACAAGATCTGTTCAATCCTTTCCATTTAGCCTATTATTCTGAAGCTGGGTTTCTAAATGGTCTGTTCACCCTGCCACCCCACACCCCAGAGCTTCCTGGCCAATCTATCTCTATCTTCATTGTTTTATTTCCTCCCCACCCATCTCCTGAGTGGATGCTAAACTAATTTAGATCATTAGAACAGTGGCCTAAGCAACTTGTCTACAAAACCAAAAAGCCAAAGGTGAAGGAAGTAAAATCCATACATAGCTGATGGCTTCTCTTCTTTAACCTGGCCTGCAAAACTGTAAGCTATTTCAAATGAAGCTATCTGAGGCATCTCTGTTCCAAATGTTAAATTATACGTATTTCAGAACCTTTTAAAATCTTTTCTTTGATCATTAAAGGGATGGGTAAGAGAATAATTTACTATAGAACATCAATTATATAGTTAACCTATTTGCCTAAAATCTACAGTGTATTCAAGTATCTAGAAACATCATTTATTAAAAAAAAAAGAACAATTTATAAGCACTTTGGATAGATAATTGTTTCAATTTTTTTTAAAAAAGCTGATTAAATATCTCAAATAAAATATCTCAAGTAAATAAAAACAATGATTTCTACTTTGAGATCAACTTTGATCATGTCTTCTTTCCTCACGTACCCATCTACTGTATTACTCTTGTTCCATTTAGTTTGTTGGTTGAGCAGTGAAATTTACTAAAAGCCTGTTTTCCAATGGACTGGCAAATACTGCCTCAGAAAGCAGAGTTCTAAACCTTTCTCCCACACAACCATTTTGACATGGAATGGAAGGCACTGTGCCTGAGAAAACAGAACAAAACAAAACATCATCCAAGCAAACTAAGTATTTTGAGGAAAGCAGAGACCTATCTTGCCAAAGTCAGAGGAGGTGTGTTTCTGGAAGCTCAAATTATAACACTATAGTCCTCTCATAAAATCCTATTATCCTTCCACTAAAATACTTGTATTTCTACAATTACAGGCAAACCTGACGTTTTATGGGAGAAAATGAATGTAAGATTTTATAGTATTATGTAACTAAGAATGAACAATTCAATTTGAATTTTACTTTTTTCCCCCCTTGTTTTTAGGATTTGGCAACATGTTGTTGACTGAAAATCACAAGGAATAATGAAGAAACAATGGGGGTAAGAGGCAGAAGTTCTGAGTTCCAGTCCTACCCCAGTAGAATTTTTGTCTCTGACCTCTGATATTTGCACTCTTATCTTTCCACACTCTCTCCCTTGAGGATTTCAGCCTTTCTGAGGTTTCAACCACAATGTCTATGGAATGTTAAAGAACAAGTACCTGTGTTCTCAGGTTTATACTCCTTACTTGCTTCAACACTTATTACAAGCCAGACTCTAGACTGTGCTAGAAATAAAAAGAATGAGAGTCTTGGCCTTCAGTGAAATTACATTTTAGTGCAGGCAGGAAGACAAACTTCAGTATCATTGGGTATGTGGAAGGTGCTATGGGGACACAAAAGAGGGGCAATTAGCTCAAAACTGGGCATCAGGAGATGATGCCTAAGTTGAGTTCTGAAAAAAAATGTACACAGGTGAAAAAGGCAAGGAAAATTACGAGAGCATTCCACGTTGAGGGGAGACAAGAAGGAAGGGCATTTACTTGTACCCCTTAACCACATGTACAGGGACCTCTAACCAATGGAGTAAAGGCATGCTTTGAAACACGTGGACTTGTGCCAAGGTTTGCAGATGGTGAGGAGGGTAGGGGAAGTGATGAGGTCAAGGAAAGATATTTTTACCATTTCACCAGCAATTCTCAAGAAAGGCGGGGCAGGACATATCTGATCACCTCCTGAGCTTTTCAAACTTTCATGCTCAATAGTGCCACATCCACTTTGAAGGCTGTGTGCCCCACCTGCTCCTACTCATGCTAAGGTGCCCTGTCCCTCTGGTATACCGTGAAAAACTGCTACACTACAAATACAAGGGGAAATACAGAGAAAAGGGGGAGGAAGAAGAATCTAAAATGATAGGTCAGAGAGGAAGGAAACCAAGAAAATAGTTTGAAGAAAAGGAAGCAGAGAGAACCAGTAAAATTGGAAGACTGGGCTCAAGTCAAGTCCATCCATAGTTCCAAAAGCTTCCTAGATGTTGGTAGCATCCCAGCTCAACAAGTCCAGAGTAACTCATCATGTCAGGTATGGCAATAGTTTATTTCTAACATACTAAAAGTTGTGAAGGCACTAGGTGTGCAGGTGCTTAATAGAGAGCAATATTGAACAGGTAAGAAGGCATCTGGTTTGAATAACTGCAACCATGGAATTTCTGCATTATGGAGAGAAAATTTTTTTCAAAGAAATGTATACTGGATATAAAATGGTGTCCTTCAAAGCGACTGCTTTAAAGCTTCAGAGGAACAGGACATCCCAGGGGTCCTGTGGACTTTCCCTTTGTCACATTTCCACTCTCATGGCTAATTTAGCTTCTATCACAGTAAACTGTTTATGATTATCTGAACAAACCACATTAATTCCTAACAGCCTTGAATGTCTCTCTCATCTATCTATGGAGCGTCCACCCAGGCATTGCCTTCTTCAGGAAGTTAACATTCTTAACACTTGTGAGTTCCTTAATGATGACAATGACAACAGTGATACTTATCAGATGCTTCATCTGGGCCAGACTGCCGTTCTAACTCAAATGAATTTGGCATCCACTCAACTCCTCTTTACGACAATTCCATGAGGTAGGTACTAATAATAGCCCCATTTTACACTTAAGACACTGAGGTACAAAGCCTACCCCAGGACACATCACAGGTCAGTGGTAAAGCCAATAGTTGAACCTAAGCCGACTAGTTTCAGAGTCTGTGGTCTAATCCCTAGGCCACACAGCCTGTGTGTGATTAAAAATGGGACAGATCCTAGGTACTGCTATATACACAAGGCTCTTGGCTGTCTTGTTCAATTTAAGTTCAATGAGCTTTGGGGTTGGAGAAGTATATAAGATGGCATATTAACCCAAAAGGTATAAAGTCTATTCTAAAAACACCTTTGCTGAAACTTAATTTTCACACAAATATACAGCTGTAACTGGCATACCTCAAATGTGTTAGATTTACCATTCCTAGGATAAGAAAAGTGTCTTAGAGTCTAATGAAAACCCTTGGCAATTTGAATATCATATGATGCTAAATTATCCTATAATTATTTGAGAGGTCAAGAATCTTAAACATTTAGTCTTAAAACTCTCCACATGGGTGATGCAATCAGAAAATTTAAGGATGTATGAAAATATTTTTACACAAAACAAGTAGAAATCTACTTATTTAATAAACTTTCAATAAAAGGTACATTATTTTCCAACATGGGTATTTTTTTCCCTCTATTGCAAAAAAGGAAATTTTTAAAATAACATTTTTTAATGAATATGAGCACCTATTTTATTTTCCAGTGCTGGTTTCAAGGAAGAGTAGGATAAAAGTGTGTGGAATAAAACACTGTATCACTTATTAACTGGTGGGAAACTCTAATTTATAATGGTGCCCAGCGCTAAAGCTTCATAAAGAAAAAAATTTGAGTCAGCTCAGTCCAACCTCTTCGGCACTTTAGTCTGGCAGGAAAGGGAAACAAGCCTAGGGCAAAAGTGTGAGAATTGTTTTTATAGTTTTAGTAGGAAAAGCTTCAAGAAGGCAAATGTATACTAAGATCCTTTCCTCATCCACAGATAACACCATCAACATCAGATGCGATGCGGGAATGACCAGTAACTACCTTTCTCATAAAGACCTTCAGTAAGGCAAAGTATCAGTGGTTAGGGGCATAGATTGTGGAGCCAGAAGGTCTGGGCTTTCATCTTATTTCTACCACCTGTCAATTGACTTCAGTGGGTTCACCTGACCCATCTGTGCCTCAGCTGGCTCATTTATAATAAGACAATTACATAGAGCTGATTAACTTAAAGTGCTGTTGGGAGGGTACAATGAAATCATGCTAGCCTAGTTTAAAAGAGAATGAACAATACACATTACTACTTGAGCTCAGTCCATAGATAACCTACAGTTGCATCTTACAAGATGTTGCCAACACACTGACTCAGTTACGGGGCTGGGTAAGTCCTAAGCTCTGCGTGAGCAAGGGGGGCCAACATCTTTTTTTTTTTTTTTTAAATATATTTTTATTCAAAAACTTTTTAATGTTTGATTTTGAGACAGAGATGGCAGAGAGAGAGGGAGACACAGAATCTGAAACAGGCTCCAGGCTCTGAGCTGTTAGCACAGATCCTGATGCGGGGCTTGAACTCACAAACCGTGAGATCACGACCTTAGCTGAAGCTAGAGTGTCAACCAACTGAACCACCCCGGCACCCCAAGGGGGCCCACATCTTAAGGGTTTTTCAAAATTTGGTCTGCAAAGAGGCCCTTACTTTGTTTTAATGAAGCGAAATAAAATAGTTTCATATTTAATTCCATCTTCTGAACCAGAAAAAACGCCCCTGTCAATATTATTTATGTGTCACACAAAAATAACCACAGGCACCGTTTGTCTAGAAATCACACTGTCAAACTGTGGTTAGCTGTCTTTGAGCTGAATTGAGTGAATATTATTTTGTTATTCATTTGCTCCTGTTACTGTAGGAGGAACAGGCATAGACAATAAAGACTTAAGAAAATGTAACAAAAAGAAAGTGAGAAAACAATTAAATCTCTCATTTTTAAAAAAATAATTTGTATCCACTTTTATCAGTGTCCTAAATCAAGCCTGTTCAAGACCTACTGTTGTGACATACCTCCTGAAATCCAGATGCTCTCCCTGTTCATCAGAACCATTCCTGCCATTGCCCGGGCCTACTCAGCAAGTATTACATTTCTGCTCAACCAGGAATCACATTCTGCAGAGCAAGAAACCTGCGCTGAAGTGAAGCAGTTTTTGCTGTGGGGATGGCATCACAGAATCCTGAACTCATCCTAACTTGGAAGATTCCTACTCCAAACCATTTCACAGAAAAAGCAGCCCCCTGAGAAATGCAAGTCGCCCAGCTAGCTGGTGGCCGGCACTTTGTCATTTCATTTGCCATCTACCAGGTCTGTACTTTTTGTTTACCTACAACTACATTGCCGGGGAATAAACTTAACTTCAAAACTGAAAATCAGGAGTCAACTTTAAACAGCATCAAAAAGCATGAGGATGCCCAAGCTGGAGAACACAAGAAACTGGGACAAGGACATGTTCATCTAGATTTGAGCAATCACAACAACATACAATCAGCTAAATCCTGTACCCTCACAGCAAAGTTCTGGATAGAATGACGTACAATATATTTAGACATCTTCATTTGTGTTTCACACTCCTCATTCCCCAATCCAACCTGGCAAAGATGTGGTGATAAAGAGGAGGATGACAAGGGACTTCCCTTATCCTTATCTCCCTCATACACTCACAGGCCTGGGAGAGAAAGGGGGAGAACACAACTCTATTTCATTTCAACACTATCGATTTTCCTCTTCCTTCCTATGTTACTTAGGAAGCTGCATTCTTCCATTAGAAATAAGTTCAGACACAGAATTAAAAATAAACAAATAAGGACAATCTAAAAGTTCCATAAGCTATTTCAGGTTGGATTGATTGATACATTTCAGGTAGGACTGATACACCATTCTTTACAATAAGTAAATATCAAATGGAAAAGAAGAGGTTAAGGCTGTAATAAGTAAATTCAAATGTATAAAACAAGTAGATTTCAATTATTTCACCCAATCACTGGGAAGCAAAGATACTCTAAAGAAAATTGCATTGCCTTCCCAACTCCTTGGAGAGCCAGTTTAGTTAACAGCCTACCTCTGCTTCCGAGATGACCATACAGCTTGCATGTCAAACTCATTTTAAAGTGTCAATCATGTCCCTTTCAATCTAATTAGTTTGGAAAGTAGTGTCACTGACCTGGAACTATGCAGACCACTTATTATCATATCATTTGATCAACCTAACACTTTACCTCAGTTGAGTCTAGGACACCTGTAGCCAAAATGTAATATCCTTTCTCCCGCTCCTTACTGGTAACTCTCAATACAATTTCCTATTTACAACTCAATTTATCTCTATGAATAAGCATGGCCAACTTCACAGAGGCATCCACAGAATTTGCCTTATTTAAAATTTCATGGTAATTAAAATTGAAAGGTAAGGGGAATTAGAAAAAAAGAATCACATATAGATCTGAACCAGAGGAGGAAATATATGCCTGTATCTGTATCTAAAATGCAGATGTGAGGTTTTTGATCCCCAAGAACTGCTAAAGGAGAGGAAAGAGGAAGACTAGAACAACATGGATAGGCTGGGCGAAATCTGGGACCTTACACATGGTAGGGAGGCTATTCTTCTCTAACAAAATATAACACAACAAGCCATTTTTATGAAAGGAGTCTGTGGGCTGTAAACCCATCATCGGATGGGTTTGTGCTCTAATAAAAGCTTTCTCACGTTCATAGTATTTAACCTGACTTTAACCTGGCCAAGGACAGGATGAAGCACATTGAAGACCTAATCAGTAATTCCCCAGAGGTCAAAGAACACCCATGTACCTCGGGAGGAGAGGCCACAACCAGACCAAAGTGAATGGGCAATGAGGTGGGCCTGGAGGGGTGACAACACCGGGGGCTGGAAGATGCTCCTCAGTGAAGCAACAGATCACCGGGCCCATCCCTGGTGAGAGGATGGAAATTACCTAATCCTTTCCTCATTTTACTTGTGCGTATTTAAGAACTGATTTGCAAGACAAAAATATAAGCAAGTCATTTCTGAACCACAGGACATCATAATGAATCAGGGACAGAGAGAACACATGCACACACCACCAGAATGTTGCATTCGTATGTTCAGATGTGGTATTAAAAAAAATGGGTATATGAGTTCTATTTAAAGTCCTGACTGTTCACTCTAGAAGACAATAATCTAAAGCAGGATGTCAGTTGCTAACACTTCCTTTCCAAGCCTGTGTTTCCTTAGGCAGATGTTGCGTTTTACCAAAACTCCTGTTTGAAAGATAAGCAAGATTCTTCATTCATGTTTGCTTGATCAGGTAGTTATTGGT
This sequence comes from Panthera pardus, assembly GCF_024362965.1. NCBI lineage: Eukaryota > Metazoa > Chordata > Mammalia > Carnivora > Felidae > Panthera > Panthera pardus. Next base: position 132,794,041 of record NW_026527013.1, on the reverse strand, counting down.
GAATATGATTTTACATCTGGTCAAATAAAATAAGCATGTATCTCAAACTCACCTTCAGGTGAAGAGCCTGTCTTTTGGGAAAAGACAGCATTAACTTTACTCTTCTTACTGATATCACTGTTGACGGACAAGCTGGACTGAATTTTTCTATGCATCTTGTTAGAAACAGGTGCTGAAAGTCTTCGATTATCCGCAGATACGTTTTTGGCCCCGTGGTGGTGAATTCCATTTCCGTTGCTCAGACTAGTGGGGCCGTTCTTTATCTTGCCGCCTTCCTCCTCACTTGGCTCCTGTAGGGACGCTTGAAGCTGAGGCAGGCGCTGAGGTTGGGCTAAAGAACAGGAAAAGTTTTTCCAGTTAAAAAAATATTTGAAAATCATCAAAATATATTCAGTAACAGACTTTTTCTTTTTCCCCTGGGTTTCACCTGTGGTACTAAAAAATGGAAGGTGGAGAAAAAGGAAATATTAATTAACATGGACACAGAGAAAACAATTAGTACAAAAGGCAAAGTGGGAACAGGGTTATCAGAAGTGACTTGACACAAGGAATAGGAAAATAGCAGGAAAGACTTTTGTTTTTTTAAGAAAATTTAAGTTGGAAATCTGAAAAAGTTATTCCACACCCAATCAACAGCAAATGTTTGTCTTCTATGTACTAGGCCCCTCTTTAGGGTGCTAGAAACAGCAATATTATCTCAATATCTCTGATAATGGGCTAAAGTAATTAATTGTCTTTTGAGATAAAAGGGAAAGAACAATGAATTCAAGTGTCAAAGCTGGGCAATAGAGAAGGAAATATAGTTGTTTTTCTTTTCAATTTCACTTCATTTTTTTAAAGGTTATTTATTTAAGTAATCTCTACACCCAATGTGGCACTAGAACTCAGGACCCGAGATCAAGAATCACATGCTTTTCCGACTGAGCCAGCCAGGCACCCCTTCAATTTTATTTTAAATCCTGGAGAAGAAAACCTTTTCTATATGTATCCTTCAATTTGATATAAAAATCAACCATTTATGAAAAGTTAGGAATAGAAGACAGTTTCCTTAATCTGATAAAACACATCTGCCCGAGTTAAATGTCAGCACTATAGAAACACTCCCATTTAGGTCAAGACCAAGAAAAGGCAGCCCAGCTTCACCCCTCTTATTCGACATTACACTAGAGGTCCTGGAGAAAACAATAAATATGAAAAAGAAGTAACAGGTCTGAAAAAAAATGTTTTTGAGAGGTATACCTAATTTGAATGTTCTAGGGGAAATTTAGGAGACTATAAATCTTGAAACACAAAGAATTTAACAAGGTATATACAAGATCAACCATATTAAAATAAAAAAACGTTCCTCTAGGCCAACAGAAACCAAATAGCAAATATACAAGAAAAAATGAACTCTTCACAATATCATAAACAAAACACAAACAAACAAACAAAAAACAAAGCCAAGAAAAACACTGTTAAGAATTAAGCTAGGACAAAATGGGCAGTGATTTTCTGGCAAAAATTATAAAAATACTGAAGGACATTAAAGAATATACTACTAACTGTAGAGCATATAAATGTTAATTCTCCCCAATTTATTTATTTAGTGTAATTCCCATAAAACAACAGGCTTGTTGAGGGAACTTGACAAGCTGATTCAAGAATTTATGAGGAAGAGTAATCAACAACCACTAAAGAAATTTTCAGAAAGAAAACGAGGGTTGCAGCATTTGACTTACTACATATATAGTCTTATCACAAAACCAACAGGAGCTAAATCAGTGAGCTGATGGTTCAGACACAGACACATAAACCAGGGGATAAGCAGAGAGAGTTCCCAATATAAATGTGTGCACACATTTAAGTGCATGTATTCTTTAACAAAATAAATTATGGGTATATTAAATGCCTATCTATGAAAAGCAAAACCTTTCAGATTGAAAAAATATAAGACTATTTTAACATCATGACACTGAAGGACAAACTAATTGGTTGTTTGGACAATGAATCATAAAAAAAAGCAGGATGACTATTCATCATTGGTGCTGCCTGGCATTTCTGAACACCCTCATGGATTTTTGGTAAATTCCTCTATTCCATTCCTAGACTCCTCTGCAGCTAAAGGACAGGTATGTGACCTAAGTTCTACTAAGCACAAGTATGACTTACATGCAGAATGGCCAATGCAAGAAGGCAGCCACCTCCACCAGAGAGGTGGAAACCCTCAGCACAGACCATGTAGAAAGCGTTTATTGGTCTCGGTAGTGGGGTGCAGTGTCTGATGTCCACTTCCTATCAGACCAATGAACCAATAGTCTAGCAGTGGGGTTTTCAACAAAGAAGCCCCATTAAATAGGTGGGAATGATCTGTGGCTGTGTAACTCTTGGGAGGGTCTGTATGCTAATAAATTTATTTTCTATTTAAATTAGCCAAAATGGAATCTAGTGTTTGTAGCTAAAGAGCCCTAACTCCCCCCACCCCCAGTGTTATTTTACGTTGGTTACATAATGAGATTATTAAAATCAACATTCACCTTGACTGAGTAGCCCCTAAGCAAAGCTATCCATCATTGCACTTCAGCAAAAACCACCAATAAAAACAATTTGTTCCCAAAATTTTACTATTTTATAATTTCCTGCAATTTCAAATCTAAAAGTGCTGTTTTAATTAATCTTCTTTTCCATTTATGAATATGAGCAGTTATGAAATATATATTACATCTGAATACTAAGAACTCTTCAATTGAGAAAAGTATTGCATGGAAAGCAGTCACAATTATATGTGGCATTGACCATGTCTGATTATCTGTGTTCTGGGGATTAGCTAAGACTTGGTATATATTTTTGACAATGACAGTTTGCATTTGAGTAAGTCTCTAGCACACATTGTTTACCTCCATTCCTGTTCACATATCCTCTGTCTCTTGAAGAAAAACATCTTAACATATCAAAACATGCTAACTCATGAATGTGCATATTTTAAGAAAAACAACATTCTTTTTCTGTTTACTTAACAAAAGCATGCTTTCGTACAAAATCTGTTAACATTAATACCTGATTTATTAAACTAACCTATGAGCTCCCTTAAAGGTTTTCAGTTCTTCAGTGATAAAGGAAAATGACTGTCTAAAAATTAAAGTAATGGTGGTAAAATATATCAAAATATTTTGTTTTTCTCCTTACTCTTGATGAAAAAAAAACTTACTTCCCTGTTTAGCAGCTATATATGCCCTTCTGTTAAATATCGACCAGGCATCTGCAAAGGTAGATCTATTTCTTATGAGTGTGCAATCATTTGATCTAGAGATTAATCTGCGGCTCCTGTAACTTGTATCAACTAGAAGGACACCCTAATGACTGCTATTGAACACACATAGTTATGCATATGTATTTAAAGGGATGCCAAAGAAGATAGTCAAACGTAATGTGGTGTTCTTTTCAGAGCACTTACCAGTAATTTCACCAAATAAATGGAATGTTTGGGCCACGTTTTCTCTGAAAAGAATATTTCAAAAGCAATCTGAGAGCTTGGTTAAAGTGAAATATCCAATTGACCAATATTAAGGAGACTTCTTATCAACCCAAAATATCCTGTCACAGTCCATAATCCAAGATAAATTTAAAACTACTATGTAGTAGTTAAAACATTCCAATAAGTAATTTTTTTTTTAAAGGTGGTAAAAGACAACTATGTCTTGCCACCAAATTCTCAAACTGACAGATCTGACCTTTTTCTACTATCACAATTGACTATTTGCAAATTACCAGATATGGCTCAAGTGGTATTCAAACATATCCTTAATGATTTATCTACATTTCAATCTTCAAAATGATATCTATTTCTGTTGGCAGATAAATCAAAGTACATTCATTTTTGTTTCACTGTCCTCTATTTTAACTATAGTTTGTATTATGGTCAGGTAACCAAATATTATCTCTTTATGCCAGTTTGTTTTTTTTAATAGTAATAGTTTTTTTTTATTAAAATAATTTCTTAGTTTTAGGATTTGGGCAGATACAGTAAGTCAAATTAAAAATGGATAAACCCTTGGTATATTAGCTATATTAACATTTTTTTTAAGTTCACTGCTAATTTTTCATGGGTGTGACTTGACTCTTAGAGTCAAATTCTAAGCAAAACCAAGTCAGAAACAGGATTTTATTCTCAAAGAACAAAAACATCTGACTGATTAAACCCTAACTACTTGGCTTTAAATAGATTTCTTTTCCTTATTGTGTAAAAGTTGTGTATGGCTTTAAAAAAAAAAAAAAACACAGTAATATGGGAACGACACAATGCTTCTTAAAACACAAGTGATGCCTAGGGACCCTCACTCTCCCTTTAATGATCCACTGCTCTCATTCAGCTGTCTTTCTTTTTTCAAATCTTTACATATGTGACAGCTCTCAAAAGTAGACCATAGACCATCTGGCATTTTCCGAGGTGTAACTTGTGCAAATTCAGCTCTATTGGGAGCGCACTGCTATCTTCTGCCTGCGTTATAAAGGGACAATAGAATGTAGAACTTATGAGTTGTTTTGAATTATTCATTTTTTTGCCTGTATATTCAAGAAATTTTACAAACTCTGCATTTTGTACTACATAATCACATGCGTTAAAGGTACAAAGAAACTTTTTGACACCTCTTTTCTACAGAAAGCTGGCATTTTGTTTGATATGTGAACATTCAGCATCTGTTATATCATTCTAAACAGGATGGGTGCTTCTACAAAAGACCCCATTTTAAACTTACTCTATATGAGCAAAAAAATGTATTCTTGACATTCAGTAACTAATGCAATACACATCAAAATTTCAAATACCAGTTATATGAACATTCAGCATCTTCAAACCTGGATAGCATTGGTCACCCGCTTACCATATGTGTAAAGAATTTTTTTTTTTTTTTACCAGTGCTCACACAATGCCGCATGATTGTAATTTTAATATCCGTGATGAATAGTTACAAATGTCTTAAGAAATACTGTGCTTTCTAGGTTCAAATGTTTTCAATCAGGGAGGAAACCAATAGAATTAAATCTAGTGATTTTCAATAAGAATAATAAATATGGGAGTAATGAGTCAATAGCATGAACTTCTTTTGATAATTTTTTTTAAACTGGGTGATATTGCAGCAAGTAATAACTACACTTGCAACTGTAGCTGCCTGAGCGGCAATATAAAGCAACATTTTGTTATAGCATATAATCTATTAGCATGTGCAAGACCTCTTCAGTCACTGGTCTCTTGCACAAATCAGATTTAATAAAATTACAAAAGAATTCTCATACCACTTGCCCACTTTAAATGGTGGTTGTATGCATATGAAAAAAAGTTAAATGCTTAGAATTTAAAATTGTAACAAAATTATCAAAATAGAATATTGTTAGGGGGTGACTTGGTATAAACTGAATTTACTCTTCCCAGAGATAGGTGACAAAGCTTTTCTGGATGCCCAATATTATGTAACTCCATGGTCACTATGAGACAGAGACAAACATGCACATGTGCACACACACTAAAATAGTAGATATTATATATAAATAAAGTGGTGTTTTATTGTATATACATGTAATACGCGTCAATACCCAATAGCTTAAAAAATCTCTTTGAGATGCACTAATGTGATAAAATTATATTTGTTATAATGTAAGATTTAGGCTAAAATCAACTAAAATAAAAGTTAAAATAATGGCTAACTCTGTTCCTCAGCTTGATACAAGCCTTTCTCAGTGTACCCTAGATAGACCCAGCATCTTAGCCCTTACACAGTCCGAAAGCTCCTGGCATTTTCTACCTGTTTCCTTAGGTCTCTGCCCCCCCTCCCCGCCCAAGGTCTTTCTGAAAATTTTGACTTATCTCTTGAGCCTCTGAACTTTTTCATCACATGTTATATTTTCCATCTTCATTTTATTTAATGTATATATTACCATAGTGAAATATATTTTGCAATTGTGTCCTTTTTGGAACATTGATCGGTTTGAGAAGCCCAATCAAATTCTCTCTACACAATTTGAAATGTACAAGATGGAAGAGACTCTCTTATGATGAAAGCATTTTTAACAGTAATTCACTTATCAGTGGTAGGGGTTGCAAATACTTCCCAAACAAAAGGATAAAACTTGACAAGTTGTTTGGAGAATCAATCATTAAGAAAGTCCTTAACCATAATGAAGAAGAGCTCAAAGGACGGAGGGCTGCTAGCTTTTCCCCAATTCCATGCTCCCCATTGTCCCGGGTTCTTGGCTAACCCATTTCCCAGTCTTCCTTGCAGTTCAGTTCAGCCATATATCCATGTTCACTCTGAAAGAATGAGAGCAGAAATTATTTCCGCCACTTCCAGGCCTGGGCCTAAGCCCTGGGTGTGTCCTCTATACTTTTCTTTCTTGCACTAGCCAGCAACCCAGCTTTGACCACAGCAGTGGGAAATATCTTAGGCATTTTGGAGAAAACAAACAGAAGGAATCTGCATGGCAGGGAGAAGAGCCTCTCACTGACCTAGTATGCTCATCTTATACTGTTCCATAAGAAATAAACTTTTATTCAGTCATGGGATTAATGCTGGGACTCGTTGTTATAAACAATGTTACAAAACATTACAGCTTCTATCAAATCCTATTAACAACGACACAAATTCTAAATACATATATATGAACTGCCCCTAGCCCAAATGACTTAAAAGATACCACATTTCACTAGAAAGAAACAGTACATTAGTAGCAGTAGAAAGACCACTGGCAAACCCACAGCCTGGGGTTTGTCTTAGAAGACAGCAGATGAGCTAGCTTTACCATGCAGAAGCCAGTTATTACTGAGGGATAGTCGTGCATCATGCAGTTCTGCAGGAAAAGTATCCCAGCATTACTCTGCTGCTCAAAGACAATTTTTAGCCTCACCATGGCTGGTAGGAAATCCAGTAGAGTGACCACCATCCCATTTGGTCAGGACTAAGGGAGGTGCTGGGATGCAGAACTCTTAGTTTTTAAAACAAGACAGGTGAACTGGGACAAATTGGTCACCTTTACATCAGGAGCAATTTTACACAATTGCTACTGTTTTCCTCAAATGAGACACTGGCTTTAGCAGATGGTGGGAAGATAGGCTTTCAGCGAGACTCACGAGGGGTTGAATTCTAGAGTCAGTATTTCCCAGTTCTGTAAGCTTGAGAAAGGTACTTCATCTCCCTGGGCATGAGGCCCTTCACTAGCAAAATGAGATAAAGTGACAGGTCCTCATGGGTATGGACACTTTATTAGCACTTTCCAGTTTTGTACCATAGTTACTCTCTTTCCTTACTCTTCCCTACATAATTTTCCTATCATTTCTTTCTGATTTACTATTAGGCTTTTTTTTTTTAATTCTGTTACTAGGGGTTTTTCCCCCTATAAATCAATGCAAGATCTTTTTATGAAATAACAGGTTTCAAAAAAAATACACAGTATCTTTCATTGTTCAGAAAGAATAATGACTTGATTGAAAAATATATTAAAAAATAAGGAAAATCATTTTGTCATTTTAAGATTTACATGTTTTACTGAAAAGTCCCCAGCAGTAAGCCAATGAACAAACAATTTTTATTGTATTCCCCCCAAGTGTAGCTTTTCTTGAATACTTGTTTCCATCCCCAAATGAATGACAAATTTGGCCTTACTTTATGCCAGCTCTCACACATCATGGATTCTAGCTAACTTATGTGGATAACATGGGCCCACCACTCGTACATCTGAGAACAGAATATTTTTCAGTTTAAGTTAGCAAGTTTCATTATGGATTGTTACCTACAAGCTTTATTTATGTACGAACAGATCACACGGTCTTCTGATATAATCCCATAGTGAAGATGGGGTCGTTCTGCTACGGTAGGTATCCCTATGTTTTCAGGTATTTCCACCATTTGATTCAACTGATAGAATATCCTCTACTTATAATTATTTGCAACTATGTGATACATATCTAAAAAAAAGTGCCTATCTACTTACATTTAAAAAATATCTAGATCTAGATCTAGATCTAGATCTAGATATCTCGCCTAAGCAGGCTTTTCTTGTAGGAGAGAAAACATACTAATAAAAAGGCAACACAAAGTCATACTCTTCCAGAAACTATTTTACATCCTAAAATTTTATTGTTTTTTTTTTTGTTTTTTAAGTTATAAAAGGCACTTCTTTGGTTTAAGAAAAAAAAACAATTATTGGGCAAGCAGAAGTTTGAAAAATCCTATAGTTGTGTTATGTCTTAACAAATAGAATCTCTCCTTGGAATTCTGAAAACAGTAGGAAGACAAGTATCAGAGAACAACTACTCATACTTCAACCTTCAGACCATAAGTTAAATATTTCTTTGACCTTGCTAGAGTTTCACCATAGGTTTAAAGAAAAAGATTTTTAAAAAAAAATTATTAATACCATGTTTATAAGTAATCATTTTAAAAGCACCTGATTGGGGTGCCTGGGTGGTTCAGTCGGTTAAGCGGCCGACTTCAGCTCAGGTCACGATCTCGCGGTCCGTGAGTTCGAGCCCCGCGTCTGGCTCTGGGCTGATGGCTCAGAGCCTGGAGCCTGCTTCCGATTCTGTGTCTCCCTCTCTCTCTGCCCCTCCCCCGTTCATGCTCTGTCTCTCTCTGTCTCAAAAATAAATAAAACGTTAAAAAAATAATAAAAAAAAAAATAAAAGCACCTGATTATTGAGGCACTGGGTGGCTCAGTCAGTTGAGCATCCAGCTTCACCTCAGGTCATGATCTCATGGTTTGTGAGTTCAAGCCCTATGTGGGGCTCTGTGCTGACATCTCAGAGCCTGGAGCCTGCTTGGGATTCTGTGTCTCCCTTTCTCTGCCGTTCCCCAGCTTACACTCAGACTCTGTCTCTGTCTGTCTCTCTCAAAAATAAACATGAAAAAAATAAAAATTAATAAAAGCCCCTGATTATCTATCACAATGGAATAGGACACATTCACATATCTTTAACATATCAGAAATACCTTATTTAACCACATGCAGCATCTACAAACTTCAAACAACATACACTGCAGTAAAATTAGTGTTGGTAACAACTAAGGGAAGTACACACTGAAAACCCCACATATCTGACACTCCAGAATCCATCCTGAGGTTTTATATACTAATTACAGATTTCAAGGACCACAAAGCATATAAGAGCACCTCCATTAAGAAGCATGCAGCACTCCTAGGCTTCAACTGAAGATACACATTGACACACTTGGGTAGATGCAGAACTGCTTTCTGACATAGGTCCTGGATCATCCCTGCCTTCGAGTGACTTTAGCCCTCCTCCATGGGATGAGAGCTCTCCAGTAAGGCAAGGATACAAGTCAAAAAAACCTTGAAACCAAGAACTCTGATCCAGTATAAAAAACTGCATCAAGAGTAGGCTATTAAAGTGTGAAACTAGTTAAGTAAAGCCAAGAATGGGGAAGATGAGAATCAATACATCCTACCCTAGAAAATCAGTAGTCACGGTGAACCAGTAGCAAAGTAGTTCATTGAAGTGAGTAGCCATCAGTTCTTAGAACAGAAATCATGTGCATACTGAGGCTGGAGCTTTGGAGTACTCTGCAGAAAACTCACAAATTGGTATATCGGACTTCTTATGGCTTTCAGTAGCTGCTGCAATAAAACAACAAACTCCATTCTAACTGGCCATGGTAACAGCCACCTGGAGAAAGCGGGCGGCTTCATTCAAGGGAGCTCCTTTTACCTTCAAGCAACACAAACAAAGCTAGCAACACACATATAAATTTGCTATTGTGGGAAATCCAAACAGGTGCTCCCCTCTGCACAAATTTCAAAAGCCTTCCTTGCCTGATTGCATACCTGAATGAGTAGACGAAGAGTAGGTTCTGGCCTCTACTTGCCTTGGTGCAATTCACAGACATACAACCCTAAGCAAGAGCCTTAGTAGCCAGTGAAGAGGGACCACTAGAGTTCAGAGAGTCATACATGGTAACTGGATTTCAGCAACCAAATCATGTATTCAGTCAAAATTGAGTGTGCTGAGTCCGACTTCAGCCAGGTCACGATCTCGCGGTCCGTGAGTTCGAGCCCCGCGTCAGGCTCTGGGCTGATGGCTCGGAGCCTGGAGCCTGTTTCCGATTCTGTGTCTCCCTCTCTCTCTGCCCCTCCCCCGTTCATGCTCTGTCTCACTCTGTCCCAAAAATAAATAAAAAACGTTGAAAAAAAAAATTAAAAAAAAAAAAAAATTGAGTGTGCTGATCTCAAGAAAGGCTTGAGACTCCCAGCTCCAGTGCTTCCCGCACTCACTGCCTCTCAGTAGTTCACATAACTCATTCACGAGGGATACAGCCTGGGGAAGGAGCGACCACGGGGTCAAGCCTCACCAACCACAGAAAGAGCTAGTGATGGCAAGCCAGTACGCAGAGACAGGAGGAGATCAGAGCTCAAAAACACAGATGGCAGGTCAAGGGACCAGAGTCAAAGATTATTCAACCAACTTTTGATGCCAGTTACCAGAAAATGAAGTCTTACCCCATCACCTCCCCCAAAAGGATATTGATAAACAAATAACAAAGTTGTTAAAGAAATTACATTGCTAGAAAAATCTCTAGCTTAGAAAATAAAGGCTTGTGACAGTTCCACCAAAAGGCAATCCCTGAATCTAAGTCCTTGTTAACAAGAAGAGAACTGCTAAAATCCCTAACAAAGGAATCCTCCTCGAAGCCCTTCCTTGAGGAAAGGGCCATGAGGGACACCCAACAAGGGAAATCTTCTTAGCAGATGATCCTGGAGTAAGCACATCTACTGCCTACAGAACCCAGGCCAAGGTCAAGGGAAACATTCAATAAAGAGATGCTTCTGTACTAACCCTCACCAGACTGACATGGACATTCCCCAGATCAGTACTGTACTTGAGAGTTTACACTACAGCTGCCCTGTACTTCCTTTACCATCATACAGTTAGATTTGTTTTCAAACATAAGTCGCAAGATCATGAGGAGCTAAATCCAAACTTGATTTGAGATCACATTTCTGAACCATGTCAAAGGAGGAATAAATATCACCCAGAGGTGTGCAGAACAATGACCGTATGATGCTGGCTCTAGATGCATCATCTGAATGTGACTTTGAGTCATCTCTCATTAGGGACAGGTGGAGTACACATGTGTTTGTTGAAAGGATAATTGGATCTCATTAAGAATATTCTGAATCCATATGCACGGAAACAAAAAGTATCTGTATGTAGACACACACATAAATATGTGCTGGTCAAGCAAAGACTGGACCATAACCGACACCTAATCTTGATCCATCCAACATCACCCACTTTCTTCTGGTGCCAGTATGGCTATTAATGAGAGCAGGACCTCAATTTACTGACAAGAACCCTTCAAAAAATAAAGTACTTTTAGTTACACACATTTTGTATACAGAGCTTAACACTGGGCATTTGCTGACTTGCCTTTGATTATACAGCAAGTGCCTTAAAGACAAGGTTCCGTCTTCTTAGAGTTCCATCAACCTTATCAGGCACATACCTGCTGACAAAGAGCCATGTACAATGTTCAGCACCCAGTGGACACCCAGTGAAAATTAACTGATGATGATGAATTATACTAGCTTTTAAGCTGTCACTTGATCCCAGTATGTAACAACCTTCCTGAATAAATCAAGCAACAGTTTGGTATTCAATACCATTATAAACTTCATCCTTCACCTTCACGAGTCTAGGGAATTGCTGTAAAAGCATAATATAAGGATGGCGGAGCTATAGCAAGGATTCAAGAAATTCTCCGTTATAACAAGGGAATTAAAGATTCAGTTACAGATATCATACAATGTGTAGGGAAATGCATCAAAAATACTAGTTAAGTGACCTTCCTGAAAACAGCATTAAAAAGTCAGTACCAAATTATATATCTGAAAGTTTTCTCCCTGCCCTTTAATAAAAGTAAATCCAACTTAATGTACAAGTAAAACTCGTATCTCTTTGAGGGTGGAGCAGCAGAATTGCAAGTGAAGTTCCAGTTAGAAGACAGGGAATCAGGTAGAGGAAACGATGCACTGCTAACTGAACATTTAAAAAGAAATTTATTTCTGGTAGCTTATACAAGGTAAATCAGAAAAAAAGTAAATTCCACTGTTATTCCCCAGAGCTTTAATATAGGTCATAACCCTCAAAGTTCACTGGTGAGTATTTGTTATTGGGATAGCTTTCCACTCTTCAATAAATTCCTTGAAGATAGGGTCCGAGACAAGGAAACCTCTGTGCTTTCATTCTAAGAACAGTTCTCATTACAGGTGATGCTCTCTCTGATCTAATTTAAAGATTTAGGACTCCAAAGTTCTCAGAATTGACTCTAAGACTGGAATGGCCCTAACGATCATGTCCAACTCCTAGGGGAGATCCTGGAGAGCTTCCTCCATAAGGAAGTAATAAACTAGCTGCTTATCCCACGTAACTGAAAACAATTTTCAAAAAAACAGTGAAGTTTTCCAAACCTGTGGAGGCAGATTCACACATACGAGTTTTAAATTCTTTTTTACACGTGAGCAACAGATCACAGGTTAAACATAATAGAAGGTTTCAATATGGAAAGGACTAGGTAAAAAATAACACTATTTCCTCATTCTCAACTTGTCTTCTCCTAAGATGAAATTTCGCCCCCGCTCCCCACCCCGTTACAGGGCTACTTTAAATTTTTGGGGCCGGATTTGAGGAATGTGAATTTTAGATTCTTATCTTCACCAATGTATCAAGACTGTTTTAACCTTGATGGGAATGAAATGTTATCCCAACATGAGCACAGAGGAACAAACTCATTAACCACATTTAAAGATTAACAAGATCGAGACCATTTCTTCCTTGGATTTTACCATTAAAATCCACTAAATCCTTCAGGGTACCTTTGGCGACAAACTAACTTAAATATATTATAAAATACTTGGCAAGTACATACTACAGTGCCAGCCACTGTTCCAGGCAGAAGAGATTTTACAAAATTTACAAATGCCTTGCCCTCACAAAGCTAAGAGATATTTATTATCTTGCATAACAAGAAATCTGAAGACAGGGTGGCTCTAATTAATACTAATTTCACAGGTTCTGTATTTTCACTGCCATCCTCGACATGCCAACTTTCCCATCCGACTCTTCTCCTCATAGTTACAAGACTCTCTGAAACAGCTCCAAACATCACATCTCGAGATGATGACAGCCCTTGAAAGAAGAAGTGCTCTTTCTTACCATCTCTTTAAGAATATATTTAAAAAAAAAAAAAATCCTTCCTTCCAGGAGATGTCCCTCAGGTTTCATTGGTGGACACTGGGCCACAAACTAAAAGTAAAGTTCCCTTCTTCTCTCCCTGCAGACCAACATCTGTTTAAAGGTCTGCCCTTTCCCCCACACTGTAGATACGCTCCTCCGTAGCAAGAGACATATCATTCATTCAGTCAGTCACTCAACGAGCATTTACTAAATGCTACATTCAAGTGCCCAGCGCTTCTGAAGATGTGTTACAGTACCTCAAATAGTGGTCACTTAGAAAAATGAATGAAGGAATGACAGACAATAACATTCATTCCACAGCTCCCAATTTCAATCCATTAAAATAAAACCTTAAGTACGCATTTCTTACCTAGAAAAGTAAACAAGGAAAACAAGCATGTTTGCCTTTCCCCATACCTCTCTGATATAATTTGAGTTCTACTTAACCCAGATAACAACCCTAACACCCTGTAACAGCCCACACACCCTGTGTTATTTACAAGGCCAGTTATGAGCTATCATTCGAATGAAATGGGAAAATGAGAATGTCAAATTTATTCATCACCGTAGACCTCATATTAATTTCGTTAACATTCCGAAGAACGTTGCTCCGTCTTCCAGCAGTAGATAAAAACCCACAAACAGTAAAAAACAACGATAGATCTTAGCACCTGAAGATTAAGAGTGGGTGAAGTGCCCATGATATACAGAATTCTGTTTTCTTCATGTGTCCAAATACTTATGGAACATCTATGTATCAGGCACAGCGCTAAGACTAGTCAAGTAGAGCTGAATAAAAAGACATGAGACATGTACATAATAAACAAAATATACAACTTGAAATCATGGTACTTGCTATAAAGGAAAAATACTACTATTAGAATAACAAGTGAAACTGTTTTGCTTAGGATAGCTAGGAATGGCATTTCACCAAAGGCCTGAAGGGGAAGAAGGCCTTGCAGAGAGTTCCAGGGTTCTGGGCCAACCTAACGACACGTGCAAAGCTCTGCAACAGAACAGGGCTCAGCACATCTGCTGACCTGCTGGGAAGCCAGTGTGGCTAGAGGACACTCACACAGTCCTTTGGACAAAATATGTATTGCCTCATTCAAAGGATAAACAGTAACAAATACATCAGAAAAATCATAGAATGCTTCCATCAACAATTCCTGGCAATATTCTTCCAGATATTCTGCTTCTTTACCATATAAGCCATTACAATAATAAATTATTCACTTATAAGACCACTCTCAATAAAACTGACCAGAAGTTGACTTAGATACTTTACTGTGAATCAAGATACCCCCAGGAAAAGACTTCTGAGGAAGTTACAAAAAGGGGCCATCAACTGTATATATACAACTACAATTTGGAATATTAGGAAACATTTATAGAAATCTTATCCTCTAATTACTTTCTAAGAAAGAAACACATACATCCATTTCTCTGAAATGTACAAATCTATTTATATTTAAAGTGGATGAAAATTGTTCTGGGGCTGGAGAGACTAGCAGGAATTATTCCATGTTCTCGGATAGTGAAATGAATGGTTGTGGGAGAATCTTGCTACTGTTCTTAGGAATCTGCTCGGATTTTAGAAAGGAGACTGTCATTCCGATTTTGTACTCATCTTCCTATTTTATTCCAATTTTCAAAATCTGATTCCTTTACTCAAAATATAATTCTCTGGCAGTATTTCTCAATCTTTTTCCAACTCCACAGAAGTTTATTTGAGCAACACATACCCTTCAGGAATATCTTGTGTGGTTTCAAAAACAAACTTCTCCAGCGAGTCTCATAGCTGTTGCCTTGTGCACCACACTGGAGAATCCTAACTCTAATACAGGAGTCACAGATCAGTAGAGAGCTTACCAAGAGCAATTTTTATCATGATTTCAAACTCTTAAGGGAGAACAAAATGGGCAAATGGACAGTCAGTTGAATAAGTTTATCTACCTGGGGTCTTTAAAATCCCCATTAATTTCTAGCAATTATTTTCAATTAATATAGCATGTAAAAGACAAATGCCATAGGATTTCACTCATATGTGGAATTTAAGGAAAAAAATAAGCAAAGGGGGGGATAAAAGAGAGGGAGGCAAACCAAGAAACAGACTTCTAACTTTAGAGAACCAACTGATGGTTACCAGAAGGGAGGAGGGAGGGGAGTGGGTTCAAGAGGTGATGGGGATTAAGGAGGGCACTTGTAATGAGCACTGGGTGTTGTACGGAAGCAATGAATCACCATATTGTACACCAGAAACTAATATTGCACTGTATGTTAACTAAGTAGAATTTAAATGAAAACTTGAGGAAAAACTTAGCCTTGCAAATCCCACACTGTAGTTTACAAACTGCAAGAGCTAACTATATGTTCTCATTGATAATCAAAGACCATTCTCAAAAATTTTAGCCCATTTCTGCCACCAACTACCTGAGTCTCACTAGATAAACTGTTTACCTCTTTATGCTTCAATTTGCCAGCTGAAACAAACAAAACACAGAACCCACAGAGGTCGAACACACTGATCTCTAAGGGACATTCCTTAACTTTAATATTACAAGAATATAGGCCCAGGATTCATTTTCCACATGTAGAGAAACAATGTAAACATGGCACATAATATATACATAAAACAAACTGGAAAATACCAGCGTAAGCACCCATGTTGTTAGGGCCTTATAATTCGGAATCTATGTCATCTAGATAATATCTATTAAGGTAAGTATTCAAATGTCATCTTTTTCTAGAGAAAGGAGTCTGAGAGGGTGGAAGGTATGACACTTAAATAGGACCATTGATTCGGAGCCAGGTTAACCAGGGGGAGTGACAGTAGTGATTGAGCTGTCCACCTCCAGCCAACAATTACTAATTTCACAAGGTTCACAAACCCTCTGCTCTTGGCCAGATGTCAGGAGCTCAGGGCTGTAGCAATGGTAACCAGTAGGGGTAAAATTAAGACTTTTTTTTTTTCAAAAGTGGAAAACCAGTGAACAAAACAGAATATGAAAATAAGTATTTTCTCTATATAGTATGTGCTATCTGGTTCATGACCATCAATGCTTAGGAGGAAAGGAGGCTGGGACAGTAACTGTGACTCATCCTTCCGGCAGCTGATTTTCACTGAGCACCCTGTGATCACTATGCCACTCACTCCCGTGCTGTGCTGTGCCAGGTGCCTATGATCTGGAGCCTCCCTGGTTTATATTGCCCAGAGTATCCCTCTCTTGTGTCTTATGAGAGTCAGAGTGGGAATAATATGGTACTCGGACTCAAGCAGGGGAAGAGATCTGATGGTCTAAGCCTTCTGTATGCAAACTTCCAACCAGCACACTTCCGGGCGTCAAAGTTCACTCCAGAGCCCAAGAGCCTCGGTGACTCAAGATCTGGAGCCTTTTGGGGGTAGTGCCAGATTGTGCCATACTGACACTTAGGTTTTGGCTACTCAGTGCTACAAAGTCAGTTATTTCCTCATCTACTTTCCATCTTACAGAAAACTCTTAACATCTCTGATCTGTCATTTCCTGGTCTGTTCTTGCTTTCCTTAAATTTCTGTCTCTGTAAAATTATCTTTAATTTATAATCATTTAAGTGGGATTTCCAAAGGGAATGGAATATGTATGTCCAATCTGCCATGTTAAACATGATTTTTAAAAAACAATCTCACACACACACACACACACACACACTTTAAGAAAATGTGGCAAAATGTTAACACTTGTTAAAGCTGAGCCCGGTTCATTCATGGGTGTTTTCAATATTCATTTTTCCCCGTTTTTAAAGGAGCTACTTTAATGTTAAGAAAAATCAGAATTCTATTTATTAAGCATATAAGTTGATTGGTAACCACTAACCAAAACACTAACAGAGTGGGATATTACCAGGATCAAGGGCAAATTAGTATCCTTTTCCTAGAAAAGTAAACTTTTGCTTATGACTGAGATATTTCATTATATTTAAAACTGAAAATTCATTTTAAAATAAAGAGAGGCCTCTTCAGTGCAGAGTCTCATTTTCTCATCGTTTTATAGGCAACTCTGATGATGTGTTTTAGGTTGTTTTTGTTTTCGTTTTAGGATCATACCAACAGGCCATGCTGTGTGTACTTGACTCTCCCCTGCTGACTCCTGGCTAACCAATGGGAGAATCCAGACAACTCCACTTTCTTTCCTGGGTCCTTGCTCAGTATCTCGGGATCAGCCTGAATATGGGATTAAGAAGACGTTCCATTCTTTCCAATGCCTAACTCAAAATGGCCCTGCACTTCTTAGTCTAATCCGGGTACCAGTTACTGTCACTGTTATGTATTACAAATGTGCATCTAGAAACTTAGAGTTAACAATGTATTTCCACTTAGGTTTTCATGTTTGCCTCTTCACTAACCTCAAGAGGTAGTGAGAGAAGAGAGTACCTCCCTTCGTCCATATTCTGAAGGTGGAGACCATGTAATGACTTTGCCCAGTGATCCCAAGCTAAGGAGTTTTGGTCAGGATTAGAATCCAAATCACAGGACTTCACATCTGACCTTCTCTGCATATACAAAGCCCCTTTTATAATGTCTGACCAGGAGCATCACTCCGGTCAAACCTAGAGCTAGGTGACAAGTCAAGCTTTTGCCCATAATTTCATTTTCACTTTTCCTACATTTGCCTTTGTCTATTAAGAATGTGGGAGTCAATCTAATTGGCTTGCCACATGTGTACCTTCCTCTGCTTTAAAAAAGCACCATGTGGGGAGCCTGGCTGGCTCAGTCGGTTGAGCGTCTGACTTCGGCTCAGGTCATGATCTGACGGTTCGTGAGTTCCAGCCTGCATCGGGCTCTGTGCTGACAGCTCAGAGCCTGGAGCCTGCTTCTCATTCTGTGTCTCCCCCTCTCTCTGCCCCTCCCTGCTCATATTCTGTCTCTCTCTGTTTCTCAATAATAAATAAACGTTAAAAAAATTAAAAAAAAAAGCACCATTCTATGTTTGTACCTGTCGTCGGTGACACCTCCAGTTCTTCCCAAGTCTTCATACATCATCAGTAACAGTAGGAGAGATTTCAGCACTTAGTTCGCAAGGCATACTAGAGTGGATTGCATCAGGCCCTACTGCCTGGAAACTAAGTTGAAACAGCACTCATGCAGACTTATAAAAATTAAGTTATCTGAATAACGAAACTTCTATATGACATTTTTCAAGGGACTGAGTTCTAATATTTGTGCCAAAAACAAACAAAAAAAAATAGGGATATGTTAAAGGGTGAGAGACACATAATAATGAGCCTCTCTCCAAAAAAGACTATCCACAAATACTTCCACATTTGTATTAATATGCAAAGACGTGAAAATAACACTGTACCTACAATTAAGAGAAAAGACCAAAACCATCTTCAAACGATTTAACGTCATCCTTATCCCCCAAGATATGCTATTCTAGGTTTATAAACTACCCATCTTTTCAATTCATTGTAATTTAGTGTTTCATACACTAAAATGGACACTAAAATCTGTCATTATTACTGACCAAGCTATAATCGCCCTTCTTCAGCCTGCCAGAGCTGTAGATTCTGACCCTGTGAGCTTAGTTACCCTGTTTTGTTTTTTAGGTCGAAGAAGTAGTGGTTGGGCTTTTGTTTGTTTTTAGTAAAAAAGAAAAAAATTAAATGCAGAAAATGACCACTCCCACACATTCATTCTTTTTACACATTAAGTATGTACTCGGTGAACTGTTCCATTTAAATATTTTTACTTTAACGCCGTAGATGTCACCAGAAAAACAAACTAAATTAAAGACTTCTTCCCAGTGAGTGTTCTAACAAACCCCTCATTTTCTTTAGGCTTAATGGAGACAAGGAATTGCTCATCAACGTCATGTTTATCAAAATAAGTGAACCTGAGCAAAGTGATGAGCAGGGCGATGAATCCTTGGCTAGGTAAAGGGCCCCACTTCTCAGGGAAAAACTTGTGAAACCATTTAAGATAATGATAGTGTAAATGTACCAACATCAGAGCACAAACTTCAAAGAGTTGTGCAAAAGATACAGTATTTCGTTTATGAGTCTCACACACTCAGGAGCCGATGGTAAATTGTGCTCGCAGAGAACGTTCAACTACATCTAGTGTGTAGGTTGGAGCCTAATTAGTTTTCCTGGTAAAACTGAAACCTTTGAAGAACTCCCTCAAGGTAAGAATGAGGAGACAGGCTACTGCCCAAGAACAGTTGAGTTTGGAATATCCATTCCTCATGGCAAAACAGTTCCTTCCATAGAGTCAGTTTCACTTTTTAACTAATTAACAAATTAATAAAATCAATTTATTCCAAACTCTGTTCCTCCCTTCTTCTCTCAGAATGTATTTATTCCACAATTTCAGGTCTTCTCACTCCACGAGTACTGAATCTTCTGGGGTAGGTCCATTCTACAGAGTTTTGTAAAAACAGTCACTCTTAATAACTAAATGACCAAGCTCTTTTAAATGCTTAAATATTGCGATAGTGATGATCCTTTGGAAGCAAATGCTTATTCCTGGTTGACTGGCAACAAAAAATGGTGCCAGAAGTTGTACAGAACTAATGTTTTCCCAGCAGCCCTGTAAATATTTGCCATTATTCTTCTTTTAGTAGCTAGTTCCAAATGAGCAAACTATGAACTTTCATACAGTAAGAATGGTGTACAACTGCCCCTAATAAATCTTCTCCGTCTTATGCTATATTTCCATACCATTGAAAGAAATAGCTGATACTGCACAAAGTTTTGAAATACACTGTTCTCCAAAGTATGTGCTTCATCAGCAATTTATTTTAACATCCACATCTCCCTCTCTAAAGGCACTGAAACTAATTATGTATTGTCCCAAATGCCTAGATACCACAGATATCATATGAATTCATATATTATTCAAAAAGCTGATCTTTTTTTACTTATTAATCTGACTCTTAGGTAAACTGTATCTCTATTATAAGGGACTTTGCTTTACTTCGAGAACAAACTCTCGCTGTAATAGGTAAGGAGATATTCTTTCCACTATATCTACACACACTTGATTGGAAGGCTGCTTATTGCAGACATTTTTAACTGAAAGAGATAGCTTATTCCCATTTGGGACAGAGTGTCAAGAGAAGATGAAAGCAGGCATTTGTAATTCCTCAGAAAAACAGGCAAAAGAGTTTTCAACCTTAAGAAATCTGACTCTTCTGGAACATAAACCTTGATCTTGGGTTAATAAATCAAGATTCCTAAGATAATCAAATAATCCCTTATGGCGACATCAAGTTTTCGATTTTAAAGTCCTTTCATTGCGCTATCCAACCCCATCATGCCATTTAACGAGGCCACAAGTACCAACTGTAATAGTTCTTTTCCAGTATTATAAAACGCAAAGTGCTGCACAGTGAAATTAAAAGTAAGAAACACTTTGTGAACGATGTAAACATCTCTCTAGAAAACTTCAAAACAAGCTTAGTCTCAAACAAGGAGCCAGTACCTGGGTTCTCCCAAAAAGGCAGCCATGGCTATCAGTCCCTAGGGGTCATTAAACACAACTGTTAAGAAACCACTTTCTAAAAAACAAACAAACAAAAAGTCTCTAAATGTTCAAAGAAAAAACTCTGGGCAATATATTCAATTGAAAACTGTATTAGTTCTAAGTCTGAGTTATACCTCAGAATTAACTAAGAAGCTCTGAAAAATTAAGCTTGTCCAGACCATGCCCACATATGATCTATGTTCACTGGTGTGGACTGGTCTGGACATCAATATGTTTTGAAGCTAATGCAAAGAGTGGAGAACCCTTGCTTTCAACAACGGCATAGGACTACAGCAGCATATTCTGGCCCCTGTATCTTTAGCTTCAGTTTCTGATTTCTTCTTGGTGCCAAATGAAAATGCCTATCTTCAGACCACAAAAAAAGAACAGCAGATGTCAAGATTCTCTGCCTATCTCTCCGAATGAGACCAAGTAAGTTCTCATAGAGGCAATGAGACAATAGTTCTGAAAACAAAGAAGCCCTTTTTCTAAAACGTCAAGTATATTGTAAGCCCAGGAATAGACTTGAATTTATCACAACAAAGATAAAATTCCAAAAGAATATAGTAGATTAAAATTTTCCTAACTTTTTTTATGACCCAACACAAAGGCAGGATACGGTCACATCATTAATAGTGAAAAAGGGCAATAATTTCCAACCAGGGAAATGGATTAGAATTTTCAGCTTGGAATAAACTATTAATTTAAGAAAACTATCATCTCCCCTAGGATTTTAATGTAATCTTTAGGGGACCATGAACACCACAGAGTCCTGACTCTTTCCCTACTCTTTCCCCATCTGAGAGTCAGGGCTACATCACTGGGAGATTAGCTGTGTGGCCCTAGGTAAACTGCTTGACTTTTCTGAGCTCAGTCCCATCTACAGATAATAATACTTATTCCACCTGCCTGATAAAGTTGCTGATAGGCCAAGTGAGATCATCAATATGAAAAATTTCATTAACTGTAAAAAGCTCTAAGTAATAACATTGTTAATATTACTAATAAAAAGCATCCTTTGATATGCATGAACTGTAGACTGAGAAAATTAGCTCCTTAAGAGAGGCAAAGATAGTCAATCCACATTTTAAGACAAATTACTACAGCTTAACCAATTCAAAGCTGTCAGTCTCCTACAGAGAAGCTAAATGTAGTCAAAAGGTACAGATTTTCATTTATTCAACAATTAACATGACAGTATTGGGAACAAACTCTGTGCATGGCCCTGGGCTATATGCTGTGAGGGCTACAAAGCTGAATGAGCCGCCAATTCTGCCTTTAAGGAGCCTTCAGTTCAGTGATGAGGAAGAGGGCCATCCACACAGGATGATTTCAAAATTAACGAGCCCTTTAGGAGAGATGAAGATAAAGCCACTCTGCTTGCAGAAATCACAGCATGGCTCGCCTGTACAGCTGGAGATGTGGGGAGACAGGTAACATGAGTGAAGCATGGGAGAAGGAAAATACTGGACCCGGAGAGGGAAGAAAAAGGAATGCATTTGGGCTACGGCAAAACTTCATGAAAGGAAGCAGTGGAGGAAAAAAAACAAAATTTCTTTTACTCCCACAGTCATCCGAAATAGCTTAGGGAAGGTCCAATGTACTCCTGGATCAATGCTAATTGCTGGGGGTGCAACTTAAAGCCAGGAGACCTGTAGACATGTAACAGCAGAAACAAGTTACAAATTGTGACCACGACAGAAAGCAAGGATGCCTGGAGAAATAGGGAAGCCCAGTTTAGACTGAGAAGTCTGGGAAGTCTCTCTTGGGAACTGACAATTAAGTCTGGTGGGCAGACCCAGAGGGCAAAAGCTCAGAGACAGAAAGGAACTCAGAGCATCTGGAGGATCCGAAAAGGAACCCCGTATAGCTACACAGGCAGGGGCAGGAATTTCCAGCAGGAAACACGTTATGTCAAACAGTACACACAGAAGTCTGAGAAGAGACCACTGCGATAACTGACCTATCAGTATTAAAAGACTATTTTAGGGGCGCCGGGGTGGCTCAGTCGGTTGAGTGTCCAACTTCGGCTCAGGTCATGATCTCACAGCCCATGGGTTCGAGCCCCACGTCGGGCTCTGTGCTGACAGCTTGGAGCCTGGAGACTTCTTCGGATTCTGTGTCTCCTTCTCTCTCTCTGCCCCTCCCCCAGTCACACTCTGTCTCTCTCTCCCTCTCTCAAAAATAAATAAATGTTAAAAAAAAAAAAAAGACTATTTTAGTTGTATTTAACCTTCCAGGAGAGACTAAGTATCAGCCATGTGGACCAAACTGGGTTTGAATACCAGGAGCTAGTATTAAAATAGAGCCTAGAATATCTCAGTGATGGAGACAGATGTATCAGAATACAATCTGAGTCTTCAGCAAACAGAAGTGTCATAAAATCAAAAGGCAAAAATAGACCATAAGTGAAAACCAACTAGAAACTAAAGTATAGCTGAGTATCAGAGAGGTCTCAGTTGAGATTAGAGAATATGTATTTATACCACAGCTAATCTTACTGCGATATAACATCTTTTATCTATGATCCCCATAGATCATAGATCCCCATAGATCATCTTTTATCTATGAGCCCCTGGAATCTGAACTGAGAATACTGATGGTGTTGTCTTTTACTTTATTATCACGGCAAATAGGATACAAGGTCATAGAATTGAGGGGGATAATGACAGATCATTTGCAGGTGCTAGCAGGCCATGAAAACAAAGGCACATGAAGTGAAGAAGCAGATGAGTTACTATGAGGCAAAAGAACATAGTTCACAGATTAGGCATAATTAAAGTCAAAAACAGGCAGAAATGAGAAAGTCAATTTCTGATTTCAAAATCTTAGAGATTTTTCAGTAACAAGGTCCAAGGTGGGTCTATATTTGTAAGGTGGCTGAAGTGAAATAGACATTAGGGCCTTTGAGCTAAAGTCGTCAAGAAGCAGTGTGATTTCAAAGAAATTAAAAGAAGCTTTATAAAGAAACTAAAAGAAGCTTTGACTTCGAGAACAAATTGGATACTAGTTAGGGATCAAATAGTTTAGGCTAGAAGGTGGAAAAGAATGTGAGAATGATCAGAGCAACAACACACTCAATACTCCTCCACGCAATGAGTAATTTAAGACTCTGCCATTTGACTTCCAGTGTCAGCTACTACCAACACCCCCTTCACATCAACTTTGCACGTATCAGACTAGCAGCTAGGCTCCAATTTAATCTTTATTTTAGTATTATCATTTTTTAATGTTTATTTATTTTTGAGACAGAGACAGAGCATGAACGGGGGAGGGTCAGAAAGAAAGGGAGACACAGAATCCAAAGCAGGCTCGAGGCTTCAAGCTGTCAGCACAGAGCCCAACGCGGGGCTCGAACTCACGAACCGTGAGATCATGATCCGAACCTAAGTCGGAGGCTCAACCGACTGAGCCACCCAGGCGCCCCTCAAATTTAATGTTTAAATTATCAGAAGATCTTATAGCCTGAAATATTTTACCCTGATTTGGATCAGTCCAAACAAATTTGGACTTTATAGAAAAAGCCAGTTTTATTCAACCTCCTATAAGAAAGATCTTATGATATACATTTAAAAATGATATATTAAAAAGGGGGGTGCCTGGGTGGCTCAGTTGCTTGACCACCCAACTCTTGATTTCAGCTCACATCATGAACCCTGGGTCGTGACATCAAGCCCCATGTCGGGCTCCATGCTGAGCGTGGAGACTGCTTCAGATTCTCTCTCTCTCTCTCTCTCTCTCTCTCTCTCTCTCTCTCTCTCTCTCTCTCCCCCTCCCTCCCTCTCTCTCTCTCTCTCTCTCCTTCTCTCTCTCTCAAATTAATACACACACACACACACACACACACACACACACACACACACATTTTAAATTACACACATATATTCCACTGGGGTATAATCTATAGAAATTAAAAGGGATTCCTCTTATTTTTAAAAAAAAAGGCAAATTATACCTATCTACCTAAAAAGTACTAAAAGGCATTTGTTCTGTTTGTTTCAACAGGTAAAGCCAGACCAAAAATCAACCACCTGAAACTTGCTAAAGTGAAAAATATTAGAAACCTAAATATGTAAGAATATGGGTTCATATGACATTTCCAGTAGTAATTATTCATATTCAGAGCTATTTGATAGGACTTTCAAAAATTTACTGGATACGGGAGAAGTACAAAAAGAAGAAACTAACTCATAAGGAAGAGGAGAAAAATGCTAATTGCACATGATCACATCATCCTCTGGACGCGATGTTCTCACTGCTGCTGCCTACATTTCACTCACCTTTGTGATGACTACAGCACCTTTGCAGTGCTGAACAAATATGCAGAAGACCACCTGCAGAGACGGGTCTCTTCGTGGATGATACATTAGTACCCTTTCCATTACAAGGAGCAATGATGGGCAGCATCCATAGAGGACATGAATGGTCTTATTAGATCACAGGCATGAATCAATTATTTATGACAATTTGAGATGGTGGAAATCTTTTGCTTTTTCTAAAATTTCCCAATCTAAGTTCTCAAGAACCATGGGAAATGTATTTAATTAGATTATATTCCAATGCAGAACAAATTTCTCCACCCACTCCTTCTCTAGCTCACATAATGCAATTTCACCCTCTAAGACCAGCATCAGAGGGTTTTAAAAGAAATTTCCCTTTTATGTGTTTTACTGCAGAACCCAAGGACTTGGGAAGAATCCAGCTTCCAGTGGAAAACTGTGCAGCATGGATTTACCACTGAGTCCTGAAAGACTCACTGCAAGAAACACAGGACAAGTCACTGTATTGACTCTCAGCTGTGCTAAGGCAGAGGGGAAATGGAGTTCCTGGAAGGAATGGAGAGGAATTTCTACCAAGTCTCCTCATTCTAACACACCTCATTCTCTACTACTGAGCCATGGATAAAGCTGGAAGCAGGTCTCACTCCTGTGGCTGGATAAAAGCTCGGAACCACTGTCTTCCAGAGTCTGCTGCATGGCAGCTCCCAAGTACCTGTACAAGTCATTTGTGCTTGTGACAAACGCAGGATCTGCCAAGCAAAGAAAAACTTCCTCATTCTAGAACTTTAGTGCCTTACTGAAAAACCAAATTATAAAACGGGTATACAGTATTCTCTTTTGCTTACCAGAACTGAAATGGCCACTCTCTTGAAGCCTCCAGCCAGGCCCAGCTTCATGGACCTGTGACCTGTGCAAACCTCAGCTGCTGCCATCTTAAAATTCACAATTTTTGAATAAGGGGACCTGAATTCTCATTTCGCACTATTCTCCACACACACACCCACCAATTTATTTAGCTGGTCCTGTCTTCCACAGAACCTGAAGGAATCTGAATCTCCTGGCTTATCTGTCACTTGAGAAGCATTTCTTACAAGTGACTGGGGCTCTAATGTAGCTTTGGGAAGCTGACCCCTTGCCCTGGTATTTTTTGCTATCTGGGAGAATTTTCTTTTTAAAATATTATTGCTTTTAATATAATAAGATAATTTACCCTGGGGGGGGGGAAATCAATGATTCAGAGGAAGGTATACACAATATTAAGTGGAAGTCTTCTTCACAAATGTACCCCCCACACTTAATTTGACATAACTCCCTAAAAGTAACTGTTGCAAAGAGATATCTTTCATTACAAAAAAAGAAAAATACACATCTAATTTAATAAAAATCATATACATACACACACAATTATATATATAACCCCCCACCGACATATAGATATATACATATAGATGGATAGAGATATATATATCTTTTTTTAAAAATCCCAATTTTGTATGTTACTGAACTAGATGGAGAAGACCCCTTTGAATCTTTCAATGGAGCAAACCAGCAGCTCCACAGAGTGTGCATTATTTTTCATTCATTTCAGTGTCTTTAGCTTAAAGAATATCAAACTACTCTTCCATTCTTCCCCAACAGGTGACTAATCTTAGGGCAAAGCAGAAAGAACCAGAGATAACCAACTGGCTGCCTTCCTCTCAACTATTATGTTTTGATGAAGAATTCAGATGATTGAGACTCAAAACAAACAAAAAACATAGATAAGCCCCAGCTCTGCCTCTTACTGGCCATGCTGATTGAAATGAAACTCTGGATTTGTTTCCCCATCTACTAAACAGGGCAATTTTTATGAAGCCTCCAAAATTTCTTCCAAATCTAGCACTCTGGATTTGGAAGACACTCTTTCAGATATCCAGCCTCACAACTACACCTTGGGTGTTGTCCTACCTCAGAAATCTTAAATTCTTATTTCCCAATCTCATAATTCATCTACTCTTTCTACTCCTATTCATTTACTCCACTGATACTTGTTTTGTTTCTTCAGGAATAGAAACCTTTAGGGACTGTCAGCCTCTCTGGCTAGTTTTCTTATTTGTTAGATCTTTCCTGTTTTTACTTCCTTCTCAACCCATCTGATATCCTCAGCCCAGCGCTATAAACTCTCTTTGGACAACGTCCTTAAGTCCTTTGCCCCACTGTCTTTTCATCATAACTATCATTTGTCCAAACTAAAAACCCTGGCCTCATCCCCAGCACCTGCCATTCCCCTACCCCATATGTCTTACTGATTGTACATCCCAAAAAGCTGAATCCTACCTGCCATTACCCCATCCAAGACCGATCTTTCTCAGTTGGATTAATACAACAGTCTCCCAGTCGGTATCCTAATATTTTCTGTTTCTCATTCTTACTTATATTTTCCAGCTACCCCAATAGTTATTGCCCTAAAATATAAGCAAACGAAATAATAAACCTGCTTAAGTCACTACTCCCTTCAATACCTTCCATCTTCCTTTAACCCTTTGTTCACAGATTCTTTGCCTCCCACCTCCCTCCAGCTCTCATCCAATATTTTCCATCTCAGCTTAGGCAAAACTTCTCCAACTCTCTTCAAGCTGACCTCTTACCTCTAGACCTGTAAACCATCCTATTGGCTTGGAACACTGGCTCCACCCACTCCCATGCTCTGCCAGAGTTGGCTAGCTCCTTTTGGCTTTACCAAATACATCGCTCCCTCTGGAAAGCCCATTTTGACCTCTCCCTAACATGAGAATTTGTGTTTCTCAAATGTGAAAATATAACAACCTGCTCCTTCCCATCAAAGCTTTCATAATGCACATTATTTCAAGACTATAAACTCTGAACACAGAGGCCACACCTGTAGTGTTCATCACTGCATCACAAACATAACAGAGGGTCAGCACACTGTAACACTTCATCTTAAAAGAACTGATTTCTTATTCAGCTTTAAAAGTTATATTTTGACTCCTAATCCTGAAAGGTACCCATGAATAACATATTCTACAAAAAAGAATTTATGTGTAAATTCACACAGTATTCAACTCCAGAAAGTTGGAGGTTTGAGAACTAAAATTATCTGGACCGCAGCATTTATGGTCTTGATCATTACATGTTAGTTATTTCTTCAGTGGTTAGCATTTTCAGGGTAATCTCTGTGGTAATTTCCAGGCCTCAGCTCCTCCCTGAGACTTGAAGAAACTCCCAAATAGGAAAGGAATATATCTGGTTCCCTCACTGAACCCCACCCGCCACCTGTATTTCAATATCATCTCATCTCTCCCAATAAAGACCAAAAGATTTTAGGGATATCAGAAAGAGCCTGAAAATCTTTGACAAAAGGGCAGCAAGAGATAGACTGGAAATGAAATGAGTCATGGTATAAGATAAGGGTGAAGGGCAAGTAATAAATTAGAATATTAATAGGAATAGTAAGGACAACAACATCAGCTATATACATTGTATACTTTATAGAACGTGAAGCATTTTAAAACTAATTTAAAAAGGTTGAGAAAGATAGGAGAAGGAAGAAGAAAGGAAGGAAGCTGGGGAGATAGGCAGTAAGCAAGGGAAAGAGCAATGAAGGAAGAAAGGAACTAAAGGAGTCTCAGACTCTTCTAGCAAAGCAAGAAAAATAAGAACTAGGGAACGAAAATAGGTCTTACATAAAGTGCCATTCCTACCCACCTCCACAGACAATGAACATTATTCAGAGCACTGCCACCATTCACTGAGAACTCTTCAGACTAGCTTCAAAGTGAAGAGCAGTCAAACCTATGACTTGACTGTTTTAATATCTTTAGGAGTCATCTATGAATATTTGGAACTCGACGTGAATGAATCAGGTATGGCTTGAGAGTAAGAAGGGGGTTAGAAGGCAAAAAACAAAGAATGTACTGATTTAGAATGCTCATATTAGGAACTTAAAGTATGAAATAATACAAGCAAGATGTATTTTTAAGAATCTCATTAATTCCATGTACTTCTTAAGGATTTATTAAGCACAAACCATGTAATATCCAATGCTCTATTATGACATAATTATCAATGATCTCAGGAAGACATGGTCTAACACCCAGCATATCAGGTGTCTGGACATGTAACCCATTCGAACCATGGATCCAGAAAGAACGAAAGAAACAATGAAAGAACAAAAGAAAGAAACCGAGCAAGAACAAAAGCAAAAAACAAAGCTTTGAAACTGATACTTGTGTCCAAAGATAATGACAATCAATAAATTGATTCAATGTTTAGACACATATTTCTGTGATAATTAAGCATAAAAAATATTTTTCTCCAATAATCCTTAAAATAACACAATAAGGTATATAGAATTAGTACCCCCATTTTATTTTGTTTTTACAGCTTATTTATTTTGAGAGAGAGAGCAGGGGAGGGGCAGAGAGAGAGAGGAAGAGAGAATCTGAAGCAGGCTCCATGTTTACAATGTGAAGCCTAACACAAGGCTCAATGCCACACACCAGGAGATCATGACCTGAGACAAAACCAAGAGTTGGATGCCTAACTGACTGAGCCACCCAGGCACCCCAGGACCTCCATTTAAAAAAGGAGAATTTTGATCATAGAGTTTAAATAACTTGCCCAACACCAGCAGGAATCATGTATCCAGGATCTGAACCTGACCATCAACTCCCACTGGCCTCCAGGAACTGAACTTAAGATGCCCAAAGCAAAAGATGGCAATGGTTCTCCCTAACTTCTTGGTCAAAACCTAGATGAGCTTGGAATAATGCACCCTAAGGGAGAAGTGTGTCAGTAAACTTGAGTTCCATTCTAGAATGCAGCCTAGTGATGGTCATTGAACAATGAGATCATTGTAAGTAACCATCAAAAACAGCTTATGTTCGGGCACCTGGGTGGCTTAATCAGTTAAGCGTCCAACTTCGGTTCAGGCCATGATCTCATGGTTCGTGGGTTTGAGCCCCGTGTCGGGCTCTGTGCTGACAGCTCAGAGCCTGGAGCCTTCTTTAGATTCTGTGTCTCCTTCTCTCTCTGCCCCTCCCCTGCTCACCCTCATGCTCTGTCTCTCAAAGGTGAATAAATGTTAAAAAAAATAAAATAAAAAACAGCTTATGATTTGTCCACCTAACCCTAAACTAAACCAGGAGTTCGATTTTGGAATAACAAATGGTTAAAGATTCTTCTCTTCATGGGGCGCCTGGGTGGCTCAGTCGGTTAAGCATCCGACTTCTGCTCAGGTCACGATTTCACGGTCCGTGAGTTCCAGCCCCGCGTCAGGCTCTGGGCTGATGGCTCAGAGCCTGGAGCCTGCTTCCGATTCTGTGTCTCCCTCTCTCTCTGCCCCTCCCCCGTTCATGCTCTGTCTCTGTCTCAAAAATAAATAAACGTTAAAAAAAAATTTTTTTTAAAGATTCTTCTCTTCAGACCAAAGCATTTTAACTGCAGCCACATAACCATTTGGTCAGTGTATTTTTTTTTTAAAAGAGAATTTTTCTGAGAGACAAATGGAGGCAAAGATATTGAGCAAGATGAAGTCACAATGACTTGCTCCCGATATGGGATCCCACAATGAATGAGCATGCAATATTAGGAAAGAATTCCAGGTCTACTGAGAACCGTAACACGAAAGCTGCCTCTCCCAGTCTTATTGGGTGGTATTTATTTCAGGGGTTTGTTTACATAAGTGAATTCTCGGAGAATATTAATACTACTACTATAATGTGCATTCAAACATGAGACCTGCAAAAGAAATTTAAATCCCAATCTCTCCTGATCTTTCCTTATCACCAAGTAACAAATGTTCTCTGTATATAAACAGTACACCTGAGTATCTGCCATTTCCAGTATTAGACATAGAGGAGGCAGCCCCGAAAGTGATAAAATAATATTCACTAAGGAGCGATCAGAGCTACATTGGCCAAGTCTTGGGAAAGAAAGAATAGAGATCCTCATAACCGAGCCCGCTGATGTTGAGAGGAAGCTCAGAGGACACCAAGAGGAAGATGTCAAGCAGCAAGCCGAGTGAAAAAGCCTGATGCATTAGCTCCATGAAGAGGAGGCAAGAGTGACTTGGGCAACAGGCTTGCAACCTACTGCCAATTGAGTGCTTACTATTATGAGAGTGAGAAACTCTTCAGAATGAATAAATGGGTTAAATAGAATGAGGATTGCCATTTAAGTAGAGCATTCGAACTTTGCTTCAGATCATGGGAATTCTACAAAATCACAAAGGAGAGAATTAGCTGAACAAAATAGTTTAATTTAATGGGACATTTATTTCAGAAGAGGAGCTAAGGAAAATTTCTGGAGTTAAGTAATGGCATTTAGAATTAGGAGACATGTATGTAAAAGCAATGGCCAAGGATAAAGTTAAGTGATAAGAATTCTTCAGAAAGACCTAGAAAATCAGAGATAGAGACCTAAGGCACTTTAGAAAGAAGAACAAAGAAAAATGTGAGCTCTCTATAAGAAATAATTAAAATAGAATTTGACCTAAATTAAAGGAAAATACTACATGTATCTGAATGTAAGCACAGGAACACAGGAACACACACACACACACACACACACACACACACACACACACACACACACACTCCTTCCTACCTTAGAAATCCCCCCAAAGACTAAGATCAAAATGTTACTTCTGTTCCTTTTCTAGTCTAATTAAAACATGAAATGTTGCCTATTGCCTGTTACCAGTTTATGTGCATTATGGGTTAAATAGAAAAATTAATATTAATTGAGGGTGTCATTTCCCTGCCACATTTATTTTACCAATTCAGAGGAATAGTGATTATAAAAACAAGGCATAGCTCCAAATTATATACTGAATCATATACGCTAAACTGAGGGGAAAAGCCAAAGTCTTTACTGGTGTTGTCATAAAAATATACTCTTATAAACTCTAAACTTTAGACTTAAGCCCCTTTCCAGCAATTATAGACCAAAAATATTTTCTCATAACATGAACCCATTGTAAACTGTAAAAAGGAAACTCATAAGATGAAAAAATAAAACTTCCCAAACATAAAATTTCCTCAAATTACCTTCCTTACATTTTTAATTCTTTACTGATTTGATTTAGGTTAAAAAAAAAAAAAAAACTTGAGTCGTTAGAATTGTCTTTTTAATTTAAATTTCATAAGAACGAGAATCACAATGCACATTCCCTGACCAGATTGTGTGTGGCCTATTTATTCAAAATGTTTGATTCCATATGGATTTCTTCTCTTTTATTTATAACTTCCAGAAAGGATTCTCAGTAATAAGTTAGCAACTCAAGGGCAACCAATGTGAAATCCAGGCCCTGAGAGCACTGTACCTGAGGTCTGTCACCTGCAATGTTTTCTAGAAGGACCAGGGAAGACACACAAAGCTCATGAACTTCTGTGTGGAGTATGAACCAAGTGTGAGCCACAAGTGGGTGGTCCACTGAGGTCAGGGTTAAAGTTCAGAGAATAATTTGGAAATTATTCTCAGCTTGGATCTCGTTTATGAGGCCTGAGAATACACCCTTTAATTAGAATACAATTTCCAAAGCAACCACTCCCTTGACTTTCCAGAGCTCAGTTATTCTCAGAAAAGTAAAAACAGCCTCATCACACTGACAGCTAACAGTCCCCTATAAATTACGCCTTAAATGTCCAACAAAGAAAGCAGCAGGCATCCGGACAACGTAGATGTTAGCTGCCAGCCCTTCTAAACACTCTCAAGAACAGATAGAGAAAAAGAAGTCGTATTAAACAGACTCACTCTCCTCTATTTCTTGCTTATGCAGCTGAGCTATCCCATGGAAGCTTGGAAAAAGAGTGGGTTGTGCATTTGAAAACGTTCCCACACCCCAGCCGGCCTCATTTTTCTGAGGATCCCTGCATCCAGCCAAGCTCACACTACAGTGGGAACACTAAAATCAGTTCCATGAGAGCCAGCTGTCCTCCTCTTCCACAGTGCTCAGGGAGCCACACAGGACTCCTGGAACGGGAGCCAGCCCGGTCCTGACTCACCACAGATGTTCCCCTCCTCCCCCATGCAACTCTGAGCCAGGGCCTTCTTTCCAGGGCTTACTGTTATTACAAAAGATTTCACTGGGCCCCCCAAAATGTGCTGGATGCTGAGAGGAAAACACGCATCTCCCTAGCTGTGGGGTTAAGAGAGACAGACATTAAATTATTCAGAGATGGCCAACTACCCTATGGGGCCAAAGAAGGAAATCCAGGCAGCTTTGTAGAGTTCAGTGTCAGGGAGTTGGAACAGCAGAAGCTATCACAATAGCAAACTTTGAAGTGCTATCCAGGCTTGAGTTGAGTTTAAATATGACATAAAACATTCCGTTTTGGCAAATCCAGACATCAGATTTTTCTCTGGACCCAACAAAGTCGTCTTTGCCTTAGTTAGAAAAGCGTGACCAGGACGAGAACGAAAATACAGTTTCTGAAATTTGTAAATCAGAATTCAGAGTCCAAGGTCACCCGCAAATATTTGGAAATTCTCACCAGCTATTTTTCAGGCAGGAGTGGCGTTGCTGTCTTCGGACTTTATCGTGTATGCATTCATCTGCCCATTTTCCCAGGGTTGCGGGGGGCGGGGGGGGGGGGGCACAAAGCGCCCTGTCTCTGCATTTCTTCAGGGCATATTAGTAAAACAACTTGACAGTTGCTCCCAGAGTGCCAGTGTCCCATCATACAGGCTGAATCATCATCATCTCAACAAAGAAACTATTTCATGCCGTTGACAGTATTTTTTTCTATCACCAAATAGCATAACAATATTCTTTATACTTACCTGTTTGCTACAAAGAATATTTCATTATATAGCAAATTCATTTTGAACCTACCGGGGTGGGGGTGGGGGAAAGCCTCAGGTCTTAGGAGAACCTGACACATCATGAGTATTCTACATAGTACCCAAAAGATACTGGTATTTCCGGGGATTCCCACCATCAAATGGAAATAAACCACAGCTTTTGTATACAGTCTACAGAGCAAGTTCAGGGAGAGGAAGAGAAGAAAAAGAAAAGCCAAGTAATGCCAATGATGGGAATTGTAAAAAAAAAAAAACAACAAAAAAAACCAAAAACATTTGGAGTCATTTGGCTACAAGAACAGAGACCAGAATGGCATTACCAAAATACTGTTCATTGCCCTTTTGTTCTTTCATTATCTTTTTAGTTTCACAGTCCATTTAGAATTGTCTGACTACTTCTCAGTCACTGCTCAAGAAGGAATTAAGTTTTATCTCTAGCTCTATGAGAGTAAAATCCAATGTTTACAGGTCAATTCTTCCTTTTCTAAGAAAAAAAAAACAAAGGATGAAAATGGACAAACAGGATTACCTATATTCTAGTTTTAGCTCTGTTTTTTAAAATACTCATGAACATACTTTCAGATAAACTCTGTTGGTTTATAGATTTCCAGGAAAATTATATGGGGCAATTAACTAAAAGCCTATTATCATAGGCATATACCCAAATCACTCTGATTTTCTCTAAAAATACTTACTTCGGATGAGTTCGTCATCTGAACAATTTCCCCAAATGGACTGGTCTTGCATCATTCCATGTGTGAAGCAGCTATCGGCAGCTTGAGTTATATTTCTCTCAGTATTTTCTTTATCACATTTTTCTAAATAAAACAAAAGATCTATTACCATTAAATGTTACATATTGTTCTCTATTTTTTTCAGTTTAAGGTGTTTTTTTCCAAATGCTTCCAAGTCTGCCATAATGCCATAACTTAAGGAAATGGGAGCAGTACCTCTATTGACTGTCGCATAGGTATTGAAAAAGTAACAGATTTATTGAGCACCTACTATGTGACAAGCATCGAAGAAACAAACGTGTTTACAGTAAAACTAACCTGTTACCGTAAATAAGTCATCATAACACAAGTGGTGTGCCATGACAGAGAAATGTGGAAAGGTCACATAAAAGATGAAAATGAGTCCATACATGCAGAGGGCAGGTGCAGCAGAGAAAGCAACAAAGGAGAAGAGATCCCAATGAATGGTGGGGATTAAAAACCAGGCTGAAGCTCAATGGGGAGCAACTGAGAAGTGAGAAGGTACAGAAACAAGCAGCGTTCTCTCTGCAGAAACTTGGGAAAGAGGCAAGGGCTGTGTTATGCATTCTCACAAAGGGAGATGTTTAGGATGGGAGATTTATACAGGGGTTTATGGGCTCTTAGGGGGAAAGCCAGTAAGGAAAAGTAACATCTGATCAGGAACATAACAACTCAAACAAAAAGCTAACTACAACACAAGGTAAAATCCATGTTAGAAGAGGTCCAGAGCAATAAAGAGGTTCAAAGGAAGAAAAAGAAAGTCATCAAGATTCAGACCTCAAGAAAAGCACTCCAGAGAAAGGTGCGTGTTGGATAGTCTTCAAAACACTAGCAGGAATTCTGCAAGCAGAGATGGGAGAAAGGTCATTCCAGGTGGAAGCATGGCCTGGCCAAACTCCACAAGCATAAACTCCAGCAAAGGTTCCAACTCTCTGGAGTGTGAAATACTTTAAGGGGGACATTAGGAGATAAGACTATAAAGGTTTGATTAGGGACACGGCATGGGTATCTGAATGTGAGGGTGAGAAATCTAGACAGAATTTCAAGGCAAGATAAGTAAGTCAAAGTAGCCATTGAAGCTTTATGAATTGCTTTATCAGAGCTGTGCATTAGGAAGATTAATTCATTTGTGCACAGCAGTGTCTCAATCCTGTCTGCATTTTAACTCACTTGGGGGGCTTTTTAAAAAGCAGATTCCTGGACCCCACCACTAAAGATTCTATTTCAATTTAGGGATGGGGCACTTAGGTAATTTTACTGCACTTACATCCTTGACAATCACTGGAGTATGGATGTATCTAAGAGGGAGAACAGAGTATAAGAGGGGCTTAGAGTAGTCCAGTTTAATCAGAGTTTAATCAACTGAACAACAAGATGGGAAAGGGGGTAGATGTGAGAACATAACTAGAGATTTGCACAGATGATCAGGGAAGATGGGATTGGAGATGATGGAGCTCTCTTGGTCAAGGATTTGAAGGGGAAAACCTGGAGAGGAGGAGAACAATTTATTAGTTAAAAATATCTATTTGTACGTAGATGTTTTAGGCATCGTGTCAGGCAATGAAGGCTCAATGAATTCTGAGACACAGCTCAGGCCTTCATGAACTTTACAGTTTAGTAGAGGAGGACTTTAGGTTGCACATTTGAAAGTGCAAATCATAAATAAAGTTATAGCTGGGAAAAGTGATCTTCCTAAACTTGACTGCTAAAGCCATTTAAATGAATGGGCCCATCAAAAGAGTGAGCACATTAAAATAAGAGTACCAACAGGGTCTGTACAATTAGACAGGAGTCAGAGAAGGACGAGAAACTGGATGATGTCAAGCCATGGAAGCAAGGAAAGGAAAGAGATTCAAACAGAAGTTGTTAGTCAACTCTGTTAACATTTCCAGTGGAAGGAAAAATTTTCTGCACATGCAAAAGTTTCTCATGTACCATGGGGATTTCACAACAATTGAAAAGTTCTGCCATGAAACACATTTCAACACATGAAAATAGATGGACACCGCTTAGGACTAAGTCCAGAGGCTAAAAATCTCTGAAAAAAAGCAAGGTCTTCAATGCTAAGTATTTTCAGAAAGCAAAACCATATTCAGGTAGCAGTAAAATATAAATCAGAAGCATGCTAAACCAATATGTTCTAGAAGATTTATGTAACATTTACTCAGCATTATCCTAGAGAAAATGTAATCTTCCTGAGAGGTGTTCGTTTCAATTAAAATCTTTACTTTTTTAAACAACTCCAGAAATCTTTCCACTGTTACAGTCAACTCAAGGCCTTTCTGAGATTATCAACAGAAGAGCTTTTTATAAAAACTCACTAGTATACACAAACTAGCTCATCAGCAGAGTCCCACACACTTGCTGCTACTGTTATGAAGCTAACTGCCGCCAGGTGTCATGCTAGTAGGCTTGATTCAATTAGCAACTTTAATTGAAGCTGAATGAAATTAATTATATAATTTTGAGCTGTTCAAGTTTAATTCCATTAAAATTAATTCATGAAACCAGGGCATTATGAAGCATTGCTGACTAAAAGAAAATAGGTATGAATAAAGCCTCTAGACACACTTGACTCACATTTGAATCATGTCCAATATTCAAGTGCTCAACACAGGCCCTCTAAACTCTCCACCGAATAAATGAAAATGTCATGTGGTCCATATACACGCTGATTTACTAGTGACCCACCACTAAGAGGAAAATAAAGTTCTTCTGCTTTAAGTATTTATTAAGGAACAGTTTATCACTTATTTTTTTTTAAGTTTCCTTATCTGTGAAATTCTAGAGTTAGAGTCCTTCTCAAGTTAAAAAAGAAAAATTATCATTCTTTGTCCCTTTATATTCAAGA
Organism: Panthera pardus; assembly: GCF_024362965.1. Classification (NCBI taxonomy): domain Eukaryota; kingdom Metazoa; phylum Chordata; class Mammalia; order Carnivora; family Felidae; genus Panthera; species Panthera pardus. Next base: position 132,756,624 of record NW_026527013.1, on the reverse strand, counting down.
AATAAGAAACAAAATGTAATTACTATCAAATCATAATCATCAGTCTATCCAACTTTGCCTCACTTGAAAAGTAAATGTCTTAGCCCAAAAGTTGGCCTCAGCTTTTTGCTATGACCCACACAGCACCCAGCCCAAAACAAGGCTCAGAAAAGGTTCTAAGCATAAAAATTCAGTTGACTTTTGCCAATTCTCCACTTTTAAAAATTAAATTTCTGTGACCCTTTGAATGTTCTATAACTTTTTAACATGTGTATATTATTTTATTGGCATGTTTGTAATATTTAATGGAATACCTATATAACAGTCTCATAAATGGGGCGCCGTTACATCTAACACTGAAGAAACGCATGGAGGCAGACTAAGACTTAATTGATAGACAATGGTAAGGCGGGAATCATGATGCCCAGCCGCAGAACCAACCTTACTACAACTTTCAGTACTTTGGGTCAGCCACTACTCAGTAAAATGACAAACAGGCAATTTCTAATAGATTTCTGTTATCAATGGAGGTTTACTGTATGTGTGTCACTTCTGAACTGCAGAAGCAGGGCCACAGTCCTGGTTTAATCAATTCCTTCCTGGGTTTATGAAGGTTTGTAGATGCTGTTAAACTAGTATATGGTCCCAAAAGGCACATCCCATAGGCAATCAAGTAACTTCGTGATGCATGAGCTCAGCCCGTACCTTTCTGTAAGAATTCTGCGTATACAACCAAGCAGCACTGCTCTCTAACTTAACCGTTTTCTCTTAAAAGGGGACCGTGGTCATCTCAATAATGCTGTTCTTCTACGCCAGTGGGTCTTCACTGTTGAGCCCCTTAAACATAAAGAGGCACAGGTTCCAATTCAGGTGGTATGGGGTAGGATGGGGGGAGGGATGTCATCATCATATATGGCCAGGTTTGAGGGACACTGTTCTAAGCAAGCTCTTCTGCACTACACAATTTCTGTACTACATAGTTGTCATAGGACAACTATGAAAATACAAATCATTAGTTATATATGACATTAACAAGCTCTACTAATAGACGAATATATAAGCATTGTTTTAGAAATTAAAATAAACTTGAAGACACTTTAAAAACAGCACTAGACCAGAGGACAGCTGCATACTACTGGCATCTGCTTCCATAAGGCTAGCCTCCCAGGAATCACAGAAGTACGGAAGAAATCTTTGGCTGAGGGAGGAAAAAAAAGTCACCTTGGTCTCTGACAAAAAAAAATCCTCTAGCTTGAGAGACCAAACATACACACAAAACAATCAAGCAATTACCAAACAGAAGGTAATGGAAACTGCACTGGGTTGTAATTCTGACTCAAAAACTGACCAGCTATGTGGCTGGGGCTGGGTCTCATTTTCTTCAAACAGAAGTGAGGGCACTGAGCTGGATGATGGCAGAGGCCTTTTTTGTCTCCACAATTCTGTAAATCTGACTTTGCCAACAGTCTAAACAACAGAGCCAAAACTTCATATACACGTTGAAGGGTTCAGAATAGAGTGGAGGAAATCAAAGAAAACCCTTTGTAAGGCATTGGATTTGAGTTAATTCTCAAAGAAAATAACAAGCATGAGTTAAGCAAAAGAATCAAAAGAAAATAGTAAGAATTCTAAATGATCGATTTAAATACAATATATCCTACTCAGAAATGACTCTCTCACAGGATCAATACTCTTTATTTTTTGTTATTTTTCTAAACAAGGGTATGAATGGTGAAAAGCAATCTCTCTCCAATGTCAATCGTTCCTGCTGAAGAAGAATGAGATCCAGGTAAACAGAATTTCCATTTCATTTAAAATTCTATAATATTTTACCTAGTCGACATTGTCCAAATTTGAAACCTTGAGAATGAGAATTTTACTGACCTCTGAGAGTTAGGGAATAACCCAGTTGAATGGTGATTAACAAGAGAAAAATCTAAAAGCATTACATGTAAGTAAATTGGATAATAATATACGTACAACATTATATTATGTTCTATGCCACAGAACAGCCACTTAGCTGGTATATGGTTGTTAAACAAGTTTTTAAAAATAAAACACTTCCTTTTGTTGGAAGAGTAAATTAATTAACTTTTGCAATTACAGTATTAGCAATTTTCAAAGGGCTTTAATATTTATTTGATCTTCAGAACCATCAATGATATCGTAAGAACACGTTGGCTTCATTTTACTGATGAGAATGCAGAATGAGAGTCAGAGACAGACATTCAGGCGAAAATAGGAGAAAAGCCAGAAGTGGAAAGCATCTTGCAGCTCATTTGATACTGTACCAAGTGTAGAAAGACCCACCACACCACTCAGCCCTTCAAACCTCCAAGGAATGATCCCTCACACAAGGAAACACCCCTATTCCTGGTCAGTTAGGTCTATTAGTAAGTTGTTCTTTATTTTGAACACAAATTTGCTATCAGGTAATTTATAACTAGTCTCAGTTCTGCCCATTGAAGGTAGACATAGTAAACTTAAACCTTTCTAAAAGATTACATTGTCAACTACTGAAAAGGGATAGTCTTTCCATCAGTTTGTAATCAAGCAAATATACCATCTCAAGAGTTAAATGCTTTTAGCACACAACAGTAAAAGAATCTAGCCATGCTGCATGCAGATGATTAGTTTGTGAAAATTACTAATGAGCTTTTAAACACAGAGTTCTGTATGTGCCAGGGTTTTCCAAGAAATGGAGATAATCCTGTCATGTACAAGTGCAGATATCTGAATCCTTCCTGATGAACAAAGACTCTCTTTGGTTCTCTGGAACAGAAAGACCATCTCTAAATTGCACTTTGTGCTGGAAGTGGTTAACGGCACAGGGTGTCTCAAATCAGGGTGCCTGGGTCAACCACGAATGCTATGGATCCTGGGCAAATTAACTGTCACATGCTTAATCTTTAAAATAGGAATAGCAATAGTATCTATCTCATAAACTGGCTGTGGAAATAAACGGAATCATGCCTGGAAAGCAGAGTTTCTGTTATATAGTAAGGGCTCATCCACATTTGCTATTATTATTTCATTAACTGTTATTACAATAAGCATCTTTTAAAACCCTGATATAAAGCTATCATATGGAAGATGTTGAAGGAACTAACTAGTCAGTAATCCCTATGTGAAAAAGCAGGCAAGAAACCTATTTCCAGACTTAGTATGAGGAAAACTATTGCTCTCTCCGAGAAGCTATACATTTTTCCTGAGGCACAAGGAACATCGTATTAAAGAAAAAGTTTTCTTTTTGACCCAAATTTACAAACAAAATTGAGTGAGTCTGACCCTACAGTCTCTATATACACTTTGATTTTCCCTCATGTTTGGATCTCCTAGGTACCTGTATTTTCCATTATTAGGTTTTAATATTCTTTTAAAATGTACTCTTATAAGCCACCTCAAAATATTCTACTGAACTAGGCAGAGGTATATGTAAATGTACAAACCAACCATCAAATATATTTTCTACTCGTTAACCATACTTTATTTGCTTACTTCATGGAAGACTAATATAAATGATGGTGCTTGGCAGAAATCTTTACAAAACCTCAAAAACTTAGTGTAAAACACACACTTATTCATATATAAAAGGAATACAAGTACCATTCTTTGTACTTAAATTTGGGGACTTTTGCATGTTAGATCTCATCCAATTCAATTTAATATTTGATAATAATCTATGTCAGATTATTTATAATCTATATATTATGGATATTCTTACTGCTGTGCAATCTATATTCATACCTCCTTTTTCTGAAAACAAAGCAATTGTTTTAAACAATTCTTACTCTTCCTTTAAAATATCAGCATCGTTTCAGATGGTCTATGTGTGTTCCGGTTTATGAAATCTCAAGTAATCCAAGACTAAAATCTCTGGGAAAAGTTAAAAATCTGGGTCTGTTTTTCCCAGAGGCTCAGAACAATGTGGAAATCTACAAATGCTTCCCATATGTAACCTTTAAAAATCAAAGATAAAGCAGTTTCCAGGAAGACCTAAGGTTCTGGAATTTTACTTCTTCACTCATCAAAACAACACAAACAAACAAAACCCTCAAACCTAATGACCTTCAAGAAACATTGCAAAACCAACCTGCTTTGCCTAATGCTCTAAAATGGGTTAAAATCGGGGCACCTGGGTGGCTCACTCAGTTGAATGTCAGTCAGTTGAACTCCTGATCTCAGCTCAGGTCATCATCTCACAGTCATGAGATTGAGCCCCACAGTGGGCTCTGCACTGACAGCACAGAGCATGTTTAGGATTCTCTCTCTCCCTCTGTCCCTCCCTTGCTTGCACACATACACACACACACACACACACACACACACACACACACACACACACACGTGTGCTCTCTCAAAAATTTTAATTAAAGAACAAAAAATAAATTGGATTAAAATCTCATTGTCCAAAAAAGGTTAAGATAACCAAAGTATTTTAACAGATGAATAAGCATATGCATAAAATTTCATAATTTTGTAAATACAAGAATTATTATATAAGCACAAATCATTATAAATGTTTATAGAACTAAATGCCTGAATCAATTTAATTTAATCAATTCACTGTTATCAATATTTTGAAAAATAAGACTGAGCAAAATCTAGTGTGCATTCATTCAAAGGGCTCCGTATGCATTTAAAAGCTTAGGGTGCATTTATATTCAAGAGTGATAAAAATGACATTGACTCAACTGGTTTAAAATTTGGGGGTAGGTAGAGTGGGTTATACACACAGCAAAGCGGAAAACAATTCCAAAGTTAGATAAATATACAATTGAATAGAACCATGCAAATGAATAGGTACAAAATGTAATAATATCTCAATAAATCTGGGTTCTAAATAAATGGCAGAAGGAGTAGGGAGAGGTTAGATGACAGAAAGCTGATACCGGCAACCGGGGCACATTACCTCGGTCATCTTTATCTCCTGCCCTTTGACATCCAAACCTACAGTTCTTTCTCCTAAAAATATATTTTCAGGATGACCTACCCTGAGGCATAGTAAACTCCTTCCACTTCAAATATATGCTCATTTGTGTTCTTTCAACCAAGTATACTCATGCTAAAACCAAACACTCACAGGCTAATGGAATTTGGAGTTAGATGAGCTTTTAGAGGTCTCAGCCAACCTGCTAACTTGAATTCAGATGAATACCTTCACCATCCAATATCCCCAAGAACAAGCCAAGGAGTATAGGCATGACTACTTCTGGGGCAGGGAAATAGCCTCAGCACACCATTGACTCCAGTTTGGGACTGTTTTAATCATTCACAGGCTTTCCTCACAATTGGCTAAAATCTACTTCCTTACATTTTTCGCTGATTCATCATATTTTGCTCTTTGCAATCAAAGTCTAATGTTCCTCTGTGACCACCTCATATTAGAAAATATCTCATGCCTTTGTGTCTATTTTCTCCGTGCTAAACACCCTCAATTCCTTCAATCGCTTTTCGGGACCTTTTTTAACATTCTGTTCACCCTTATAGACAGGATAGTCTTCTTCCTCTTGTCTAGAAAGCCATCATCAAACAGTTTGTCTTACTGTGGAAATCCAGAGAGGCCATATCTGCAGCAGTTTTCTTACTTGGCAATTGACTAAGCCCATTACAAAGAGGAATTGAGGACTCTGACATCTTCCTCTTTTTTTAAAATGATGTCACACACCCATCTTCAGTCTTTTGTCATGATCACTGTCGTAAGTGCCACAATTCTAAAACTTTTCTGTTACTTCTCAGTTATATCGGGTGGGGATGAACCTTAATGTGGCACTGTTACAAGAATGAAGGCCAATGGAAATCAAAAGTGAACCAAAGGGGGTTGTTTCATCTGTAAAGCCTTTTTCAAAGCTATGATTTGAGTCCACTCCTGATATAAGTGAGAGATGATGGAGAAGAGCATTTCACATAGTAGTGAAAACACAAATAAAATAATGATAAGAGAAGCAGAACCATATTGCCATTTATTTTTTGGACTTCAGTCCAAAACTGACGTGGCTTCTTGCCTTCAGGATCATTTCTTTGAGACATTGCTTTCTTTGGATTCTCCTCTAAGACAACAAACCCATTCTGGCCCCACAATCTTTGTAATCTCACAAATGGCTGATGGCCTCCAGGAGGAGAACTTGTAAATCCATTCCTCTAGACTTGCTCCCTGTCCTGACCTACAGATTTGAAGTCTCACCTCTACATGAATATATCTTTGGCAACTCAAACTCAACATTTCCTAAAATTTTAGGAATTCATCACCACTTCTCTTCTGGCCCTGTTTCTCCAACTATAGTCTATATCTTGGTCAGCGGTGTTCACAGAATCATCTTTCAATTCTCTATTTTCTCCGCCCTAACAGAGTCAACTATGAGATCCAGCTAATTATAACTTCCCAATCTCTCTCAAATGTATATTTTCCTATGCCCACTACCAATGCCACCTTTTTCTTGAAATTTTTTCAACACAAAGACTGAATATGTTACTCCTTAGCTCAAGTAAAAATTCATTTTGCATAGTGATGACAAATCGGTATATTGTCATGTTGTACATATTTTAATGGAAGCTCCTACACCTTTCCCATGCTCCAAAATTTCATCTTGTATTTCAGTGAGAAATAAAGAGTAATACCCCTCAGAAAATGCAAGCTGCATGAGCGATGGAAAAACAAACAACAGAGGAGGTCCACGTTCATAGAGCCCAGGAGATCAAGGGCTGATCCAGGGAAAAGAGTAGGAGGACCTGATCCTAGAGAAGAGGCTGGTTCCTTTGTGTGTTCCAGCTGCCTTCAGAGAGTCTGTCACCTACTCAACCACAAATTGCTTTATTTTTGGTGCTCAACTCTGCATAATTCAAAACCAAAAGACCTGCAAACTATGTCTTCTTCAGATGGGATCACTAGCAGCCCAACCCAGAAGGAACAGACTTCTTGCCACTCTGGGTTTCTCATTCAACCTCTGAATTTGTATGCTCCAGAACTGCACCAGTCAGCTGGCAACTGGCCATAAACTAATCTGTCACCTGGTTCTTGTTGTAATCTTGAATTGATATTTAGACAAGGAATTAACTTTACAAATTCCTTGTGGGCAAACTACGCATTACAGATTCTTAATCTGCACAAGACTTCGCACGCAGTAGGCACACAAAAACGATTTGTTGACAGGGCTTCTCTTCAAACGTATCAATAATGAAATCTATGTGCTGGCCAGGAAAATTAACTTCAGATTCTACTCCTGAAACTAGTAAAAAAAAAAAAAAATCAGGCATAAAAGCACATGCATATGAATCATCTTACTTCAGATCATGTGGGTGTGAATCTGAAAACAGAAGTGGACTGCAAGTAGAAACCACAAACGAAATTAATGTTAAAATAACTCTGTTCGTAGCTCCTACTTAGTGAACCCTAACTGATTAAATTAGAATCTTTTTAAAACACAACTGGCTTTCAAACTCAAGGTTAAAAGCTTTCCTTCTGGAGAAGATGTATGCGAATGTGAAAGCAGATACGAAAAGTTTAAGTAACTTCAGGAAAGTGTCAATGGCAAAAGGAGAGGAGGAAAGGGAAAAAGAGACACAGACACAGAGATAAGGAAAAGAGAGAGAAGCATCCAAAACACTGGTGCACAAATACATGTCTGATTAAGACAATGGGAGGAACCACGGCGTCCTTCATCTGCTCCAATCACCAACATCCACCTGTCCAAACATCTAGTATCTAGACAGTGCAGGATCAATCTTTCCTTAGTAAAAACTGAAGAAAGGCTTTTAGAAAAAGAAACATAAAAATCACATCCCCTAACTTTATATAGGGTAGAATAATCATGTTACCTCAGAAAGACCATTTATTTGGTTGAATCATTTCTCTCCTTTGTTGGTTATTGTATCGTTCTAATTTTCCATTTGCAAATGGCTTAACTTCAGATTATGTCAATTTAGGTTTCCTTATTTTCCCCAAATCTTTTATTATTATAAAAATATAATGATACTAAAATAATTGCACACAGCTATTAGAATTTTCCATGATATCACCTCAACAAGATCCAGGAAATAAGGTTCAAAGAAACAGGAAAGGCTCTTACACACCCAAAAATTCCAGTTTCCCCCCCCCAACTAGCCCTATAAAGGTCACTCAAATATATATATATATATATATATATATATATATATATATATATATATATATATATATATATATATATATAAATGTATAAACGTATAAATCCTTACATGTTAACTGACCAAACAAGGCCAACAGGCATGGTTTTGCTGGCCAGAAACCTTAGCCTGACAATTACACTGCTGGGCTCTCTGGCTCCCCATACACCCTAGAACCCAAGACTCATTAGAACAAACACACTCTTCTCACACATGGGTAATCCTCCTCCTTTGTCCCCCACTGCTTCTACCCTGCCAACCTCCAACCCTATGCTAATTCCAAAAACTCATTCTATCAGCTCTATTCCCAAGCTCCCACATGCTCCTTGCTGAGAAAGGCAATCAACCATGCTGACCGTGTCCACTAAAAATTCATGGCATTCATTCTCAGTTAAGCCCTCAGTGCTACAGAGCAGCCCTTTTGTTTGCCCCAGATTGAATCCCTCTTGAATACTTCATTCTTTGAAATCTTTTCCACACATCTCAAATTTCTTGACTCATCCTAACCGCCCCCCACTCTTGCTCTCAGCAAATGTTACCATCTACTTTGCTAAGAAGATCTCGGCCTTCCAAGATCTCTCTTTCTCATCAAACTGTGTCTAGATTATCATTTATTATTTTCTCCCATGCCCATCTGTAAAGGGAACGTGGTCTACTTTCCTATGACTGGTCTCTGTCCGATTCTGTCCCGGAATTTTACTTTTAATTACACACACCCACCACACCACCACTGTACCCCATACACTTTCAACTTCCATCTCCCTCTCTCCCCTGGATTTCTTTCCATTAGCACATGGTGAGCAAGCTCAAAATCCACCCAACTGAAATCCTCTCTACACCTGGTTTCTCCCTTAACAACTTTTTTCATCTTCCGTGACCACTAAACCTCTAAGTCTTCTGTGACCAATCCTTATGGACTCTCTTTCTGTATTCTTTTCCTTCTCCTTCCTCAAGTGTGGCCATGCCCCCAAAGCTTCTCCTCAGTCCTTTCCCTCACTCTTGTGTCCAGCCATCAACTATCTGGTGGTGAACTCTGACCCTGTGAGCTTGACCCTCACCACTCTCCTACTTACAAGTACTGGCTTATCATGGCAAGGGATAAGCTCCAGGAACCAAGATGATCCAAAGAAGACTCAACAGCTACTCCCATGTTTCCACTCAGGCTAAAAAGTCAAACCCCTGGATTACCTTGAATTTCTACCTTCACACTACCTCCCGTATAAAATACGTCACGTCGCTGAACCATATCAATTGGATACAACAAAACTTGGACACTATGCTTTAGGAGATTCACAGCTGAGTAAGTAAAACTTAAGGCCCTCAAGGGGCTCTCACAGCTAGGAAGAACTCTATCCTACTTTTGCTATTGTTTTTAAACCCATTTCCTCGATCAAATTCCTAGTGGGGCTGCCCTATGTCCTTTTTGTCAAGTGCCTGTCATAGCTTCCCGGATAATCACTGCCTTCACTCTTGCCCCTCGTACCAACATCATCCTTTGCACTGCCACCAGATTTATTCTCCTAAAAAAACACCAATTTGGTCCTGTCCTTCCCCTTCTCAAGAACTTTCAATGGCTCACCATTGCCTACAAAAAGGATATACAAACACCTTAGTGGAGAATTAGAGCCATCCTCAAAATTACTTCAGTTTATCTTTACAACTTTACCTCACTCTTTGTTCTTTGATACAGCCCATACAAAGGGCTTAGTGAAGCATTCAACATTTTGTAATAATCACCTCCCAGCTTTGCTCTCCATTATCCATCTTCACAGAGATGAGTTCTATAATCGTGCTTCTTTGTCCAGCTCAAATCAAAAGTTTTCCTTGCGGTTCTTCCAAATGCCCCAGCTAGAGATACTTTCTGTCTCCCATGTTCTGCCATCACACATTCTTTTTACGTCTATCACAGCACCTATCAGTCTACCTTGTATTACAGTTATGGGTGAGTGTAGGTGTTTTCCCATCATTCAGCAAGACCCGAATTTCATTCAGCGTATTCCTCTCTGTACTTGTCACACAGCAAGGTTCAAGATGAATATATATATATATATTCGTGTGTGTGTGTGTGTGTGTAGGATTGAATATTTATGAAGCATTTGAGTAAGGCAGAAATAATGCAAAGAGGAAAAAAAAGGCTATGGTAGAAATGAAAATTAGTAATAAATATTTAATATAAGTTGATTCTAATTTTTTGAGATTAGGGAACTAAATATAATTTATCACTGTTTCTATGAGAAAGGGTAACTTAGGTTCCAAAACTCCAACTTACAAATGAACACAACCCATGTGCAAATTATGCACTCTTTTCCTTATTATTCCATAATGCTGGGATCTCCGAAGAGAAGCGTAGGGTGGCAGGACACAAATATCTACTGAGCTGATAGAAGAAAGTACTAAAATACCTATTTCACTTATTTTTATCTCATCCACTTACAATTTTCATCTCTGTATTTCCTTTTTAAAGTTCACAATACATTTGTGTTACAGTCCACAAAATGTTAGAAAGTTCTTTGAGGAAGAATACACTCAGGATTATTTTTATTAATTGGGGTATGTGATAAACATGCTGACGAGTAGTAATGTAGAAGATACACAGAGTGATAGGATTTAAAATTTGGAACTTGAAAGAGAGACTGTTTTTAAAGCTTTCTGAGGCCTAACTAAAAATGAGAGACTTAGTAGAAACCTATCAATATATCTTTCTGCAGACAAAAGCCTATATAACAATTATTTTCAACTAGAGATAAAGAGCACCTGGAGACTGTTAACAATACAGATTCTTGAGCCTTCCATATCCAGAGATTCTGATTCTAAAAGTCCAGAGTGGGACCAAAAATGCCAGTAGCCTTGAAATATTAGGGTAGTATCTCAATGCAACTTACATTCTTGGCCAGATAATTCTATGTTGTGAGGGGCTGTTTGGTCCTAAGCATTGTAAGATATTTAGCATTACCCCTGGCTTCTACCCACTAGATCCTAGAAGGACCCACTCCACTCCCTGTATGTCTACCAAACATGTCTCCAGATGCTGCCAAATGTCTCCTGGAGGGCACAATCTCCCCGGACTGGAACCAGAGAGAGAAGCTATCCAAAGAGGATCCACTTTGAGAAATTCCATCCTTAATCAGAAGGATAAAACAATATGATACGTGTCTAAGAATATGGGTGTCACAAGCATACATTGTATAAATTGAAATAAACAGGCTTCCCATAAAGGAAATCTGATTAGCCACTATAAACTCCTGACAACTTAGCTAAGCTTCTAAGTCAAAGCTCTTCTTATGTAATTTCAACTCGAAGATTTTCTCCCTAGCTTCTATTTTAAATTATTTTTAATTAACTTCACTGGCATTTTGCATCCTGCTATGAAAAGTCTGCCTAATAGTCTCAGAGGACTCTCCCAAGAGAGAAGAGTGCATTAAATCACACATTATCACATTAAAGTATATTCCAGCACTCACAGTCCAACAATCGAAGTCTTGGCAAATGCAGGGAGTGGCGGGGGGAGGGGGAAGATGCAGGGACTGGAACAGGCTCAAGTGATTCACGGTATCTAAAGCCTATTATCTTCGATTCATCCATCCGTAGGAAAGATTTATATTCATTCTTTACTTCAACCACATTTATCACAATGACATATATTCCCCAGTTTGTGGTTCTACCCTGATTTCTATGGACTGCATGAGACCTTGGCCAAGTCACCTGAATACTCTGGACAACCTTTCTAAAAAGTGAGCCAGTTGGGGGCACCTGGGTGGCTCCGTCGGTTAAGCATCTGACTTTGGCTCAGGTCACGATCTCATGGTTCCTGAGTTCGAGCTCCACACCAGGCTCTGTGCTGACAGCTCAGAGCCTGGAGCCTGCTTCAGATTCTGTGTCCCTCTCCCTCGGCCCTTCCCCCACTTGCACTGTCTCTGTCTCTCAAACAATGAATAAATGTTAAAAAAATTTTTTTTAAAGTGATCCATTTGGACTAAGTTATTTTTATAAATCTTCATAGTCCCAGGTTGCAAATGTATGAATGAAGTACTTAATTAAAAAGCTCTTCCGAGTACATGGATTCTAGTAACTTTTGCGCAAAAAAGTAAGTACCTACATTTTCAGTGATAACACAATGAATTTTAAGATGTTTAATCCAAGAATGAAAAAAAAAAATGACAATCAGATGAATCACGTATACAAGATCCATTCTCTCTTAAAACAAAATTAAGTTTGGCCCAAATTATCCTTCATCTATCAAGACCTTTATACAGGGACTTTGCATGGGACAGCAAATCAAACCAATCTTTCAGAAGTTAGTCACAAATAGGGAAACAGTTATAAACACATGTTTACATTCTAATTTCTAGAACAGAGATAACACATCAGCTGCCTAGAGGCCATATCCAGCCTGAAAGCGTAGTTGTTTTGTTGGCCGGGGCAAAATTGTATTTCATCAATTGCCAACTTTTAAAAAGGGAGAGATGATACATAAAAATCTGTATTTCCAGTGTCTCTTGAAATACTGGAAGATATTAGCCCAAATGGCAACAATGAGCTGGAGCTGAGCATCACCACCTCCTGGCCCATGGGCTGTCCCAGGGCCTACGATCCCTGCTGCTTACAAGCTCCTCACACCCATCCTGGTTCCCTCTTACAGCCTGGAGCATAGGAGCTTATGTCCTTGCTCTGCAACAATTTTCAAAATACACAGAAAATGTTTTTAATGCTTTCAAACCAATAGAGTTTTTCTTGCAGATCACAGGAAAAGAGCAGAAGTTTTAAAGAGGTAGAACTGTGCTCTTAATAAGGAAACCTTCCTAACCCTGAATGCCGTTACGTAGAATCAGCTACACTGTAGGTTTCTAACTAACCATCTGGAAGAACGGAGAAAGGGATTTTAGATTTGATGGGGAGTTCACTAGAGACCCCCCTATAATTTCTTTTAACTTTAACATTGCATGCCCTTAGTTAGGAGTGTGGATATCTCATCATGATATAGTAATATATGCATAGGTTTTATCTTGACATCTATCTATCTTTGCCTACAAGGTAAGACTTGACCTTATATTTCCTCTTCATGAAAAGATATTTTCTGCTAATTGCCATAAAACACTCCATTTTTCTCACAGATTTTAATATATAGAAATTTTAAATTAAGTTTCAATTAACTAAGCAGCCACATCTGACCAGAGAATTATTAAACTATTCTTCTGAAAAGATGATAAAGAATCCAAGGACAGAGGAAAGAACTCAAGAGCTGGAGAGTAGGGCACTCTGTGAGCCAAGCTTCTTTCTTCACTAATGCCTTTACCAAGAGGACCAAACTACCTATGGAAGGCTGCATCTGCAAACTTTTACCCTACCCACTCACTCCAAAATTTGTTTTCTTCCAATATACCTTATGAAATCTGCTTGTATGAGACATAATATTTTAGCAAGAATCTGAAGATTTTCTTCCTAAAAAATCAGTACAATCATTACCTTATATTACACGTACAATTAAATTGATGCTTACAGGATGTGAGTCAAAGATAAACTAATAAAAAGGCGGTATATAACTATGTTGCTGAGGGTAAGCCGATTTTCAGGTACAACATAACCCCAAGAGTTTCCACACTGGTAATCCTGTACGCAGTCAACTGCACTTCAGACCATTCTAGATGCTCACTTCCTAAAATCAGAATCATGTGATATTTTACAGCATTGCACTGCATTATATTACACACCACTGCAAGTTCTAGCTGACTCTAACAATGCGTATTATTAAAGTAAGTTGGACACTGTAGATATCACCATGTCCAAATCAATTGCTTTTGTAGCATGTTTGATGTGGATTTTGACATAAGCATTGTTTAACAATAGTGATTAACAGCTCAAGTGTGAAACATCAATGAGTCGATAAGACTAGGAAGGGCATGCCTAACAACGGGAAAATGACTGTTGGCAATACAATGTGCAGAGCATGGGCTGCTTCTGGGAAAACATGTTTATCATTCTACTTCTCTGATTTGCTCTATTTTCTGTTTAGAAAAAAATGACTCACTGTTTAGAAGCAAAAAGCAATGATAAACATAATTCAATTTAACAGCCCTGAATGCCAGAACATTTTAATTTAGCCATGGATGTTTTCTGCTTTCACCTCTTTTGAGTTCAACATTAACTTCTTCCTTTCCATTTTTGCAGCTTGGGGAAAAAGAAAAAAAAAAAAAAAACAACAAAGAAACAAAAACAAACAAAAAAACCCACACCAGTCCCAAGAAGCTCACTACATTATTGTCAAAGAAATACAAAAGCTATCAGATATGCTTAAAATCAAGAGTATAAAGTAGGTTTTGAAGACCTGGAAAATTATTTAGCCCAAATCAGTATCAGAACTTTCTAAATCAGAGCCACCGTTAGAGGAAACTGCATCAGAAGAGTAAGGCCCTTGCTCACTGAAAACCTCAAGGATGTTACCTTCAAGACAGCAAAGATGTTGCCTGACTTGTTTATAAGCTTGTTAGGGAAGTCTCCCAGAAACAAGATCATATTCTTTATAGGCTGCCTGTGTTTACACTTTGGAAAAACACAAAGGAGCTAATTCATTCTTGCCAAGTGTTCCTTTTTAAAGCATGCTGATTTCAAAACAAAACAGTTATTGAAACGTATGCGGGAGCCATTCCAAAGGAACTGGTCACAGAACCCCAGATCATCAACTGAGCTGCAGAGTGGCTCACAAGAAACAAAGATGAGCCCAGAGTGCTTAGCTTGTTCAGAGAGCAGCAACAGACCTGGATCTGAGGAAGACACAAAAACTGAAGTGAAGCAGGCGAGAGTGCTTCAGACCCCACATATGGGAGTCTTAGGCCCCAAAATGCATATGCCTAAGAAAGAAGCAATCATGTCATCCAGTTTCCCTGCAGTCAAAGGAAGGGGGAGTGGAAGGACCAGCGGATCCCGCCCTCTTATCCGGTTGTTGATCTAGGGCTGGAGTCCTGGAGAACTTTCTTGAGTAGCACTAACTGTGCAAAAGTTCACAACTACGGGGTGAGACTCCGTCCTCACTGCACACCAACCTCCACCCCCCTCCCTCAATCAGTAAATGTGTGGACAAATTTTAAAATGCAACAACGACAAAGCGACTCGCAACTTGCGAGCAGGCACTCACCCTGGGCTGGGGCGCCCAGCCGGCCGCCGCCCGCCTCGGCCCCGCGCTGGGGCCCGGGAGCCAGGGCTTCGCCCGCGCCGGACATGGGCCGCTCCACCGAGCCCGCGCCGCGCTGCCGCCTAGCTCGCCGCCCCCGGGGCGGACGCGAAGGGCTGTTAGGTGGTGGGTGCAGAGAACTGACTGCTTCTGGTGGGGGGGAAAAAGTGTTTTCAGAGACCAGCACGCCACCCCTGCAGGACATTCCCTGCCCCTCCACCTCCCTCCCCCAAACCCCACCCCAGAGAAGTTTTGATTTGAAACCCGGGAGGAAAACTGCTACCCCGCACGTTGACAGTGGTGGAGTTGGGGGGCGGGGGAGGGCAGTGGGAGGGAGGCACTGAAAGGGGGCGGGGAAGGGAGACTGGATTTGGAAGCGCGGGGAAGGGGACCAAACCCCTCCTCCTTCTGGCCGGGGAGACCACCACCTACCTCGGCATCCCCCCCCAACTCTCTCAAAGCCCCTTCCTCCTTCTCCTCTTCCGCCCGGCAAAGTTAGCGAGGATCCAGCAGCTTCGGCATCTCACCCCAGTGGCCTGGCAGCAGTGGCGGCCGCCCCTGCGCGTCCCTCCCCGCCTCCCTCAGGCTCAGCCCAGACACTGCAGTGGCTGCAACTGCGCCAGTGGCCGCTCTTCTGACTCCGTGCTCTCCGCCCTCTCTTTCCAGCCAGCTCAGTCCGGCCAGCTCCCCAGGAAGGGGGCCTGTTCCCCCTCTGGCTCTCTGTCACCCTGCCACCACTCCTCCACTCCTGAAACACTTCTCCGTCTGTTGCTCTTTTTCATCACATCCGGATCAGGAGGCCTCGAACTCTTGGCGGGCCGCCCAAGGCTGGGGGCGGTGCAATGTGGGCTCCCTCGCCCTGCACTGTCTGGGTCAGGAGGCCAAAGCCAGAACGGGCTGGCTCCGGGTAAGGGGTTTCTCTAGGGGCTGAGAGAAAGGAGGGAGTTGGCTGGTCCTTTGCTGCCTAGGCGTTTTCCTGCCCAGACTTACCCCATTCCCTCTTCTCCCAGCCTTTCTTCCCAATTCTGCCCCAGACCCACTGAAGATCTGGGAACTCCCTGAGTGAAGGAGAAACCTTCAAGGGGGGGACAATGCAAAACAAAAAATATAAATATTTATCGAACTTTCCTGATAGGATAGTAAAAGTGTGGTTTTGAAACCCTGACCCTTAGCTCAGTGTTTAAACTCTATGCCTCTGAAGTTACCTTTATTCTCTTTTTCAGGTCTTTATTCTGGTCCAACAGGAACGTGGATCAGTAAAACCAGTTGCACTTGCTTGAATCAACTGGAGGCATCCAGGCAGACAAGGTTGACATCCCAGAGGACGCCCTGGCCCAGGGCCCCAAGCCAGGCCTTGCACAGTGAATGGCTTCGGTGGCAAGATAAACTTGTGGTGGGAAGTAAAAAGCCAACTAAGTATCAGGCGTTCTGATTGTAGCATAACCTGATGAGCCTAGAATAACTTGTACGAAGCAATTTGCAGGTACAAAGTACTTTAATAATGTATTCAGGTAACTTTTGTTCTTTCATTGCAAGCAAAATGCAGAATTCATTTCTAGAAAGGTAGAACCAACTCATGCTTTAAATCTCTAGGCCAAGAGAGGAAATCAGTCATGTTGTCAACATTGAAGAAAATATACACTGGATGCAGCTTTCTAGGTGTATCAATAATATCCCAGGAATTTCCTTTCTTTAAAAAACCCACTGGAATTGATTTCAACGGATTGAAAAAAATCCATTTCTTAACTTGAAAGTGCCAGTGCAACCCAACCCACTTTCAGTTAAACCTGAAGAACACAGACTTTGAAGTTGCTGATGACAGTGAGGTCAAACTCTACATCCCAAAAGACAAAGGACATTTTCCCTAATGACCTATGCCTAATTTTTTTTTTCTTCTGTTTTTAGTTTAGACATTTCAGAAACAGTGTGCATAAAAGTGCCTTCACTTTGCTGAAAACTTGTACAGGGGCCTGGACTCTAGAATCTGCTTGATAGAAGCAGATCAATTCTGAGGATGACTGCAGTTCCTTTAGAGAATAAACGTTTAGGAAACATCACTGTCTACTACAACATTATCTGTAATCAAAGGAACAGGGTAGGAAGTAGCCACTCAAAGATTGTGTTATCCCTTTTTTGCACATTTCCTTGACTTCTTTTTTTTCTAATCCCCTCACAAAGAGGTTACAGTCCATGAATATCAAGACGTTCTACAACTCTTCTACAAAGTCATAGTCACAATAAATATTTACTAGTTTCACACGGAGTGCTTAATGTTGCACACATGGTAAGGGATTCAATAAATACTTCTTGAATTTAAACATTTTACTTTTTAATGAGGAAGGAATAAAATTCAAATAAAAATATTAGGAATAAATGAGAGCCTGTATTATAGAATCACCAGGATGGTCAAATGCTGTATCTTGCTCAGCTGTGTGACTTTGGGCAACTTAGTCAAACTCTCTATCCCTTTGTTGCCTCATAAAGATGATAAGAGAAACTCTTCACAGGGTCCCATGAGGGATAATAAGCTTACTATAAAAAAATAATTATAAAATAAAAATATAAGTGAAAAATATAAGTCTCCTATAGCATTTGGAATGATGTCAGGTATGAGGACAGGGGGTCAATACCTGAGCATTATACAGCAGAAGCATTTGGATGGATTACACTGAGCATGGCATGATGACTAGATCACAAGGGCCACATCAAAATACCAGGTGTCAGGGCTCGTGGGTGGCTCAGTTGGTTAAGCACCCTTCGGCTCAGATCAAGATCTCACGGTTCTTGAGTTCCAGCCCTGCATCGGGCTCTGTGCTGATAGCTCGGAGTCAGGGGCCTGCTTTGGATTCTGTGTCTCCCTCTTTCTGCCTCTCTAGCTCTAAAATAAACATTTTAAAAATATATAGATCAGTTACCATACATACACTTTATAAATTTTCTGTGTTCTTAGATCAGCCCTACCAATAACTTGCCAGGATTGCACTGCTAGGATTTAGAACTCAGATCTAGGGGCGCCTGGGTGGCTCAGTTGGTTAAGCGGCCGAGTTCGGCTCAGGTCATGATCTCGCGGTCCGTGAGTTCGAGCCCCGCGTCGGGCTCTGTGCTCACAGCTCAGAGCCTGGAGCCTGTTTCAGATTCTGTGTCTCCCTCTCTCTGACCCTCCCCTGTTCATGCTCTGTCTCTCTGTCTCAAAAATAAATAAACGTTAAATTTTTTTTTTTTTTTTAGAACTCAGATCTATCCATGTTCAAGGCTATCTTGCTTCTTTAGGTAAACTCAGGTCTTCCCTCTGGAAGGTGTAAGGGTGGCATCTGATAGGCCAGAAATTAAGTGTGGGCTCCTAAGTGTTCCCCAAGCTGCCCACTTACCCTATCCCTTGCTGTATTTGTTCAGTCTGATTAATCACTTATCTTGGTTCCTGATGAGTGGCACTCCATGCCCTCTTCTTTCATGTAACAAATACGTTTGGAGGTGGAAGGCACTGTTGTGGGTGCTGGGGACGCAGCAGTGAAGATGATCAATGTGGCCACTGCCCTTATGGAGTCTCAGCCGAGGAGTAAATAGGGATACACAACCACTTACAACAACAGTTGCTGAGTGGCAAGGCAAGACAAGTTCTGGGATGCTAGGATAATAAATAAGCTAACAGGGAGATGTAGTCTGGTCTAGGAATCAAGGGAAAGGTCCTGGAAAAAATTATGTCTCTGCTGAGACCAGAAGAAGAAAGTGAAAAGGAAAGGAACAGACTGCTCTAGGTAGAAGGAGCCATGTGGGAAGAGGCCTGGAGGATGGAAGGGAGCCAAGCATCCTTGAAGAACTGAAGAAGTTCAGTGTAAGGGGATAACTAATACAAGGGAGGCAGTAAGAAAGATGGAGCTGAAGAGAAAATCAGGGGCCTTACCAGTGTTGAACAAGGAGGCTATTTATCCAAATTTCCATTTATAAAAATCATTCTGGAATAACGTATGAAACAACTTGGAGGCACTGAGATTGGAGCTAGGGAGTCCACTAAGATGGCAGGGGAATGAAGCCAAATAGAGGCAAGAGGCGGGGAGGAGAGGAATCCAAGGTGACTTCCAGGTTTCTGCATCTGGGTGGAGGCTGGTAATACCACCCACAAAGATGGAAACATTTAGGAGAAGCAGGTTTGGGGAAAGCTGCTGAATTGATCACGTAGATGATATAGCCTCTGAGGTACCTGCAACACACCTAACTGGAATCATCCAGAAGGTTGCTGGATAGGGATTTGGAACGTCAGCACATAGATGGTTCTCCACTGGCTAGGAGCTCTGAGTGCCCAAGAGGAATATGTAGCGTAAAAACAAAAGGCTTAAGACACAGCTATGCCCTGAAACTCAATACAAAGGTGTCCTCACTGGCCCCACTCCCTTTCTCCACACCCTTCCCAATGTCTTCATAATACTGTTATCTCCCTGGCTTGAGAACCACCACTATTTAGTCACTACTACCACCACTGACCCACAACCCCAGATGCTCATGGGTATCACATGATGGCCTTTGTTAAGCCAGATTTTGCCATGTCTCCTACTATAGTAATCTGGATGGGTCGAAACTTTCCCTGGGCAATTAAATGCTCTGGCTCAAAGCCCTCTACCTTTAAATCTCAATGTGTGGGATGCTTGCGTGGCTCAGTTGATCTAAGAGTCCGACTCTTGATTTCAGATCAGGTCACGATCTTGTGGTTCAGGAGTTCAATCCCTGCATCTGGCTCTGTGCTGACAGTGTAGAGCCTGCTTGGGATTCTCTTTCTCTCCCTATCTGCCCCTGCCCTGCTCTTGCTCTCTCACTCTCTCTTAAAATAAATAATTAAAACTTTTAAAAAAGATATTAAAAAAATCCCAATGTGTTTTATACCCATTTCTGTCTAGTGATATGCACTAGTGATGATCTAATGTGAACGCATTGTGAAAAAAGTCTGACATGAGCTAAACCGATAAAATGAACTAATTAAATGAGTTTATAAAGCATCATTATGACCTACTCAATGTCCATCATTCGTTCAACATTCATCAAACATTTATTGTGCTATGTACTGGGTCACAAGTTCGGGAGCTAAATATTTTTATTTGAGGTCTTGAAAAGCACCTAAATTAGTTTTCACTTGGGCAGAGGAATAGTGGCATAGCTCAAGTCAAAGTCAATATCCTTATGCAGTTATCTAAACCACAGTCACACAAATGGGGTATGTAATTGTGCATGCATCCCAGGGGGTGCACAAGACGATTCTCTGGAGTGTGAGAATATGAGAAAATATTCTAATACGAACATTTATATTTGTTTTTGTTTTATTATTTGTAAATTTGATTTTCGAGTATGTTTTACAATGTATAAAACACATTAGTACAAAAGCACTTGTGTATCATTTATAAACATATATTAGGGGTTCATACTAAAAAATATTCTATCATTTGCTTTGTAAAAAAAAAATGGTTTAAATGCTTTACATCATTCCAGGTACATTCATTCAGTCATTCCCAGATTATTCCAAGGTTAGTGTTTCTAAAAAACATCTATACCTACCTAATTTATGTCAAGGTGGGACTCTAGCAATCCCCAAACCCAGGGATGCAAAAATACCCCTAAGCCTCTAAATACCAAAAATAACCTTCATGATGTTCACATAGGGCCAACACAATGGCCATCGACTTTCTCAAACCCGACTCTTTGTGTGTGTGTGTGAACATATACTTCCTAAACAAACTTTATTTTCTATTGTGTTAGCTCACAAAAAATTTAGGGCACAGGGGCTTTGAGAAAAAGACATTAGCTAAGGGAGCTATTAGGTCAGAGAAAGTGACAGCAGAAAAAATGGCAGATGACAGATAGGGAAGATACAGGAAAATAAACACGTCATAACAGTGCCTTTGTGAATTCAGCCCAGTGAAACAGTGAATGTTCCTAATGAGGTACCTAGGTCATTAAGAAAAGATTCAGTTACATTAGTATTGCATTCTGTCTTAGGGAAGCAGTTCAGTATTTTTACATTTCAGGAAAAATTTCACCAAAAAATGTTCACATAAGAAAGAGAAAATGTAGCTACTTGAAAGAGTATCTTTCACAGAATTACATTTTTATAGCTGCAAGGGAAATGAGCAACCCCGATTCCAGGCCGATTTGTTTTAACTGTGTTTCTCCATCTCCTAGTGCTTTCTTGAAGAGGAGAGGTCAAGTGGACAGGTTTCTGGAATCCCATTCTTACTTCAAATAGAGCACTTTCCTCTTTTTCTCCATGACATTCTTATTGGTCCTCCCCTTAAAATTTTTTAGATGAGAAAACCGGTCCTTCTAGTTTTTAAACATTTGAAAACCACCCTCTTGTCCAACTCCTTCATTTAGCATGCAAAGAAATATAAAGACAAAGTCCATCAAGCTCAACAAGCACATACTGAGTATTCACTATATGTCAAACCATAGGCTGGGCACTTCCTCTATTCAAAAACAGAGGACGGGCACATGGATGGCTCAGTCAGTTAAATGTCCGATTTCAGCTCAGGTTCTGATCTCATAGTTCCTGAGTTCAAGCCTCACATCCAGCTCTGTACTGTTAGTGTGGAGACTGCTTGGGATTCTCTCTGCCCCTCCCTGACTTGTACTTTCTCTCTCTTTCAAAATAAAGACTTAAACTTAAAAAAAAAAAACAAAAAAACAAAAACAAAACAGAGGCAATAGTAGTAGCTCATAGTGGAACTCTAGGGGTAGGGAGCAGAGTAGGAAAGGGACAGTCACATAAATAAGAAGTGTAGTACAGGGTCAAGAAGAAAGGGGCACCTAACTGCTGAGGCGTAGGTGGGGAGACTCAGGGGATGTTTCAGAGTAAAGCTGACACCAAGCTAAGTACTGCTGATGAGTAAGAGTTTCCCTGTCCCAATGCTAAGGTAATTCCAGATAAAAGGCGTAATGTATGCAAAGGCACACTAGTGGGAAAGCCCCACAGAAGTTAACTGACTTGGCAAAGGTCATTTAGTGAGTTCATGACAGAGCTAGGACTAAAAACCTACATTTCTTGACATCCAGGCTTGTTCCCGTTATCTAGATAAGTCATGTAAATGAATTCATCATTTCTAAGGGATGCTGAAGAAAGGGCATGCCTGATCTTATATTTAGGAATTCCAAAAATTTTCTGTTGTCAATATGTGACCAAAGAGCTGGGCACAGGATCTCCTGTTGCTGAATTAGTTTGACTTGTCCTTCCCTCCAAGCCCTCAGTGTCCCTTTCAGTTGGTTGACTGCTCTGGCCTGGGGCACTGGCCTTCAGGGTATTTCCTTGCTGTCACTGTACTTTTCTGCTTGTGTTTTGAAGGAAGGGAGGGAGATATTAAGCCACACAGTGGCACATGTCAGATGAGAACAGTGTGAGTGAAGACAGAAATGAAAATGGGCGTATTGTACGCAGGACACAATAAGGAGACTTTTTCTTGGTAGACAGAAAGTAAACCTGGCTATACCAGGTATTATGGAAAAGTAATGAACACAAGAGGCCCTTGCAAATGATAACTGATCCGCTGAAACTATAATTGCAAGATGATTATGACAAAGACAATGAAAAGATAGTCAATCCTGGGACCTCCAATCAACTGTGGGTAAAAGGCAAGGTTTTCCTGAATATCCTCCCACTCTCCCTTATTCTCTCTCCTACTGGCCCTGGCATCCAAGCACTTGGAGCCCCAAACTATTTTCTTGCTACCCCAGTTTCCCAGCTTTAGACTCAGTACAAAGAACATGCCAAAATTTAAAGGAATGAATTCAAGTTGATGTATTAAACACAAAAATATAAATAACTCATAGAATGAGGACCAACAGTCCTGTTCCTATGTTAATAGTACCCCAAAAATGTATCCAGGCCCATAAGGGGACATAGACAGGTTACTTATTGCCACATTATTTTGGTGGTGGGGAGTTGGAGTCTGCCTGTTACCGCCATCCCTGGGAAAGCAGGAAGTTAATGGGGTAGATGTGGAGCCTGGGAGATTGTATAACCCTTAGAAGAAACAGATTATATGCACAAGTTAGCGAAAAAATCTGTCTTTAAAACATTGCGTAGTGAAAATAGTAAGAAACAGAATGTAATTTTAGCACAGCACCAACTAATAATTAAAAATATGCACACACAAAACAGCATACACATAAGCAAGGGGACTTAGGAAAACACCTTACAATGGTAATCTATTGAGGGTGGGGAGGAAAATAGTAAACAGGGATCAAAGAGAACGTATATTCCCGAACAAGCATTATGTACAAGAAAAGGAACTTGCAGACCAGTGATGATAAAGTGCCATGTATCAAGGTACTGATTAACTCACTTCATTCAGAGGTTCAAAACAATGACAACTACTACCACTAATAGTATTAATAATAATAGACTTACCTGAATTTATATTTGGTGGATTATCAGTGCAATAAAATGACCAGAAGAAACAAAGGTGTTGTGGCATATATATTGGGGGAGGGGTATCTTAAAATTATCCTTAAAATCACTACAATTACAATTACCTAATTTATCTGTGTTAAAGGTCAGCAACACCCCAATACTTTGGCTACTTCAGCCAACCTATACAACGGCATGTTTTCTTTTCTCACTCTCCTAAGGAGTGTTGTCACCGGCTGATTGGTGGCCTCTAAAAAGATAGTTCTACATCTGAATCCTCAAACGTGTGAATGTTTCATTGTTTGGTTTAAATGGTCTTTGCAGACATAAATAAGTATTTGAAATGAGGAGATTATCCAGGTAGGCCTTCATTTCAATGCCAAGTATGATGGTTATTTTTAAGTGTCAACTTGACTGAGCCATGGTGTGCCCAGACAGCTGATTAAACATGATTTCTGGGTGTGTCTGTGAGCGAGTTTTTGGGAAATGTAAGTATTTGAATTGGTAGACTGAGTCAAACAGGTGAACCTCTTCAGTGTAGGTGGGCATAACCCAATCCACTGAGGGACTAACTCGAAGAGAAAGGCAGAGAAACATTGAATTAGCTGACTGCTATTTGAGCTAGAACACTGATCTTTTCCTGTATTCAGCACTCCTGGTCCTCAAGCATTCAGACTCCAACCGGAATCTGTGTCATTGGCTTTCTGGCTCTCAGGCTTTCAAACTACACCACAGGCTTTCCAGGGTCTCCAGCTTACAGATAGCAAACCCTGGGACTTCTCAGCCTGCATCCAATACTTTGTAACAAACCTCCTTATAAATATATTATAAACATATAAATATTTTTATATACAGACATATTTGTATATAGATGTATGTGTATGTATGTGTGTGTACGTATGCAGAGAAGGCACTATAAAGGTGGATGCAGAGATTAGAGTTAAGTGGCCACAAGCCAAGGAAGCTGGCAGTTATCAGAAACCAAAAGAGGCATGGCACAGATTCCATCCCTGAGCCTCCAGAGGAAGTTCAGCCCTGTTAACAATTCCCCCTCTATAAGAAAACAAAGCTTTAGAGAGGTTAAATAAAGAACATTTGAGTACCGGTTATATCCTGGTTGTACAGAATTATTTTCTCAACTGCAAGATGTCAGGTACGCTGCTACCTGCTGGGATGCAAAGGAAAGTAAAGCCTTCACAAAGCTGTAGAGCCCTGGGGCAGGTAGACATTCATCACACAAGCACACCTATAAATATGGAAGGACTGATAGTGGTTAGTGAGGAAAACAATGGGTGCTGTGAGAGTGGGTAAAGGGTCCTGGAATTAGAAATGAAGTCTTTGCTCTAAAAGAACCTAACAACAGGGAAAGAATCAATAAAGATGAAACATGGGATTCATACTAGGAAGTAGCAACTGGGTCCTATGACAGAGCCTAAGAGGCGGCACCAAAGCCCGTCTGGAGGGATAAGAATTTCAAGAATGATACTGGTTTGGAGAAGAGCCTGAATGAGAAGAATTCAACCATAGGAAGAGGGGAAGGAAGGTAAAGCGGGCACATTTAGAGAATTCCAAACCCTGCACCTGTTTTTTTTTGTTTTGTTTTGTTTTTTTGTTTTTTTGTTTTTTTGTTTTTTTTTTGTATTTCTTATGACACATATGTCTAATCCAAAACAAGACCTCATTTATGCATTCTGGAATCTTTTAATTCATCTCAGAATTCTGTCAGAGGGATTTCTAGATTCAGTTTTTTCAATTTTTATTAAGTTTTTGAATTTTAATTCCAGTTAACATACAGTGCAATGTGTTAGTCTAAGTTTTTTATTTTAACTCTCTAATAATGAGAATGTTTAATTTTCCCCAGATGATGAGACATCAATCCATCTGAAGTATGCCCAAAATGCTATTGGCTATATGGTGCTAGCAAAATCTACCTGGTAGCAGGAAAAAAAAAAAAAAGTATAGTTAGAAGGCTCATTTGTATTTACACCATAAACTGCACCACCGATGCCACCAAGGGAATTATGTTGCCCCATGATGTTGCTGGAGTGGGACATTGGTTACAGCCCCTTGGTGTCATTTATCTCTTTATCCTACAGTCTCTACTATTTATTATTATCATCATCATCATCATCATCATCATCATCAGTCAGTTAAGTGTCCAGTGTCAGTTCAGGTCATGATCTCATGGTTTTTGAGTTCAGGTCCTACATAGGGCTCTGATTTGACAGCTCAGAGCCCGGAGCCTGCTTCGGATTCTGTGTCTCCCCCTCCCGCTTATGTTTCTCTCTGTCTCTCAATAGTAAGTAAATAAACATTTTTTTAAAAAGTGTTTTAAATGTTTATTTTGAGAGAAAGAAAGAAAGAAAGAAAGAAAGAAAGAAAGAAAGAAAGAAAGAAAGAAAAAGAAAGAAGAAAGAGGAGAGGGGAGAGGAGGGAGAGAGAGAATCCTGAGCCCAATGTGGGACTTGATCTCATGAGCTGAGATCATGACCTGAACCAAAATCAAGAGGTGAACACTCACTGAGCCACCCAGGGGTCACCCCTACAGTCTTTTACTTTTTAAACCCTAAAGAACAGATCAGCTCTCCTGGGTCTGTCTGCAATGAAGGAGGAAGCGGATATTTGGAAAGCCCACTACAAGTAAAGGTAATTTTCTAAACAAGAGAGAAACATTGGTGCTTATAAAGGTATGATTACAAAGTTATTTCAAAATAAAAGGAAATTTCTCAATCATATAAAACAATCATTAATGCCAAAGACACTAAGAAAGAGAAGGTCGAAACAAACCATTACAAAATGAGACCATGAGATTTAAAATTGCTAGAATACCTTTGGAATATTCTATTTGGTCTGTACTGAGACCCAGGGCACTCTCCTTTCAGATGCTAGCTGACAGACATGGTCTATGATCCTTCAGCATTACAGACACTACACCTCTTTCATATAGGATGTGAATACCTTCAGAACCAGAAGGAAGTAACTTCTTAGGACCACCTGGATTTTTTTTTCTGTGATAAATCAATTTTTGGAGATGGTCTGGGATTTTCTTAGCATAGCTTTTTAAATGCCATTTCAAAAATTGAATATAATTCCCAAAGTAAAGATAATTACTTTAAAAGCAAGGCTATGGAAGACTCAACTCAAATTATGGTTCTCATTCTTAGTTTAGCATAACAAACATAAATCACTTCTTTTCCTTGGGTCTGTTCATGCTTTCCAACACTCAGTGGTTCTTAAGGAGCCACATCTGCCCCCAGCTCCTCAAGCTCATCAGAGTAGACAATGGGCCAAGGGACAAAGAAGACTTTTGATTAGAGAATTTGAAACATTAGTCCAAGAGAAAGAAGAAAACTGTGGTGTAACAGAAGTTTGAAATATTTCCCTAGTGGCCTTTAACCCATGGCACCAGATACATAAAAAACAAAAATGAACAACAACAACAAAAACCCTGCACATTTTAAGTGAGATGAAATGGAAGAAAACCTTTTTTTAAGTCTCTGATGAGCTTAACATCATTATTTTTGTTTGTTAAAATTTCTCCAAAAAGTAATAACCTCTAGTTGTTAGAATCTTGCTTCCAGGATTATGGATGATACTCATAACTATAGTACAATTTTTATCTATGCGTATGTAGTTTAGCAAGTTCAGTAGAAGCCCAATGGTCATTTCAAAACATTGAATGAAAAAGATAGTTTCTTTTCACATTGCAAGTACTTTTAAATATTTTTAACGTTCATTTTGAGAGAGAGAGTGAGCACCAAGGAGTGGCAGAGAGAGAGAGAGAGAGAGAGAGAGAGAGAGAGAGAGAGAGAGAATCTCAAGTAGGTTCTGTGCGGACAGCATGGGGCTCCACATCAGGAACCCTGAGATCATGACCTGAACTGAAATCAACAGTCCGACACTTAACTGACTGAGTGACCCAGGTGCTCCCACATTAGAAGTATTTTTAAACCATTTTGTCTCCTTAGCTATTTTAAGTGTATAATAATAGTACTGTAGTTGATAAATTTTAAAATATCAGTATTTTAGAAAGCCAACTTATAAGTAAATTATTATTTCCATTGGTCTGGGAGGAGTTCTGTTAATGAAATATCAAGCCAGTAAGTAATCAATTGCCCACACAATCAAGTTATAGCTACTATCGTATAAAAACTATTACAATATACCAGGCACAAATTTATATTTTTGAAAATGATCCAGTTGACTAAGAAAATTGAATTAAAGTAGTTATTTAAATGTTTCCTTTAGTATTTAACTTCACAAATTGTAATGCCAACTTAATCATCTATAACTTTGTAACATTACTTCATTCCTCTGTCAATGTTTATATCATGCACTTGTAACTACATTATGAAGATATATTTAAAGACTTGTCTCTTTACTATCATGTAAATCTCTCAGTATCATTAAATAAAAGAATGCATGCGTACCAAAGGCCAGAATACATACTTAGTATTTCCTATGCTAGCCACATTAGTAAGTATCTGGGCAGGCAGCATTCTAAGATGACCTTCAATGATCTTCACCTCCTGTGCAGTCCTTTGGCTTACCGAAGGGCTTATCTGGTGACTTGCTTGCAATGAGCTGACTAAGGCAAAAGTGATGGTATATAGATCTTCCATGGTCAGGTAAAAGCCTGAGAATTCCATCTTGCTAGCACTTTCTCTCTCTCTTGCTGGCACTCACACTCTCTCAAGGCTCTATGAATAAGGAACTGTTGGGGGCCCTCAGTCAACAGCCCTCAAAGAAGTGAACCTTGCCAAAAACCATATGAGTGAGCTTTGAAGCACTTCCTCCCCAGCAGAGCCTTTAGATGAAATCACAGCCCTCGTGGACACCTTGACTTCAGCTTGTGAGAACCATGAAGCAGTGAACACTTGCCTAGATGCATTACCCACAGAAACTACGAGTTAATAAATGGTTGTTTTAGCCATGAAATTTCGGGGTCATTTGCAGTGTTGATAGAATAATTTAGCAAGTTTTTTTTTCCTTTCTCAATCCACAAAGTACAACAAAACAGCATACAGAAATATAGGGAACTTAATTAAGCCTTGGCAATTGCCTTAATGCCCAGCACTTAGGCTGATGTTCCAGGAACAAAGCATCACTGCTCCTTTGGTTCTCAATCCAAATAAACATGGGAGTTGTCCTTCAGCTAAAGGTTAAATGTGGGCTTACTCTTAATGTCTGCATTTTTTTCATCATGCTGATAGGTAAGTAAGTGCATTCCTTTATTTCCCTACAGCATCAGATATTCTGATTTTTTAAAATTAAGATACATAATCACATAGAATTATATATGTTTAGAGAAATTTTGACAATTATATACATCTATGTAACAATCACCCAAAACATGGAAGAAAACTGTGTCCACTGATGAAGAAAAAGTGATACAGGTATATACACTTGTATGTATATGACACATACAAAGGAATATTATTCAGTCATGAAAAAGAAAATCCTGCCATTTGTGACAACTTGGATGGGCCTTGGGGGCATTATGTTAAGTGAAATAAGTCCTAGAAAGACTAATACCATGTGGCATCACTGATACATGGAATATTTTTGTATATTAATTTATTTAGAGAACAAGTGGGGGAACGGCAGAGAGAGAGGGAGAGAGAGATTCCCTACTAGACTCCACACTGCTGGTGCAGAGCCTAATGTGGGACTGAAACTCACAAACCATGAGATCCTCACTTGA
Organism: Panthera pardus; assembly: GCF_024362965.1. Taxonomy (NCBI): domain Eukaryota; kingdom Metazoa; phylum Chordata; class Mammalia; order Carnivora; family Felidae; genus Panthera; species Panthera pardus. The sequence goes on along the minus strand of NW_026527013.1, from coordinate 132,727,248 downwards.
GCCAAAATCAAGAGTCGGACACTCAACCGACTGAGCTACCCAGGTACCCCTATGTGGAACACTATTTCAAAAAAGCTGAACTCATGAAAACAGTAGAAAGGTGGTTGTCATGTGCTGGGAGTGGGAGAAATAGGGAGAGGTTGGTAAAAGGATACAAATTTCTGGGTATAAAAATAAGGTGTGCGGACCCAATGTAAAATATGACAACTACAGGTAACGCTCTACTGTATACTTGAAATTTGCTAAAAGTAAAACTTAAACATAAATAATACATATATAAATCTATATATGTCAAATATATACACTTGAAGTGATGATGTGTTAATTAACCAGACAGGGTGTGTCTTTTCACAATGTATATACGTATCAAATCACCACGATGTACACTTTAAATATCTTATAATTTCGTAAGTCAATTTTACTTTAATAATGCTGAAATAAGAAAAAAAGCCCATACCTTGCCCCCCTACTGAAAAAAACAAAAATTAAAGGAGACCAGACATATAATTCCACACATGTAATTCCTCTGTCAATCTAGAATAAATGATGATTTTGTAGAAAAATATTAACTACCAAAATTAACACAGTGGAAAAACAGATCAAACCAATTGCCAGTAAAGAAACTGGAAAAGGGATTAAGAATCTACTATTGAAAAAGGCACCAGAATTACACAGGTTCATCACTGGCTTTCATTTAACCTTCAAAGAAGAGACAAACTAAATGCCAAATACACTATTATAAACTGAAGAAGGTGTAAAAGTTTTCTATACCTTGTGTAAAGACTGAAATAACATGAACTCCCAAAGCTAATAAATATAAATAATAGTATAGATAAAGCTTACTTATAATACATTAAAATTTTAGATGAAGTTATACCAAATACAATCTACCATGTTCCGAAAGAATAGTAGTGTATGAAAAAAAATATTTATTTTAATGTTGCAAGGATGATTCTGTACTGAGAAAGCTGTCAACTTAATAAAATATGTCATATAATTTAAAAAGAATAATGCCAAAAAAGCATTTGATAAAGTTCAATAGTCATTACCTATAAAGGCACTAAGTAGAAGGAATTGAGAAAATTACTTAAATACAATAGCCTCTAATAAAATCAAGAGCAAATATTACTCTCAATAGCTAACACTACACCTAGTTTAATAAAAAGTATTAAATACTGTTATTATTTAATATTTTCCTCAGAGTCCAGCAAATTTAACACAAATGAAAATTAAACAGTCAGTATAAACATGATGGGGGGTGGTTGTAAAATTCTCTTTTTGCTGAAGTTGAATTGTATACCTAGAATTATAATAGCAAAAACAGTACATACTGTAACAGTAATGTGGATAGATATAAAATATGTATGTTTTTTGAAATCCAGTAACTTTTCTTTTGGCAATGAGAAAATAGAAATGGAAATGACGTTGTTATTCCTTGCCTAATAATGATAAAAAATATGAAATCACTAGAAATAAATTTAAGAGAGACATACGACCTATATGAAGAAAAGTGTAAAATTGTACTAACAGGCATAAGAAAATCTGAACAAACGGGAAGACAGAGTAGGTTCCTAGAGAAATTTTAATGCTATAAAACGACATTCCTCTTAAATGTAATTTATATGTTTAATGTTTTTCTAGCTAGAAATCCAGCTTCATTTTTTTTGTTTTCTCTATAATTTGGGCTAAAATAATCTTAAAATTAATATGGAAAAATAAATACCTGAGATTAGCTATATGCCCACCCCCAATACGATAAAGACGAACATGGAGGGGGGACTTGCCTTACCACTTATCAGAAATTTCTATACAATCACAGTAATCAAATAATATGGTATTGACAGGAATAAAGAGAGGTTAGTGGAACAGATCCAGGAATAACTTGTAAATATGAAAAACACTGTATTTCAATTTAATGGGGAAAAGATTATTTAATAAATGATGCTGATATAATAAATTATCTTTCTAGAAAATTAAGTTATAATTATTTTAAGCCAAAAGGCAAACAATTTCAAATGGATTTAAATGTAAAAAATAAAGTGATACAAATCTTAGCAGGAAACTAAGCAGTTACATATACAATATATAGGTGAAACTACAACGATAAAGGAAACTAAAGTATTTATATAGGACGTGGTGATGGGAAACAACAATATCCATTGTTTCAGGGAACACTACAAATTACAATGCTGGTGATAATAGGAGAAAAAATGCTTTTAAAAAGTAATCTGCAACTTTAATTAAAATGAAAAATTACCTCTACCACTCTACCCATGACAACCCCTAGGAATCTATCCTATAGAAATATAATTTCCAGTAGGTAAGGATACATGTACAATGTTATTTATGGTAACACTGTGCTTAGGGAAAATAACTGAAAATAATGTAATATCATTATTAAAAGAGTCATTGAATATATTGTGCCATGATCCATATCATAGACTAGTATAAAATCATTACAGAGAAAGAATTAAAGCTCACTTAAAACACTTCCCAGACTATTGAGCTACAAAAGCAAAATACAGACAAATGTGTTTAATATACTATTAAATACAGCACATACCAAAAAAGAGAAAAGTCTCTTAGGTAGAGACATAATTATACATGTATGTGTAAATGTATTATATAACCTAACTTCTATTGTTAAACTCCAGGAGCACCGTTCATGCATGTGAAGCTGTGTATATGATGACTGTGTATTTTTGTGTGTTTGGTTAGAAACACCAATATGGATATTATATGCATATGGATATGGAAACAGATACAAACGTAGATGTAGAGGGGTTCCTGGGTGGCTCAGTCAGTTGAGCAACTGACTCCTGATTTTGGCTCAGGTTATGATCCCAGGGTCGTGGGTTCAAACCCCACATCAAGCTCTGTGCTGAGCATGGAGACTGCTTGAGATTCTCTCTCTCCCTCCATCCCTTCTTCCCTTCCCCACTCTGCTTATACTCTAAAATAACCCCACAAATGTAGATGTAGATAGGAGACAAATTTAAATACGATGGTATATACATAAAAAATATAGAAGCATAAACTTTGGTAGCATTATTATGCTATTATGTTATTAACATTATTCTGAGTGTGGGGAGGATGCAGAAAGTCTTTTGAAGGACACAAAAAGAAAAAGACTACACCTGCACACATATACACACTACCAAGATGCCTAATTTTATGCCACCTATAAATTTCTATCTGCATGTTATATAGATGTTAATAAAAAAGAAAAGACAAACTAGTTATTTCTGAAATAATGAGATCTAACATTTATGGAACTTCTACTTAGGTCTTGTGCTTAGCACTTCATCAGCATCAGCTCATGGAAGGAATCCTCATTGACTGGCTATGTAAATTCAACTCATGAGAGGACTTCTCAATTCTTCACCCCACTTTGTTAAAATCTGAGTGATTATTAGTTTGTTTCTTGTTCATTCATTCACCTGACCTGTGATGGAAGACATCGATCACTGCTTAATAAAGCAGATAAACTATATCTGCTTGCATATTATCTTCACTCAATGTTCATCTTCATTCTTTCCCTCATAAGCACTCAACATTGCTAGGGTCAGTTAGGAGTCTTGGCTAGTGAGAAATGCATAATAAATGCACACATATAAAGAAGAGCCACTAGAAATAAGTAGGCAATAATTTGGTAGTGAATTCCAAATTAAAACATGCTGTTAGGTCTTTGGACAAGTTACATGATGTTACTATGCATGAGAATTTTTAAAAAGTGGGTTCTGTAAGTGATTTTGAAGACCATGATCTCTAAGATTTCCTAATTCTACCCCTTCTTCTCATGAATATTCAGATTTGAAAAATCTATGCTCCTTTCTATTTTTATCCTCTAACTCCTGGCAAACTGTAGGTATATATTTATGTACATTACTTCTCCATTGTTGCAAATTACTCCAAAACTTAGTGGTTTAAAAACAGTAATATTTACTATTTAATAGTTTCTGTAAGCTAGAAAATTGGGCATGGTTTAATTGGTTGCCCTAGCTCTGGCTCTCTCAAAAGGATGCAGGCATCTCAAGGCTCCACAGTGAAAGATCTAATTCCCACCTCACTCATGAGATTACTTATAGAATTCAAAACCCAGAACTAATATTCTTCCTCCTTTTAATTTGATTAATTCTTGGTGAAATAAAAAGCCATAATGGATAATCCCACATCTCAAGAAAGTGCAGTTGCCTCTAGGAACACTCAGGAGCCTCTAGTATCTAAGGGTGACCTCCTATGGAACATAAGCAAAAAGCTGGGATCCCCAGCCATATAAAGAAATGAATTCTGCCCAACAGCCTGAATGAGCTTGCAAGCAGATTCTTCCCCAGTAGAACTTCTAGATGAGAGCTCACCCAACAGAAACCTTATAACTCTAAGCACAGGATTCAACTACCCAGTGCTTGGGCTCCTGACCAATGGGAACTGTGAAATAATAAACATATACATTTTTTTATGCTGCTAAACTTGTGATAATTTGTTGTGCACACTGAAAATGATTACAGCCTGGATTCTTGAAAAAAAATTTTGAGACAGAGAGTGCAAGTCGGGGAGAGGCAGAGAGAGGGGGGAGAGCCCAACACAGGGCATGGTCTCACGCAACTGTGAAATCATGACCTGAGCCGAAATCCATAGTTGAACCAACTGAGCCACCCAGGCACCCCTAATTATTTTTCTTGAAAACGTAGCACATTTTCCTGGTTTTTTGTATGTCAAGTAATCACAGATTGTATCCTGGATATTGAGTGTTATATTGCAAAGACTCTGCATTCCTTTATATTCCTTTGAATATAGGGAATTTGATTTGATTCCCTATATTCCTTTGAGTATAGGGAAATTGATTTGATTTTTCAAACTGAAAACTCTGCCTCAACTATGGTATCTCAAATCTCAGTTCCACTTTCCAGTTTTTAAGTATAATTCAGATACTTAGAATTTATACACAGAATCTAGGCTTCCTCTTCTCTAGTTCTTTAATTATCATGGTTACTTGTCATTTTGTTTTACAGGGCCATCTTGAGGTGTTCTTTGATTCCTTACACCAGAAAGATCATGGTTTTCTACTGGAACTTTAACTTCCTGCCTTTGGTCCACAGCTTACAGAAACTAGAAGTCAAATCATGCCATTTCCTTCCTTCATTCAAGTTTTTACTTCCCTCCAAAATATCTCAACTTTTGTCCATTGTCTTTATCCATAGTCTTCAGTAGTTTTTTATCATTTGTTTTGCTCTTTGCTTTTGTTTTGGTAATATTTTCTCCAAAATTGATCATGGTAATATGTGAAAGGACTCGTCCTTTAGAAGCTTATCCCCCCTTATAGGAAGCAGACGCACCAAACCTATACTTTGATCAATAGATCACAGGTGCAAAATACTAAGCATTTCATTTTGTTCAACTGTAAGCTGTATCATCCAATCTTCATCATTCTCCATGTTTACAGACCAGCTAATATTCTGTAACAAAACACTACTCATCACTTTGCTGTGAAGTATCAATGGACTCAAAGGCTTGTTAAATTTGTCATATATATTTAATGTGTATTCAGACTTGTACCATAATATGTCTCTTTGTGTTTCTTCAGTATTTTCAGTGAAGGAGTATTTAAAAAACCATGTATTCTGCCTTTTGGACCTTTACTATATCTTGAATCCATAACATGTGTCTATTATTCTTCATATATATTCAGAGCATATCTTAGAATAGTTCCTTTGGAACCATTATCCAATGTATGCTGTGAACGCATATGAACAGCGGAATACATTTGCATAATATGAGTTCATATTGAATGCATAGCAAAATCTTTACAAAAATATAGCTATAATATTCAAAAGCTATTTACTTAAACACATTACTTACTATTCTACCATTTATTAAATGTTATTTTTAAATTGTATAGTAGAAATCAATAGAAAACCCAGGTTTTCTGGGGGTTATATGATCAAAGAAAAAAGTTTTTTTTAAACTAGATCCTTTCTGCTGGTATCCTCAAGAGAATACATCAATATTGGGGAAAGAATTGGCAGCTTTATTTGTAATGAACTTATTTTCATTGTGCTCATCACATAGCTGTTATTCTTAAAGGTTCTCTAACAGACGTCAAAGTTTGGATAAACTTCTAAAGTCCCCCAATTCTGCAAGTTGTAAATGAAATTACATTTATAGCCATTTAACAAAATATATAGTATCACAGGTAGCTAGTTTTTCATCAACTACAAGAGCTCAAAAATTACCTAATCTCATACTGTGAATCCAACATGTCCTTTACTTTCTTGATGAATCTTTGAAGGTCAGTTGGTCACCAAGTAAAAAGAGGCAGAAGATCTGTGAATTGTGTGATTTTCAATACCTTAAGATAGTGTTACAGGGCCATAAAATGAATGACTTCATGTAGTCGAGAAATGCCAAGGGCTCTCTAGAGAAGTATTTTATGTCCCATTAGTACAATGGAATCAAATTTCACAATAGCACAAAACAAAAGAGACAGACCTCTGCATTCAGGCAGTGTGTTAGCATGAGCATGAAATCTACAACATCTAGTTGGGAACTCCAATTATGTACAGTGTACCAAAGTTACTTCATAATCCACATAATGTTGCTTTAGCCAGTAGTCACTATTGTTAGTAATAGGTACTTATGTGATTAATACAAAAATTAAACATTTGCTACTAGGCATTTAATACTGTCTTAACTAAAAAATAAACTGTCACAACATTCAAAAGAAAGCACTCTTAAACCCAAAATTTTCCATTCATAAAGTAGCCTTTTCTTAAACATGACCATATTACTATTAACATTATTAAAAGTATAAAAAATATCTGTAGAAATGAGTATTGAAAAGAGGGACAGAAACAAACAATGATGCCTACTCTCTCTACTTTTATCCACCATAATATTAGAAGTCCTAACCACAGCAATTAGATGAGAAAAAGAAATAAAGGTCATCCAAATTGGAAAGGAAGAAGTAAAACTGTCACTATTTGCAGATGACATCATTTTATATGTAGAAAACTCTAAAGACTTCAAAAACCTGTTAGAGTTCATCAATGGATTCAGTAAAGTTGCAGGATACAAAATTCCTAAGTAAGAAATCAGTTGTTTCTATACACTAATAACTAAGTAGAAGAAAACTTAAGGTAACAATCCCTTTTACAATTACATCAAGAAAAAAACCTAAGAAGGGATTTCACTAAGGAGATGAAAGACCTATGAACTGCCAACTGGAAGACGCTGATGAAACAAACTGAAGAGGATCCAAATAAATACAAAGATATTTCATGCTCATAAATTGGAAGCATGAATATTGTTAAAATGTCCATATTATCTGGGACACCCGGGTGGCTCAGTCGGCTGAGCCTCTGACTTCAGCTCAGATCATGGTCTTGCAGTTGGTGAGTTGGAGCTCCATATCAGGCTCGCTGTTGTGAGGCTCTCAGTACACAGCCAGCTTCCTATCCTTTGTCCCCCTCCCTCTGCCCTTCATCTGCCTGGGCTCTCTCAAAAATATTTTTTTTTTTAGATTTTTTAACGTTTATTTATTTTTGAGACAGAGAGAGACAGAGCATGAACGGGGGAGGGTCAGAGAGAGAGGGAGACACAGAATCTGAAACAGGCTCCAGGCTCTGAGCTGTCAGCACACAGCCCAATGCGGGTCTCGAACCCATGAACTGTGAGATCATGACCTGAGCTGAAGTTGGACGCTTAACCGACCGAGCCACCAGGCACCCCAAAAATAATTATTAATAAAAGTCCATATGACCTAATGTGGTCTACACATTCAGTAAAATCCCTAACAAAATGCCAATGGCATATTTCATTAAACAACGACATTCAAACCTAGAATTTGTATGGAACCACAGAAGACCCCAAATAGCCAAAGCAAACTTGAGAAAGAGTAACAAAGCTGGAGGGGTCTTCCTTTCTGATTTCAAACTATACTACACATTTATAGTAATCAGAACAGGACAGTATTAGCATAAAAATAGATACACCAATCAATGAAAAAGTATAAAGAACCCAGAAATAAATCCAGTCATGTATGGTCAATTAATTTATGACAAAGGAGCCAAGAATATAGGACAAGAAAAAGATAGACTCTTTAATAAGTGGTTCTGGAAAAACCAGACAGCCACATACAAAATAATTGTTATTTTATATTAATATTATTTATATCAGACACAGAATTAACACTAGTGGATTAAAGACTTCAAGGTAAAGCCTGAAACCAAAAAAAAAAAAAAAAAAGCTCATAGAAAAAAAAAAAAAAACATACAGGGTAAGTTCCCTGACATAGGTGTTGATGATGATTTTTTGGGTTTGACACAGGAAGCAAAGGCAACAAGAGCAAAGATAAACAAGTGAGATCACATCAATCTAAAATGCTCTGTAAAGCAAAGGAAGCCACCAACAAGAACAAACAAACAAAAAGATCAACAAACAAAAGATCAAAACAAAAGATCAAGACAAACAGAAAAGATCAACATACCAAATGGGAGAAAATATTTGCAAACCATTTGTGTGATAAGGGGTTAATATCCAAAATACATAAAGAACTCCTACAGCTCAATAGCCAAAAAAAAAAAAAAAAAAAAAAAAAAAAAAAAAAAAAAATCTGATTAAAAAAATGGGCAGAGGTTCTGAATTGGCATTTTTCTGAAGAAGACATGTACAGATAGCCAACAGATTCATGAAAACATATTCAACATCACTACTCACCAGAGAAATGCAAATCAAAGTCACAGTATAACTTCACACCTATTAGAATAGCTATTATCAAAAAGATAAGAAATAACAAGTATTGGTAAGGTTGTGTAGAAAAGGAAATCCCTATGCACTATTGATAGGAATGTAAACTGGCTCAGCCACTATAAAAAAAAAAAAAGTTTGGCAATTCTTCAAAAAATTAAAAATAGAACCACCATATGATCAGCAGTTCTACCTTTGGGTATTTTTCCAAAGAAAATAAAAACACTAACTTGAAAATAAATTTGCACCCTCCTATCGACTGCAGCATTATTTACAAAAGCCAAGATGCAGTAACAATGTAAATGTCCATTAATGGATAAATGGATAAAGAAAATATGGTATAGATATACAAAGAAATATTTTTCAGCCATAAAAAAATGACAGAAATCCTGCCATTTGTGTCAATATGAATGGACAGTTAGGGAATTATGCTAAGTGAAATAAATCAGACAGAAAAAGACAAATACTATATAATCTGAAATGTAGAGTCTATAAATCAAAACAAAAACCCAACTCAAACATACAGAAAGCAGATTGGTGGTAGCCAGAGGTGGTGGGTGGGGGGAGTGGGTAAAATGGGTAAAGGGGGTCAAAAGGTAAAAACTTCCAATTATAAAAATAAATGGGATGTAATATACAACATGTTGATTGTAGTTAATGCTGTATTGCTTATTTTAAAGTTGCTAAGAGAGGAGATGGTAAAAGTTATCATCATAAGAAAAACTATATGGTGACAGATGTTAACCAGACTTATTGTGGTGATTTCACAGTACATAAAAAATATTGAGTCATCATGTTATACATCTGAAACTAATATAATGTTATAGGTCAATTATATTTCAATAAAAATAGGAACACATAGAGAAATGTGTTCATAATACATATTTTAAAGAAAATAGTATTTATTATTTTTACATGTATTTTATTTATTTAAATTCGTTAGTTAACATACTGTGGAGTATCGTTTTTAGAAGTAGAACCCAGTGATTCATCACTAACATATAAAAACCCAGTACTCGTCCAAACGAGTGCCTCCTTAATGCCCATCACCCATTTAGTCCATCCCCCCCGACCCACCCAACACCCCTCCAGCAACCCTCAGTTTGTTCTCTGTATTTAAAAGTCTCCTGTGGAAAACAGTATGGATTATTATGGATCCACTGGGTTATTCTTCTTTTATCCTAAATAGTTTATTCTGTTTTCTTTAAGCTAGTTGATTCCACTGGACTAGATTTCAAATTCTCTGTTCAAGTAAAATCTTCCCCAACATCATGTGTAAAAGTAGCTTTGTTTACATTTTATTGGTTCCTATCAACTTCCTCAGTTTTTGGCATAATCCTTGACGTGTAGTTTCAAGGAGTTGGAGGGTTTAAACAATCAGTCTGGAAAACTGTACAAGAGCCATTCAGCTCTTTCCTACAGCTTAGGGTATTTCCTTTATCTTGCAAGTTCCTGGTTTGTGTATAGACTCTGAATATTCACTAATGAATGAAATTAATACCTTGAAGTGCCATTCTCCTCTAGTGTCATGTAGACTAAGCCTTATATATCCAATTTTGAAAGAATTGTTGGGTCAATAGAAACCTATGTGGTATATGAAATTGAATAGGAAAATATATTTTTCAGAAACAGTATAAAACAAAGATCCCCATATTAGGTAAGAGTAATGGACAGCATGATGGGAGGTGTTGTTTGAAGTTCCATCTTTACCTAGTAAGTTTTTCATCAGAACCTGTGTCAGTGGTACCTCATCTGTAAAACTACCTGCCCAGAATCAGTCAGCTTGTAAGTTGTTTTCAGCAGCAAAATTCATAGACTAGTAAAATCTCAAATGTTATGGAGTATTTAATTGATGAAAAAGTAGATACCTAAGTTATTCTTTTGAGCCATTATATACTTTTGAGGAATAAATATTCTCTGACATTCTCACCTTAGTTAGGTACTATGGACTGTCACATACTCCACTGCTTCTTCTGAATTTCCATGATTTTGCTTGTCATCCTAATATTTAAGATATAGTTCAATTTCCTATTTTAAATAGAAAGGAAAAGATGAAATAAATGATAAAAGTAGAAATGAAAAATGGGGAAAATTTTTTAATTCTTACAAAAATAGGTTTCTATTCTATAAAGAAAATGGTAAAATTCTGAAAAACTAGATATAGACAAATGATCTTTTAAAGTAGAAACTCACCAGGGAAAAATTGAGATAGAGGTGACATTATACAACATGAGAGTTCCCGGAGAGTAGGAACCAGGTGTTCTTATATTTCTTTCATTTAAAAAATTTTCCTAGAATTTATCTCAGTATTGGGCAAATGTGCTCAGTTAGCACATGTTGATCAAAAACAATGAAAGAAAAAAAAAAGATGAAATTTGGACAGGATATAATTTCAATGTCTGTTCATCATATAACGTTTAGTTCACAAAGCATCAAGGCATGGGAAGTGGCCCAAGGCAAAGTAGACTCCATGCTCTCCCACGTTAGAGAGCCATCTGGAACACAGAGTATATCCCCTACTAGCTAAACTATTGAAAAAATAAATGATATCATATAGTTTACATAACTCCCTCTCTTTCCCGTCCCCACTTCCTCTCCCCCACTGAATAGCCAGAGGGGAGTGGGAAAGGTAGAAGAATTCAGAATAAAGTAGTTCCACGGTGTCTAATATTAAGTCAACTGGCAAAAAGTATACTGGACAACAAGGACGGGGACATTTTAAGAAACGACAAAGTCAACAATTCTTATTACTAGAGTAAACCCACATGAATAAAAAGCAAAGAGAAACACAATAATACACAGCCCATCAGTTAATTCCCCACTAAAAAAAAAAAAAAGTAGTAATTCAAAGCTAAGTGGTTGGACCAAGCTAAGTGGTTGTGATTTAGTCTATTTCTTAACCATCTGGAATTTCAACCCTGATTCCTCAAGCTCCTTAGTGTGTTCTTCCAGCTGCTTAGTGAATCAACAGCCTTCCTTTTCATCCTCCCCACTTGCACCATCGTACAAACACTCCTACTCCATACTTAGCCTGCTGCAACAGCTTCTCTTCTAGTCTTCCTGGACTTGCTTTTCTCTGTTCTAATCCACTATAAACACCAAATGTGGATTAAATCTTCCTGAAACCTTGAATTACTATTAGTCTCTTTTCTGAAATTTTCTGTGTAACTACTTCATTTAAGTTCAAAACCCTCAATCTATCATTCAAGTCTCTGACCTCACTCTCCTTGTCTACCATTATCTTGCTCTTCTCTACCCCAGAAGGGTGCTCACCATCCCTCTGGCATTCCATGCTCTTTCCTCAGTGGTACCCATGGTTGTGCTGTACCTCCAGATAGATTCTTTTTCTGCTCTCCACGTTCCCAAACTCTGACTACACTACCATTATCACTGATCACAGAACTTCCAATTTTCTTAATCAGAGTGCTGAGAAAGAAGCTGTGTGTGAACATTGAGAAGACCATCAATGGCCATTGAGTTCAGAAAATGCTTTCCAAAAAAATTGAGACTGGAAATAAGTAGCAGAAGATGGGCAGAATTTGAACAAGGAGGGATAGTTGCAACTCCTTCTCATACAGAGAGGCAGCTTGGGGAGATGGTAAAACCAGAGGGATCTTAATTCAGAATGTCTTGGTTCAAATTCTGTTCTCTAACTTACTCTCTGAATCATGGGCCACTCACTTGATAGGAATCTGGCTCAATTTTCTTCTCACAGGGTGATGACAAGGATTCGTCACACTTAGTAAATGTAAGCTATGCCCAAACTATTAATAACACAGCAAAACCGTATTGGTGATAGGATACTTCAGGATTACCTTGAATAGATGAATTCAGGATATGAAGTGAAAAAAAAGTGGATCATAAAGAATCAACATCCTGGGAGGTGAAAAGAGAATCCAAGTAATGCACTCATCAGGAGACTCTAATATCGTGGTCCTTTCCACTAGACTCTTTCTTGACAACTTCATTAACTCCCATCAGCATGCCACAGAGCCAAGCACATTGTAATGACAATTAATATAATGGTAACAATGGCTTACTAATTAATAAAACCTGGGCATGGGAAGCTGGGTGGCTCAGTTTGTTGAACATCCAACTCTTGATTTCAGCTCAGGTCATGATCCCAGGGTCGTGGGATTGAGCCTGGTATCAGGCTTTGTGCTGAGTTTGGAAACTGCATGGGAGTCTCCCTCTCCCTGCCCCTCTTTTAAAAAAAATTTTTTTTAGATGGGTAAAAATTTTTCTAAACTTTTTCTGTATAAATTCATAATCCCCACAAAAATCTTAATATTTATTTTCCCTATTTTCAAGGTAGGGAAACAGAATGCTCAGAAATTTGTTATTTGCTTATGCATACAGGCTAAACATTTGTAGAATTTGGTTAATTGGATGGCTCCCATATTTCAACCTCTAGCAGAAATCTCTGCTGTAAACTGCAGTTTCTAATTTTCAACTTCTGGATGGATATTTTTCAAACTTAAAATTGAAAGTGTCCATACTTAATGTAGCTTCCACCCTCATTTTTTTAAGGGGTTAACAGAAAATGGTCTCTCCTTCTCTACTACCATAATTTTCTTCCTTTCTTTGGCACTTGCCACAATATGCCTTCAGCTGCCCTGTATTGGGTGACACAGACCAATGTGGAGTCAGCCACCTTGAGACAAGTGAATGCAGTCTTTTTCCCCCCATGGTGGGCCACTGTGGAGCAGACACTGGGGTAAGGAATCCTTGTAGCAGAACATAGGCTGGCTTCTCAGAGTTCTGTTTTGCTGGGTTATATTAAAAGGGATTTTCTGTCTGCTTCTATTGTATGAAGGAACTGAAGTAGTGACCAATGTAGATAGTGCAAAGGACTCCAGTCCTTGGATTCAGCAGAATCCTGAAATGAAACTGTATGAAGAGTATCATAATGTAGATATATTGCAAAGCTTTCTATTTCAAAAGATCTGAAGGTTTTCCCCAGATGTTTCTGGGTTAGGTATATGTATTTGAGGTTTCAGATATGTAAAAAACTAGTTCTTCCTCTAATTACACTTCTTAGCTAACTTCATTACTAACAATGCCAGGTCCATATTTAAGTCTCAGGGGTGCTGGGAAACAGTGAAATGGGATTCATAAAAAATTTTTTCTGGATGAGAGAAAGAGAATGAATCAACAGAGGAGAGGCGCAGAGAGGCAGAGAGGTGGGGGGGGGTTGGTGGGGGGAGAGGAGGGGGAGGTGAGGGGAGGGGGGAGGGGGGAGGGGGGGGAGGGGGGAGAGAGACAATGAATCTCAAGCATGTTCTACTCTCAGCCCAGAGCCTGCCACCAGGCTTGATCCCATGACCTGAGCCAAATTCAAGAGTCAGACGCTCAACCAACTGAGCAACCCAGGGGCCCCCGTAACAATTTTCTATTAAGATATAATACTTCAGTAAAAGTTAGCCATATCATGGATGTTGCATGTGTGTATTTCTTCTATAGCATCTAAGCTTTTCATTAGGGGTAAATAAACTAACTCACACCTATGCTCTTATGTGACATAGAAAGTGATGGCACTGATGTGTAAAGCTACAAACTAAAAATGTTTCTGCATACACTAGTTGAAAAATGTGTTTTAAGAGAAATTATTTAGGGACAGAATATAGAGTTTTAAAATAACAGAATGTTTGAGAAAGCCTAAATGAGAGACAGGGGGTAAGAAGAAGATGAGAAGCCAAAGCAGTAGTTGGGTGGGGGGGTCAGGGGGGAATCAGTCATGTCCAAGGACAATTAGGAGCAATGAAATGTTTCCTTACACCCTCCCCTTCTTCTCTCCGCTGAATCCTTTGGGGACTGACAGCTCCCTCCCCAACTCTGTATGGTTCTGTTGGGACTTCCAATCACTATACACTGCCTGTGGTCACAGGGATGGATGGGACTCAAGCTGTGAATATCTATATTCTTTGCCAAACAGAGAGCATCCCCTTCTACTAAGAGAAAAAGCCAATACACAGAAAGAAGCCGATGGCAGAGATGGGGAGATGACAAAATTTGTTAGTTTATGGATTCCTTTCAAACTAAGAATACACATTTGCCTGTTCTTCCTAGTTCTATGAGCCAATGAATTCTCCTTTTGCTAAAGCAAGTATGAGTTGGGGTTTTGTCACCTGTAACAAACATCATGGTTAATATAATAAACAATGACCACAGGTGTTACATATGTTACTATGAAGTCAAGGCGATTACAAAAAGATGCAGTCACGAGATTGAAAAGAGAAAAACAATCTTTCGACTTTTAATCTTTATCAGTGATCTCTGAAAGTGTAATTTCATTTTACTACTGAGGATAAAATCTGGTTTTCAAGTGATTTATTAAACCCCTAGAACTGGAGTAATTTTTGCAAACTTTTCCTCCATCTTTACCATTCCCCTCTCTACCACACATACACTCCACCATTGCTAGATCAGTTTTGTTCACAAAAATAAGTTCCCAGTACTATAACCCATCTAAATTAATGTTAATAAAATAATTAATGTTAATAAATAAATTAACTTTTGTTCAGTCTAATTATTCAGTTCAAGGACTAGGAAAGTAGTTCTGCCTTACAAACCTATTTTTCTTTTAGAAGCAAGGTACTTAACATAAAGCTTATATATGGCAAATACACATTCTTTGAACCCAAAGCATCACTGGAAATTATCATGATAGAACAAATATTAGTGAATTAATGTAGAGTATCAAATAGCTTCAGTTGATATTTGTTAGAATAGTACCCTAAATATAATAGACAATTCATCTCCATGTAAGCTTCAAGAACATGGAGACTAGAAATCTTATAGGAGAAACAAAAATACATTCAAGAACATTTAGAGAAACTATTTTTCTCAGCAGGGACTGTCATGGTGAAGGAAGAGCTGACCCAAAAGTAGGCTAATGTGCAAATTTAATAAATCCTTCACATACAATACTTTCTAGCTTGGATCTAAATCTAGATTCGTGGGCATGTTATATTTGTGTTTTCCAAGTGAGAATTAATCCCACCCTTCCCTTTTATTTCAATGACTGATGACCTTCTTGAGCCATCCCCTTGGAATATTACAGTTTGGTGTATGTTTATTTTCTGGCCCTTAGCACCTGGGTTATGTACTTTTAGCAGAGAAAGCTCCCATCTGAGAGCCAGGGAGTATGCTTCTTTCTCTTTGTTACAATTGTTACATTAAGAAATTACAAAGTTTGATTGAATTTTTTTTTTAACACATTGCAGCAAGTACTTGTTAAAGGAGGAGGTTCCTGGGTACTAAGAGTATCTATTTAAAGACATACAATGTCTGAATTTCAAATGCCTAATTTTCTATTAGAACAACACCTAGTTAGATTGGACATGACTCACCCAAATAAATTGAGAGGAAAGAATAGAAGACAACAACCAGAAACATTCTCCAACATTTATTCTTGGCAATCCTTGTTTTTATTAGATCTGTGATCATCTAAGGACCACTTTTCTTTTTTTAACCTTGCCCAGAAATATTTCATTTTTAAATAGCTTAAGATACAAAGTGGTAGCATTGTATCCCTAGAAGACCTGAACCAGGTCATGAAAGGCTGACTCGCTATGGAATTAGAAAAGCAGGATCTGTTATGCACTTTGAAATTTAAAAAAGTTGACAATTTAAAAATGTCATGTGCTATTTTATTAAAGATATATACACTACAGATAAAGTAAACTTTTTATCAACCAGTATATCAAGAGCTAAGTATTCTCAAAGTGAGGTCCTCTCAGTACCTTCCTAATAGAGTGAAATATGGTAAAATAATGAAAAATGTATTAGCTTAGAAAATAAAACATTGTACATATAGGCCTATCTACAAAATGTAAAACTAGGCTAAATCAAACAAATGATTAGTGCCAAAGAATTTTACCTTATCAGAATTGGATAAAGCTATTTTGTGCTAACTTTGAAAGGTCTCCAAGGCAAATTGTTGAAGGAAAGATGTAGAAAAACATACATATATGGAAATTTAAGTGCAAAGAAAACAATGGATAAAATACTCCCAGATTCTTACCCATGTGTCTGTGGTTCTATCAAATGAAGTGATTAGACACAGGAATTGGCGATAGAAAGTTGACCCTGTACAGGTTTTTTTTTTTTTTTTTTTTGCATTATGTTCAATCATTCACATTGAAATTTTAAACAATTTTTAAAAGTACTTGAGAGCGCGTGTGCAAGCACACACACACAAGTGAGGGAGGGGCAGAGAGAGAAGGAGACAGAATCTGAAGCAGGCTCCAGGCTGTGAACTGTCAGCACAGAGCCTGATGGGGGCCTTGAACCCATGAAGTGTGAGATCATGACCTGACATGAAGTTGGACACTTAATCAACTGAGCCATCCAGGCGCCCCCTGAAATTTTATTTTCTTATGATTTGGGTAATTATGATAATTTTTAACCAATATCAGACTTTAGCCACATAATTATCTTATTTACCTATAAATACATACCTCATGGCAACTTTTATAAAAGATTCTAATACTTTATAAAGTTTAGTTCCTCCAAGGAATATGCAGATGAGTAAATAGTCTTTAAAAATCTTATTACAGGCTACATCTCCTTCATATTTTGTACTTCCCCAAGGGCCTGGTATAGTGTTCTATTTAACAGTCAAGATTGTTGATTGACTAGCAAAAATTAGGGGGAAAAAAGCCTGCTGTGTTCTTAAAAAAAAAAAAATGTGAGGAGGCTTTTAAAATGAAAACAAAAAAATATATACAGATTTTAAAACTTAATTTTTAAGATAAAAAACTCCTGATGGGGATTAAGGAGGGTACTTGTGATGAGCACAGGGTGATATCAAGTGATGAATCACTAAATTCTACACCTGACACTAACATTACACTCTAGGTTAACTAACTGGAATATAAATAAAAACTTTACAAAAGTATAAGAAACAAAAACACAGTAACAAAAAGATCATCAACTGCCAAAGAAGAGTGGAATTAGAAGCCGCAGTGGCAGCTCCTACATTTATTGATCCACTTAACAAGTAATGATTGAGCGCTTACTCTGGACTGAGCATGGTTGAAGGCACCACAGATTCAATGATGAACAAGTCTAAGTTTCTGCTGTCATGGACCATGCACACGGAGATCAAACACCAAAATAGTACTGAAGATCCAAGAAGCCAAGAAAAAGGGCAACAGGATGGCATGATGGGTTACTAGCTTGGGGGAGGCTGGATCAGACCCGTGCTGGGGCTGGCTGTGAAGTGAGGTAGAGTTCCAAAGTACTCAACTGTGGCATAATGAGAACTTCAGGGGAACTGTGAACGCCAATGGCCTCCTCATTGAGGCCAGCATATAAAAGGCAGACATTGCTGGCCCTGTGGTCCTCTGACTCAACTCATCCCTCACTCTGTTCAAGTGACCACTGAAATGCAGGTCTTTGTGAGAGCAAGGTAGGCAACAAGGATACACATAGTCACTACCATGGTTCCCTGCTCTTCTAGAAGATCTGCCCTGCTGGTTTGCTGGGTCAGTGACAGAAATTAAGGAGAAAGAAACCTTAAGCCAAATCCCTGTTGTTATTCTTATCAGTCTCTGAATTTAGATCATTTGTGATCTCACAATTCATCAAGATAGACACATTTTTCATTATCTGATTTTCATTTGAAATTCTTTTCATGAGACTTTGAATAGAAGGTATTAGGCAAGGTCAAAAATCAAGAGATGTCCAGGATACAACAGTTTTTGTTTTTTTTTTTAGTCCTGATATATTTTTTAAATGAAGTGGAAAAGCAGGATTACAAAAATGTTGATTTATTTAAAAGAGTTATATGTAACAAATGAATCCTTTTAGCACATAAATAGATCTTATGTGTATTTTGAAATACAAATATCAGAAGTCTCAGTTTGATCACCTTCATTCACGTTGACCTTCACCTTTCAAATTAGGCACCCCAAAATGTCTGGTTCACATTAACTCTCATTCCACTTACAAAGCCTATGCATATCCATTGATACTCTTCTTAGTGATACTCTAAGTTACGCCAAATATTCAGAAATGCTCCAAATGTTGCCTTCTGAAGCCATTCTCAATAAAAGAAAATGTTAAGTTTTGGCTCTACAAAGGAAATTCTAGAAATCAGAGTAGTCTAAAGAAATGAATTGATCCAGTACTCTTTGAATTACTGGGTCCCACACACAAAACCATGGACTAGAAGACTCTTGAAAACTTTCTAAAAATACAGATTACCAGGCACTGCCGACAAGAATTTTTAAGTTTATTTATTTAGAGGGGGCGAGGGGCACAGAGAGGGGGCCAGAGAATCCCAAGCACGCTCCATGCTGCGTGGAGCCTATTGCAAGGCTCCACCTCATAACCGTGAGCTCATGAGTGGAGAGACATCAAGAGCCACCCAGGCACCCCAGGAATTTTAATTCAACACATAGCAGTTGAACACCAGGCAACTCTGTCTTTTAAAACTCTTCACTAATTTTAATGAAAGAACAGGTTTGGTAACCATTATGTTTGACTAAAAGCTCTTCTATATACATTGTTTTAGCTGGCCTTTTGTTCTAGTTACATTTTAGTGTATTCTTCTGCTCTTGTTTTCCTAAGCATACATCTTTTGTAACATAGTCACAATAACACTAGGACTCTTGTTTTTGTAAAGTTGAAAGGTACCAATTTTTAAGATTTTTAAAAAATCTAAGATATTGGATTCTCAAAATGGTAACGTATACAAATAGTTTACTGAAGTATTACATTTATAATTCAAAAACAGAACAGTGGTACCAATTTCCAATAAACAATATAACTAAGACCTTTAGGTTGGAATTTTTTACATTAATAAAAACTTTGAAAATTATGCTTTTGAGAATTGCGTCTTGATGTTAGCTAAGTCTAGCAACTCCAAGAAGCTTTATAAACAAAATGGAAGGTATAGAATTCCAACTGCTTTTTTGTATTATAGGTGAAAAACCTTTTGGCCTGACTTTAATAACTTTAAAAACAATTTAATTTAAAAACACTATAATTCATGAACTTGAGAAAGTGGTTGGTGGTCTTTTACAGAAGTTCTGAAGTGGGACATTTAAGGAATTCTATGTGGAGAATGATCTGACCTACTAAAGAGGCCATGAAGGAAGTGACTGAGTCTGATTTTCTTTCTTTGTAGGATTATCCATTCCACATTTTTACATGTGAATAACCACTTTTCCATTTTATTACTATCTGTTTAAATACCATTTGTTAAATTGAATTTCATTCCTCAACAACTATGAAAGAACAATGTTTTTTTGGTTACCGTTGGTAACCATTACCATTGGTAAATGGTTACTATTAGTTACCAGTACCAGGGTGAGTAATATCTTAAAATCAATCTGTCAACAAATGAAAAGACAACCTATCAAACAGGAGAAAATATCTGCAAATTATATAGCTGATAAGGAGTTAATATCCAAAATACATAAAGAACTCCTACAACTCAATAGCAAGCAATCTGATTAAATAATGGGCAGAGGATCTAAACAGGTATTTTTCCAAAGAGGAAGACAGAAGGCTAACATATTCATGAAAATGTATTCAACATCCCTAGTCATTAGGGAAAAGCAAATCAAAACCACAGTGAGATAACACCTCACTCCTGTTTCAATGGTTATTATCAAAAAGATAAGAAATGTCAAGTGTTGGTGAGGTTGTGGAGGAAAGGGAACCCTCATCAACAGTTTGAGGTAATGTAAATTACTTCAGCCATTACAGAAAGCAGTATGGGGTTCCTCAAAAAATTAAAAACCTAACTACCATGTGATCCAGCAATCCCACTTCTGGGTATTTATTCAAAGAAAATGTAAACACTCACTTGAAAAGATAGATGTACCCCATTTTCACTGCAGCATTATTTGCAATAGCCAAGACACAAAAGCAACCTAAAGGGGCTCCTGGGTAGCTCAGTCAGTTAAGCCTCCAACGTCAGCTCAGGTCATGATCTCAGGGTTTGTGAGTTCAAGCCCCGCATCAGGCTCTGTGCTGACAGAGCCTGGAGCCTGTTTCAGTTTCTGTGTCTCCCTCTCTCTCTGCCTCTCCCCTGCTTGCACTCTGTCTCTCTGTCTCTCTCTCAAAAATAAATAAATGTTAAAAAAAAATAACCTAAGTGTCTAGTAATGGATGAATGGGTAAAGAAAAGGATATAAAATTTTTATATATTTAGTGGAATATCATACACTCTTAAAAAATGAGATCTTGTCCTTTGTGACAATTTGGATAGACCTTGAGGGCATTATGTTAAGTAAATAAATCAGAGAAAGGCCCAATGCCATACAGTCTGACTTCTATGTGGAATCTCCACAAACAACCAAACAAAGTCACAGATAGACAACAGAGTGGTGATTGTCAGAGATGGGGTAAGGACCAGGTAAAGGGGGCCAAAAAATACAAACTTCAGTGATAAAATAAGTCATAGGGATATAAAGTACAGCAGTGACCATAGTTATGGTGACTACAGTTAACTATAGAGTTTTGTACATTTGAATGTTACTAAGGGAATGTATCTGAAAAGTTCTTAACAAAAAGAAAAAAGTTCTATGTGTGGTGATGATTGTTAACCAGACTTGTGACGACCATTTCACATTATGTATTATTGAATCATTCTGTTGGATACCTGAAACTATTATGTCAATTATACCTCAAAGAAAAATACTAACACACACATCCCATTCTCAAAGATGCTGTCTCAAGTCCAAATTCTAATTTTAAAAGCTACCCAGGTAGTTCTAATGTGCAGTCAAGGTTGAGAACCACTGATCTAGAGGGAGACAGATACACATAGAAGATTCAAAGGACTTCAGAGGTCAGTGGCCCAGGTTCAGTATGTAACTTCAGGATGTCAGGGACCCCAGCTCCCTGTCATCTTTCATCTTGTTGCTCTCCCATGACCTACACTGTCCAGATCATCTCACTGGGCCAGCTCTGGCCAGCATGTCCATATTCCAGCCAGAGGGTGGAAATGGACAAACAGTGGGCCCTCACTCAATGATAAAACATCTAACAAGTTGCACCTACAACTTTCCCTTTCATTCCATTTGTCAAGACCTAAATACATTCGATCACCCCTAGATAAGAGAGGTGGGAAAATGTAGTTTCTATTTCTGGATAGCATCTGCTCAGTCAAAAAAAAAAAAAAAAAAAATCACAAATTGTATCACCATAGGAAAAGGAAAGAAGAAAGGTTATTGAGAAATAACACATAGTTTCTTCCTCAGGAGGTTAAAATTCTACTGTAGTAGGTTAGGCTGTGCGTAATTAATGGGGAAATAGAGATTACCAGTAGAGTTTCTGGATATGCGTGAATAAAGCTGATCTTACTTGTCGATTTTCTCTCCACTACAATTTCAGGATGATAATTCCAAATATTCCAGTGTTAACTATTAATGAAAACTGTTAGCCCCCAACATAGCCCCAAGATACCACCACTTTCAAGGAATAGGAAATCGAAGGGAAAGTATGAGTCCAGGCAACAAGGATTCCATCCCAAATTCCAAACGGTTTTTCCTTCTTATCCACCTGCCAACATGATAAATATGTGAGGTACTTTTCCTATATTGTCTCTTCAGTGCCAAGTTTAATTTTAATTCCAATATAGTCTGTGAAAGACATCTCCTGGACTCTCTGAAGATGCGTGTGGGAGATTCTGGTCTTGAGAGCTAATTTCAGCACGTCTTAAGTGTGGTTAACAGAAGCCAAAGACCAAACTGAGGATATTTAAGGTGATGTATCTTTTAAGATAATGGCAGCCAAGAATGGGAGCAATTGGCTGCAACCAGAGCCCATTTTTTACCAAATAAACCATGATGGGTAAGAAAGAGCCTG
Source organism: Panthera pardus (assembly GCF_024362965.1). Lineage (NCBI taxonomy): Eukaryota > Metazoa > Chordata > Mammalia > Carnivora > Felidae > Panthera > Panthera pardus. Next base: position 132,704,676 of record NW_026527013.1, on the reverse strand, counting down.
GTATAGAACCACACAGGTAGAAATGCACTGATACTATTATCAAAAATAGTATCCCCAAAAGAACTCCCTTTCTCATAGGACAAGGGGCATCTGATTTTTTTTTTCAACATAAATCAACGTCTGTGAACATTTTATCTCATTTTTAAATATATGTATCTATTTAAAAAAAATGTTTATTCATTTTTGAGACAGAGACAGCAGGCATGGGGGAGGGGCAGAGAGAAAGAATGAGAGAGAGAGAATGAGAATTTGAAGCAGGCCCCAGGCTCTGAGCTGTCAGAACAGAGCCTGATGTGGGGCTCAAAATCACCAACCTTGAGATCATGACCTGAGCTAAAAGTAGGACCCTCAAGTGACTGAGCCACCCAGGCGCCCCTAAATATATGTATATTTTTTAAATACAAAGCGGAGTAGTAGAGAAATCGGGCAGAGTGCTTGAGCCAAGTGATTGAAGTTTACATCAGCTGCAATGGCACAAATAGATATCAGGTGCCTAATGTTTGCCCAAGGACACAGGGTCACTGCTGGGTTATTACTGGCCAAAAAACAAGGAAATCATAATCTAAATCTAATCATGAAAAACATCAGTTTTCTTCAAATGTCAAGCCACACAGAACACCCATATTCTGTAATTTCTAATGCATGTAAATAGTCTTGTTCAGCAGTCTAGAGAGCCTGTCTCTTCTAATTACTCTTCTTTTTCAGACATTTCTGAGTTATTCTGGGCCATTAATGTCATCCTCTTTATATATCCATTTTCTTAATCCTGATAGAGAATCCAGATGGGACCCAAAGACTCCATATGATCCTTTTTTTAACCGACATCCCAGGACCCACCTCATCCCATGTAGGAATCTTGCATAGCAACACCTTCCCAAGTTCCTCTCTCACCAAGAGAACATTGTTGGCAGTTGCAAGTTCATAATTAATCGTGGGTATTGCTCAAAGCATATCAGATGTCTGAATGGAGAAATGGAGAAGGTCCTGGGATATAGGGGAGCAGTGTCTAAAAGAGCTAATCTTGGCTATCCTAGGAGAAGGGAAGAAAAAAATCAGTGGAAGTCAAACTTGTTAAGAACACTAGAGATACAGAAGCAAACGTTTGCATGTTCTAAAACCATAGTTTTGGAGGAGAAAAAAAGGACAACTGACCCAGGACATGACATTTACCTGAGAATCTGCCGTAGCTTCCTCTTCTTTCATTCAGTTTCTTCCTCGGGTGAGATTATCTGGAGGAGTCACACATGCATCTTGAGAAACACCTTTGAAGGCTCAGGCACTGACCTTCACCTACTGTCACCACTTCTGCAGGCAGAAGAGACATGAACTACAAAAAAGCCAACCCATCCCTGTCCTTTGCTGCAGGAGAGACTCAGGAGCAATGAGCTCCTACACAGAGACCAAACTTGAAGCTTCTCCTTCCCTGTCCTCAAGGGCTCTCTTCTCCCACAGATGCCCAAAAATTCAGCTACAGAATGGACATTGTGTGGTGATCTGCCTGTCCTACTAGACACATGCAGAGCAAACCCTGTTACCCAAACCCTGAGTGAAGGTTGAACTCAACTCTCATAAATACACTCAGGAGCCCTCATACTTAACCCTGGCCTCACCTTAGAATCACCTGGAGCACTTGGTTAAAACCACACTGATGTTCCCACCCAGACCAACTGACAGAACCTGTGGGTGAGGGCACAGGTGCTGATGGTTCTTAAAACCACGTACGATCCTAGTTGGAAGTGTGGGCTTCTCCAGCTTCTAAAGCTCTACCATACATAAAAATCAATCAGATAAATGTTAATTAAATTCACTGTGGTGACTTTTTTTGCAATATATACAAATACTGAATCATTATGTTATATACACAAAACTAATATACTGCTATATGCAAATTATATCTCAATTAAGAAATATCACCTTGAGATAAAAAAGTAAAATACAAAGAGAAGAATTAGTCAGGATCAAATCCTCCCTGGAGCTCTTAACCCTAGCCCAGAATGTGACCTGGATTATTTGAAAAATATGACTCTTCTAGGAAGGCCAAGCCAATGAAAATAACACTTAGAAGAGATTCTAGGTCATATATATATATATATTTTTTTTTTTTCTCTGCTCAAGATCTAGGTTACACTTCAAGAAGAGGAGCTAATCCTTAAGAAATTAAAAAAAAAGAATAAATGAGGGGCACCTAGCTGCCTCAGTCTGTAGAGAATGCAACTTTTGGGGTTGTAGGTCTGAGACCCATGTTGGGTGTAGAGATTACTTAAAAATGAAATCTTTAAAACAAACAAACAAACATAAATAAATAAATGTGGTTAATATGAGGAGAAAAGACCTCTTAAATTACTTTCTAATGGTCTAGGCAGTAATAGCTTCCCTGTTTACAGAATTTTCTGGGGCAGGAACAGGGGGACAGAAACATGAGGCTAGGGCACTCAGCTATGTTCTCATTGGAGTTTTGCAGCAGATAAGAAACACATTTAAGATCACTAATGATTCCCTTAAGTACAAGGTTTGAATGAAGATCTAACTTCACATGCACAAACTCTTTTCCAATGATAGCACAAATAGGATGTTTTAAAAGACCAAGAGTTTTTCCATCGAATCCAATCATTTAAGTATGATTGAACATTTGAACGCCTACTGCACCCCAAATTTCAGTTGAAAGACTTCATAGTACCGTCCCCTCGTGTCCAGAGGCCTCCACCTGCACCTCTTTGCAGTGCACCCGTGAAATATACCACCAAGACTTCAAAACATGCATTTTTCATCCAGATGTTTTAATTGCATGCAGATCCTATCACTGACTATTAACACTGATGATTGAAGAAAGGCATTACTTTTCAGGGTAAAGGTCAAATTTAGATTTCTTTTTTTTGGTCTCTTTTCATTTTGGTCTTATTTCATTTCATTCTGTACTATCTTTTGACAGGAAAATGAAACAAAAGGAAAAGGAAGTTTATACACATTTTATTTTAAGTTACAGTTTATATGAGCATCAAACATGAGTGTTTTATTTAATTCTTTGGGTTGATACCTTTCTGGTTTCCTGAAATATAATATCCATTAATCCCTGTTTGCAGACACCTTGAAATATTTATTGAATAATACAATACAGATTCTAAAACATAATCTTCTTTTATGAATACTGGCACAATTTCACCCAGCTCTGTGGAAGATTTAAGAAAAATGGCAGGGCAAGATCAGACATTGTTTACATCTCACCTCCAGCAAGATATAACTTTACTCTTGGCTGACCTTTAAGCAAAAGCAATGGTTATGTAACCAAGTAAGCTAAAAACTAAACAGGAAAAGTCACAGAGCCGGGAATGAACTACAAACTTACACTATTTGTTAAACTGAGATTTTTATCATGTTGCTCAAAGAAACACTAAAGTTTTCCAAATGGAAATATGTGACCGAAATTTTATCTTTGCGATCTGAATGTATACATAAATATTTCAGTATTTAAAAGAAGTTATTTGGGACTCTAAAATGCATTGCAGTATTTCGTAATGGTAAGCAGTATTACTCACTGACAAAAATGAAAGTTTTGAGTGAACTGCATTCTGTCTTCATGCAAATATTGGTTATAAGTAATGTTCATGCTACATTGTTCCTAAAACATACATTCTGAGGTGGTTCTTAAGCAGATTTATCTTTGTAAAGTTTTAAGTACAGCTTTATCAAAGGGCAGAAGAATAACTTCTTAAAATCTCTTTTTAGCTTTATTATTTGCAGCATATAATCAAGTTAATAGTGGCTACGTTTTATGTTAAATAGGGAAAAAACACAACATTCTTGCCAAGGAGCAAAAAGAAATTATAAATAAATAAATAGCACAACCTAGAAATATTCTAAGGTTTTGAAAGAACTTATTTTTAGTAATACATAAATATCTTTAGCAAATTAAAGCACCTTTTTGATATCCCCATAATTGAGTATCTTTAACTTTTTTGTGGAACCGAATAGTCACCTAACAAATTTTATATTTTATATGCAATAGGATCTTTAATAAATCTATTAGTACTTTTAAAAATTTTAAATCATTTAAACAATGAAGCCATAGCATGAAATGATTTTAAAGGAATATGAAAAAAAGCTGGATAGTAGGAAGTAAAACAAGCATTGAAAATGAACTGAATAACATGTTGGGTGCTAGATATTTGCGGAAGAACAGGACACAGATTACTTACAGTCTAATTGGTGAGATGCAGACAAGAGATAACAATTAAAATATAATGAGATAAGAAGTTTAACAGAGGAAATCCTCTCCAAGTACCTTGTAGGGGCACCTAAGTGAGTCTTGGCAGAAGAATGGTTATTGGAGAAGAATTCTTGTTTAAGGATAAACAATAAGCTGAAAGGAATATAATTCATTATCAAAATAAAAGTGATAGGACTAGAGTATCGGACATCAGAAGGTGAAGGGAGAGGCTGAAGAGGGAGGCAGATCTAGAAGAGCCCTGTAGCTATGTAAGGAGCTGAAAACATCTTCTTTTAGAAGATGTTTCAGAAGAAACAGACCAACAACCACACCAAAGTGTTTTTGAACAGGGTACTGGCACGATTGTGTCATCTCTCGGGGACGATCTTTCTGGTTGCATTTGGAGAATGAATGGAAGGAGTGCAAGATCAAAATCAAGAAGAGTCAGGATTGGGAGCTGTATTAGGGTTCTTCAGAGAAACAGGACTAATAGGATATAGAAATTTACATAAGAGGAGATTTATTAAAGGAATTCCTTCACAGGGCTATGGAGGCCAAGAAGTCCCACAATCGGCTGCTCGCAAGATGGAGAAACAGGAAAGTAGGTGGTATAAATCAGTCCTCATTTGAAGACCTGAGAACTGGTGGGGCAGGGAGTGTTGAGACATGAGAACCCAGAGGCACAGTGATTATGGGTAGGATCACTGGTGTAAGTCCCAGAGTCTGAAAGTCTGAGAACCAGGGACTCCAATGTCAGAGGGCAGAAGATGGGTGTCCTAGCTCAAGAACTGAGAGAGAGAGAGAGAGAGAGAGAGAGAGAGAGAGAGAGAGAGAGAGAGAGAGAAAGAGAATTCACCCTTCTGCCACCTTTTGTGTTCCACTCAGGCCCTTAATGGATTGGATAGTAGCCATTCACATTGGTGGAGATAGAGCTCTTCACTCAGTCTACTGAATCCAATGCTAATCTCCTCCAGAAACACTCTTACAGACACACTCAGAAATCATATTTTACCAGCTATCTGGGATCCCTAAGCCCTGTCAAGTTAAGATATAAAATTAACAATCACAAGAGCCTATGGCATTAATCCACGCAGGCAATATAACAGCACTGGGTAAGGAGGGAAGAATATGGATTTCTGAGCTACTTAGGAAGTATTGTATTAATTGTGCTCGGTAGGGGAAAGCAAAATGGCCATCGCCTTCACTGAAATAGGAACATGGAAGAAAATCAAGTCTGGGGAGGGAAGATGATAAATGCAATTTTAGACATGCTTCCTTTCCTTTGAAAAACGTGGCTGTGGATGTCAAAAGTAATTGGATACATGGGAAAGTCTGGATAGACATTATGGAGTTTAGACATATAAATGAAATAAAAAAATTGTCATCTTTCCCAAATATACATATGCAATTGAAAGAATACCAACATCTAAATGCATTACATATAATATTTTTACTAAAGAAATAATATTTTAATCAGAAAGGTAAATGATGATGTGACCAGAATACCCTTTTGGGAGAGGATTTGGAAGGTGTCAATGATATTTAAAAAAAAAAAAAAAAATTAGAGAGAGCAAGTGGGTGAGGGGAGAGAGAGAGAGAGAGAGAGAGAATGAGAGAGAGAGAATCTTAAGCAGGTTCCATGCTCAGCACAAAGTCCTACGCAGGGCTCAATCCCAGGACCCTGGGATCATGGCCTGAACTGAAATCAATAGTCAGGCACTCATCCAACTAAGCCACACAGGTGCCCCATGGTAACCAGTTCTATTTTTCAAAAAAAGGAATACAATAGGATTAGACTGAGGAAGAACAAGGTAATAGGGTAAGTCCAGGGTTTGCCCTTCAGTAAACACACAAGACCTGGCAACAGTTTTGAGGTTGATCTTGCATTTCATTTTTCTGTTTGTTTGTTTTTGCGTGTGGAGTCAGCTGGTTTTGGTAAGATCACTCCGCTTTTACAGATTGTAAGGCAATTTGTATTAAAAACCGGCTGTAACTATCTGTTTCCCGTGGAGGAAAGATCCATAAATTACAGCTCAGGTTATTTGTCAGTTATGTAGTTTAAAAATTCCTTGGCAGATAGGATTAAAGTGTGAGAATTGATCCTGAACTCCAGCTGAGGGACTTGTGAAATTATAAAGATAATATGTTCGCTACAACATCTCCTGCTGCCCAATTTAAAGGTACTGGGTAGGAGGTCAGTGGAAAGGAAAGACAGTTGGATGGCACTATTTGAAATGCTTTAAATAAATGTTTTGTAAGAGACTAACATATTGTGTAAAGGAATGATTTTTTTTTTTTTTTTTGGCTAAGCAGAATCTTCATCCAACTGTTTGATTTATGAATGAGAGATTTCATTTAGAGTCTTGGGTCTGTCTTCTGGTCAATCTAGTTTTTAGCAAAGCATTCTTCTTCATGGTATAATTTTTAATTCATGGTCTAGTGTTTTTTTAAATGACTAATAATAAAGGCTTTATATTTTCTTCCTACTTTCTCCTCAACAAAATATTCTGGGATCGAATAATTCTCACATGGAGAAACTTGTTTACAATCTTCTACAGGACTAATTTTATGGGCATATTTTCAGCTCAGAAGCAGTGCTGAACCTCTTCTAGATCCCAAGGTTGTTATACTATAAGTTGGCTGGATGAACCAGAACAAAATAAAAAAAAAAAAAAAAAACAAAAAACAAAAAAAAAAACACGACATCTCTGAGTTTTCCTTGGAACAGCCAGGTCCTGGAACCAGATGGTTAAATACATTCAAAAGCTGAAGTTGCTTGATTGATTTGTTCCAGAAGGGTTTTAAGTACTTAAAAAGATACAGAGAAAAATGCATAGCATAGCAAAATGTGAAGCAAAATAAAAATAATTTCCAACCTGCAGGAGGAATGAAAGAAAAAGACCGTGATGGAAGAAAAGAAGAAGGAACCAGAAATGAGGGCAGGACACAAGATACATCCACTTGCAAAAGATGAACTCAAAATGGGCTCTAAGCTTGTAATATCCAGGGAAAAACTGTATTTAATTATGAGGTTGACAGTATCTATGAGGAAAAAATGAAGCATTAGTGAAGTCTGCCAAGTTTTGATTTGCAATCTGAGAAGAGATGGGATCCTTTATAAAGGAATGAACAATAAGTTCCCATCATTACAGGAAACATAGCAAGGAGTTTCCCTCACCATGTCTAATGATATCCCTCATAGAAGCAGGGGGCACAGTGCCTATGTTGTAAGAGACATCTCAGGAGGGGGACAGAATTAGGTGTCAAATGACCAATACGACTCCTAGTCAGGAAACTATATCACTACAGTTTATTGAAAAATAGATGGTAATAAACAGTCTGTCATGCAAAATTTTTATGTTGTGATTTGTTTTCTAGCTTAACAGACAGGAATGGCCAAAGTTACAAATCCCTTGAAATTTAAGGATGCTGGAGTGGAAAGCGTGCAGGATTAGAGTGAAAGCCTGAGTTTGAGCTCTGTGCCACTTCTAACGGTATGATTTGGCTGTGTCAGGTCATGGGTGACCCTAGTGAGACCCAGTTTTCACGTCTGCAGGAAGGGGCTAATAATACCAATTCGGGAAGTTTTTTTTCAAGACCAAGCAAAATAACACTCATGAACAGCTTTTCATTACATTATCTGAAGTATTCTTCCCTTTCTTTATATTATCCGAAAGATCTTTTATCTAGATTTTGAAGATGTATTTCAAGTATATTGCAACTTGTTTTGTAACTTATACAGCCACATGATAATTTATGTGAGTACACAGTTATATATATATGAACAGGGGCCTACTGAAAGATAGTTTAATTGTTATTATTAATAATAATGCCCACAATTATTTGAGCTCCTAGAATGTGAAAATCAACTAGAAAATGGTTGATGGGAGCAAGTAATATTACTCTACTTACTTTATAACTTGTGAAGTTAAAGAAATACAGTTACTGAGCTGGGGTAGGAAAGGTGAAGTTTTTCAAAAAAGAAGAGGGCAAAACTGAAAGAAATTCTATGATGGACAGGGAAAAATGTAAATACAGAAAACGTCTGTTACACAATAAAATTAGACCCTTTTAAGTTATTGGTACTTGTTGATATCAGGTGTAGAATTCCTTTACAAGAACATTTTGGAAGACCAATTTTTTTTTTAATTTTTTTAACGTTTATTTATTTTTGAGACAGAGAGAGACAGAGCATGAATGGGGGAGGGTCAGAGACAGGGAGACACACAGAATCGGAACCGGCTCCAGGCTCTGAGCTGTCAGCACAGAGCACGACGCGGGGCTTGAACTCACGGACCGTGAGATCATGACCTGAGCTGAAGTCGGCCGCTTAACCAACTGAGCCACCCAGGTGCCCCATGGAAGACCAATTTTAAAAACCTATGCTTGGTATCTGGTAAAAGTTTTCAGGTAATTTGTAGAGCATCCCATCTGTAATGTTCAAAACCCCAGCGAGCCCATCGCATGCTTCTATGTCTAACGTCCACCATTAAGAGGGCCAGGCAGTACCATGGTTTTGTACCAAGGTCCCCCAGTGACTAATGTAAGCTTTAGGGTGACAGTAAAAATCATCAAGCATGACCAGTTCTGGTCATGTTGTTGTTGTATATATTTTAAGAAGAATTCTTTTTTTGTGTGTGTCAAATTAGAAAGTTAGCTTTTAACTTTCTAATTTTAAGTGATCCCAAATAAAAATTCATCTTTATATAGATTAACAACTGCTTATTAGAACAAACACCATTTGCTTTGTTTATTTATTTATTTATTTTTATCATATTGTAGTCCAAGAAAGGAGAGAAGCAGAAATAAAGATCTACCTTGCTTTCTGTCCAGGCTTTATGAAAATCCAAAGAGACAACAAAATAGAATGTTGAATAATAAAAATCACTGAAGATGCTAAAAAGCACTAAGACATTATTATGTTACCTAGACCAGCAAGTGGGCCCATGAGTTTATAATAGGCTGAATTAATCGTATTAGTTTGCTAGGAGTGCCTTAGCAGAGTACCACAGACTTAAAATAACAGAAATTAGATTTCCCACATTATCAGGGCTGGGTTTCTTCTCAGGCTGCTCTTATGATTTGCAGATGGCTGTCCTCTCCCTGTGTCTTCATATGGTCCTCACTCTGTGACTGTCAGTGTTCTATTTCCTCTTCATATAAAGACACAAGTAATACTGAATTAGAGCTTACCCTAATAACCTCATTTCAATTTAACTGCCTTTTTGTTTTCAATTTCATTGCCTTTATAAAGAACTTATTTCCAAATACAGTCACATTTGGGGGTACTAGGGGGTTAGGACTTCAAATATGAATTTGGGGAGAGGGAACACAAGATAGTAACATTAATAAAGTATAAATATAAAGAAAAAATGGTACCGTATGTTGCAGCTTAAATATTAAAAAAATAAACGTTAAAGATAGTATTGTAAATATAGCATAGTAAATATGTATCAGTGATAATTTAATAATTTTATTGATTCATGATCTTAAAATGCTGATCATTTTGCTTTTATGTTATAGTTGTAAAAGCTGGCTGCACAGGAGATTGGTTTTGTATCCCTCCCAGCATCACCCAACCATCTTTATGTGTTTATTGCTAGGAGCTGAGAAGCAAAAGGGAAAGAATGTACAGACCCTAAGGATTTAATACCTAATTGCAGCAACAGTGTGGATGTTTAAAAGAGAAAGAAGAATAAATAACAATACAAGTTTGCATGTCCTAAATTCCAAATGGAAGATTATCTAGCTTTCTGATTCTGAGGTTGTAACTGCCAGCTCTGTGTTGATTTCTAAAGGATTTCAAGAGAAAACTAACATTATTTAAATATGCATATAATTAGTGGAATAGAATTTCAGAAGAAAGAACAATAGTGATACACCTTTTTAAGGCCCCTGATTTTAAATTGCTTCCATTTCATTTGCTTTTGAATGACGGAGAAACAGAATGTTAAAAAATTTCCCAATTATTTAAAAGTTCTATTATTTGGGGCCCATTCAATTGAAGTTTGTTATATGAAGGAAATAATAATTAGATAAAATGATTTTTTTTAACTTAGTTGACGTGAATTCAGTAAATACATTGTCACTACCAAAGAGAAAGCAGGGCTGAATTATTGTGACTAACGGAATCAAATTTAATGTCTTTTTATTGGCATAAAGATTTGGCCTAAATCTACTCCCTATTTCACTACCAAAAGTGGAAGGGACATTCATTTTGTTCTATGTGTGCAACTCTAAACAGAAGTCTCTGACGGGGTGGATAAAAAATACAAGAATACCTTATAATGGTCACAGTATTAAAGTATTTGATTTTGTGGGTAGAGGAACTTAGAGGAACTAAATTAGATTTCCTGTTAGCATTTTAGTACAGTAAATGTAAATAACGTATTGGCCTTAAGCATATAGTTGTAAGCATACAGGGAAGCGGTGCTGGGTAAGGACTGAATGCTCAAGCTCTGGAATCCAAGCCCCTAGACGTGACCCCCCTAACTTACTACTTGCACGTCCTTGGGCAAATTACGTTTGCTTCCTAATGCCTTAGTTTTATCATCTATAAATCAGGATAATAATGGTACCTACCTCATAAAATAACCATGAGGATTTAAGTTAGGAAATACGTGAGGAAAATGCTTGGCACACAATTAACAATAAATGCTAGTTATTATTGGTAGCCCATAATTTAGAATATATGTTACATGTCGCTTACAGTTTTTAAGCAATGATTTAAGCTGTTAAGCAAAAACGTCATCAGCACATTAGAATCATCTGAGGATTTTTTTTCTTAAGTTCTACTATCTGGCATTACCCACTAGAGACTTTGGTTAAATTGTTCTCAGGTGAGACCCAGACATCAGTAAGCTTTAAATGTTCTCCAAGTAATTCTAACATGTAGTCAGCTTTGAAGAGATTTGGTCCAAATGAGCTATGCAGATATGTAGCACCAGACAGCTCTAGAGAAGCCTTTCCAAACTGTATTCCGCATAACCATGGTCCACCAAAGTGTTTCCTAAAACAAAAACATTTAAAAGTAACTTAGGGGCACCTGGATAGCTCAGTCGGTTAAGTGTCCAACTGTTGATTTCAGCTCAGATCATGGTCTCACGGTTCGTGAGATTGAACCCCACACTGGGCTCCATGCTGACCTCGGAGCCTGCTTGGGATTCTGTCTCTCTCCCTCTCTCTCTCTCTCTCTGCCCCTCCCCTGTTCATACTCCCTCTCTCTCAAAAAATTAAATAAATTTATAAACTAAATAAAAGTAACTTGAAAGCAATAGATCCAGAGTCAACTAAACTTGATGATATATATATCTCTTGAAGATTCATTTATCACATTAGCATTTAGAAGATCTGGGAAGTCCTTCTTTAAGTAAATTTGTTTATTGCTGATGAAGCCAGATTTCCTTGCAATTTTTTGTGATAAGGAAACATGTTATGAGGAATATTTAACTTATGGCTCTGTCACATTGTATTGCCAACTATCACTACTATTTGCTACAATATCAATTAATTAGTAATTATGTGATTGATATAATATTTATTAACATCTGGTAGTTCCAGTCCCTGTTCACGCTATTTGGAGTTAAAATAAAAAGGCATTGGGTTTGGCCATTATAATCACCTATGTAGTCTTTTTTTTTTTTTTTTCCAATTACAGGTACCTCACCTTCACATCAGACCTGCTATTCAAGGAGAGTAGAACTGCCAAGGTGTATTCTTTTTTTTTTTTATTTTTTAATGTTTATTTATGTTCAAATGAGAGACAGAGTGTGAGTAGGGGAGGGACAGAGAGAGAAGGAGACACAGAACCCAAAGCAGGATCTAGGCTCCGAGCTGTCAGCACAGAGCCTGACGTGGGGCTCAAACTCGCGAACTGTGAGATCGTGACCTTAGCCGGAGTTAGACGTTCAACCGACCGAGCCACCCAGGCACCCTGAACCACGGTGCATTTTTACCTTGTCACTGAGATTCTGAAAATGAGCTAGATTTGGAAATCACTGATCCATAGCCTAACCTTTCATATTAAACCAATCTAGTTCCAATCTATTTTGCAAGTATCAACAAAGAAAACACAGTTGGAAATTATGGACCAACTCTGGAAAAAGGACAGAGACAAAAAAGAAGTAGGACAGCACTACAGAGATGCAGTGGAGCTAAGCCACGTGCATGTGTGAGGCATACATGGATGCCTGTGTGTGTGTGTGTGTGTGTGCGTGTGTGCGTGTATGATGAGATTGTTGACACTGGCTGGAGAGAGAGCAGAAAAAGAGGTACACTTCAGATCCATCATGGGCTGAGGGGGAGGGGGAATGGAATTCTATCCTTCATCAGAGAGTGACAACAAACACTTCCTGTTCCTTAGCTAAAAGTGCTGAGGGGAGTAAAAGAGGAAGAAACAGTGCAAGAGGAATGTGGGCACTACAGACTTGGGAAGTGAATGGTTTAGGACAATGTACTTCACGCTTGTTCTGATGGCAGAGGAGTTAGGGATCATTTCGCTTTTTGAGGAACATATAAAATAGTGATATAAAAGGATATATACACATATTTCCACTTCCACACATATATACCAATTCCTGGTAGATGGAGGTGATGGAGTGCAAGATAAAGACAAAGGAAAGAGTTTTTGAGAATGTTACTGTGCTTCTTTGAATACAGCTCTATTAAAGGGATCCTGAATATGTACGATCTCCTTACATGTAGAATAAAAAAAAAAAAGTCCATCTTAAAGAAACAGAGACTATAATGGAGGTTGCCAGGGGTTGCGGGGGGGTGAGGTGAGGGAAATTGGGAGATGTTGCTCAATGGCTACAAACTTCCAGTCATAAGATGAATAAATTCTGGGGATTTAATGTACAGCATGGTGATTACAGTTAACAATACTGTATTATAGACTTGAAAGTTGCTAACAGAGTAGATCTTAAATGTTCTCACTACCAAAAAAATTATAATTGAGGTATGGATGCATTAACTATTTTCATTATGGTCATCATTCTGATATATAAAATATACTATGTATATGTATATATACACAATATTTTATACACCTTAAACTTACACTATACATTATGTTATATATCAATTGTATCTCAATAAAGCTGCCAAGGGAAAGGTGGGATCTTGCTGGGTCCCAGTTTTTATATTTTGGGCATTCCTTAGAGGTTTGACTTTTAGGTGATATGCTTAATTTCATATCAGATTAAGACATTATTTTCTATACTTGAACCAGAGAAATGCTCCACCTTATTATTGGAACTTTGAGGGAAAGAAGGTACCCAATGTCTGAGTATTAGGTGTATGATCCTAAGAATACAACCTCAACATTAGAGAGACATGGTAGGTACAAAACAGATAATGGAATTTCTATTCTGGGGGGAAAATGTGTATTTAAGACTGTATTTTTAGGAAGAAAACCAGATTTGTATGATATTACTTGTAACTTTCAAAATTCACTTATGAAGTTGTGAAACAAAAATTAATTTTAACCTTGATCTCTAAAACATATAGTATCAGAACTACTCAAATTGGTTTAGGGATGCTGCCCCATACTTCTGCAGAAATGGAAGGCCCGGGACATAGCTGTCATTTTGTGGTTTATAATCAAACAGGCTCTGGGGCTGCTCACAGTGGGCTACTCCCTACAAGAAAAAGAATTTCAGGCAACACCGTGCCTGGGTTAGGAGCAGAGTCTTAAAGTTGTGGGTAGCTCATGGAATACAAATGCTACAAAACTGTTAGGTCTTGAGAGCTGAGAAATGGCAGAGATTAGGTGAGGGTTTATTTGAGAAGATTCTCTGACCTAAAGTGATGTGACTTGCTTTCTTTGAAAGATTCTACCTAGAACAAGTGTATAGCAAAGTGGACAGGGGCTAGGATTTATAGCTGCAAATCATTTGGAGTATGAAAGTGTTCCACCTCTGTGTTCAGTGTAAGCTTTTCATCAGCAAGCAGAACACAACTTGAAGGACAAGTCTTGTTCCTCTTCAAAGTTGAAGAAGAAAGAAATTATAGCCAATATTCATTAAGCCACCTTGGACTTCTCTGTAACCCAAAAGGATCTCTCCAATTATCTCTGTGATTACCTTGGCCACACACCAAAACCAAGTTTGAAAGATGAATCTCAGGGTCAAGATGCCAGAAAGAATCTGACGGGCCAGGAGGGAATTCCAGTCTCTAATAGCTCAGGATAAGTTAATTCTCCAATCTTCAAACAGAATTCTCTGAAACCCTAGAGCAGGCCCAGTTTTGGATTGAAGTCTGAATGTCTTGATTTACTTTCATTATGCAAGAGTGCATCATAATGAAATTCCCTATAAGCAACTGGCTACTTGCCCTAGCATTTAGTAGACATAAATCACAAATGAAGTAAATCCAGTAATGACATAAACTGCATATGGAAAAACATTTTTAAATTGTTATTTAAGGGATGAGGAGAGCTGAGGGGTAACAGAGGGGCTGTGGGGACATGACAAGTGTGGAAGAAACAAGAGGGGGTTTAGGAGACTATGCGGTGAGCTCTGAATCAGGGCGCATTTCATGTTCTCAAAGAGATACAAATGAAGATTGAATCTCCATTAGTGCTTTGGCTTGGGCCAATGTAAGACACACAATTTTGGAGCTTGTCTCTAGGTAATAGAAGACTCCCTGAGTCCCATTTACTTTGGACAAGCACTGGGTTAGGTAGATGCTTCACATGTATTACTCGACATCCTTTTCAGAACAACTTTATGAAACAGAGATGACTGTAGCATATGTTATTTCCACTATGCCAGGAAGTCATGAGTCATTCTCTGCTGATGTGTGTTTTTTGTCATGTCTAACTAGGAGCAGACTTTCAGAAGCAGGTGACATTAGCTATTAATTATTGTCAGAAGTAGCAGCTTAATAAAAATTAATACCATGTATATTTGGTAAACATTGTTATTCAGGTAAACAACCCTAAAAATCTCATTCAACAGGTCAATTCACTCAGCTACTTTGGCTGCATTTTACAGCCGACTAAACTTGACTGGGAACCATGATAAAATACTTTTCAAAAGAACTAAACATTTCACAGGGCACATATAAACTGGTTTCTGGTCAACTCATTTCCATTATTAATATGTGTGATTAAACTTTTCGCAGGACTAAATGCCTTTTCCATGTTGTACAATGAAGCAACAAAACATTTTACATCAAGCATTTTTTTTTCAAGGGCTGGACCAGTTACAAGGCTTTTAGGGAAAATATAACCCTTCCAAAAGATACCCCTTGGGCCCACTCCCATGTATAAGTGGGCTGGCCCTATGAAGGAAAACACCCATTTTGAGTTCTTCAACTTCTACAGCAGACTATTAATTCTGCATCGCCCATATCTGGTTGGCCTATGAACTCCTCTCATTGAATAACACAAAGAAATAACTTAGGAATTGACTTCCATTCTATAATTGCATAAAACTTATTTGAGATCACCTGTCCATCTCTCTAGATTCTCTAAACCTCACCATCTAATAAGCTGCGTTACCAGAAATCAACATGCATGGACTGTATTCTTGCTGCTCTTTAAATCATTGTTGAGTGGTGCGCAAGGTATGCATACACCTGGATTCATGTTCTCAAGTTCTCCACTTACTACATTTGTGACCTTGAGAAAATTACTCTCCTTGAGCCCAGAGAATTTCAAAAATTCAGTTTAGTTCCATAAACATATTTAGAATATCTATTAGGTACCATGGTTCATGTCAGGGTTAGGTATAAAACATTTCATTCATTCAATGACTCAATATTTATCTTGAGCATTTACTGTATGTTAGGCATTGTCTGAGGGATGGAGATACATTTTGGAACAAGGCTGACAACTTCCCTGTCCTCGTAGCTTGCATTTTAGTAAAAAAAAATTCAGAAAGTAAATGAGAAAACCAAGAACTAAGTCAATATAAATTGAGGCAAGTGATAAGAATTCTGAAGAAAATAAAGCAAAATGAGCAGGTGACTTTGGGGGAATATGGCTGTTTTAGAAACAGTAATCAGGAAACCTCCCATCCAGGAAGTGGACATTTGACAGACATATGAATGATAAGAAAAGACGACCAAGAAATCTCTGTATTTAAGTATGTAGTCTAACAGAAGACAGAGGAACAAAAGGGTAAGTCAGTCCAGTAAGTGTTAGTGTAGAGGTATATATATAGAGAGAGATTTTGGAGGAGGATGTGTTTAAGCAATGTAAAAGTACCTCACCGGAAATTATGCGCAAATAGGTATTCACTGAAGGTGATTCATCTTTTCTCTCTTTAAGATTTAACATGATGTCCTTCTTTAATCAATATAAGAGAAAACCACTTGAGCCTTCATGATGACTTCTAAATCAGAAAAACCTGATTGGTTTAATTGGCTGTCTAAGAAGTATATGCTTTCCTTTTTGAGACAAAAAACAAAAAACAAAAAACATAATGCCACAAACTACCCTTTCCTCTTGGCTTCTAGGACTAGCTATGGTGCTTGATTTCTGCCATTCACCTCTATTTCTTCTTGGGCCTTCATTTCTGTCTTTATTGTTATTGAAATGTAAGCTGGCTCTATTTTTTTTCTATAAAGGCAACAATGCTTTTAAAATTAAAAACAAAAACAAACAAAACATGTTCACCACTCCAACTATTTTTGTTTCCAGTAGTTTGAAGAAGTGTTTGGTATTTCAATTGGAAAAATAATCCTAGTACTGTCCTTTTCCATGCAGGCCTCATCTTCAGTACCTTGGGTATAACAGTAGTGGGATGTTTTATTAGATAAAATCACTTTAAACCTCTCTGTGACTTTACCATTAGACATCTGTTTTTTTAAGCATACAATCTACAGTAAAATTCTATCAATGCAATATTATTGAAGTAGAAGGCAACATAAACCATTAATAAATCTGAAATACAGACTATCTTTAAACACATGTATAACTTCGTGAGTGGTTAAAAACATGCACTTTGGACTTACACTCCGAGGACCAAATATTGTTTCCTGCACTTACTGGTTAAGCCTTGGTGTGTGTTTCAATATCTCTGGGTCTCCTCTGTACAGTGTGAGAAATAACACCTACCTCATAGGAATCTACTGAGGCTGAAGACATTATATGTATATAACAATGTTTATAAAATACTTGGTACATAGCTAGTGTCCAAAATAGAAATTATTATTCAGATTTCATATCAATTTTATTACATACTCTACGGAATGATTTATGTGCTGGTATATACTATCAGAAAGAGATAAAGTCTTGCAAGATTAATAATTTTTGTCAAGGATTATAGTATGCCAATAACCAGGCTTCTCAGAATCTCTCAACCCTATCATAATTCAGCCACAAGCAGCAATAGCCCGGGCCAGAACAGAATCTAACCACAAAAATCCTATCATATCCATATGGTCCAACAGAGGCCAGGGGACTATCGGAGAAAGGCCAGGGGTTGGTGGTTTTAGTGTGAGGAAGTGGAGATATTAGACTAAAGACTAGCCTAGATCTGCAAGAGAAGGTGAGATGTAAGTACTGTCAGGTAAAGAGATGGATCTAAATCTAGGAACCAGATCATCTGAAATCCACATGGGCACATGAGCGCTCAAGGGGAAACTTTCTAGGCGGTGGGGCAGGTGATGGGGCAGGTATAGACTGGGATTGGCTTGATGGGGCAATGGGCTAGGGAAGCCCCAGTAGACAGAACCAGGTTCAGGGAAAGCAATTCCGGTCACAGCAGGGATTCAGGCATGAAGGCAGGATTCCAGACAGCAAGTCAGGAGACTTGAGCCAGCCTCCATTCAGAGCACATCTTGTAACTGCTCCTCTCTTCCCTCCACAGAAAAAGACACATTTCAGAATCTAGCGTGAGGTTAAATGGTCTCAGCAGTAAAATTTCTCAGTAAAGGATTAGAAGCCCAGTCGCTTAACGAGTCACACCAGATGCAGAGACAAATTTAAAAGCACTTAGAGTAGTTGCTGTATAAGTAAATGAGACACAATGGTTTTCATTCAATCAGGATTTTGCCCAGACAGTATACACAGCAAGGTGAGGTTGGTTAATTTTCTGATGCCTGTTACTTTTTCCTGGTAGTTTAGTACTCATAGATTCACATTAAAATTCTCTAACTTGAACCTGATGTATAAAATGTTGAGGAGTCAGATTATCATCAGAGAGCAGAGGTAACTCCTTGGATGGCTGGATGGCAAGAAGTCTCAATCATTTTTCTATTTATACATGTGCAGATAAAGAAAACTCTTAACCACCTGAAAGACTATCTTCTGCCCAAGGAATTTTGTGTTTATAATCCGACATTGATAAAATCTCCGCAAGAAATGTTTACTGTATCTAGTGACTGGAATAGAAAGGACTAGAAACCGTGGCCCTTTGGCGAATATACAGCTAGAGAGATGATGGATGTCTGGAGCAGAGAAGCATCTGTTAAACTAGTCACAGTTGACACCCTGTTCCAGCACATAATGTTTGACACTTACTCACAGGTTACTAAAATGATTATGTGCTCAAGAGTGAATCCATGCCGACAAACCAACCTTTTGTTGATGATGAAAAGGGAGCCTGGTATTTTAGAGAGTGATTCAAACTTAAATTCAGCTTTAAAGTTAGTATACTTTACATTAATGCAAACAAGAGAAATGAGACTCAACAAATTGATAGGCAACACTTTTTTGTTCTTTTTATGCCGGCAGCAATCAAATCAAATTAGATTTAATAAAAGCTGACAGTACAGTGTGATACAGACTGTCTAAGTGAACCATGATTTACCAATTCAAAAAATACTGTAATCCTATTTTAGTTAAGGCAAACATGAATGCCAGAAAGGCTTGACATGTCAATGAAGCAAAAAGAAATATAAGAATTGTCATATTTCCTTAAAAAAAGTAATTTTTTAAAATTTTATTCTAGAGAGAGAGAGCACATGAACAGGGGAGAGTGACAGATGGAGAGACAGACACACACACACACACACACACACACACACACACAGAGAAATAGAGAGAGAGAGAGAGAGAATCCTGGGAGGCTCCAACTCAGGCCAAATCGGGGATTGATCCCATGACCCTGGGATCATGACCTGAGTCGAAATCTAGAGTCAGATGCTCAACTGACTAAACAAAGGGAGATCAGGTTTTCAAGGGTAGAGGTGGGAGTAACAGCAGTACAGCCCCCTTAACTTTCTAGACAAGGATGAGTTCTGAGTTCAGGAGCCTGAAGCCCAACAAGATGGTAAGGTGTTCTGACAATAGGTCTAAGCCCAGGAGGATGACAGGGAAGATCTGTCACTTGCAGGGTTTGTGTATGGGCCACCCTGGCAAGACTGTCTTCCTGAGCTCTTGTAACACATCTTAGGGAACAAATGCTTGGTGCTGAAACAGAATCAAAGATTTATAACGAGTCTCATTTAAAAAGCTTTAACAGGGCCGCCTGGGTGGCTCAGTCAGTTAAGTATTTGACTCTTGGTTTCAGCATAGGTCATGATCTCATGGTTTGTGAGTCTGAGCCCCACATTGGGCTCTTCACTGATGGTGTGGAGCCTGCTTGGGATTCTCTCTCTCTCCCTCTCTCTGTGCCTCCCCAGCTTCTGCCCTCTCTCAAACTAAATAAATAAACTTTAAAAAGTAAAATAAAAACAAAAAGCTGTTACAAATTAAAAATATATTCTTATTCAGCTAAAGAGTTGTACATTCAAACATTTCAGCATTTTTTCCTACTCTTGCCATTATTTAAATTGATGTGCTCAAAGTATGAGAAAATGAAGGAGAGCTGAAGAGAGATTAGCAGCCTGTAAGAATGCCTAGATCGTCTGTTTCTTTAACTCACACTTTTTCAATCGACTCAAATCAAGGCACATTTATTGTATTTCCAATAAATATTAGGGTGCAAACTGTGATTTTTGCTGTGGAGGAAGTTTTGGCTAGCAGAGGGAGAAATATAAATGTGGAACAATACAACACAGTGGCACAATGTGCTGTTTTGTTGGAGGTCTGAGCGTGGGACCAAGACCGTTTGGTGAGCTACATGGCTATTCCATGACTTTGCCACCAGTGAGAAACACCAGGGCAACTGGAAAGTGGTAAATTGTTCCCACATCTCTTTTAGTACCTCTTTATCCTTTCTAGTGGCTCTCAACCTCGAAAACCCTCATTGTCCCCAACTGCACTCCTCTTTCAAGGTCTCCCACAGTTTCCGTCACACTTAGAACAAAGCCTAAACTCCTTTTTTTCCGGTTGATAAAGACTGTGAGATCTAGCCTGGACTTTCTCAGGTTGTCTCAGTGATTCATTAGATTTCAGCCACACTGATCCTCTAACTCAATGCCTCTCAAATTTCAGTGTGCATATATAACACTTGGGGATCTTGCTAAAAATGGAGACTTTAGGGGGAACCTGGGTGGCTCAGTCAGTTAAGCGTCTGACTTCAGCTCAGGTCATGATCCCAGAGTTTGTGGGTTCGAGCCCCACATCGGGCTCTGTGCTGACAGCTCATATTTTGGAGCCTGTTTCAGATTCTGTGTCTCCCTCTCTCTGCCCGTCCCCCGCTCATGCTCTCTCTTTCTCTCTCTCTCAAAAATAAATACTTAAAAATTTTAAAAATTAAATATAATAAAAATGGAGACTTCTGTTCCGTAGGTCTAGGGAAGGTGACAAAATTCCTGCATTTGCAAATAGTTTCCAAGGTGATGCTGATGGTGCTGGTCCTGGAAGCACAATTTGAGCAACAAAGTGCCAGAGGACTGGGGCTCATTCCAGATACTGGCAGGCTGCACTTAGCACCCTGAGTAGCAACTTTGTTCTCCCCTTAAAAACACAGTGCTTGTTGTTTCTACTAGGAACTTTACTCCCCAGATCTTTCTATGTCTAGCACCTTTTCTCATGCAGGTCTCTCTCAACCGTCAGCTCCCCAGAAGTCTTTATTAATCACCCTATCTAAAATGCCCATCTGATTACTGATCTGCAAGACAACCAACATTTTCCTATTTTACTTTCTTAATTATACTTGTCACTCTCTGAATTTTCTTTACTTATCTCTTCATTTCCTCATAAGTCTGCTGAGACAACAGCATGGCCTGCAGTGTTCAGCCCAGAATCTTAGCATGTAAAACCATGCCTGATCCACAGGGCTGGCTGGCTTCATGGTGCAAAACCTGTGCAACTGCACTTGGCCTCCTTTCTGGTTTAACACTCCACTGTCACCAACTAGAAATTCATAATTTTCTCTTTGAGTTTGTGCTTTCTAACTGAAAGGCAATGGGACAACGGTGTGTACATGAGCAGAGGAAACACACTCCATATATGTGTTCTCTTTTCGTTGCTGCCCCCTGTCATGTTGTGTTTGTGATGCCCCATGAGCACAGAATTCTGATGCACCTAAATGTGTGGATGTTCAATACGACTTAAAGTTATTACAAGGTAAGTGTGTTACAGCCATGACTAAGTGGGAAGCTGAGAGCCCTAAGAGGCCACGCTTTCCATTCAAGCCAGAACTTGCCTCAAAACCACAAAGAACAAGGGTGTTCTGTGAGGTAAGAATTACCAAGGAACCCTATTATGTTCTTTCTTACTCGTGTTATTTTCCTAGCCTACCAGTTATACAGAAAATGATGCATATAAGTAAAGGGAAAAAAAAGGGAAATCCATAGTTCTTTTTCCATTCGGTCCTTCCTTCCTCAGGACAAAGATGGAGAGTTTTGGTAGAAGTGCACATATTAAGAAATGAAGTAAAAAACATTGTGTTAGTTTTGTACATCTACTTTTCAGTAAGAACAGAACGCGCATACACATGCATGAGCTGTGAAATATGAACGGTGTAATTTTAGTGAATCCAGATGCTAGTTAAATGTGCTTATATTTTCATTTAAAACTCATTTCACAATATAAAAAAATGGATGCAAACAATTTAAAATTTGAATTTTTTTCTTACTTAGAACAAGAAATTGCAAAAACAAAAAGAAAAAGCCATGATGCGTCAAAAAAGAGATCACTAAAGAAAGAAAAGACTTTATATTTAATGGCAATTTTTCGTACTGCTTGCACAAGGGAGCCCACAATTTTATTTTCCACCGGGGCCCAAAGATTATGTAGCCTACCCCACTGACTCATAGAAGCCTATGTTGACAGAGTAAAATTGTTGTGCATTTACTATGAGCCTGACACTGCGCGAAAGCCCTTTACTTGGATGATCTCATTTCTTCCTAACAATAACCTTGTAAAATGGATGTCACTGTTATTCTTTAATAGACTAAAAAACCAAGTTGTAGGAAGATTAAGTTATTTAGCCACTATCTTAAAGCCTAGTAGTAAGGAAACTAGGGTGCAAACTAGGCATCAGATCTGTAGAATCCCAAAGCCCTGTCTCTTGGTGACTCTGATGCAATTCCTGCCAGAAGCCTGGCTCATTCCAGCCCGCCCGTGGGCTGTTGGGATTCTACCAGAGTGGGCTCAAGGTTCTATTGCAAACCAAATGAACCAAGATTGCTGAGCCATTTCTACCTCAATCTGAAGGACTCTCAGAAGGCTCTGGTGCTGTGTCCACACCTAGATTATTACAAGGATCCATGTAAATAATTCATGACTAAGTGCCACACACCAATTAAGCCCAGAATTTCCCAGCGTATTTCAGTATTTTTGTCTTGGGAGAATGGGGGAAACTTTCAACCTTATCTTGACATCTTATTTGGCCCTCCAAGATGAAGACCAATTGATTAGGGTCTTTTAAGCATTTCTGGTTATATTCTGGAGCACCAATAAACAATGTCTTTTAGCAGTTTTAATCTTCTTTGCCCAAATCTCACTGGCAAATATGAATGTATCTTTTATTCATGGTGTTGAATAAAAGCCTCTGCCTGGATATGCATGGTGTTTAAAATATTTTAAATAATGTTCACTATGGTAACAATATATTTGAAGTTTCTGTCATTTGGACATTAAAACGTTCAATTAGAGGATGAAATATAGTACCATACTCTTGAGCATTTAGTATTAATGAAAGGGGAAAAAATCAGCATATGATCGTATATCAAACATCGCTTGCTTTTATTTTAGTATTTGTGAGAGGATAGAATCTATTTATTTAACATATATATGATTAAATGTATTTTACCATTATAGTTTTTAAATCAAATATTTACTTTTAGTATGCATTTTTTGATAAAAGTATTCATTACTATAAACCCATTTTGTGATCAGATCTGTCGTAATAGGTTTAGTAGATATAATGGGGCCTAATCACAGGCACTTACCTTCACTCTATTTCAAGGTGCAGAGCTCCAGATAATTACATGGTAACACTCATACATCACGGGCTGTAAAATTTTCAAATACTTCTAATTTTGTTGGTATTAACATCCTCAAATATCTATATTCACTTTTTCCTTATTCAGTATAAAACCTATCATAGGTATACAATTTAGTAACAGAGCCATTTGGATAGCCTTTAATTTGGAGTCGGAATAGACTAAATCACTTAATTGTAAACTCTAACTTTTAAGTTTTACTTTTGTCTGTTAGAGAAGCCCGCTGCCTTTGCTCTTAATAGAAGCGCTTCAAAGCAATGACAAGAGAAAAACTGTTAATTCTCATAGGTTGTTTCCTTATTTGTAAGATGCAAGCACGTCGACTTGACTTCCAAGGGATTTTCCTTCTCTCCAATTCTAGGTTAATTTTTTCTCCTTCAATATGAACCAGACATTATCTCACCCTTCACTTTTCTTTGGCTATCAATATCACTTTTGGTCATTTAATTTGCTGAAAAATACAGTAATTTACCAAAACAAAAGTACCTACGTTCAGTATAACCCTGTATCATTATTTAGGTAAATAAATATTTTTGTATTGTTTTGGTATTTACCTCAATTCCTTACTTCCCTCTAGACAGGAATATCTTTATCGTGCGTGGTACTGTTTTTTAAAAATGTCAATCTCCATCTACTTTTGTCATGAGATAGGAAATTTTTTCCCTGTCTCTTGATTAATCACATGATACAATTAATCTACATTAGATTACAATTAATTACATGATGTAATTAATCTACAAATTTTTGGTTATCCCAAGAGAAAAGAATAAAATTTTTGGTAATCCCAAGAGAAGTATAAGGCACTTTCATAGATAATATATTCTCAGGGGAGAAACAAAAGGTACAGTTATGACACCAGAAAAGTTTGTGTATGTCTCTGTGTGTGTGTGTGTGTGTGTGTGTGTGTGTGTGTGTGTGTTGGAGAGACAGGGAAAAAAAAACACTAAGAAAGGGAGAGAATAAGGGAAAAATATGCAAAAAAAGAAAAAAACAAAAAAAAAAAACCACCACTCTCTCAAAACTTTCCAAACTGAGATTCAAGATGTTGCAATATATCAGTGAATGCTCTTCCTCAGTCTCATAAAGTAAAACATAACATATACTTAGAAAAATAATCATGATAATTTCCATATTTCTCTAAGTATTTAGTTGTTCTCAACCCCAGCTGCATATTAGACTCATCTGAAAAGCTTTCAAAATTTTTCTAAGCATCACCTCAGATCAATTAAAATCAGATACTGGGCGTGACTGGACATCCCCAACTGTTTTAAAACCTCCCTTAGGGATTTCAATGTGCAGCCAGGGTTGAGAGCATTGATTTAGAGTAAACCCTATTATACAGTGCAGCAAGAAATATGTATTTAAATTTTAAGTGAGAGGGCCATTTTTTTAAAGAGTTTGAAGTCACCTTACAAAACTGATGATATATTCTGTCCATTCTTCAATTATGACCCAAACCAGAAATCAAAAGTACCTGAGACCACGCTGAGCGTGTGGGATTACGAGTCAGTGATCATAGAGCAGCCTTGAAAAGAGTGCGTGCCTTGATGTGCACTGGCCCTCTTTCCACCGTGGCCATCACTCCAGGTAAGCTCCGGAGAACCAAACCACCCTGCCTGGCACGGGCTCTTCTTTGAGCTCTCTCTCTCTCTCCTTTTTTTCTTTTTTTTTTTCTGTTTGAAATGGCTAAATTGAGGTAAAAATGTAATATTCATGTGATACATTGAAGTTCCCTAGACTGGAAATTTTTATTTCTTTGCCAAAGGAAGCTAGAACAGTTTGCAGGCAAAAATATTAGAGTAAAAACTGCCTCCGTTTTTAAATCCCTCTTTTAGTTGGTTTCTTACCAGACCAAAGTGAAATGTGACCTGCAGCTTGGAGGTTGCTCCTAGAATTAATAATCTCCAGGTGTATTCAAAACCATTAATTGCCTCTGAAGGGAGCAAAAGGAGGCTTCCCGGAATCCTGCTATTGCAAGCGGAGATACTGAGCTCAGTGTTTGCTGCTTCAGTGAGTTTCTATGGCCAAGGTGTTCATGTTGCGCTTAAACTATGAAGCTTGAAAGGAATAACTTGGGCCGAGAACTTTGTTGTACCAGCATGAATGCACTGAAGGCCTTGTAAAGAAGGTTGTTTGAATTACATGTATGTTAAACAGTTTCAGAAGGACTGTTTCCACTTTCCGTTTTTGCACAATAAACCTTAAATTGCACTTTTGACTACTGAGCTGAGTCTTTCAACTTGCTTTTTTCCAAAATAATAAATCCCCCTAATGATGACTGTGCAGCACTGTCACACACTGACACAGTCTATTTCTTCAACCCCTATGTTATTAAAAGATGCAACTTACTTATTTATGATGATTAATAATAATGAAATATGTATGAAGAAATAAATTATACAAATGCTGCACTGTACATAATAGGGAGAGATACAAATGGCCAGATCCTGATTACCCGCACCCACTACAAACAACAGACAGTGGAACGTATCTCTCCAGCTGATTTTCCTCTGGGGTCAAAACTTAGGGAGCAGGATATGAGAAAGTTGGAAAGGTGTTTTGACAGGTTCAAATTCTTTTTTAATTGTGGATTTGTAAAACTCGACTTCTCCCCCACCTCGCTTTTGCTGTTGCCTTCACATCACATTATCTGAGGCAGCCCAGAACACTCGAGTCAATGCCATCTGACGGGATGTGTCAAATCTTTTGTCTTAGCTGACACAGAAATATCATGTACCCTCCTAGTGCTTTTCCTAAATATCCATAACTTAACATTTAGGATGTGTGTGCTGAGCAGGGTAAGTGAAGGGGTGTGTTTCTTGGTATAAACAGTGTGGGTGGATGTGAAATGGGGTCAGATGGTCACCAGGTGATTGGTTCGGAGACGGATCATCACCATAGCGTGCTTACGCATACCTGTCATCGTTCAGGTGTAACTGCCTCCTCCAGTTAGTATGTTTATTCTTGGGGAAAGGAATTAAGATATAAACAAGGCCGAGTCTCCTAATTTTCACATTTGATAAACAAACAGGATGCATATTTTTAAAAATACAAGTCATTGTTTCTACAGAATCTAAATAAGTTCATACCTTTGCTAGGGCTGAAATTCCATAGGCTGGTTGCTCAAGTTCATAGAAGGCTGTAAGCTTTCTCTTAACTATGTTTTGCAGTTGTTCAGACACAAACAGTGACTCCTTCACCCATGAGAGGATCCTGTCACCTTATTTTCAGAAGACCTGCTTTAAATTGACTGGTGAAATTCCCCATTTGGAAAAGCTAATAGAATCCGGAAATACCCAGAACAAAAATAAGACTCTTACTTCAGTCTCCAACAGGGTAACATGTTCAACCCGTAAGACCCTTGAGGAATAGTATGACCATTCCTAACCACATCACTGGCTGATCATGCCCTACAGGCTCATTGCTGTTTTTAGCTATTTTCAAAGCCTTTTGTCAAATTAATCTTTTCAGAGACGTTACACACACACACAACAGATGTTCTTACAGATAAATTATGTGACAGAGAGAGAAACATGACACTTTTAGGAGATAAATATTAAACCAAGTCAAAACAAAATATGGAGCTGACAATCCCTGTAGTAATTTCTGTGGTAATGGAAAGCCCTGATTATTTTGGATTCACTTTTGTCAGATGAAGTTCATAAAAAAAAATTAGACAATTCACTATAAATGAAGTCAACTTATAACTGTATTTATTTGTGATTTTATTGATTATTGTCTGTCCCTGCATTAGAATGTAAACTCTTTGGGAACAGTTATGAGTCTCGCTTTATTCACTGGAGTTTACCAATACTTAGCACATAGTTATTTCTCAGAAAATTGAATTTAGCAAAAACATAAAAAAAGAGACAAAAAGCCTCTCCAAAAAGGAAAAGGGCATGTGAAACTTCTGTTTTACAGTATCAGTGGCTTATCTGAGAATTAGATCCACCAGTATGTACTTCTAACACTTACCCTGTTATCTGTCATCCCAAAATAAAACTCGAATATGTTATGAAAATGTCCTCTAAGAGAATTAATAAGTATCCTGCATTTATCAGAAGGCACCAGTATGTAAATAATCTATTTTTATTGTGATCTAATTCATAGCATTTTAAAGCTCTGGGAAGAAAGCTGAATGGCCCACTATTTTATGATTCATCTCAATTTAAACTTCTGAATTTTTCTGTTAATCTACCTTAATCATGTTATTACTTGATTAAACCTTTTTACCTAGCTCACATAAAATCTAAATCATAGAAAAAACAAATTTGAAAAATAGATGCCTTAAAATAAGAAAAGCCACCATTCGATAGTGGTTATTAAATTTAGATTTGCATAAGTTTCATTTTGAATGATTGTCCAAAATAGAGATTCTTAGGTTGCAGAGCCATTAGGACTGGACTGGGGACTTGGAATATATATTGTGCTTTAATTTTTTTTTAATTATTTTTATTTTTTGAGAGAGAGGGCACACAAGAGTGGCAGAGGGAGAGAGAGAGGGAGAGAGAGAGAGAGAGAGAGAGAGAGAGAGAGAGAGAGAGAAAGAATCTTAAGCAGGCTCCACACTCATGGCAGAGCCTGACACAAGGCTTGATCTCACCACCCTGGGATCACGACCTGAGCTAAAATCCAGAGTCAGACACTCAATTGACTGAGCCACCCAGGCACCCAAGGGAATCTGTGTTTTTAACTAGTATCATACCTTGATCCCTAGGTATGAGAAAATGGCACTTACATATTAATTGTGGACACAAACAAAAATCAAGTAAACAAATGTATAAATTTAAGGATTTCAAATGGTGGTTAGTGCTCTGAGGAAAATCAAACTGAGTGCTGTGGTCATCGGCCTGGAGGAGGGGACACACTTTGCACAGGGTGGCAACAGAGGAGTTTTACAGAGCCGCAGAGAAGAAAAATCCTTTTAAAGTCCTTAGGCCAGTTGTCTCCACAGAGCTCTCTCCTGCTGCCACTCTCTTGTCTAATTCAAATATTTGGATCATTTGGACTCTCCTTTTATTGTATGCCTTTTCTCTTGGATTTTTTAATATGCATGGTAATTTTTTAAGTTGAATACCACTTTCACACAAAATGGCAGAGGCTCTTGATGATTTTGTCTTTCTCAGCTAGGAAGATAAAATAGAGGCTTTACCTATCACCTTAATCCATTTAGTTGCTGAACGGAGTTGAGTCTGTGTGGAAGTTTTGGTAGCATGCCCTCAATCTTGGGTTTGCTTCAATTCTTTAGGCACAGTCTTCCAGGAATTCCAATGGAGAGCCTAGTGGTCTACCAGAGCTCCTTTCCTTACAGGTATTGGCCCTTAACCTTTGTCACCTGCACCTCACAGACTGCCAACAACTCCACTCTGCTTTATAGAAAATTTCTGTATGGCCACTTAGTCTGTTGCCCTACACAACTTTAAATGCTGACAAATGCCTTGAGAGAAAAATGGCTATGTGTCAGGCTCAGTTCTCTAATCCCTGGTCTCGAGGATCTATGACTCTTAAGCCTTTCTGCTACTGCAACACCACCAAAAGCTTCCCCAGTTTTCTTGCCTTCTCTGCCCAAAGAAGACTAGGTTCTCACACCTTTGCTCTGTCCCCAAGATCAGCTAATTCTTCTAGGGAAAGGTTGGCTGAATAGTGCAAATTCATTTTCCCCTTCTCTTTAGAATCCTGGCATTTCTAGTCTTTTGCCTGAGCGGTTCTTCGGTTCTGCCTTTAGAGAGATGTCTTCTGTATGATGGTAGGCTTGTTCTTGGCTGAAGCACTGATCTGCTGGAAAGTACTGCTATACACCCAGAAGGGGAAGTCTCCTGAGACATTATTTTTATTAGTTATTTACTGTCGTATAACAAATTACATGAAAACTTTAGTGATTGAAGAAAAAAATAAGCATTCGTTATGCCACAGTTTCTGTGCATCAGAAATTCTGTGGGTTAGGAGCAATATAGCTGGGTGGTTCTGGCTCAGAGTCTCTCATAGGACTGCAGTCAAGATGTCGGCCTGGGCTGGAGGTTGGGCTTCCAAGATGACTCATCTCCATGACTGGCAAGCAGGTGCTGACTACTGTCAGGGGGCCTCTGTCCATTTTCACATAGGGCTGCTTGAGTGTCCTCATGACATAGCAGCTGGCTTCCACCATAATGAGTGAACCAAGAATGAGCAAAATGTACGTGGTAATATTTTCTATGACATAGTCACATTCTTTTCTTTCTGCAATATCCCATAGGTTACACAGATCAACCCTATTAAATTGTGGAAGGGGGTACACACGGAATAAACCCCAGGAGACAAGAATCATTATCAGTAGGGACTATCTTGGAGACTGGCTCCAATGATATTTAAAAGAAAATTCCACATGTCTTTAAGAATTTGTTTTGCTGCAGTAATAAATCATTCAAAATAACCACAAAGTTTTGCCTGTGTGGGTTGGTTGCAAATTTTGCCACTGTCTTTTCATGCACCATCCTTATTCAAGGACCCAGACTGAAAGAGCAACCCCCAGCTGGGGTACGCTTTTTTTTTTTTTTTTTTTTAAGTAGGCTCCACAGTCAATGTGGGGCTTGAACTCTCATAACCCTGAGATCAAGAGTTGCATGCTCTACCGACTGAGCCAGCCAGGTGCCCTGACATACTGTTTGTTCTTTTGACAGAGGAAAAGGAGAGCAAGAACCTTAACACACAGTGGCTCTTCAATCATTGTGGCATACAGAACTACTGCTCGCTTCATGGGCCAAAGCAAATCATATGGCCATCTCAAATAACAATGAGATAAAAAGCTTTCAGACAAAACAAAACAAAACAAAACAAAACACAAATAACAAATAACAATGAGGCAGGGAAGAAGAGTCTCCTGATACGAAGGCATTATCTCATGGCAATGGTGTGGATATTTAAGGGAAATGGAGAATGAATAATTAAAAACAATAATAAAATTTACCACAATGAGTACATACATAACAATTCATATAATAATCAATTTCATTGAGAAATAGCAGTCCAGGGGCGCGGGTGGCTCTGTCGGGTGAGTGTCCAACCCTTGATTTCGGCTCAGGTCATGATCTCACAGTCATGACATACAGCCCCATCTTGGGTTCTGCGCTGAGCATGCAGCCTGCTTGGGATTCTCTTACTCATCTCTCTCTGACTCTCCCCCACTCTTTAAGGAAGTAAGTAAATAAACAAACAAACAAATAAACATTACAAAAAAGGAAATAGTAGTCCAGTTGCCACGTGTATAGTCCTACTTATAACATTAGCCTTAGTCCTGAAGAAAAGCAAACGGTCAAATGATTTCTACTGTTTTAGGTTTTCTCATTCTTCTCATTTTTAGTCATGTTTCAGTGGAATACTTTGGACAGTGTAATGATTACCAATCGGCAATTCCATTCTTTATTCTACTTCATAAATGTAGTATGAATCTGATCCAATTGTAAAGTAATCAAATGACATTCTAAAAAAACTAGGTGGAGAAACAAACTCAAAACAATCTAGAATGTCTTAAACAATTTCTGAAAACATCGAGTATCGATCGTGGGAAAAAGCTGGAGCCAAACTTCATAATTTTTTAACTTACTATTGTCCTAATAATTCAACATTACCAGCAAATGAAATTAATCTTATAGTAATTACCTTTAGGCCTAACATGTATAATACGTCCATTCTCTGAAAGAATATAACAAAATGATTATGGATAAGAGTCTATCTAGAAATTTTATTTTTAGCATCCAAACTAGATATTCACAGTTTCTATTGTGCCTGGAAACAAGCTGACAATCATATTTTAAGACCATGTATTCTTTAAAAAAATTTTTTTTTTAATGTTTATTTATTTTTGAGAGAGACAGAGACAGAATGTGAGTGGGTTAGGGGGCAGAGAGGGAGGGAGACACAGAATCTGAAGCAGGCTCCAGGGTCCGAGCCCTCGGCACAGAGCCCGATGCGGGGCTCGAACTCACGAGCTGTGAGATCATGACTTCAGCAGAAGTCGGCCGCTCACCTGACTGAGCCACCCAGGTGCCCCTAAGACCATGTATTCTGATCTGGGGTTGCAAAATATGGCGACCATAAGCATATGTGCCTCAAAAGAGAATAGATTCTTATTAAGCCTTACACAAAACATAAAATAATACTGGTGTCTAATATCCCCTTTTCAGACATATAGTTCTACTTTCATTGTTTAGGTGTACCAATTAAAATCTCTTCAAGAGCTGAAGTGGTCTTGTGAGTACTGGAGGAATTCTACACTAGCCTTGGAATGAAGCTAAAGAAAAATTAGAAATTTCACAACCACATGGAATAGAATGAATTATCACTTGATAAGGCAAAATTTAACTGTGCTAGCCCACAGCTATGTGGTTTAGTTCAGCTACCATTAATAATGTTAACTGTGATCATATTGCTGGGTTCTAATGAGGTCTCTCTCAGCCAGGTGAGAAATTGTTTTCACCATACAACCTGTCAAAATGGTAATTTATTAATCATTTCACCAAAATTTCAACATCAATTTTTTTTAGCGTGCAAAAAAATAAACACATCATCTAATCACATAACCCTCCCCACCCCATATCTGGACACTGAAGTTCATGTAGCTTTCTACCACTAATAGTACTTGTGCCCGGAGGTACAACCTTAGACACATCACTTTCCCACCAGGAACTGTAAGTTCTTCAGCACATCCTAACATTCTGTCTTGAAAATTCGATTTTAAAGGAATGTGGAATGAATTTTCTTCATCTCATTCTGTACATGTAATATGCAAATTAAGTTTTGGTAAATAACAATTTCCCATTGACTTATGTCATAGCTTCACACATAATCGCAGTTTAATCAGCAGGGACACCTTACATGGAAGGTTTAGATTTCTTTGCCCACTACACTTTGTTGAGAAGATTGGTCTGCCGTGTAAAAGGAGAGCTACTATTTAAAGAAATCCATTTTTTTTTGGGGGGGCACCCTTGGAACACAAGCTGTCACCCTCTGGTTCACCACTTCTACGTGTATGAACTTCCATATGTCTTGCTTTCTTACAAAAAGAGACACCTCTAGTTAGTTTTAAATACAAAACAAATGCTTAGCTGTCTTTAATAACTGCTCTTATTAAACCAAAATAATTTTCTACTACGCAAATGTTTAGTGTTAGTTAAAAAGTAATGAAGGGCTGTTCTATAAGAAAAGCATTATAATTAATCTTTCCTTTAACAAAAGTTAAATTAATAACCATAATTAATACACAGCACATTTTGTCTGCTTTCTTATAAAAAATGGACATCCATATCCTCTTATTGTTTTTGATGAGATGAGCTAAGGAGTTTCTCCAGAGGATTAGTTTGCCCAATGTGCTTTTACATGATAAAAAAAAAAAAAAAAAAAAAAAAAAAAAAAGGAAAAACTTCACAGTAGAGAGCACTTTTAAAATATGTATTAGCAGTATTCTCAAAATATTCTGTAAGTCACTATGGGAGCATTTCCTTCAAGTTTCTGCATAAATCACTTTGCATGCTCTCCAAATATCAGAGGAAGAGATGTCAGCAAATAGCTTCCCAAATACAAGATATTTTTGTAGTTAAATATTTCATTTCTGCATGAGTGGCCATGAACGTCTATGGATTTACTGGGCATTTGTAGTCTATGTGGCACAATAATAGGCATGTAAAATTGGAAATTATCTTATTCAGATAAAAGATATGAGAGTAATATGAGAATTATCAACAAGTTTAAAATACTTTATGTTCATTTTTATTACATTCAGAAGTACTCTACAGTAAATGTCTCTAATATAAATTTTCTTTCTTCTTGTAAACTCAAAGAACACAGGGCTATGTTTCATTACAAGCATCAATAAAGGTTGATATATTGATGTTTTTCATTTAAACAATCTTTTACAACTATACTTCCTCTGGAATCTGGTTCATATTCAAACTTTCCCTCTCTTTTCCCATAGTTAATTATTAATTTTTCAATTATTACTATTTAACAAACATGTATATTATGCTCACCTTGTCCTAAGGGCTTCATATATGCTAATTCATTTGATCCTCATGACAATTCTGTAAGGTAGTTGCTCTCATTTTCAGCTTATAACGGTGAAACTGGGATGCACAGTGGTTCAGTGACTTGGCCCAGGTCACACAGCTAACAAATGGTGTACCCGGACTGTGAATCTCAGCAGTCAGGCCAAGAGCCCATGGCCTAACTATTTATAATGTGCTGTCGCTGCTCTAGTGATGACCTCAGTTAGGTTGCAAACCTGGAAACTGATGGTTTCATTTCCTACTGGTTGTTGTATCTGCATCACGATATCTACTGAACCCTCAAAACACATGAGAGAACAGGTGGTCCATGATGAATTCTCAATTTCAAGAACAAGTATTCCCACTGCTGGGTGGTCAGAGAGCCTGCCTGGCAAGAATACACCTTCCTGTAAAGCCACTGGAAAGTATCAAGCTTGCCTGGTACGCAGGAACCACAAGCTATTGTAGCACAAACTAAAAGCAAAGCTCTATTTCCTTTTTCCACACAAGGAATGCTAGTTTCCCCTAGAAGGGAACCACAGCTAAAAATTATACTTTACTCCTACCCAAAGGTTTTTTATCTTGATTATCCTATAAATAGCAGCAGGTAGTAGTATTTTCATTTTATGGAAGGAAAAATTGAGACAAGGTGAGATCTTATTACAGAAAGGTTACTCAGTTAATTGGTAGGAGAGGTTTTCAGTGACCTATAAAGCACTTAAAATGAGAAGTAAAATAGCCCTTAGTTCCTGTAGTACTCTGGAAGCATTTAAAGCCAGACTTTCTCCTATCTATATTTGTGACTATTTGTATCTACTTAGGAGACTTTTATTTCACCAGCATTATGTTTAGGAATTAAAAGTAGAGGTTACGTGGTGTGGCTTCTGGATACCAAGAATATTCCCCCAGCCCCTGAAGGCTCCTCCCTCAGTTTTCTGATATTTATAATTTAAGATTCTATCACTAAAAATTCAGGCTTATGGCTAGTAGGTGGGGAGCAGGGTGTGAAGGGAGACATAATATGGTAATACTAAATATTATTCAAAACTTACACTTGTGTAGATCTCTGCAACGTGATTTTTAAAGGGAGAAAACTGAGTTAGCAGGGAGTCACTAGGAACCCCAAAGGAACTTTGCTCTGAAGAGAAACAGAAGTGAAACCGAGAGAGAGCCCAGAAGGCAGTATCGAAGAACCCAAAGAGAAACTGCCTCGCTTTTGTTCTATGTAAAAGACAATCACAGCGTAAGCAGGCAAAATCTAATTGATCTTTATTAATTGAGAAAGAATAGTCACAGCAATTTTAACTATACAAACCAACTTGTTTAGTATTAGAATATTAAATGCAGAAATGGAAGATCAATCATTAAAACTATAAGTAAGCTTAAGTAGTTGAATACAGGTGCAAATCAAACCCCAGGCCAGTTGCTTCTAAAATAGACTGAACAAATTATGCCAAACACTGTGAGCAGACAAACCAAGGCAAGTACTGCTGAAACACAAAGGAGGCTCCAAAGTGCTTCCATTGCTAAAACATAAAGTACTACCTAGAGCAAGCCTGGAGTCCTGCTACGGCTCTGCTGGGGAAGAGAGTCTAGATGTGGGATAAAATTGTCTGCAAAAAAATTTTCTTTTGCCTAATTCTTGAAGGCAAAGAATTAAATGATAGAATAAGTGTGGTGTGGACTAAATAGAAGGAGCCTTGGATTTGAAATTCATTCTGCAAGGGTAGAGAGTAATTTTTCTGGTGCAGTAGTCTCCTGGAATTGCACTTAGCCATCCAGGAAAATCAGCAACCATGATCATTCCAAAGCTATCGAGTAACAGTCCTGGCAGAGGACAAAAGGTATATTTACCTGTTGCAAGAAACTTTAAAGGTGGGATATTTGTCTATGTGTCACATATTAATCATATTTGACTGTCAAGAACTGTGAAGAATCTGGCGTACCTGGGCGGCTCAGTTGGTTGAGCCTCTGACTTTGGCTCACATCATGATCTGGCAGTTCATGAGTTCAAGCCCCACTTCATGCTAGCTGCTTTCAGTCTGTCAGTGCAGAGCCTGCTTCAGATCCTCTTTCCCCCTCTCTCTGTCCCTCCCCACTTGCACTCTCCCAAAAATAAATATTTTTTAAAAAGAAAGAATAAAAAAAAAAAAAAAAAGAACTGTGAAGTGTCTGAAATTTACCCTACTGGCACTTAAACAAGTTAGCCTGCCACAGGTTCATAGATCCTAGGAGAAGACAGGAGGCTCCTGGGTCAGAGACAAAGAACCATTGATTAGAAGTAGCCAGAGCATCAGCATTTGTGCCAGCTCCCCAAGCCTCAATTCCTCAGAGCAATGTAAAGAGGGCCAGGTGATGCCTAAACACACAGTGGGCTGTTACAGGAGGGGAACCCCAAGCTTATGGAACCCCAAACTTTTATAATGGACAGTAAGCCTGCCTGACTTTTGTCAATAAAGGAGACGCTATCTTTTACATTTAAATGCTGTCTGCCATATAAACCTGTCTGAAAAGGTAGTGTAGAACAAAGGTAATCAGTGCCTCTGGTCATAAGACACAGGCAGAAACAGAGATCCAAAGAGAATTGTCCCTAGTAATAGGAGATAGCTTGTTCTCTTTTCTATTTAGACTTCTCAATCTTTCAGTAATATTTATTCAGATTTTTCTTTGATACAAAAATATGAGGCCATAGAAGAGAAAAATCAATCAGTAAGGAACTTCCAACAATAAAAATGCAGACGCACTGGACCTTATGATTCTACCCCAATCTAGTTCACCTCCATTGTGGAGCAGGATGTTTTTGAAGTGGGATGTTTTCGTAAAAGTGATGCTACTCCCAGCTCCTGAGCTGGTCTAAGACTGAGATAAACCAATTAGCAAAATCCATTTCCCTTGCATTGTGATTGGTTTTCATAACCTACATTTTGAAGTTAATCAGTATACAAGGCATTCTCACAGAAACAGAGATTCAGCTGGGGAGAAGAAGGGTAGGATGACTCACTAAATCTTTTTTATGGTTTAAGCAAGTTTAAATTTACAATGCAACTAGAAGCATCCTATCAATACAACATGATTCAATAAACCAAGGATGGGAAGAAGAGATGATTGTTAATTTCATTGCTTATTTTTCAATTTGCCTCTTTTTCTTTCAGAAAGGATTAAAGCAAATGACAGCATGAGTACACATTTCAGACAAGTGGTCCTGGAAACTGATGAGTTACCTCTCAAAAAGAAAAAAAAGATTTAGACATCAAAATAGTTAATTTATAGTTATCCCCCTGAGAAAAACTTTATAGATTTTCAGGAACAGAAAAATAAATCTCCATTCCTTTAAATTTAATTCTAAACCCATATTCCCTTCCACGAGAGGCACACTATACCCATTTTGGTCATTTTGTCTAACGTATGAAGGATTTGACAAAGATGCACTCTGGCCATTTTACCGTACCTCTAGATAATCCCTCAAATCCAAGGCAAAGGATATGCCATATTGGAATTTAATATATGAATATTCTTTGTTTTTATATTCGAAAAGAATATCATTCCAGCATTCCTTCTTTTTACATGATGGAATTTTTAAGTTAAATTCTTGGTATTGAAAAGATCTTTAGGCAGCTCAGAAGCAGTTTCCATATTATTAGAAGGATTAGGCAGATCCCAGATACAAGAACAATGTGTTCAGTTTAAATTCAAGGGACACAAGTGTCCCGATAATTGCTTACAGGAAAGGAGATGCAGTCCATGACCAAATCCAAAGATCTAGTAATATGAGTATAAATAACATTAATTCCAGGGTGGATCCTACCGCATTCCTCTACAGGCCATGCAGTTACTGAACTACAAGCATGTTAATTATTTACTTACAGCTGCTTAACAGTCGGCATAATTACATGAAAGTTTTCTTTTTTCCTTCATCTCTAGAATAACAATGTTTTCAAGAATTTAAAAGATGAGTGTGAGCAACTGAAGACCAGCACCAGGATTTCTCGGGACTTCAGTCTCTGAAGAAATTTGTTACTAAGAATGATAGACGCAGGAGTTTCAAAAACTGATCTTCTGTCCCCTGAGCTCCAGAAATCACGTTCTAATATCAGAAACCATCAGAAAAATTTAAAGCCTCCCAGATCCAGTATCTTAGGATAATAAGCATTTATGCCATTTGCCATTTTAAAATAAGGCAATACCTATAAGGTATTTAAAACAGTACCAGGCACATAAAATACTAGTCAATAATATTAACTATCATTATTATTACTGGAACGGTAATACATTGGAACAGATATGTGATCTTTAAGTTAATCACACTTTTTGAATGGATTTTTATTAAAATTGAACTCTAATGACACTATTTTTAGCTCCCTATTCATCTTAAACTTTTATTACTTTATATACTATTTATAGGTTCTTTTCTTAAATGTGTATATAATTTTAAATGGCATTTTAAAATAGAGTCTAGTTTATAATATGGTGCTAAATAAATGCTCAAAATGTTAGTTTGTGTATATGGCAAGATGAGATTTTCATTCTTCTGTCCATTTTCCTCCTTTGACTTTCCCACCACTGATAAATCAGTAGACAGTGTTATGTGTTAACCTAGATATAGGCTGTGAGAGGTGGTCACTATTAGTAAGAAAGCTCTTTAAATGCTTTACAGTTACTTCTCTTGGATAACTGGAAAGACTTACATGTCCCTCTGCAAGGAATAAAAGAATATACTGCAGTGGTGCCTGGGTGGCTCAGTTGGTTAAGAGTCCAACTCTTGATTTCAGCTCAGCTCATGATCTCATGGTTCATGGTTTGAGCCCCATGTTGGAGGGTTGACAGTGTAGAGCCTGATTGGGATTCTCTCTCTCTCCCTCTCTCTCTGCCCTTTCCCAACACACTTGCTCACACATGCTCTCTCTCTCTCACTCTCTCTCTCAAAATAAGTAAATAAATAAACCTAAAAAAAAAAATCTACTGCAGCCATCCCAGCATGTGAATAATGCCCACAACCTTCAACTAGATAGAGTTAGGACTTAGGGGTAAGGGCAGAGGACCAGAGAAGATCAAATGCAATACTAGGGAGAGCAAGGAGAAGGAAGGACACCAGAAAGCAAATGGGCTTCAGATGCCTATCCAAGGTTCACCGTATACGAACCACAAAGTGACTTGATAGGGCAAATGATGGAACATTTTGTAATATTCATTGGACTGTGTATTCATAGCCAGATTATTTTCTTTTCATTGCACTGCACCTACACATTCTTCTAGATATTATGCACATAACTGAGGCTTAACAACCATAAAAAGTCATTGTTTCAAAAGCTGAAATTGATTTTTTTTGTCAGTAGTTTCTCTGATCCTAGAAATGAGAAAGCAGCCATTTTCTCCCTGTAAGAGTTGTGTGTTTTTTCCTAATGACAGGGATACAATTCATTTTGTTAAATTATCAAATAATTGCAAAATAACAATAATTGTTTCTTCTTGCAAATGAAGCTCACAGAGAGATCAAGTTCTTCCAAAACTGAATTAATTATTCCTGCTTTCCACTGAGTACAGCAACTAAATAGATTATCCTTAGATGGCTATTTCATGTACTGTATTTATTCTACAAAAGCAAAACTGTGAAGGAAACAATTTACCAGAATCAAACACTGTTCTCTTCATCTTTACTTTCCTTGTTGGCTGTAGCATTCACAATGTAATGGTTATATTGTCAAGATTCCACTAGATTGTAATTCATTTTCCCCCTGTTACCCAAGAGCCTAAAAGCAAATTCCCAACAATACATTAAGAGGCATAAAACAATTCTTGAAAAAAGAATTAGATTAGATATGAAGCAATCCAGGAAAAGTTGGAGATGGGGAATTACACTTATCAAGTTGCACATAAAGAAATGTCATTTGTGAGATCTCTAAGGAATCTGTGGTGGCTGTTTGATACACTGTGCCTAGGATTTGTCAGGTTGCAGCACAGCTCTTGGATTCAAAGAAACAAGTGTTCACTTATCTTGTAATGCTGGTCCCAAGATGGACCAATCTGTCCACCAGTGTTTATCCTTCTTTCAAGGTAACTTCTCTAAGTCGGTTTTTCCCAAATAAAAGCTGATGCTGAGCTGCTATATTTCTTCATGTGTGTGCGTGCGTGTGTGTGTGTGTGTTCAACTGAGTTCTTGGCTCATGAATATGCCTCACCTTTTTCCTAGGCTTTTCCACAAACTTATTGATGAATAATGAAGTAAGCCATAATTAAATTTGCATTGTCTGGATAAGAGGCATCCAGATAATTCAGATAATTGAAATCTACTCATAATCCTTAACCCGCATGCTGTCTTTCCTTGATCCTGACCCTAGAATGTGCTAAAAAGTAGTAAAGTCGGTTTCATCTCCTCATTGTTTTAAGCCTGTCTGCTTTGTAGCAAAGCCTCTGACAAGCAGTGAAATCATCTAAGAGGTAAAAAGCTTAAGAGAAGAGGAAGAAATGCCAGCAATGTCTAAAAAAGGAAGCTTTAAAAAATTAAAAAGTTTTCTGTAATTTAAGCTTTTTGCTACCAGGCAAGGGCCTCACTTTGTTTGTTTAGGGGTCTATATCCTGTATAATGTTCACATAAGACTTTTTTGGGAAGGAACCATGAAAGTACTGGAATACCAATCTAAAGGAATACAAATCTCAAAAGACTTCCTTTCAAAGCTTTCCTTTTACCTTTTGACTTCCGTTTTTTGTTCTCTTTTATCACACTTCAGTCTTTAAAGAAAAGGGGTGGGGCAATCAATCAGTAATCTCAAAATGGTACACTGCCATTTGCTTGGATGCTAAAACATTTCCAAATACTTTCCACTCTAATAATGGAATGAGACAATTACAGTTTTAAGAGTTCTATAACTCTCATTGCTCTAGTGGTTTTCCAAATATTTTCATTATGTGATAGAAAATGGCTTTCTGCTCAGTATACCAGATAAATCTGACCATGAAGTTACTTACAGGGTAACTGAAAGGTGTTGGTCTGTGCTTTTATTGCTCTATTTATAGAATTATGGCTAACCTAACATTACCTTATAACTCATGAATAGATTATACAGTCTTATATTTCTTAAAACCTGAATTCTTGACCGTGTGAGAAATTAAACTATTCTACAGTTTAACGATTTGGTTTTACAATAATCTCACTTTAAAGAAAGAAAATGTTTACACTCAATGGCTGCCCCAACCATACACAATTATCTCTCCTGTGTAAAATCTAATCACAACCTTATAATTTTAAAAAGTCTGAGCTAGGGGTCCCCAGATCTATACCCTTTCAAAATCAGGGTGCAACTTTTTCCCTCTTTGTACTATTATTCAGGGAGTGCCCCATGGCCAGATAGTAGATACAAGATGACTTCTGTATTAAAAAAAAAAAAAGTTCCTTCTTATAGATCACTAATTACAAACACATTTCAGTTGTTCTGTGAGTTAAAAAAATCAGTCAAGAATTATTTGAACTGAGTGACATTGTTTCTAGTTGATGCCAACTTAATAAAGAATTAAGAGTGGGGAACCTGGGTAGCTCAATAGGTTAAGCGACCAACTCTGGGCACAGGTCATGATCCCAAGGTCATGGAATAGAGCCCTGAATCAGGCTCCATACAGACAGCATGGGATTCTCTCTGTCCCCCTTTCTATGCTTGGGATTCTCTCTCCCTCTCTCTCTCTGTGCCTCCTCCTTCCTCTCTCTCCCTGTCTGTCTCTGTCTCTCTCTCTCTCTCTCAAAATAAATAAATGAAGTTAAAAAAAAAAAAGAATTAAGGAAAGGGGGACCTGGCTGGCTCAGTCAGTAGAGTATGCAACTCTTGACCTCAGGGTTGTAAGCTCGAGCCCCACGTTGGGTGTGAAGATTACTTAAAAATAAAATATTTAAATAAATAAAAAAGAATTAAGGAAAAAGGAGAAGACAGAATGAGTTCAAAATCTGGCTCAGCCACTTACAATTTCTATGATCCAGACAAATAACTTTCTCTCTATATACCAAGCATATCCTACTTTGCAGAGTTGTTCCAATGATTAAACAAGATCACGTGTGAAAAAGTTTTAGCAGATGGTTTTTATGTACCAAGTGGCTTTTTTTTTTTTTTTTCCCCAGGGTCCACTAGCCCAACTAGTGCAGTTGGGCTGGAGTCATGGCAGGTCACTCACTAATTAATATAGTACAACATAGTGTTTTTCAAATCCCCAGGAATACACACAGCCTCCAAGGAGTAGGAGGCATGAATCATTTTAAAAGATTGATGTCCAGATCCATTATTTCTCTATGCACTCTCTTCTAAACTTGACCTGTTTAAGAATACTCCTATGTATGGTGAAGATAGCAAGGGTCTTTTTCTTACAATTCTTTTTGGATTAACTCCTCCAAGTTGACAAAAAAAGAAAAAAGAAAAAAAAAAAAAGCCTTCCTTTCACCTGTCACAAATTTGTTATGTTGCATTATTTGATAGTTAAATGCTCTGGGTGTCAAAGGGACAAGTTGAAAAATTGTCACACAGACTGTCCTTTATTCAAGATACCATAACAGCCCCATCAATCCTACTAAAAAGGTGCATTTCCGATACAAATTTACTTGTTACAGTTAATGATAAGTTATCAAAATCGGTAATATATTTTTTGGTGATTTAATCAGTTTACTACCAATAATAACAACTCAATCAAAAGGAATCTTTACCATTCAGAGCTTTACGGCTAGAAGAAATTATTCAAAATTCAATTTTAATTTATATTCATATTTTTGATGCACAGAGTATGAGAGGGTGATCAATAAAAGACTTTCAAGCATGAAAAATGTTATATTATGATAACATTCTGGGGAAGTAATATAATAAAAGTACAATTGCGAGCAAAAAAGAAAGAAGTGTTCATGAATTTTTAAAATCAATGGTTCTGGGCACCGTATCACCATGGCATTTAGAGTCCCTTGGAAACTTTTAAAACAGTGATCTAACAGTTACATTTTTAAATGCTAATATTTACAATATGTGGGAAATTACATCCTTTTCAGTCACTTATACTTATTATTAAAAATGTATAAGATGGCACATAGTAAAAATAATTTCCCAGTATACATAAGCAATGCAAGCTGGTCAGCAGACCCTTGACGCAGAGGTTAAGAGCATGGACTTTCAAATCAGAGAGAACTGGCTTTGAAGCCAGTCTCGGCCGCTTGGTTTTTTATGAAGCATATTCAACTAAACCTTCTCTGAGCCTCAGTTTTCTTATCTTGGAGCTGGAAAAAAAGAACGGAGACAAAACCTGATCGAATTTAAGAACATAATATATTTAAAGTGCTTAGCACTGTGCCTGGCATTAGGCAGCTACCATCATTATCACCATTATAACTGCATGTGAGGAAGACAGAGAAAGAGAGCCCTCAGGGCAAAAAGAAATGAGGAAGATTCAAAAGGTAAATGTAGGATTTAAGTCAACATTTCTCCAAAGAAAAAACGATCTACAAATGGCCAGCCAGGACATGAAAAGATGCTTAACATCACTAGCCACTAGGGAAATGAAAATCAATACCACAATGAGATACCATTCGCATCCACTAGAATGACTAGAATTAAAAACAAATTAAAATGAAAGAAAAGATAAGTGTTAGAGAAAATACGGAGAAGTTGGAAATCCCTCATACACTGTTGTTGCAAATATAACATGGAGACGCCATTGTGGAAAACAATTTGGCAGTCTCTCAAAAAGTTAAACATAGAGTAACCAGGGCGCCTGGGTGGCTCAGTTAGTTAGGCGTCCAACTCTTGATTTTGGCTCAGGTCATGATCTCGCAGACTGTGAGTTGGAGCCCTGCATCGGGCTCTGTGCTGAGCTGGGATTCTCTCTCTCTCTTCACCTCTGACCCTCCCCCACTTGTGCACCCACACCTCTCTCTCAAAATAAATAAATAAACTTTAAAAAGCCCACAGAATTACCATATGATCTAACAATACCACCCTTAGATATACATCCAAATGAATTAAAAACAGGTACTCAGACAAATTCCTGTACACAAACGGTCAAAAAAGCACTACTCACAGCAGCTAAAGGTAGCAACAACCGTAATATCCATCAACAGACAAATGGATAAACAAACTGTGGTATAACCAAATAATGGGATATTATTCAGCCATAAGAAGGAATTAAGTACTGATATATGCTACACCATGGAAAAAGGTGGAGAACATTATGCTAAGTGAAAGAACTCAGACACAGAAGGTCACATATTATATGACTTCCTTAATATGAAATATCCAGAATAGATAAGTCCAGACAGACGGAACACGGAATAGTGGGTTCCAGGGTTTTGAGGGGCAATGAATAGCATATGACTGCTCTCCCTTGAGAGTGATGAAAATGTTTTGGAACTAGATAGAAGAAATGGTCGCACAACACTGTGAGCATATTGAACACCATGCAGGTTTGAAACACTGTCTCTTCTATGTTGTATGTTTTATGGCAACAACTCTTCAATTATGATAATGAAGAAGATCACTTGTCTCCAGTGTTTCCATCCGGAGTCCAGGTTATACAGCAGCAAAGCCAAACCTCTCCCACTCTTAAAAACACCCCGTGTGAGCAGCATCCTTGAGGCTTTGGTGGCCAAAGCACAGCTGCCATCTCCAGTCTTGAAGCCACCCTGCAGAGAGGATGAAAGATGATGGTACTTCCGCGATCAAAGGTTTAACCTTCCCCCCATATTGTAAACAGTCATGCACCTGCACCAAACCCATCTTGAGGATTGTAAAGGGGCCAGTCTACCTTTTAAGAGGCAGATGGCATTCTTCCCTCCAAAACCACCTCTCGGGTCACAGGAAGAGCTGACAGAAAGGGAAGAGGCCAAGGGGGAGGGGGTTGAGGAGCACAGGACTTTTTCCAGAAGACATGGCTTAGAAGTATAATAAAAGGAGACAGGGAACAAGGATACAAATAACTGGGCGCTTTAGTTACCGGATGCAGCTTGCTGTGGAAGCTGACCCCTCTGTGGAGATTCCTGCACGTAGACTCCTGCTTCTC
Organism: Panthera pardus; assembly: GCF_024362965.1. NCBI lineage: Eukaryota > Metazoa > Chordata > Mammalia > Carnivora > Felidae > Panthera > Panthera pardus. The sequence goes on along the minus strand of NW_026527013.1, from coordinate 132,660,156 downwards.
CACCGGCTATCTAGGTAACTTGAGGCAGGTTGCTTAATCTAGGTAAGGTTCAGTTTCCTCACATGTATAAAATAAGGATGATGAGAAAATCTGCTCCCAAAGCATTTTATATGAGGATAAAATGAGATAATGTAATTTTCCTACAAGTTTGCCTGATGCCAACAATCACCTGTGGTGTTTTATAAATAATACATTCCTGGGCCCTCAAAACAGACATGAATCATAGGGCTCAGGGGAATGGCCTGTGAACTGTATTTTGAATGCCCTCCTCAGATGAACTTCCTCAGAATTTCTTATAATCTAGCTAGAATGGGAAATAGCACACCTCCTAGGTTATGAGCATTCAACACTGTTAGCTATGATGAGTATTTGAGATGATTATTTTGGTGGTTAAGGCTAACTTTTATATTAGGCTTCCAGGAAGTCAAAATCATTAATCAAAAATGACAACGTTTCCATATTATACCAAACAATCAACTTGACCACTTTTCCCCATCAATAGACTAAAATTAAGAGCAAAAATTAATAACAACGTAAGCTTCTGAAAAAGCTTAATAACAATGTAAGCTTCTGAAAAAGATGACTGCACTGTCAGCAATTAAAATAGCCATTTGAGGTCTGTTTCCCATTTGGCAATAGGGGATGAGGTAGAAATTGTAACAGATGAAAAATCTCTACCAGCTTCCTAATTAGATTTCTCATGAGTCAATGATTATTTAAGTACCTTCGAAAAATAGTAATCCATTGATCTGAGTGTATGCTTATGGCTTGCCTGATTGAAAGAGAGCCAAATGTTCCAATTAGATCCAGTTCATCTTACTACAATGGCTTTTCAACTTTTGATTATGGTACAGAGTAACAAATACGTTTTACACTGATGTTAAGACGGATATCTGAAATAATACTTAACCTCATGTGCCCTTATGACATGTCATGTATTTGGATAATTATTCTATTTTCCTTTTTTTTCCCTTCTTTAATGCTGGCTAGTTGCAATTCACTAATTTCTTTGACAACTACTAGTTTATCCCAAACCACTAATGGCTAGCAACCTAACATTTGAGAGGTATTGACCTATAACATACACACCAGAATTTAGTGTTTTCATGGTCTCCCAAATTGTGAATGAAAAAATAACTTGCTTGGATCAAAAATAAGCCAGAGATTGATAACCTTGGTTTGCAGGTAACCAAAGGGAAGAGATGAACTGATCATTTAGACCCTAGCAAAACTTTATGTTCTCATCTGGATCTTTCCTATTCCAAGCAGGTGGATACAACCTGGAACTCTATGTAGGAAGCTAAGTTATGACTCCTTGCAGCTTTGAAGTTTATTATTAATTACATATAAAAACAACTGAAAAGGTTCTTCCTTGCATGTCGGTATTCTTGAGTGTGAATTTATTCATTCATTCATTCATTTATTTATTTATTTATTTATTTATTTATTTATTTATTTTTTAGTGAGCTCTACACCCAATGTGGGGCTTGAACTCACAACTCCAAGATCAGGAGTTACATGCTCTACTGACTGAGCCAGGCAGGCACCCCTGGACTGTGAATTTAAATATCAAAGAGAGTTTATGAAAATATGATCTGAGCAACACGTTCTTTGAAAGGAAATGGCAAAGGTGTGGAAAAGGTTGTGACTTTATTATCGCATTGATAAAAAGTTGGCTCCTTTGTTTTATTATTTTATTTATTTTACTTTTTTCCCTTTCCTTTCATAAGCTGTTTGTCCTAGGATTTGGCACAAAAAAAATTTCCAACATGGTATGATAAGTGACAATGCTATATTTTGCTGTAGTAGAGGGTTTTTATTGTTGCTAACACAATAATACTAACAGAGAACACAGGGAGGAGGTTAAGTGGGTGGACTTTCAAATCAGTCATACCAGGGTTTGCATTCCACCTCTCCACTTACTGGTTACAGAAACATAGGCAGTTTTTAAAACCTCTTTAATCCTCAGTTTCCTCATCTGCAAACTGGGGATAATGCACAACGCAGAGGGGTTTACAAATTCCTTGAGATAAGGAACACTCCCGAATAAATTATATGCCACATGAAAACTGTTGGATAAAATTATGTGACAAATCAGTTTTTCCGCATTCTGTACTTGATAATGAAAAGATTTGGGGCGCCTGGGTGGCGCAGTCGGTTAAGCGTCCGACTTTAGCCAGGTCACGATCTCACGGTCCGTGAGTTCGAGCCCCGCGTCAGGCTCTGGGCTGATGGCTCGGAGCCTGGAGCCTGTTTCCGATTCTGTGTCTCCCTCTCTCTCTGTCCCTCCCCCGTTCATGCTCTGTCTCTCTCTGTCCCAAAAATAAATAAAAACGTTGAAAAAAAAATTAAAAAAAAAAAAAAGAAAGAAAAGATTTATTTGGAGAGAAGTAAATTAGCCAACATCTACTCTCTGACCCTCAAGTGGGTTTCATTGACGCAGGCACTTGTATTACCTCCCATTGGGTCACCTGGATTTTATAGCCAGAGTTTTTCCATTGTTAAATCTGAAGGCAGCTGGCTGTGAGTTAGTTTAATCAGTGTAGTTGCTACAGGCAAAAGTACTCACTGTGCATGTGTATTCTGTAAAGAAGAGGAATACCAATGAAGAAGTCACTGATCAGTGGCAAGTCATATAGTATGAATATTCGCCAAACCAATTTGATTATTGGGTCAAGGCTTTAATGGGTATAAATACTAATTTTCATAGAGCAGAGAGTAGATCTCAGTTTTTAATTCAAATATCTCTGATGCATAGTATAAATATTAAGAAAATATTAGGGAATCGTTCATTTATTCTTTCATGGTATGGAAACATTATGTAATGATTCCCCCTTTCATTCATTCAAAGTAAGCCAACTTCTAGTGCTCACTTTGGAAGCTCATATACAAAGTAAGCCAACTTCTGAGTTCCAAATTTAAAATACAGAATACTTATAACAGTTGGTGTTAGCGCTAGAATGATTACCCACTCTAGAGGTAAACTGTAATATCACAATGAAACAATTTGCCATACCTGCTTATTTAGATCCTACATTGGGTTTAGATACAAGGCAGATATCTACTTTGGAAGTAAAGTCGGGGTGGGGGGGACCCTACAAACATTGAAGAAGATTTGTCAATATGGGCCAATCATTAAATTTGAAATAAAATTAGAAATAAACTTTTTTCCGGGTGGCTTCCACCTAGTGGCTCAGTTGGTTAAGGTCATGATCTCACAGTTTGTGAATTCGAGCCCTGCGTAGGGCTCTGTGCTGACAGCTCAGAGCCTGAAGCCTGCTTCAGATTCCATGTCTCCATTTCTCTCTGCCCCTCCCCTGCTCTCTCTCTCTCTCTCTCTCTCTCACTGTCTCTCTCTCTGTGTCTCTCAAAAATAAATAAATATTTAAAAAATTTAAAGAAATTAACTTTTCTTTCTTAAATTACGAAATATGTGGAGAATAAGATAATAAACACACTTCACACCCACATAACAAAACCTAAAGTTTAGCCATATTTTCTTCAGCCATTTTCAAAAATATCAGTTTCACTTGAATTCTTCTATGGGTCTCTCTTCCATCCTGTACTCCTTTCTCTTTCAAGAGGTGAGAGAAAAAGAGAGGAAACAGCTCAATTTTGTGTTTATAATTACATGAACATTTTAATACATTTCCTTCAAGAATATGTAAACTCTAAATGGAATAAAGACCTAATGTGAGACCTGAAACCATAAAGAAATGGTTTTCTCCTAAATTTTCTCCTAAAAGAAAATACAGACAGTAATCCTTTGGACATCAGCCTTAGCAGCACATTTATAAATATGTCTCCTCATGCAAGGGAAACAAAAGCAAAAACAAACTATTGGGACTACACCAAAATAAAAGTTTTTGCACAAAGTAACCATTAACAAAACATAAAAGCAACCTACTAAATGGGAGAAGATATTTGCAAATGGCATACCTGATATGGGGTTAGTATTCAAAATATATAAAGAACTTAATACAACTTAACACAAAAAAACAAACAATCCAATTAAAAAAATGGGCAGAAGACCTGAACAGACATTTGTTCCAAAGAAGACATACAGATGGCCAACAGACGCATGAAAAGGTGCTCAGCATCACTAATAATTACCAAGAAAACGCAAATCAAAACTACAATGAGATATTACCTCACACCAGTCAGAAAGGTTAGTATCAAAAAGATAGGAATTAACAAGTGTTGGCGAGGATGTGGAGAAAAGGGAACTCTCATGCACTGTTGCTAGAAATGTAAATTGGTGCAACCACTGTGAAAAACAGCATGGAGGCTTCTCAAAACATTAAAAACAGAAATGCCATATGATCCAGTAATTTCACTACTGGGTATTTACCTAAAGAAAACAAAAACACTGGGGTGCCTGGGTAGCTCAGTGGGTTAAGCATCCGACTTCGGCTCAGGTCATGATCTCATGGTCCTTGAGTTCAAGTCCTGCGTTGGGCTCTGTGCTAACAGCTCAGAGCCTGGAGCCTGCTTCAGATTCTCTGTCTCCTTCTCTCTCTCTGCCCCTTCCTCCTCATGCCCTCCCTTTCTCTCTCTCTCTCTCTCAAAATAAACATTTTAGAAAAGCAACACCAAAAAACCCAAAACACTAATTCAAAAAGATATATGCACCCCAATGCTTATTGTAGCATTATTTACAACACCCAAGATAATGGAGGCAACCAAAGTGTCCACTGATAGATGAATGGATAAAGAAGTGGTACACACACACACACACACACACACACCAGAATATCACCAGCCTGAAAACAGAATGAGATCTTGTCATTCATGACAACATGGATAAACCCAGAGGGTATTACTGTAAGTGAAATAAGTCAGATAAAGAAAGGCAGATACCATATGATTTCACTTCTATGTGGAATCCAAAAAACAAAACAAATGAGCATACAAACAAAAAGCAGAAACAGACCCATAAAAACAGACAACAAATTGGTGGTTGACAAAGTATAAGGTGGATGAGGGGATGGATGATGAAACAGATGAAGGGGATTAAGAGGTACAAACTCCAATTATAAATAAATCATGGAATTGAAAAGCACAGCATAGAAAATATAGTTAATAATATTGTAATAACATTGTATGGTGACAGATGGTGACTACACTTATCATGGTGAACTTTCAGTAATGTATATAACTGTCGAATCAATATACTGCACATCTGAAACTAATATAACATTGTACGTCAATTATACTTCATAAATAATTTTTTAATTCAAAAAAAATGCATACATGAGTAGTCCCTAGTACTGCATTATTAAACACTTTACTAATTGTACCCCTCAACATGCATCATTCTAGAATATATTTTTACATTTGCTAAACATTTTCAACATTTTAGCCATGTTCATATAGATTACTTATTTAACCTCTATATATTATTTCGCATAAAAATTAACACAATGAACAAATACTACTAAGGTACTTGGGTTATTTCCGAAGTTTTACTTATGAAAATATTTTTATTTATTAAAATAAATTTTATGATAAACAGTCAAGAACAGAGATACTGAAGCACAGAGTCTGAGAATGTGTAAATTTCACATTGACTGGATATTGCCAAATTACTTTCCAAAATGGTTTGGGAGTTCTTATCTATCCACATCTTGCACAACATTCGGTATTGTTAGATTTTATATTATTGCCTACCTGCTGGATATGAAATTATATTTCACTGTTGTTTAAATTTGTATTTTTGTAAGGCATTTAGATTTCTTGGAGAATTGATAGGTTTCTTTTGTTATATCTTATTTATATATTTTAGATATTATAGGTATATATTAGATAATATATATCTCTTTAGATAGATTATATCTATGTATATCTATATTCATATCCATCCTTCCATCTATCTAAAATCTGTAGTGGGGCACCTGAGTGGCTCATTACGTTGAGTGTCTGACCTTTGATTTTGGCTAAGGTCATGATCCCGGGGGCATGGGATGGAGCCCCACATCAGACTCTGCACTGAGCATGGAGCCTGCTTGAGATTCTCTCACTTCCTCAGCCCCTCTCCATATGCCCCTCTCCCCAGCATACACACTCTCTCTCTTTTTCTCTAAAATAAAAAAAAGAAAAATCATTAAAAAAATAAAAAAGAAATAAATGAGATCTGTGGTTATACTAATTACAACCAAAATTACAGGGGGAAGCATCAAGACTGCAAAATCCAAGATGTTCTCGAGTATCCACATTCAGAGCAATCTGTTTTATATACAAGTGCATCATGTTTTTACTCCACAACTCACCCCAGAATCCCTCAAGGTAGACCTAGTGATACATGAGACAATATGCCTCCACACTTGCCTACCATTTACTTAATTTACCTGACTTTTTCATATAATGTGACCACATGAAAAAAGGAGTCATTTAACCAAAGCAATAGTTAAACCAATAATTCTCAAGGAAACCTGCTCAACGCTGCCAGTCTTTAAAGGCATTTTAGAAAAAAATTTAAAAAAAAAAAAAAAAAAAAGGCATTTTAGTTCATCTCACTCTTACAGGGAAGAAAATAATGTGACTATCTTCCTTAACTTGCCTGTTTCATTTCCATGACTTGGTAACCTGTACATGTTGTTGTGAAATCAAAGGCTTAATGGTATTTAATTCTACTAAGCTTGACACATGTTCCTCCTCTAATGTGGTCCATTTTTCTTCTAATCAACACAATCCTATAATTCTATTCAAATTCTTGTAGAAAAAAACACCTTGCAACAAATGTTTCCTGTTATTTCTGTAAGCATATATTCCTAGGGAAACTGGTTTGAATCTTTTTCTCTTTTTTTAAAAATTATTTTCATACAAGAAATTTTTGAAAAGCCAAAGGAAATATAAACTGGAGCAGACATGAATAGTACATTTATAACAAGTACACTATTTTGGATATTATTTTATTTTTGTCCCACCCAAGATGTCAACATATTAACTTTATTTTCTATTATCTCTTTTGTTCAGTAAGGTCAAAATCTATCTTTTTAAAAAAATCATTTTTCCTTTTAAAAGAAAGTCTGGTTCCCTGTTAAAACTTATAAACATCCGTTTAGGTTCCTGAGTTTTCTGAACAGGTCATTGTCCCTGCATGTGTCTCCCAACTTACTGGATATCAGTCGTCTTCTTCATAAAATGGATATAAACATCCCTGTGAAACTAACGAAACCACATTATTTTTACAGTGTATAAGAATTGCTAAGCTTTTGCCTCTTTTTTTTTTTTTTGATTAATTTCATGCCTGACTCAGTCAGAGATTAGGCCTTGACACAGGTTATAATTAAATATTGAAATCATGAAGTGCAAGAATGTTTAATTTTTAAAATATGAGTTTTAATTTACCTCATACAGAGAATAGCTCTGGTCACCTGCGGAGATGCATTACACACTACATTGCCTAATGTAGGATGCCTGAATAAGGCTGAGCATACAGTTAAAGTAAACTAATGCAATTTACTGAACAGCAGTCAAATATTTATCCAGTTGATGAAGCAGACTTTATGTGAAACTCAGACAATAATTAAAGAGAAGCCTTGCTTAAAACATGCTTACTCCAGTTTTCACAAATACGTTATATCCTCTTTGCATCTTCCATTTTTCTGAATATTTCCATGTATCTAAAACACCCCATGACAATCATTCTATAGCATCATATTTGACGTATTTCCTGATATTTTACTGTATTTTAAAGCTAGGAAGGTAGGTCAATTGCAGTAGCAGCCCCGATTCTTCTCCTTCCTATAGCATATCTTTGGCAATATGACTCTGCACTTCCTTCCATTGAAGGTGGAGTCTATTTTCCCCACCATTTGAATCTGCCTGGCTTGTGACTTAATTTGGCCAAAAGAACATGGTAGCTGTATTATGCCAGTTCAGAACCTCTGCCCCAAGAGACTATATGCCTCTACTTGTTCTCCGAGAACCTGCCTTGGGTACAAGAAAAGGCCTAGACTGCCTCGCGGATGATGAGAAACAACATAGAGGCCATCATATATTGGTCATCTCCCAGCCACCCTGCTGTCTTACCACAACGAGTACGGTTAAGTTGGGCCAAACTCAAGCTAGGTTGGCAGAACCACCTAGATTACTTGCAGACTCATGAAAAGGAATGAATGGTTGCTGTTTTAAGCCCCTGTATTTATGATAGATAATTAAATACCTAATTGAAGCAGGATTTAGAGGTCTAATTCAAACTCTCCATCTTACAGATGAGACAACTGAGGCCCAGAGAGTTTAAACGCCTTATTTATATCTACACATTGTCAGTGGCAGAACCAGGTTTAGAGACTCCGTTCCCTAGCTCCTCAGCCAAAGCTTCTTTCTATTATGCAATACAGCAATTCTTTTTATTTTATTTTTTTGGCAAGAGAGATCAATGAATGCTTGCCAAAAGAACTGGAGTTTCAGCATAATAGCATTTGTTAAAAATAATTTTAAGGGCCTTATATATATCTATTACAGTCATATTTTAGATTTTATCTGACAGTATTCTCAGATCCCTTTTTCTAAGTTATGTGAAGAGAATTACCAATGACAGAATGAAGATTGTTTTCAAGTGGAGTAATCCTATAATTTTCAGTCATTGTGATATTACCATTAATCCTTACTTTTGGAATATTTCAATGCTAAAGTTAACAGACATCTCGGAGCTTTGTTTAGCAGAACTCGAATTTTCTGTGAATTTCACTGCATCCAAAACTATCATCTGGAAAATTACTAATAGTACATCAGAGTCATCCTATATTAAATATTCCATATAATTAACATTTAAGAAACCCTCAAATACTTATATTGTATAAATGTACAAAGGCTAAGTCCATCATGCCATGGGATGGCATGTTATGAAATCTTGTTCAAATTTGTCCTATAAAATTTTTGATAAATTGTAATAAAAACTTCTCCACATTTATAGTCATTACACCTGCAATGTCTTATGTCCTGTAGCATTTGTTCCCGACGTTTAGCACATCCAAGTCACCTGGACAACGTGTTAAATCATAAATGGTGGGCTTCATCCCCAGAGTTTCTGATTCGATAAGCCTGAGCTGAGGACTCAGGCTCTGCATTTCTAACAAGGTCCTAGATGATGCTAAGGCTGCAGGTGGGGGGACCACAGTTTGAGAACCACTGCTCCATAGTTTTCAATAGTTGCTGAGATAATTTGTGAATAGTTCATCTTAGAATACATCTTACTATAATATTTCAGTGAAAGCTAAAGGAAGTAAGTAAACTATATTCACAATTTGCATTAGTAACTGAATCACACAGTACAAAATCCTGTCAATTCAATCAATGAGACAGTCACTTCACTTAAGAGTTTGAACAGCCTGGGAGTGCCTGTGTGGCTCAGTCGGTTAAGCATCTGACTCTTGATTTCAGTTCAGGTCAGGATGTCAGGGTTCCTGAGATACAGCACCGCATCAGGTTATGTACTGACAGTGGGGAGACTGCTAGGGATTTTCTCTCTCCCTCTGTTCCTCCCCTCCTTGCATGCTTTCTCTCTCTCTCAAAATAAATAAATATATATTTTTAAAAAAGTTTGAACAGCCTTGACTTTGGGTTGAGACATGTCCAGAGTCTGTCCACAGATCAAGAAGGGAGGTTGTCAAAAAAAAAAAAAAAATTGCATACTGTCACAAGACCCATAATATTTGGAATGTAGGCACATTAGCTCAAATGATCATCCTCCAAAGGAAAATAATTTGCCTGAGTTTTTATAAGGTAAAGAAATGCCTACTTCTAATTCACAGTCTTTTTTTTTTTTAATGAGAGTATTCACATAACACTTTCCATGACAGCTTCTGCTTTCTATCACTCAACTCTTTGTGAAAATAGTCCATTTTTGGCTTAGTAACTGTATGTTTGGGTTTAGTCCAAAAGTGAACTTCTTGAAAGGTTTACAAAAAAAAAAAAAAAAAAAAAAAATCAGTTGTTTTTAATTCCTGGCTGCTTCAAATAAAGAAAACAAACTATGAAAATAGCAGTGGGATTTTAATTGCATTTTTTGTATTTAAATATCAGATAACTTCCTAATGGCCCTTTACATATCGGTGTCCTCTACAGAAATCCCATACCTGCTTAAATTTGAAAACACAAGTGAGATTAGAAAAAGACGGGTGTCTGCAAATGTCCTCAGAGAAAACACACACAAAAGCACATGTGTGTCCCAAACTCCTGAGTGTGCACATTTAAGAGGCGCCAGCCGACTCCATCTTTCTTCTTCTGGTAAACATGCCTCACTGGGTATTCAGAGAGCTTGCTTCATGAAGGGCCTGTGCAGTATTGTTTATAATTTTTATCGGTGTGGTTTTCTCCCACCACCTACTTAAAAGCTCATTTTTCCCAGTTTCTGTACTTTTTTGAATCTCCTTCTCTTATATGAAAAAAAAAAATGCAAACTGAGCTAACCTGAGGCATTGGGCGGAGAAGACTTTCATAACCTTTCTATTTTTAACATTGAACATTGTCTTAGTGTATACTTCCCTCATCCTTTAAGCTGATGCTACATAAAGGGTGAAAGTTCCCGGGTACCTAACAACACACAGGGGTTCTCCTGAAGTGAGAGATTCCAGATGAGGAAAGACTACTCAGGGAGGGTTAGCCTGATTCTAAACATTGCTTTCCTGTTCCCAAATTAAATGGGTTCTTTAGCAGTTGATTCTATTCACATCTTTTTCTGATGTTGAGGGACATCTTTTTTTTTTAATATATATAACTTATAGACAGTGTGTCTCTACTTGTGTCATTATTAGATATGATTAAATGTCTTCTGTTGAGATATTTTCATTTTTCATAGACATGGAATTTCTAGCTGCAAATGTTTTCGATACTTTCATGAATATTTCCCAATTAACTCCAACTTACAGTTATCCTTTGAACTCATGTGGCTTCTATTTTTGCTGTTATTTTTTCTTATTTATTTTATATGATCTTGTGATGCTGCCAGTTAACATTTTATGGAAATGGGTTCTATCTACCTAATTAAATTTTAAGTGCCCTGAGGACAGAGACACATCACTGTGCCTCCTGCGTGGAGGACACTCCACAAAAATGTGCTGATGAAGGATGGGTCACGGATGGTTAAGTCAATCCTTTCATTTGAGGGTTGGGGTAGCTGGAATGGGGGAGAATGAACTCAAAACACCTAAGGAATGGTTTCCCAACCTGGTTCAGGATTTTTTGGCCAAAAGCAACCCCAGGATAGGAGGCTGGTTCTTACTGGGAAGAGCAACCTAGCCATGACCTACAATGATTATTTCCGCCTGAAGAAAGGACATGTTGAAAGAAATGGAGAAAAAACTACCATGTAACAGGTAAAGTCACAGCCTAGCCAACTGGTTCAGTCCCCTTTAGTGAGTTCTACTGTTCTGTATGGTAGGAAAAATTGTGTACACTCGAAGGAAAGCCTTACTCTGAGACCAGGAATGCATAAACACATGCTGAATTTGTGCAAGGAGGAAGCTGTAAATAGGCTAAGGAACTTCATTTACACCAAGTCATCACCCCCCACCCTCAAGGGACTTGAGTGCACAAGGCACTCGTTATACTTTATGTCAGGAACAGTACCTGTCCTTGTCTGCTCAGATGACCAAACGGCTCCTCAAATTTCTCTTTCTTGTTAGCTATATATTGAAAGGATTTTCCCCTTTTAAAATCAAACTGCTTATGGTTGTAGGCAGAAGCTTCAGGCAAATGGACTAGTCATTTCTCCATGAAAGGTCAAGCTCTCCTATGCTGAGAACTTCTTCAAGGAGCAAATTAAAGCATTACTACAATGTGCATTAATAAGTACACATAAGAGAATCTTTCAAAAATTTTCCTGATTTTCAAGTTTACTCCTCCCCACTTGCCCACACCCCCACCGGCCACACACACCTATTTGTACAGGACGGTGGCTTAGTGCTTACACCAGCACATATGTGTGTTGTGGGATCATGTAGGTATTATACCTGGAACTGGGTAATGCAGGTCCAAGATTTGGTTCTATCACTTACCACTCAGAAAGAAATGTGTTTGTGTTTGTGTGCATATGTATGTTTACTCCATATTTTGTATCTATGTGTCCCACTTAATAATTTGTTTTTCTATGTGTACTTTCAGAATTATCATATGCTCCACTGTTATATGAAATACACAAGTTCATACCTATGAAAACAGTATATATTGAAATAGAAATCTACACTGAAGCATGCCAACTGTTTATGCATACAAATGCCACAAAACAATTTAGAGTCCTAAATGAAGAATGTTATATACAAGTGAAACAACCACAGGAACAGAGGTCAACAGAAAATAATTACACTCAGGAGAATTTGGACAGGACATCAACAAGAGCACAGACCATGAAATCTCCAGTGACCCAAACAGTTGCAAAATTGCAACCAAGAGCTGTAACTTTCATCCACTGAGAAATGCTTTTGTCAAGCTTGATAATTTTCTAATCCTCACATTCTGGCATGACTTAACCCAGGTGCTGGAATGAGCAAAGCTGACCAACTCACCTACTAGTTAGACAAAAGGAAATGTGGAAGTATCAACTATTCTTTCCATATACAGGAGTATAATTTCAAATTTCAAATTTCAAAATTTGTGCAGCAAGTGTGGAGAAAGAAGAGCAGACATGGGGTCAAATATCTCAGTCCGGGCTACCAAGCTACACAACTCCAGGGAACGCCATTTCTATCACCACAGACCTATATCCTCTTTTCTCATCAAGTTGGCCATAAAGAGCAATAAACCTATACAAAAAGACTTGACTTTGGTTCTAGGTCTATACCCGCCACTTACCAGTCACATGAACTGGTCAAATCATCACACTTCCCCAAATATTTGTACCAAACTTTCTTAGGTTATTCCATATGCTATGGATCCCTTTGACAATCTTTTGGAAGTCATAGATGCTTTCTCAGAATAAGGCTTTTAGTTGCATAAAATGATACAGAGGATTTTGAAGAATCAATTAACTTTTTTTCTGATGTAGTAATAAACATGCTTCTTTATTAGCATACTAAAGATCAGTATCAAGAGACAGGTCTTGATGAATATCAAATAATTTGGAAGTACTGATGAATGTAAATAATATTTTGAGATATCTGCAACAGCTGTAATGTGATATGAAAATATCTGTCCTATCTACTAATGACAAAATGACAGGTACCTATTGCTGTCTTTGGCTTACATCTACTAAAAAAGTAAATGCAGAATTTTGGTTAAGGGTTAGTAAAAATGAGATGTAATTCTTTTCTGCATTCAAGTTCAAGGACTCCCTGAATTTTACCCATTGACTCCAGGTTAAGAACCATTGTTTCTTACACTTTAATGCAAAATAGGGAAACAACACTTGCCCTCCAGAACCCACTGGGCTTTGCCAGGATCAAATTTAAAAAAATTAATTCAACAACTATTAAATAGGTGAAATCTATATGCCAGGTACTGTCTTAGCATCTGGGATTCATCAGTGAGCAAAAGAGACACTGTCTAGTGGAACAAAAGTTTTATTTGTGTACAACAGACTTTAAATATATGTTTAATAGACTATAAATATTAAATATATGTAATGTCAGGGGATGGTACAGAAAAATGATAAGGGAAATAAACCAGAGCAAAGGTATACAGGAGAGATGGAGGGGAAGCCACTGTGCTAAGGTGCCATGTAGCAGAGACCCAAAGGAAGTGATCAACAGGGAGCTATGGGCTGGGAAAAGGTGCCTACAAATAAAGTTTTCAGTATAACCTTAAATCTGGTCACAATCAATTAGCAGGCACTAATTTGTAATATAAGCCAGCATTACTAAGCAGGAAAATAATATGTAGACTTCCTGTTAGAATTATGAATTTTTATCAGGATTAGTATATACATTGTTTTATAGCCTTACTTCAAAAATTTGTTTTTTTCGGTTTTACTAAATATACAATTTTTTTAGCACATCTTATTCACAACAGGCACTATATTTCAGCAAATGAATTAATTTATTCTTAAGAGCTATAGAGGATAGGACATATCATTACCCTATTTCACAGATAAGAAAACATGCTCAGAGAGATCAAAATCATTGCCCAAATTTACCATCAAGTAAATATAAGTAAATTGCAGGACCGGGATTTGAAAGCAGCAAATAGCATATATAAATCTATCTGCCTACCTACCACATCACACTGCTCCTTAAAAATGTTACTGTTGTTTGACAGGAAAGCAATCCATTTCCAATACCATATTTAATTTTTTTTTAACATTTATTTATTTTTGAGAGACAGAGAGAGGCAGAGCATGGGCAGGGGAGGGGGAGAGAGAAAGAGAGACAGAGAGATACAGAATCTGAAGCAGGCTCCAGGCTCTGAGCTGTTTGTTAGCACAGAGCCCGATGTGGGGCTGGACCTTATGAACTGCAAGACCATGACCTGAGCTGAAGTCGGATGCTCAATTGACTGAGTCACCCAGTCGCCCCTCAAACACCATATTTTAAAAGTTGCTAGGAGAACTTAGGTGGCTCAGTCGGTTGAGCGTATGACTCTTGATTTTGGCTCAGGTCATGATCCCAGGGTCATGGGATCGTGCCCCGTGTTGTGCTCCACACTGAGCGTGGAGCTTGCTTAAGATTCTCTCTCTCTGTCTGCCCCTCTCCCTCGCTTGTGCTCTCTCTCTAAAAACAAACAAAGAAACACATAAGTTGCTAAAATATTTTAGAAAACTGCATTAACTGAGAAAAGTTTGCACTGCATTCATCAGGGAAAATGTTCAAAGAACAAAACGCTGAGCCATGAAGGAGTCAGAAAAAGAAAAAGAAAAAAAATTCCTGACTAGGGAAAAGAGCCATTTGAGAATTCCATTGAAAAATTAGAGTCTCCATAATCTTTCTCTTTTTAATATCTATTATGATTACCAAACATTTAAATTAAAAACAATTTACAAAGCTAATCAGAGGTACAAAAAAGGCACTCTTAACATTTTTTCTACAATTTAAGGAAAGCAATCCTGGATGCTTCACTGTAGGAGAAGCTTTAAGTGCAGTGTATTGAACCGTAGGTTAATCTCTGAAAAGGCCAGAGGCTTCATAAAGTAGATAAGAGTAAGTAAATGGGAAGAACACAGTGATATCTTTTAAATCAAAGCTGGCAATTTTTGGAGAGAGAGAGAGAGTAAAAATAAAAATAAAAAAAATTAGAATCAACTTCTATCTTAAATTATTTTTCTTTCTGAATGTTTTCTTGCTCCTAAATTACTCTTCTCCTCAGGAGTGCACTATAATAGCTCCAGTGAAAGATGACAGGAGCCTGAAGAAAAACAATAACAGTGAAGATGGCTGGAAGAAAATAAAGAATTTATGTGATATCCAATAATGGGAGAGGGGCAGATGGGGCAAAGGTGGACGGCCAAGGGAAAAGTCCAGATTAGTTTTGGTTCCTGTCATGGATGCCAATTGGATGGTATGCTATAAATAAGATAATGAGTATAAGAGAGAACCAGAAGGAAGGTAATGAGCACAAATGTGGAAGTGTTGATTATTAACTTGTATTTTTCAGTGTTGAAATACTGGGAGATCCAGATAGCAATGACTACAGGCAGTTGCATATAAAGCTCTGGAACTCAAGAGAGAAGTCTGGAACTTAGGAAGAAAATGGGGCTAGAAATAGAGCTTCAGGAATCATCAGCATCTGGACAAAGACAGAAAATTTCACCAAACACCGAAGGTATGCCCAGAGCATGGAGGAGGCAAAGGTGACTTTGGTGGAGAAGTTAGAGAGACCTAGGGAGCCAGGAGAGCACAGTATCAGCTGCACAGAGGTCAAATAAGGATTAGGGATGGGGGGTAGAAGATGGAGGGCTCAGTACATTGGTGCCTTTGCATTGGAGCTTTTGACAGAACAGTTACATTGATATGGTGGCAGGCAGTCTGAAGAACATGGGGTAAGAAGTTAATAGGAAGCTAAAATCAGATTATAACTATTTATATTCATGTACTTGCTGGTTAAGTGAGAGAGAAAGAGAAAGAGAGAGAGATAGAGAGGGAGAGAGAGAGGGAGAGAGAGAAGCTAGATACCAACGCACAGTCAACAAATGGAGAGGCCAAAATTACCGGGAAAAGAATAATTGATGGCTAAGTACCTAAAAGAAACAAGAAGGGATAGGACCAAGAATACCTACAGGGCGTGGGCATTAAAGAGGAAAAGCAGGAGCACCACCTCCAAGATTAAACAAGCAGTGGTTCTTAATGTGAGCAGAGAACATGTTGTAGACTTATAAGGGCAATGGTTTTGTCTGGCAAAATGACTGGAGGCCCAAATGGCACTTAGTAAGTGGGACTAAAGAGAACAGAAATCTTGCAATTCCTGAGACACAATGAAACATTGTCCCACGTCCCATACAACTATCAAATGCCCCAAAGAACATTCATGTAGGTGAACAATCTGTTTGTAAGGAAAACTCTGTTGTACAATAAGCACCAAGTGCCTCTGAATGGCTTTAATACATATAGATTCTCCAGGAATACAAATACCATGTATTCAAAGGAAAACTGATTTAGGTTTATTCAGATCTTTACCAAGAATTTGTCATAAATTCAGAAATTCACATGATCAAAAGAAATACAGTTAGCATTATGCTAACAGAAAGAAATCAAACACAAAGGACACCTAGGTGACTTAGTCGGTTAAGTGTCTGACTTTGGCTCAGTTTTCTATCTCACAGTTTGTGAGTTCAAGGCCCTCACTGGGGGCACTGACAGCATACAGTCTGCTTGGGATTCTCTCTCTCTCCCTCTCTGCCCCTCCCCCACTCATGCTTTTTCTCTCTCAAAATAAAAAAAAAATAATAAACTAAAAAAAAAAGAAATCAGACATAAAAGGCCACATATTACATGATTCTCTTTATAGGAAATACCCAGAATAGGCAAATCTAGAGAGGTGCTTCTGGAGTTGATGTTTTAGACCTTCTAAACCTTTGGGGTCTACACAGCATTCCTAAGCAAGGGCTAAAGCTAAGCTGGCTGACTAGCTGGATTCTGGAGACACAGGCCATTCAACTCAGTGGGAATTTTCTGAAAATAAAACAAGAAAAAAAAAAAAGATTAGAAATTGGCTTTGAAAGGGAAAAGAATATGCTGAAGAATGAGTATGCTACATACAAAGTCAAGGCCTAGTATCATCTACCAGGTCCTGCTAAAGGAAGAAAGGAGTGAGTTACTGGCTGAAGGTTCTGTAAGAAGACACAGGTTGAAGTGTCTTCCATCATTCAGTCAACAAAACCGTACTGAGCTGCTGTCCCATGTTAGGCCCAGAGCCACGCCAGCTGCAGTGCTAAGGCCCAGGGACAGAAAGATGAATGAAATACTTAAAGTCCTCAGAGGAGTGCTTGGCCTTGTGAGAGAAAGCAAACAATGAGAAACAGGAAGTGAATACCAATGCTAGATTTGAAATACTCTAAGGCCTTTACTACAACTCAGAGTGTGGTCTGAGGACCAGCAGCATTGGCATTCCTGGGAGCTGTTAAAAACACATAATCTCAGGCTGCAGACTGAACCAGATTTTATTTTAACAGGAACTGTAAGTAATCCATATGTATGTTAAATTTGAGAAGTGCAACTCAGGGTGGGAGCCTGGGGGATTCAGCTTTGGGCTGGTCCATAAAGGAAAGTTCCAGATTTTGACTACTGTGTTTCTTTTCTTCAGGGCCTCTGCTTTTCATAAAAGTCCCTTGGTATATTCTTAAAAACTTCCACCACCTGTAGTCACCTAATGACTATATTAAACATTGCTTTCCACTCTAGGAGGCGGTGGCCATTTATTAGCATTATGAAGTATTCTGGCCAATAGGTGATGACTTTGATATCAGGTTAACTGATTAATTAAAGGTTGATCCAATTCCCTTGACTGGACTCCAAACCCTATTTCCCATATGTGAACTGAACATTGGAGATACAAACATGTATTATATGGCCCTTGCCTTCAAGAGTTAATTTTTTCACAAAGACTTGATTTTAGTTACCATTTGGTCTAGGTAAGAATGCCTAGTCACTTCCATGATGAATAAACACTTGCAAATTCTTTACCAAACCCTGGATTATATAGTTAGGGTAAATATACATCTTGCTTTGCCAGGACAGTAACAATTTATTCTTATTGTCCTCAAATAGTTATCCTTCTTCATTCTCAAAAACATTATATTTGAATAAATTTTAGGAGCACCCTATCTATAGCTAAGTGATGGTCATTGAGGAACACAATGGTTACTGCTTTGAAGTTGACCAAGAGAAGGAAAAGGAATGTGCTCTTTAGCAAGGAGGTTATCACCAACACAATGGGGGTCAAGGAATAGACCACAGGAAATAGTCATGTGTTGATTTAAAGGGAGAGATCCATTTGTTTTACACTCTCTCTCTCTCTCTCTCTCTCTCTCTCTCTCTCACACACACACACACACACACACACACACACACACACACACCGTAAGATCTGCAATAGAGATGGAAAAAGACCAGAGAAACAAATTCACCACATCTTAAGAGTACATTGTAGGACTGTTAGAACATTAGAGATTGCCAAAAAACATTCAGCTCCCCACCAAGGCTAAATTAAGTAAAAACTCGTTTGATACCATGAGTCTACACACTGTAGTACTATTTACCTTCCCAGGTTAACAATATATTTGAACTTTCTCTTTCATCTAGTTTAGTGAGTTTTAACCCTGTCAGAACCAACAGCCCCTTTTATGATACAGCTTTTGCAACATTTGCATTAATATACTGATTTTAAAAATTCATAGGTGTGGAGCCTGGATGGCTCAGTCAGTTAAGCATCCGATCTCAGCCCAGGTCATGCTCTCATGGTTTGTGAGTTTGAGCCCCATGTGGGGCTCTGTGCTGGCAGGTCAGAGCTTGGAGCCTGCTTTGGATTCTGTCTCCCTCTCTTTCTGCCCCTCTCCTGCTCATGCTCTCTCTCTCAAAAATAAGTAAACATTAAAAAAATTTAATTCATAGGTAATATAACTCACCTATAAACATAATAGTAAAAATCAAAGTAATGCCCTAATACTAATATAAGAAATAAAGTAATATTCAATGAAACAACATGCATTGCAATATGTAAATCCTCAAGTGTGTTTTAATGAGTCAAATACTTGCTGTTCTTTGAAAAATCAATGCAAATGGGATAACTACAAGAGCAGAAAGATGGATGTGTACTATTAGTGAGTTATCTTCTATGCCCTCTGCTCTCACCCTTCACCCCAGGAACCAAATTTTGTCTCTTCTTCCCTCTATAGATCTCTATTTTTCTATTGTCAGTGCCTCTACCTTAATTCAATCTCCATGATCTTTCTCCTGATTTAGAAATCATTCCTGGGGCGCCTGGGTGGCGCAGTCGGTTAAGCGTCCGACTTCAGCCAGGTCACGATCTCGCGGTCCGTGAGTTTGAGCCCCTCGTCAGTCTCTGGGCTGATGGCTGGGAGCCTGGAGCCTGTTTCAGATTCTGTGTCTCCCTCTCTTTCTGCCCCTCCCCCGTTCATGCTCTGTCTCTCTCTGTCCCAAAAATAAATAAAAAACGTTGAAAAAAAATTAAAAAAAAAAAAGAAATCATTCCTTAACTAGTTTTTTTTAAACTAATATGTCTCCTACACCATCCCCCTTTTTCCCCTCATCACACAACTTTCAGAGTTACCCTCCTAATTATTCCACTCCACTCCCGAAAAATTGTAAATGATTATCACGTCCTAAACTCTACATCCAACCTCCTCTATGGTTGCCGGCATACTACTAGACATTCTGCAACATCCCTATGCTTTCCCTTCTCTGTGGCTTGCCCATACTGGTCTTTCTCCTAATTTCTATGTCCCATTTATCTATTATTTAAAATCTTCCCCTGGGAACCATTCCATTCCTTTTGCCTACATAATAGTTTACACACACCTCTATTTTGACACCTGTCATATTGCATTTTGGTTCCTTTCTTATCAATCCAGCTCCTTCCCACCTTCCTGGAGTCAAGCTCCTTAAAGGCAGGAGTTAACTTGAATTACTTACCTGTAAAACATGAGGAATGAACCAGTGGTCTGGTACAGAGTTGAGGCTGATTATTTGTCAAATGAATGAGTAAACTAACAAATACGTGAATGAATTAAAAAAGATTATCTCTGAAAGTACTGGATTCTTAAGTTAATTAAGTCTGCCTGTGGGGGATTTATAGTCAGCAACTTTATCAGTCTTTGACTTGGCTGGCTTCAAAGTCCAAACAGTCTAATAAATGAGGCCCAGAAAAAGTTAAGGAAGTTGCCCAAGGTAGCCCAGCTATGAAGACAGAAAAAAAAAAAAAAATACAAATGTAAATCACACCTTTTTGCTCTTTTCAATGCAGGGTGTTTACCTCTAGAAAGCAGCAAGCAAGAATAAATATCTAAGAAATACACTTTTTATAGATGAGAAACTTTGCTATGAGATCCTCGTGAACTTCTTTTCTTAATGCTATACTGGCACATAAAAGATTCAGTGTGCACTGGGGAGATGCTGCAGAATGCAGGAAGTTTAGAAGACGAGAGGAAAAAAACCTAACAAGAGGAGGTTTATTCTGTAAGCACTCCACTTCATTTTTGGTTTGCAGAGCAAAAGAAAGGCTTCTGAGAGTCACCTTTAATAAGCATGCGTCATGTTAATAATCCAATCCATGGATCAATAAAGGCTGAGGAGATCTTTGCCCAGTGGCATTATTAATATCCTTTTGGTCCTGAGGGGGGCACAGTCTTCTTAGCTATCGCTCAGTTGAACTCAATGTAAACAGAGACAATAAGCCCTGTGGTTAAATAGGTGGTCCACTACTAGAAGCTTTGCATAATGATGAAAAGTAGGAGGTTCAACAGAGTAGAAGTATTCTTGAGGGGGGTGCTCAGCAACTCCATATTTTCAAAGCTGACTAATCATGAGTTTGATAAACCTGTTCAATATGATGCATGCTTCTGTGTTAACCAGGCATTCCTTTATGGAAGTCCTTACTCAAAGGATCTATTTGGCCCTTTAGACACACTTGCATTTACATGTTCACTCAGAGGTCCACTTCTCCTTGCAGCTGGCTGCACTCTGCTTTCATTAAGCATTGATAGTTCTGGGCTCTGACATGTGTGTTGTATTTATTAAGCACATATGCAACAGGCCATTTAAACGGATTAATCTTATTTAACCCTCCCAACAACATTATAAGGCAGGTGTCATAGTCACTTCCATTTTAAAGATGATGAAATGGAAACCCTATGGGTGGAGTATCTTCCCAAGAGCACACAGATACAGCAGCTGGGTAGGCACTTGACCCCATCTCTAACATGAAGTAGGTACCAGGTCTGTAGATTTCCCCACCGTCCCACCCTTGAACACATAGGAAGAGCTCAACAAATATCTGTTGGATGAATATATGTGCCACACAGTCTCACAGTTTTCTGACCTATCCTTGCCTACATCTGCCCCAGTGGAAGTTCAGAATGCCTCTGCACTCCATGACTAAGACAGTCTTTGCTAAATGAAAGCAGTAATGAAAGAGGTCGGGAGGGGAGAGTGGTTTTGCTAAGGCCAGTTGGAGGATAGAAAATACCTGATAAGGAATAAGTTTTCCCTCCTAACTCCTTGAAGAATTTGGGGTAGTGTGTCTTCTCACAGGGAAAGATGACTACAGCTGAAAGCAGACTGTGGTCACTGGATTAAGTCAGGCCCACAAACAGTCTCAGGGCACCATGGCATCACCATTTCTCACCCAAGACAAAAAAAAACAACACACTCTTGATCCACTTCTACCTTTTAGAAACCTCTTCACTGACATCTGTGAAATTACAGCTAATATGTGAAGCCCTCCATAAGAAGTGAGGTTAAGCTTTGCTTTCGTTTGTTATATTCCCAGATATAATTTAGTGGGTGTGGAAGCCAAGGTGATCTGAATTAAAATTCCAGCTTCAAAGAAAGCAAGCTGTGTGGCCTTGGGCAAGGCACTTGACTTCTCTGAGCTTCAGCTCCTTTCAAATTAAAATGGCCTGATGTTGCTTGCTGCACACACTTATTATAAAGATGATCGTACAGTATAAGGAAGAGATCTGGCAGCAATTTCCAAGTGCCTGGATTCAGGCCAACTGCCGGCTCTGTGACTTGGAGCGAGCTTTATTTACTTTTCTCATCTGTAACAACTGCAATAATAGTATTGTTAAATAAGAGACAATATGCCCAAAATGTAGTCTCTTGTGCTAAGCCCACATGGCCAAACCAAGACTTAATACCTAATGCCTAATTTAAACACAGTTTCATCCTCTCCCAGGAGTGGAATCTTAAAGCAGTCAATCTGGAAATATCTAGTCACCACTAGTGAGGTAATCTGCCTGGTAGACCCCTATTATACCCTACAGGAAGGTGACCTTGCCACAGACAATCCCCTCTTTGCTAGTAACTTCCTCGTCCTGCCCCCTTCTGCCTATAAAAACTTTTCATTTCTTACAGCTCTTTGGAGCAAATTTTGATTTGCTAGATGGGGGTGCTGCCCCATTCTTGAATTACTGAATAAAGCCAATAAGGTATTTAAATTTTACTCAGTTTAGTTTTATTTTTAAAAAAGCCATCAAGTTTTTTTCTTCTCTCCTTAGTTCTGACATCTTTACTGTGATGGCTTCCCACTTATAGACGAAAGATAAGTAGTTTTGGCAACACATTCAGATGTGGCCTCTCCCAAAGAGAGAAGGGGAGAATCCCTTCCTTATCTCTTAGAAACAAGAAACCCAGTTCTGCTGACTTCCCAGGACATTGGCCTCACTTCTTACTGTCCCTCTTCCCAGCCCAAATTCCAATCGTAGGTAAAGGGAATGGGACATCCTTGATTGGTCTAGAACACTCAGAATTTAATTAGGGCCTCCCATTCCTGATTGAATTCTGGTTTTGCCAGCAAAACGAAGTAGGGAATCGACATGGGGGGGGGAACCCCCACGATTCTTACACCCAGTATTCCAGAGGACACTGGGGGAACTCTGGACTTGCAGGCCAAGGCTCTTGGTCTTTTGCAATGTGACTTTCACCTAGGGGGAAAAGTTATACTTGACACTTGCAAGAAAGCTATATTGTTATCAGGGGATACAGTTCTACAAAGCTTGGGCCAATCCATCTCCAAAGGGGACAACAGCAAAGGAGCTTTCATAACATGTCACTATGGGATTATGGAAGGAATGGTGACCTTGGCAGTAAAGGTACCTTAGCTTGAATCACAATTCTGGCACTTACCAATGGGTTCATTGGCCAAAGCAAGTGTCTCTTAGAACATCAGTCCCTTTATCTGTAAAAAGTGGGTAATAATACCTGCCTTGGGGTTGTTGCGAGGATTCAGATAACATATGTGAAAGTATTTTGTAAACTGCAAATCTCAATACTGTGTAATTGAAAGGTATGATTATCTAATGAACCAGTCCGTTTTACCTCTGCATGTCCTACTTCTCCAGCCGTTTAAGTCTTGTTTTCCTGCTGGCTCACCAAAGTAGCTTCCTGCTGTCTCATTACCACCTCATGTTTAACATGGCAAAGATCAAGATTTTAATTTTTTACTGGAACACACTCTTCTCTTTTCAACTCTGCAGTCCCTGTGGGGAATATTACTCCAATGCCAATCACACAGGCCCGAGCCTGAGCCTGTTTTAGAACCTGCTCTTTCAATCTCTCCCTTTACAACCATGAGTTCATTAAATGTTGCCACTTCCTACACAGCTTCTCTAATCTCCAGCCTTTTGCTCCCCCTAAAAAACAAGTATCTAGTGCAGATTCCTGTCATTTAACACATAAACCTTCTGCAACCTTTTCACTAGCTTTACTTCTTCAACTTTATGTGAAATCTCCCCAGACAAGATTTAAAGATGAGAATTCCTGCAACATGACATCTCTTCCTACATGCTCTACAACCCTAACCTGGCTGTTTCACAACAGTGTAGATTTCAGAAGCTGAAGGAAAGGGATGGAGAAAGCAGTGGAACAAAAGTGTTGAACACAAACTACGCATTAGGGACTCTATGTTCCTTAAATACATCATCTAATTAAGTCTTTGCAGAAATTCTATGAGTTAGATGTTATTAAAGAAGACAACAGATGACTCCAACAGTCCAACAGTGACTCCAAAATGGAGTCACTTGTGCTAAACCCAAAGTCACCAATACCTTAATACCTAACTTACACCTAACTTAATACCTAACTACACCTAACAATTACACTTTCATCCTCTCCCAAGAGTGGAATTTTAAACCAGTCAATCTGGAATTACCTGGTCAGCACTAGTGAGGTAATCTGTCTGGTAGACTCCTGCCATCCCCTAAAGGAAGGTGACCACAAACACTCTCCTCATTCCTGGTAACTTCTTTGTCCTGCCACTTCTGCCTACAAAACTCTTTCATTTCCTATAGCTCTTTGGATCTCCTTTCTATTGGCTGGATGGGACACGGCCAATTCATGAATCATTGAATAAAGCCAATAAGATCTTCAAAATTTACTCCGTTGAATTTTGTCTTTTAACAACTTGGTGATTATTTTGAAACTTCTGCTTTGAAAAATCTTGAAACCTTTCCTACTTGACTTAACATTGGGTGAAATAATACATTTCCATTGTTTAAGATAATTTAAGCTATCAAGTAGATGATAGCTTCCTAAGTGATAACATAGGCTTCAGCCTTTATTTCTGCAAATTAATTCCCAGACCTTTGACAAATTGAGACCCTAAATGCAGTGATTTCCTCACAAACTTTTACCAGGACACATAATATCAATTGCTCCTTCAATAAAATCAAATGTAGCTATTTTTTGTCAACAATGACCACACAAATGTGGATATTTATCTCTTTTATTAAGCAAAGTACAAATCAGAAGGCAGGTGTCCATCTTGTTATCTCTCATCTTCCTGAATAGACCTTAATAAATATATATGACAAGCTAAGAATATATATTCTTATGGACTTATAGACATTGTTTGATCCATCCTCATGAATTTGGAGAAACTATAGTATTTATAACCTTCTCCATGAATGACTGTGATCACTTGCCCCTCAGCCTGTGATGACAATTTTTGTCCCAGGAGAACCTGATTTTTCTTTTTTCATTCCTAACTCTTTGCCTCTCTCTGCTTTATTAACACTCTCTTAACAAATGTTAACGAATCTAGAACTATGAGCACAGACAAATGCTGTCGTGGGGGAACCAATGAGCTAAGGATTGCTGTGAAACATGCCTAAAATAAGTGGCTGCACTTCTTCCAGGGGGCCATAGGAAAAGAATTCCACCCCAAGAAAGTGTTTCTACATTAGAAGTGCCCTTACAGAGGCCAAAGCTTCTGAACACTTCATTTAATTTAACAAATAGCAGATTGTTTCTATTCACACTTGCTAAGATAATATTAAACTGCACAAAGGAGAAAAGAATAGAAAGAAAATCTTATTCCATGTATTGTCCAAGTGACTTTTGGTGAAGTTTAAATAATAGCTGATGACTATTTATACTAATATCATTGTTAAATCTAATAATGTGCCAATTTCATATTGTCTAGATTCACTTGTATTCAATGTAAACAGTGCCTGTGAGTGATGTGAATGCATTAGCATGGTGTAAATGATATTCATTATATATGAACTGTCAGCTCTGCTCTAGGACCCTTATGATAATGAGATGTTGCTTTTCCTGAAGCTTTCCCAGTGAGTAACCATTTTTAATAAATAAAGTAAAATATGGATCCCTAGAAGACTTCATAGTGCTTTCATTGAGAGTTTTTTTTAAAGTAAAGCATGTATCTCAAAAGTAGAGTCCTTCATGTTGCTTAATCTAGAAGCTATTTCTGTCCTGTTCTTTGGAGATTTTTTTTCATTATAGCTGCCCATCATGGTCCTTTTAATGGACAAAGTTGGAAGCTGAATAGCTAGATTACATTGTTACGATTTCTCAGCTGTTGGATTTCCCTTGTTGGTTTGAAAGAAAAAAAAAGATTTTATTTCATTTTGAAATGTATAAATGATGCCAAATTCCTATTTGAAGTTGTCAGACTGTGATTACCAGTAGAACTATAACCTTACTTATGCAAATCACTAGAGTTCATGGTAAGTCTGACATTTACAGAATTAATGAACTAAATAATTAAGTGACCTAGTAAGTGAATTGGTAAACCAGAACTATTAATCTTTTAATGAATTCTTTACTATCACTTAAATAATAAATTTTTTGCATAATTTTAAAGGATTACAGTAAAGAAACATTAGAATAAGAAACCCATTATGTGAAGGAACGTTACTTTTATAAATCCGTCATTATGTCTCTTTTTATTGAATTCATTTCTATTCAGGTTTAGAAAAGTGGCAATTCCTATATTGGTGACTAACAGTCCCCGACTTCGAAGTTTTTTTTTTCCCCCTCACTGAGACAGAGGGTTTAGGATCATTTACTGCTTCAAAAAACCACAGCCTAAAATGAGTAATTAGCATACAACTATAATTTCAGAAATCCCCTATTTGATGGTGTGCATCACATGTGTTTCAGAATTTTTAAGCTCTTGTAGGTTAACTAGCACATAAAAGAAGGCCTTCGCACCAGCTGTCTTCAAAAAGCATTTCTCTCTTCTCCACAAATGACTCTTTTTACCTTCCTTTTCAAATACCTTTAAAAAAAAAAAACTCAGATCACAGCTATTAAAATAACTGAACTGCACTAAACACAACCAAAATTTAGAACATTGAAATGTCCAGGGTTATATCAGTCAATAATGAAAGAGAAGTAAAAAGGTTAGATTGGGTCTTCAGTATCCATACTAGTTGCCTGGAAAGAGACTGCCCTCAGTAGGATCAGGGATTATTGAATCACAAGTATTTGGTACTTTTCACTAGAAGGGAAAAAATTCAAATGTTTAAATGAAAAGACAAGCTAGTAAAAGTGATGACTGCCATGTTTTTTTTTTAATCCAGATGAAAGAAAAGGCTGATGATTGCTTAAATCAAGCAATACATGTTTATTGAACAACTATTACGTACTTGATACCGTCCTAGGTACAATAGGACATACAGAAGAAGAATGTGGTCCACAAACTTGAGATTATAATCTAAGTGAAGAGATTCAACTAAGATACACAAACTATATCAAGTTACATAGGGGTTGTACACAAAATCATGTGACACAGATTCTACATCTTGTGACCTTTTAGGCTGAGGAGATACATATAAGTCGTTTTAGCCAGAAAATCGTCTGAGCCTCTGTGAACCTCTATTTCTGGCAATATGGTAGGCTACATATCCTGAAAACCTTCCTGATGGGGAACATCTAGAAATGCTGTGTAAAATATAATAATAAAATTATATATATAAATGCAGAGCTGAGGCTCAAATAAATTAAAGGAAATTCCCAGGGTCTCATGATTAAGATTATTATTTTTTTTTTTGAGTCGACTTCACTCCCAGTATGGAGCCCAGCACAGGGCTTGAACTCACAGCCTTGAGATTAAGACCTGAGCAGAAATCAAGAGTCATATGCCCAACCTACTGAGACACTGCGGCACCCCTGAGGATGAAGAATTTCCAACCAGAATGGTAAATGAAAGCAGATTCAATGGCTACTCTTAAGATCTTTCCAGTTTTGATCATCAAGAGTCTCATAAGGATAGAATAGTGCCTTGGGCCTTCACAAAGAGCATGGACCCACACATAAAGCTGGGACCTTCAAAGGGCTAGACAGCCAGTGAAATTGTATATTAAGAAAAAAATCCTTCCACTGGCAAATGGAGGTGAAGATGAGGCCCAAGTCCTGGATAAAGCCTCTCCTGATGATTTGTAAATTTAGGACTGCCTTTCTTCTGGTTTGGGGATCAAATTCATACTTCTTTCCAAGTTTGGGAAATCCTAAACCAAGAAATAACATAAATTATTCCCAGATTGATAGCCCTCCAGTATGCTCAGAAGAAGCCTGTGAGAGACTTACTTATCATTTAATCCAGGTCCTGAAAGATCCCCCAAAATAAGATGCTGCTGGATTTGGCTCACAACAGAAAATTACAAAACAAGTAAGGAAATAAGTTCTTTGGTTGTAGTGAAACTTGAGCCAGAGAAGAATGATTTAGCAGGAAAGAAGATGGGGACCCAAAGTGGGAAGATCACAGGGTCTGGGGCCTGATATGGTGAGGAAAACAAGCATAGCAGAGAATAAATGGTAGAGAAACTTGCTCTTATGTTTGGCTTGTGGCCAAGTATGCATTTTAAAAGAAATTACTCCATCAAATCAGTGAAAAAATGACTTAGACCACGGGTCATGTCTAAACATGGCCTTACTTCACTTGACCAACTTAAGTGTTCTGACTGGTGATCTAGGAAGTGGATAGATAGATAGATAGATAGATAAAATTATTTTGATAAAAATTGATATTGATTATATTGATAAAATTGATAAAATTATATTGATAAATATAGATAGATAGATAAAATTATTTTCCTTTGGCACTTTTAAAATGGTCCACTTGGTTTGAATACTTTTGTTACTTTTTGAGTTTGCTACTTACTGGTCAGTAGTTGTCTGAACCAAAAGATACACAAATGGCTGATAATCCTTTCTAAAGAAAATTAAGAGCCAGGTAAGAGTATCTTCCTGAGGACACAGCTCTTGGGTTTAAGCATCCTAAAATTTTTTGCCTTTAACTACCCAACTTCCCAGGCTAGGGTGTAGGATCATTAAATATGTTCGTGTCCTTCAGATTGTGTCTTACTACTCCACGGAAAGTGTGAGAGAAAAAGAAAACAACACCTCACCTTAGTGCTTTGCACAGAGAAATCATTTAATACGGATTATGTTAACTAACTGTTGTCACAATCTATCTCTCAAGGCCTAAGGAAAAGCCAAGCCATTTCATGCACAGAGGAAGATGGTACCCAGAGCAAGATCAAACAAGGCAACTGGGAGAGGCTGCCAGGAGTAATGGCCCCAATTGGATCTTGTCCTGCCGTGGCTGGCATGAACTGAACAGTCTGTAAAGCTTTGCTAGATTCAAAGGGTCTTTGCTAGAATATGGCAAACTATTTATTCCACAGAAGACAACTTACAAGGCATCGCATGAAAAAGCAAACACAGGCTCTACTGCTAAACTCAGGTTTGGTGAGAGAACCTATGTACAACACAGCTGCAGGCTAGCTGGCTTCAGACTGGGCTCCAGGGCTCCCCGGGGGAATTTCACCTTCCCACATACTCATGGGAACTTAAACTTTAAAAAACATCCCGTGATACCATGTTTTTCCATAAAGTACTTTCTTCCTACAATATTTTACTCAAATTAGGAAACTTCTCAAACAGACTCTCAGTTTCATTTAGTCATTTACTTGAAATTCGCTGAGAAGTTAGTGTTTTTAAGTCACAGATGTCACTGTCGCCACAGATATCTTCACAGTACATAACACTCTGTCCAGCTCAAATTTTACAGGGGCGTACAATCCAGTTTTTGGGGTTTTTTTAATGACTATTGTGCCTGTAAACATGAAAGTCACCTGCTAGAGTATATATTGCCATCCAAAGACTCAGGCAAGAACTATCAGCATGTAAGGGAAGACATCTGATAACTTCTCACAGGTGAAAAGAAATGTTTTTCATTTCACTGGAATCAGTATTAAGCAGGCATCACAGGAAGAGCTACACAAAAATGTTAACATCAGAAACCCTACAAACTTGACAAAAACTATCTTTAGAAAATCACCAATCCCATATTTACAATATATGCTTTGTCAAAAATATGTGGAACTCAGAAGTAATCAAACAGACCAAGAATGTTTGCACAAGTGTGTATGCATACTTAACAGATGTTTATACCCTCAACTATTTTAACAGAACGAGAAGAAAGAAAAAAAAATCTGTCAAGTCATTTTGAAGATTTAATTTTTAAGCCATCATTTTGAATGGCTCTTTAAAAAGCTGAATTATCTACCCTGAAGTTCAAATCGGTCATTAAGTGTGATGTCATAAACACAATGTTTCTTATGATGTTCTAAGACTTGGATTGTAATTGCAGCTGTACCAACAAAAGGAAGAAGAAAAAAGAGACACAGTCCTACGAAAATAATCCTTGGCATGAAACCACATCTTTTGTGGGCACTACATTTGACCACAGTCTAGGAACTGTCTTTATGATTAATTCCCAACTCTGCTGCTGAATCGATCATGCAGTGATCTGCATTGATTATTAAGGTGACTGAAGTAACCGAATCAGACATGGCTTACCAGTGCAAATTAGCTAATTCATCAACACATAAAGATTTCAGGAGAAATGCTAGTGATTGTCACATATCACCAGAAAAGGAATCAAATCTGCTAGGCCCATTTAACTGACATTTACTGTATTTTAAAAATAAATACATTTTACCTGGGAACCATAGACTTGATGTCCTCCAATATAGTAAAGACCTGTATTTAATCCTCTGCCACTTAGGTATAAATCCAAAAGCTGGCCTTTTGGCAGCTGAAATGTCTCTCAGAAAAATCACTGGGGTGCTGTACTCTTTTAATACGACCTGCTAGCTAGTTACTACAAGGTTGCAACTTTTGGTCACCCTAAAACAAACCAAACTCTAATTGCAATGGACATCCATAATCAATTTCCCGAGACCAGGAGCCTAATGTAAATCAAAATTAACTTAGAAAGATCCACGTGTACTTCTATCCATTTCTAATAAAACCTTCCAGGGCTTAATACTACTCTTCAACTAGATAAATTTGAAATGATAATTTAGATCTTAAAATAAAACTTGGTCCGATAATCAGAAAAGCCAAGTTCTGAGTCTAAAGAAAAATTACAAAGAAAAAAAGAAATTGTAACAATGAATATTTAAATGTTTCATCCCATTCTGTGCTACTTTATAGTACATCATGTGTCTGTAAATGTGTACATCTCTTGTATTCTGATACGTAATTTAAAAAGAAGAAAAAAATGCCAGAGAACCATGATAATTTAGCAAATCCAACATTACTAAGAAAGCCAGAAGGACTTTCTAGTTGGTTGCCGGTAAATGCAAAGATTTGGGTTTTGAAGACACAAGCCCAACAGGAACGAGCATGATCTGAGCCGATGGATTCAAGGGAATTTTTCTCCAAAGCACCCGGCACCTGGTCCGTGAGCTTCCCACTTGGTGAGGTATCGCTCAGGCTCCAATGACGCCACGTTACACAGGTCTCGAGGTTTACTGCATGGAAATACTTAAAGATAAATGAAAATTTTTGACCTAGTGATAAATTAAGAGACTCCAATGAGCATTGTTTGGAGAAGAGCTACTGACACACGTTTTACTTGTTTTTGAAAAGCAAATATAGCATATGATTCAAAATCACTTCCGACAGCAGCCAACAGCCAACTCTTAGACCGGCTCAATTCAGCATATGTTGGGACTCCCATGCCGCTCATGTCTTCAAAAAGAAGCTCTTCAGATTGGCAGTGAGGGAATATTTCCTTTGAACGTTTAAGTAACATGTAAAGATAGAAAAAAAAGATATAAATGCTAATAATTAAAAAGTAAATGAAAAATACCCAAAGCAGAATACTTGAAAAGGCATGGTAGATTTTTGCATTCCCAGAAAGTGGCAGCCAGATGCATTAAGCTCCCATCGACATTCTCAGCTTTTGCTAATATTAACAGTGGGGTGTACACAACTGAGAAGAAATATCAGGAACATTCTGGGAAACATAAATTTGCACAATTAACAGAAAAAAAAACTGCCTCATTATTCCAGAGAATTTGCCTCATTCTCCATTTTAGGGAACAGTTCTAAACAGAGACTTAAAGAGAGGAAACCATGAGGGGGACAGGGCAGGAGGGGAGAACAGCGGGGAGGACATCAACATTATTATTATTATTATTATTATTATTATTAGGTATATTAGAATTTAGAAACAGTTTGTCACATTATGATTTAATACTTGGGCTTTGAATGGGGACAGCAGTATAACATACACTATTCTAAAGATGATAGCAAAGAAACAAATAGTCCTTTGTGATTATCTCTTAAGACTGATAAATTTGAGGGGCGTCTGGGTGGCTCAGTCGGTTGAGCGTCCGACTTCAGCTCAGGTCATGATCTCACAGTTCGTGAGTTCGGGCCCCGCATGGGGCTCCGTGCTGACAGCTCAGAGCCTGGAGCCTGCTTCGGATTCTGTGTTCCCCTCGCTCTCTGCCCCTCTCCCACTTGTGCTCTGTCTCTCTCTCTCTGCCTCTCAAAAATAAAGAAAACTAACTTAAAATTTTTTTAAAAAAGACTGATAAATTTGAGAGGCACCTGGGTGGCTCAGTCAGCTGAGTGTCCAACTCTTGATTTCAGCTCATGATCTCATGGTTCCTGAGTTGGAGCCCCACGGAGGGCTCTACACTGACAGTATGGAGCTTGCCTGTGATTCTCTCTCTCCCTCCCTCTGCTCCTCTCCCTGCTTGCAATCTCCCTCTCTCTCTCTCACTCAAATAAAAATAAAAACATTAAAAAAAAAGACCAATAAATTTGAAATCCTATAGTTTCTCCTTGTCATTGTACCGGTAACAATGATAAAAACAAATATATCCTCTCAGCATTTTTATACATTATGTTTTATTTGATTCCATAATTGCAAATATTCTGCTGGTTTAGTAATGTATCTAAGCCTTACACCAAAATCTATACATAAATCGATTTAAAATAATAAAACCAAATTAAGAACTGAAATGTTTAACCTTCAAAACTTCACTGAGCGTGATGACTGTGTGAGATAAGTTTGATTTATGAGCTTGCTGCCTCGTTATGTCAGAGATCCTTGCTTGGGAGATTCTGGGACAGTTTCTTCTCTAACTAGTCGGCTTCCAGAGTGTTTCTGAACAACAACCATTCCTATCAGCGAGGAACCTTCGCTGTGAGCTCACTTACAGCTTTAATTACCTTTAAAAGTCAGCAAGACAACATATGAATGTTCACTTCTTATTAAATGACTCTCCAGATGTAAGGCTTTTAATCTTTTTAGAAGGAGGCTGGCTTCACTGCCATCGAGAATTCTTATTCAGGTGTAGGCATGACCTGCATAAAAATTTCCCTTTGCCCTTTTGGCTACCCAATAAATATCCTAAGGACAGAGGTAAGGATAAATTAGGAAAATCAAATCTGGAATGACTGGAAAGCCTCGCTGCTGTAAATAATGAGAAAAAAGAGATGTATGGGGAGGCCAACAAGTGAAGCTGTGAAGGTCAGCCCCAAGAAACACCTTCCATCTCAAATGGAAGGTGTGTTCTTCCATCACAGAAAACCATCTTAAATAGAAGGCTGATTACGCAGCATGTGTTCCGATTAAAGTCATGAGGCATCCATTCATTTGTCCTTTTATCCTAGAAAAATGTTTCCACCATTTACCAAGTACTAGATACTGTCTATACAAAATTAGTAAGACCCTGGAGGCACATATACACTTGTGAGTATAAGGACAAATAAAAAGAAAGTCAGACAAGTGGGGGAAGGTTGGTGGTAAGAGAGAGGAACAGGGGCTTAAGCAAGCAAAGGGAGGAGCATCTAACTCAGCTTACAAGTGACAGGGAAAGGGGCCTGCTGGGCAGACTGCTGGAATTAACCAGGTAGAAGAATAGAGGAAAACTGTTGGTGTATTTGGGGAAGGTGAAGAGGAAACAGTGTCTAAACATTCCCATGTTGCTGGGATGTGATATGTCTGTCAGTGGCCGAGGAAATGTTTCCTGAAAGCATCAGAAAGCCAAGGATTGAGGATTTAACAAAGAAATGAGCCCTTCAGGATTTGTTTTAGAAAACAACCTGGCTGCTGTGGAAAGGATGAATTTGAAACAGAATCCTGGTATGAATGGAATGAAAAGCATGCATTCCAGAGCCAACAAAGTCCTGAACTGAGTAGCTGGGGCTGAGATGCTGAAGAGGTAGAAGGGTGGGATGGGCCTCAGGGAACTAATGGCTGGTTTTTGTGAGAACCCTCAGAAAGCTTTGATGATGACCCTCCACCTCTGCCCCTGTCTTTGCTGGGGAATCTGGAAGGATGATCTTTTTTGCAGAACCCAAACTCCTTGAGCACTGTACTTCACTCACTCACAGGTACCCTTTGCTGGGACCACAATCGGTTCCTCTCTAATATCTGCCCCCAAATCTTGGAACTTGAGTTCTCTCCTTTCCACCCAAGATGCCACAGCCTTTCCTGAACACATCTTTGTCTTGACAGGAAAAGGTCCCCTCTTATCCCCAGAATAATTCTTAATCTCATTCTCTGAGATAATTTCCTCAGAGCTCCCTTCTCCCTCATGGTCTTTTTCTTTATAAAAGATTTCTTGCCTTGGACAATTCTTTCCAAATTCCCAGTGTTGCTGTAATTTGTCAATTAAGCATGTCCATCCCACGAGAGTTACAGTCAGAGCTATTTGGGCCGGCCTGGCTTCAAGGTTGAATTCCCCTCCCTGAACTGCTCTTTTGAGGAAGGTCCAAAACTACACGGTAGAACCAGACCTGAGAAATAGCAGCCCTACAAATCACAAGACTTACTGATATCACAACACTCCTCACCTTGATTCTTGGCCCAGAATTTCTCTAAGGTCAACAAGAGTCCCAGAGCAATCAAAAGAAACTTGTAATATCTAAGATTTAGTGACAAGTTACAAGGTGCCAGGTATTATGTTAAATGCCTCAAATATTTTATTTAACCCTATTATAATTCTATGAGGTATCTACTGTCGGAGGCTTAAAAATTAAAAAGGTTAAGTAACTCAGCATGCCTCAGTGGCTCAGTCGGTTAGGTGTCTAACTTTTGATTTCTCCTCAGGTCATGATCTCAGGATTCATGAGATGGAGACCCACTTTGGGCTCTGTGATGACAGCTCTGAGGCTGCTTGGGATTTTCTCTCTCTCTGTCTCTCTTTCTGCCCCTCCCCATGCATGCTCTCTCTCTCACTCTCTAAATAAATAAACATTAAAAGAAAAAAAGTTAAGTAACTTGCCCAAAGTCATGCAGAATAACTTAATTTACAGCCCTTCTTCTTCATCTCCTGTAATTATCCTCTTTAGTCTTTAGTGAGAAAACCTCATCCTATATATTCATCTTTCTGACAACTCATACAGATTTTGAGTGTGTCTATATAGCCATCATTAGTTAAGTTAAATATAATTCAGAGGTTTAGTTCCCTTGTTACTTATTCAACAAACTCTTAGTGCATACTTGCTACTCTATGCCAGACAGTAGAATTCAAAGACGAACAACAACTTTGCAAGCTTAAAAGAACTTTAAGCTTTTCCAGTGTGGATGAAGATTACCCCACAAGCGTAACAAAGTACAATTTCCAAACCACAGCAATAAATGGGGAGACTTCTATACATGGCATTGAATGGAATCTAGATAATGGACAGATAATTTGAGTCTCTTTGCTCTGCCTTCTCAAGCATATACCTTCCATGTACCTTATCTCTTCATCAACTCTATAGCTTTGCCAAAATATACTGTCAATCTGGTCATACTGGTGGGTTAATATTCAGTTAAGAGCTGACAGCCAAGGAGTTTGACTACATATCTGATTTAACTGAACAAACCTGACTCTTAGGAAAATATCTAAGAGCCCAAGGGAAATTCCAGAAGAGCCCAAGGGAAATTTCAGAAGAGCCCAATTCCCTTGGTTGCACATAGCCAGTATTTGGAAGTTCTACAAAGGAATTATTATTTTCTCCTGCCATTTTGAAGCACCCCCTCTACATTTATTTTAGAGTAGAAGCCCATTGTCAGGGTCCCAAGCTATGTTCTTTACAGAGCTATGACATAAGGAAGGTCTTCAATAAATGCTATTATTTTTAATATTAACGGTACGAGCAATAATGAGAAATAGTCATGACTGTACATGCTGCCTAAGGAGAAGAAACTATGCTGAATATCCAAGAAAGTAATTATAAGAGTGTAGTTTACTTTAAATGAATTTATTCATGTTGTCATGTATTTGCTTTGCTTGTGTTTGCACACTGCAGCAGGCTATAGTCCCAAAGTCCAATACTAATAATAAAAAAAAAAATACAACTCAGCCTTTGACTGATCTGCAGATAGGGTGAGGGAAATGTCTGGGAGAATCAGAGATGGGCAATTGGCAGAGAGAAAATCAAAATTGTTCCTAGGCCAGGAAATGTGCCCGACAGACAGACACATTTACACAGCGACGGCCACATTTACACAGCTTTACCCTTTTCTCCATCTGCAGAGACACTGCCTCCCGGCTCAGAGAATGCTCACATCCCAAGTGTTTCAGACTCAGCTAACAGACCTACCACATTGTCCCAGGCACCCGAAATCCTCTCTTTTCACATACTTACACAGAGCACTGAATCTCCTCCTTCAAAGGAGGCATTAGGGAGCAGAATATAAAGGGTGAAGAAAGGGGCGCTTGGGTGGCTCAGTCAGTTTAGCATCTGACTCTCGATTTCGGCTCAGGTCATGATCTCACGATGCGAGTTCGAGCCCCACGCTGGGCTCTGTGCTGATAGGGCAGAACCCGCCTGGGAGTCTCTCTTTCCCTCTCTCTCTGTGCCCCTCCCCCTCTCTCTCAAAAATAAGTAAGTGAACATTTAAGGAAATAGTGAAGGAAAATGGGAAAATAGTTACCCAACTATGTTTATGTTTTTCCGAAATGAAGACCCGGCAGACACTGCCAGCTGCACGGCATTATCAATTTACCCTACCCTGCATAAGTGGACAGTGAGAGAAAGAAAGGCAGGAATGCACGGAGTTAAAACACGCAATCAGTTTCCCTTGCTCCTAGGGATGGCTATGATGACACAGTGATGGCCGTTAACATGTCAGAAAATATTTGTTAAGGATTTGGGGGAGAGTTTTTGCTTTACCAATACAAGGTCTTCTTCCTTCTTGCTTTTTCTTCTTGCCTGGAATGCAGAGATGAGGCTGAACATCTAGCAGTCTCCTCCGGCCCATGAGGCAAGGTGTAAACTCAAGAGTGACAGCTGCCTGCTAAAGAAAGGGGAGCAGAAAGGTAGGACATTGGGCGTTGATGCCAACTGACTTATTGCTAAGGGGGAAAAATAAAACCCTATTTGGTTAAGCCAATGTTACTGTGTTCCTATTACATTTAGCTGAATCCCAGATGATATACACGATAAAAACAAAAAAGAAAACAGAAAGACAAACACATCTGTGTATCCACCGTGAAACTACGTCTAGGATCTCTATCATGTGTGGTTCAAATAAAGGTTAGGAATATTTTAACTGTGCTCACTGAAGGGGTGTCTGTATGTGTTGTCATCGTTATTCTGATCTCTATCTTCTACTCAGGGTACAGAAGCCACACGTGGCCACATAAATAGCACAATGCACTTCAGTTGAGAAATTGAGCATACATGGAGATCTTAACCTACCAAAACCCAGGAGTGGTGGGTCATATCCTGGGCAGATGGGGAGAGAAGGCTGAAGAAGTGAACATACATCTTCACTAAGGCTACTGGGACTCCTTTGCGCTCCCTCAGGGGGTAATTAGTCACTCCATAATGTGAGCAAGGCTGTGTCCTTCCCTGGCGGCTGAGCAGGACTGGAGCGAGGGCAACCTCTTTTCTGAGTCTTTGGGGGTGAGGGTGAGGGGGGCTGCAAGCGCCCTCCTAGATGTGCTCTGCTAAAGAAGTTCTTACAAAAGCAACTTCCTGACTCCTGTCACCCAAAGCCTCCTTAATAAAAAGCTTGGACAGAGCTACGAAACCTGGAAAGAGGTAGACGTAAAGGCTTCAGTGATGGCATCTGAAATGGATGAGGCCTAACGACTAGCTGCCAAGAACAGCACAGGGAAAACCTCCACCTGTAATCCAAAGCAGCATCCGTTAATAGGTCAGCTGCGATGGACCGGACACAGGGAGAGCGTGTTGGAGAACGCGGTTCTTTCGCTGCGAACTGTCACTCCAATTTAAACACAACCCCGTGCTCTTGTCTTCCTGATAGCAGCAAGGGACAGCGCGATAAGCACTCTAAGGAAAGACTGTGCCGGCCATCTGATGCTGAAGAGGCTGCTGCAATATTCAGCAGCCTGTGATGTCAAAGCAGGAGCACAGAGGCACGCGGACTGACAGAGGGCTCTCACGATGCTTCAGACCGCGGCCCTGGGTAATCGGGGCACCGTCCGCTCGAGTGCCTGCAGGGGAGATGCCCACTCTGAAGCCTACTAGTCATTTTCTTAAAACATGTGGTCCTTTCGATCTGTCTTTTCTGGCCCACTTTTATTAGGTTCTTAAGTACAAAAAATGTTGTCCCACTACATGAATAACAGCAGTCCAAGTAAGATGACAGAAGGTAACTAATATGTGATCCCGGTAACAGGGAGGCATAAAGGAGAGGCCATGGTGAAAAGGAGAATTCCCACTCCATCTAAAGGTCACAGGCACTACACAGCTCTCGTCAGCCACTACCATACAGGCCCAGTATTGCAAGATATTCTGGGTCTTTCAAGAAATGCCAGCAATTTCTAAGGAAATCTCCAAATTTTTAAACATATTTTGGGTCAAAGCCTGTCTGTGGGTTGGATCCAGTACATGGACTGCCAATTGGAGATTTCATATTTAAAAAATCCAGATGTGCCTGGGTGGCTCCGTCAGTTAGGCATCCAACTCCAGCTCAGGTCATGATCTCGAGTTTGTGAGTTCGAGCCCCATACTGGGCTCTGCGGTGGCAGCACAGAACTACACTCTCTCTCCTCTCTCTCTGTCCGCCCCCCTCTCTCGCTTGCTCTCTCTCTCTCTCTTTCAAAATAAATAAATAAACCTTAAAAAATAAAAAATGAAATAAAAAATCCAAACATGTTAATAATTGTGATGAATGCCTATCAGTTTCTCTTTACATCTCAATCCCTGGTTTCCTGACCATCTCTAAATTCCGGTCCTTCCTTTTATCCCTTCCCCCTCCTCAACTAGGCTTTAATTATCAGTAGGATTGAAGTGTTACCTGCCCCAGGATTATTTGTATCTAAAGAGATTGCTGCAATTAAAAAAAAAAAAATCCTGCCAGAACCAAGAAAGGACTCTACAGGCAGCGTTTCGGAGAGATTTGGACAAGGTTGCTCAGTGCAGCATGTCTGTTATCACACAACACAACTGTAACAACTCCTGAAGATGCTTTATTATGTGAGGGTCACATACTCCCTTTTCCATATCCAAACACAGCCACACATATTTATACACACCTGCAATAACGATGGTTTCCTGAATAGCAACATAAAAGACAAAATGACACCCCCAGAAGTGGCAGATAAGACTCAGTGAATATAAACTAGTTGACATATTTTATGTTTGTTTCCTCGGTTGGGTTTCAGTTCAGTTTGTATCCACAGGAAATGTTATGATGGAAAATTCCACAACTGGCCCACAACTTACATTCCACCTTGGATCCAAGAACCAATTTCAGCAAATCAAATAGGAAATATCATACAGAAAACTTTTGGCTATATCTTCATATACAAAATAATAATAAAAACTTTATAGCAGTGTATTTCTTTCGAGTTTGCAAGGCACTTTCACATCCATACTCTCATTTGATCTATCAGCCTAGGTGAAGCACACGAAATACTTTGTGAATATGAGCAAGTTCCTTCACTCAAATCATAGATGGGAGACATCATTTTAAAAAGTTTCTTTGTAAAAAGTTGCCAGAAGCAATGCACAGCTAATTATAGAAATTAGCCCAGTGTCCATGGGAATTAAGTACATGATAAAGAAAGCATCTCAAGTAAACAGACTACAACGGTTTTAAAAATCTGTCCACAAATTCTTTACTACTCCTCTTTTCGAAAGATGGAGTTTAATTCTCTTGCCCGTGCATGAATGCTGGACTTAGTGACTCGCTTCTAATAAATAAATACAGTATTGCATGAGTGATCAGATGTCACTTCTAAGATTATGCCATATATATATAAACTCTCCAATATCTGTCTTGGGTGCTCTCTTTCTGTCTTGAATTACTCACTCTGGGGAAGGCCAGATGCCATATAATGAGGACTCTCAAGTACCCCATAGAAAGGCCCACATGGTGAGGAACAGGGGCCTCTGGCCAACAGCCAAAGGGAAAGAAACTAAAGCCTGCCAGCAATCAAAGGAATAATCTTGAAGCACGTCTTTGAGTCCCCAAATGACTGCATTCCTCACCAATAGCTTAACTGTAACTTTATGCAGAACCCTGAGCCAGAACCACCCAGAGAAGTGACCATACAGGTAGATCACTCTCACATTCCTGATCCTCAGAAACTAGGTGACATAATAAACAGTTGTGTTTTGAACTGCTAAGTTTTGGGCATTTTGCCACACAGCCAATAGATAATACATGGAGTAATAACTGGGAAGCCTTCTGGAAGAAGATAAACTTGAACCCACAGTTTTTCCTGTGGACCAGGATACATTCTAAATGGATCAAAGATTTAAAATGTACTAAATATAAAATATACTAAAGTATAAATGTAAATGTACATGCAAAATGTACTAAATTATTACCAAAGACTATGAACGGATTCCTTTAAACCAAGGTTTGTCCACTTCAGCACTACTGACATTTCAGGCTGGATAACTCCTACTGTAGAATATTTTCTTGTGCATTGTAGGACATTCACTAGCATCTCAGGCCTCTACTCACTAAATACCTGGAAGTCCTGCCTGTCCAGTTGTGACAATTAAAAATGTCTCTCGGGGTGCCCGGGTAGCTCAGTTGGTTAAGCGTCCGACTCTCGGTTTCTGCTCAGGTCATGATCTCATGATTTCGTGAGTTCAAGCCTTATGTCGGGCTCTATGCTGACAGCATGGAGCCTGCTTGGGATTCTCTCTCTCCCTCTCTCTCTAGCCCTCCCCTACTCACACTGTCTCTCTCTCAAAAAATAAATAAACTTAAAAAAAAATGTCTTTAGACACTAGAGTGGGGCGCGGGGAATGGGCTTTCTGACTATGATAAGAAGAAACACATACAAGCTGGGGAACAAATACTTGCAACTCATATCACAGGCAATGAACTAATAATCCAATAGCAAAATAGGCAAAAAAAATAAGACAATTCTTAGGGAAAAAAATACAAATGGCCCTAAAACACATGAAATGATACTTAAATCTCGTAAGAGAAATTCAAAGCTAAACTGAGATACCTTCCTTAAAACTTTCATTTTGGCACACACCCCCCCCCACCCCCCCCCGCCAAGTCTAACAATACACTTTGCTCTCATGCTGGGAAGACAAGAGACATACTCTCATTCACTGCTGATGGGAGTATTAAATGGTTCCACTCCTAGGGAATGCACTGTAGTATTATCTTCCCAAATTACAAATGTATTTATCCTTTGACCCAGCCATTCTGTTTCTAGGAATTTATCTTAAACATATGCCTATTCTTGCCTCCTGCCATGGTGACAGAATTGCAGTTAGCCCATGGCTACCCAGTGAGACAGTGAATTTCCCATCCTCCTTTGCAACTAGTGGTTGCTATGTCACTAAGTCTTTGCTAGTGGAATGTGACCGAATGAGATGTTTGCCATTTCTTGGTCTGGGTCCTGGCATGTTAGGCATGCACTTCTCCATGATCTCTCTGTTCATTCCTGTGACATGAAATGTGGATGCATCCATGATCCAGTTTCAATCATGCAGACTAAGAGTTTGAGAAAAGTGGGAGGAATGAGATGCAAGGCACCTAGCACCTTGTTATGGACTGTTTGTGCTCCCTCAAAATTTGTATGTTGAAATCCTATCCCCCAATATCATGGTATTAAGAGGTGGGACTTTTGGGGGTGATGAGGTCATGAGGGTAGGGCTCTCATTAATGAGATTAGTGTTCTTATAAAAGGGACCTCAGACAGAGATCCCTCATCCGCTCTGCCATGTGAGGACACAGGATGAAGATATCTGTCCATGAGTCAGGAAGCAGGTTCTTACCAGACACTGAATCTACCTATGCACCGACCTTGGACTCCCCACCTCCAGAACTATGAGAAATACATGTCTGTGGTTAAAGCTACTCAGTACATGGCAGTTTGTTACAGCAGCCCCCACGGACTAAGGTACACTTGGACGATTACCAGGAATAGACTACCACCAAACCGGACTCCCCCTACACAATCTCGAGATTGCTGCATGAAAGAAATGAAGAGACTGTATATCTGGATTTTTTTCATAGGGTATCTTAACCTTTATCCGGTTGTATCTCTGCACACATATGAAATAACATATGGATAAGGCTATTCATTTCAACATTGTGTGACATTATAGAAGACTGGACACAACCCATGGTTCCATCAGTAGAGGCCTGGTTATACAAGCTACGGCATATGAAGATGAAGTACCATGCAAGTATTTAAAAAGTGAAGGAGCCCTCTCTATATTTAAATAAGTCGATCGTGGTCATATTGCTAGGTGAAAAACACATGGTGCAAAGCATTGCTCTCTAAAAGTATTACACACCCTTGATGTTGGCCTTGACCATGTGATATGTTACAGCCGCTGAAATCATGTGATGCATGTCTAAGCTTCCTGAGACAGCATGAATTACCACCAGCTCTCCTGTTCTGGCCCTCTACCATAAGAAGAGCATGTCTCAGACAGCAGTCATATCTTTGGTCTCGGTCTCAGGAGAAGACAACCTAGGAAGCCTACCTCTAGCTGGGGCAGAGCAGCCTGTGTACTGAGTGAGGGAGAAAGGGATGTGTGCTCTGAAAAATCCCTGAAGTTTAAGGCTTGTTTATATTTACAGAATAATTTAGTAAAAATATAATAAGCTATCTTTTGTGTCAAAAGGAGGATTAAGGGGCACCTGGGTGGCTCAGTCGGACAAGCATCCAACTTCGGCTCAGGTCATGATCTTGCAGTTCGTGAGTTTGAGTCCTACATCTGGCTCTGTACTGACAGCTCAGAGCCTGGAGCCTGCTTGGGATTCTGTGTCTCCCTCTCTCTCTGCCCCTCCCCCACTCACGTTCTGTCTTTGTCTCTCTCAAAAACAAACATTAAAAAGAAAAAAAAGGATGATTAATAAGAACATATATCAGGATTCCTGGGTGGCTCAGTCAGTTAAGTGTCCTACTCTGGTTTTGGCTCAGGTCATGATCTCACGATTAGTGAATTCCAGCCCCGCGTCTTGACCTCTGCCATGCTGGTGGTGAGTCTGCTTGGGATTCTCTCTCTCCCCCCTCTCTGCCCCTCCCCTGCTCACACATGCTTTCTCTCTCTCAAAATAAAACAATTTTAAAAATATATATCATATTTGCATTTATTTTCATAACCATCACTAGAAGGATATAAAAGAAACTAATGACAATTTTTATATCATTGTAATGACATCAGCCAAAGCTGTTATAAACATTTTACTGTATCTACTTCTAATCTTTCATTCTGTATTTTTAAATAAAAATGGAACAAAGGCACATACTGTTTTGTGAACTTTCTTTCCCACTTAGTAGTATATGAAGGCGACTTCCCAAATTCATAGTAACCATTTTAATGTGCAGTGCTCAGTTCATTGATTTTATTTCATTCTGATATATTATCAGAAGTTCTAGCAGATGTTTGTGTAGAGCCACCCAGGCACACAAGCTATGGGATCAGTCTCCCAATGTCTTCAGGTCATTCTGTTTAACTGAGCCTAGCTCTGCTAGGACATGTGTGCGAAGGACCACGTGAGCTCTTGCCTACAAAGCCAGATCAGTGCCAGAGGCCCGTGTGTGACTCCAGCAGTGGGAAAGGCAGGAGGGATTCCGGTCATGCTTTACACTTGGGCAGTATTTTCCTTCAAAGTTTTGATAACGCCACAGGCAAGTGTT
Source organism: Panthera pardus (assembly GCF_024362965.1). NCBI lineage: Eukaryota > Metazoa > Chordata > Mammalia > Carnivora > Felidae > Panthera > Panthera pardus. The sequence continues at coordinate 132,616,400 of NW_026527013.1, read as the reverse complement.
TTCTTCCTAAAGATGATTTCTTTGTTACTATTAGATCAGAAATTTTTATCCCAAGCCAAATTGGAAGTCGCAGAGACAAAAGTTTTACCAGAAGACTCTGAGAAAACTTCTGCTTTCCCAGAGAAGAATATTTTCTGAAGGTATGCTAAGAATAGGAGGAAATTGATAAACAAAGTTTTTGTATCACCCAGCAAGGCACAAGGCCACACAGCTAAAGGGCAGGGCTTCTGGTACCCATGCCATGGTGTTGGCATGAAACCACAATTACTCTGTCCCAACAGCATCATACTGAACTGTATTTGTAGTTTTATTGCTATCGCACAGGTCACTTCTAATTTAGCACCTATCACCTTTGCACCAACAGTGAAAAGAAGGACATTCTGATAGCATGGATGTGTATGTTTTAAATAATATAAACTAAAATCCACATGTAACATTCATTTGCCAGGATACAGCACTGGTGTACCCAATGGAGGGAATTACTGTCAGGGTGCGTTTCTTATTCCTCTAAAGATCCAGGGAATCGACTCAACTGGCCTGGAGGAGAGGGGTCCCTGCAGACTTTCCAGTGCTTTAGAAGCCCCAAGGCAGAATTTTCAATGCCAGAAGGTGATTTCGAGGGCTATATTAGCCCATAAGCATGCCCATGAGGACTAATGAGAACACTGTAAGATAAAAAAGAAATATTATAAAAGACAAGGTGAAGATGAAACAGATTCAGACTTCTCTGGCAGGTCTAAATAATTGAAGAGCACAAAGCACAGGCTTCTAGGACGGGTTAAGCACATCCAGCTGTGAATCAGAAGACCTATGTTTTAGGAGTTTAACATTTTGGATGGTAACAAGAAGGAGGGGTTGCAAGTCATTCGAGAGCAGACAAGAGAATGCTGGATTCTTGCTCTTTACTGACAGAAGAGGCAATGATTAGGAGGATGGCTGATAAAGCTAGAAATAGCTACTCAACTAAACAAAGAAGAGAAAGAAGGAAAAAGGACCTTTCCAAAGAGCCTTTACCACTATGCTCCACTATAAGAGATGGGGCAGCGCATTAGCCTAACACACATGCCTTAAGTTTTCTGTATTAGAAGTATACGTGAGGTGTCACTGTGGGCACATAGTTTGACCATAAACATGACTCTAGGGAAACTGTATTATTGAATTTTGTGGGGGCCAAGATTTCCAAATTTAACTGTTATTCTTATATTTCAAGAGTATTCTTGGAGACATGAAACCCGAGTGGGAATAATACTATGGGGTTGGAGTAACAGAAGTAGGAGGAGCCAGGTTGCCATCACTGCCCCCATCACTTGTGGGGCCTGAAGCCCTGGAGGGGGAGACAGGGAGTTGGGAAGAGGTAAAGCAGGAAGAGGGACAGCCTGAACTGAGGCTGAGATCCTTGCCTTACACGAAAATGATGGAGAGGAGGGGAAATGCTAATGACAAGAAAGAGGAAGATATACAATTAAGACTTTCCCAGTCTCCACCCAGCAATTTCAGCTCCATTTGTCCCGGATTGCAAATAGTCAAGATTCTCTTTTGGCACCTTTACGATTGTAGCGCTGAAGGGTGGGGGGAACTGGGAAATGTGCTCCCAACGTAGGCCAGTCAAATTTATGATGTCAATCTTTGAATACCCCATGTCCAATAACATCATGTGTGAATGATTGCTCTGACCCCCTTCGCCAGCACTGTCAGTTTGACATCAACGTATTTTATAGCTGGCATCCTTAGTACATGGGCAAGGTGGCACCTGTAGTATGGTGTATTCCTATCAAGTAATCCTATCCTTGACAACCTTCTAAAGCTCATCTGGGAAACGATGTTGTCCCTGCAAGTGTTTGGTATTTATGAGCCCAGGGCAGTCTCTGGTTGAGAATAATATTGACTGCATGATAAAGCCAAAAGGGGAAAACCTATTTTTCTTGAAGAAGACGTGTCTCCTAAAGCTGTAATAAGTTATTGGCTGGTATGAGGGCCATCAGAATGAAAAATCTAAGTAAAAAGGTAATATTTTGCTGCCATATATTTTAATCCTTTCAATCAACTTTGTTGGCCAAGTAATCTTACTATTTCTCCTTATTCTGTTTGTCTGCATTGCATTATTATTATTATTATTATTATTATTATTATCATCATTATTTACTGATTGAACTATACTGGATGTATACATTGCCAATTATACTTTGGAGATAGAAATCTAATGATTTGACAATTCTATAGAAGCACTACCTTCTGGAGTGTTGTTAAACCATACTTAATTCATTAATGTTCCAATGTGACAGGAGCTGTAAGTGCTAACACGACAAAGAGTGTGACATCTGAGCCAAACACCAAAGGAACTCATGAGTTCCTTGCCTCCTAGCCTGAAACCAACCAAACCGTGTTAAGAAACTAATCTTGTTGCAGACACAGCTGTTATCACTATTATTATACAGCTTCAATATATTCTTTGAAAAATAATGTATTTTCACTGCACAAGGTAGTACATGCACTGTTATTAAAACAGAATGCTGTCTATATATTTCAGGTTATCACACTGCTAAAAGATACGGATACTCAGATTGATACTTTAAAAAAATCTCTGTCCTTTAAGGATTGGTTAAATGCCTGGACTGGAGGAAGATTTTGGTCAACTACCTGAGGTTTGTTTTTTTTTTTTTTTTTTCTCAAAATAATATTAATCTTATTTTGTAGTCTTTTCTTGTGTCTCCCTGCATCATGCCAAGACTCCTTCACTGCCATAACTTCAAGCCAACAAGGTGATCCCTTTCTAGTCGAGAAGATTCATGTGTGTTGTCTACCTTGGATTCCACTGCCTCTTCCTTTCCTGACTCCAATATATAAATTCCCCAACTGACCAATGTTGATTCATAGTTAGGGACATCTCTATGTCCCTATTCAGCAGGAAGAAGTTACAGAAGATAAGACCTTCCACCCTTAGCAACCTTAAAGAGTTAAGGATCAAAATTGTTCAAAAGGGGGAGTATGAGGACAACAAAGGCAAAAGAAATGTAGATAAAATCAAATTTCCTTACAACTTGCAGCCTACTGATAAATACGTGAGACAGGCAAGAGTGACACTCCTCAAGGAACTCATGGGTGCCTTAACGTTGATATTTTGCTAGAGAGTAAAAGCAACCTTAGCTTGACAATAGCCAGACCTCCAGGACCCTGCATTTTTTTTTTTTTTTTTTTACCTATGGAAATCCCTTTAGAGACTTCTGTTATCTCTACTCTATCCCCCAACTTAAAAGTATATACAATCAATCTTTCCTCACAATCACAGAGCAGCTCTTTCTGCCCATGGTCCCATCCCTGTGCTAAAATAAAAGGAAATTTTCACACCGAAAAATAAAAATAGAAATAAGGGTCATACATCGGAGTGTTACAGGTACTGCCTATTGCCAAAGTGTCCATTTTTCACAGGTCATAGTCAATCAAATTCAAATTATTTCCTTAAATATTTCCGATGGAAGGGGGTTCCTTTGGTCATTTCAGCTTGGACTCTTTTGGGGGGGTACAAACAGGGGTCACTTGTTCTCTGTTAGTTCCTCTGTGCTCACTTGTAAGCATTTACTGCATCATTTCCTCCTGTGACATTTCTTTCCACTTTGCAATTCCTGTTCTTTTCATATGAGCAGCTGCCAAGTTTTTGACTACTTAGCACCTGCCATCCACGGATCTCAACCACTTTTTAAAAATCTGAGTTTCAGTTTATATATATATATATATATATATATATATATATATATGTATGTATAATACATATTTATTATTCTTATATATACATATATATTATATTATTATATATGTATATTATATTATATATGTATATATGTATATTATTATATATATGTATATATATACATATATATTATAATATATAATGTATAAATTATATACACATTTTGTAAATACATTATATATCGCATACATAAATTATATATATATATATAATTTTGTTGTAAAATAACATAACATTTACCATTTTAACATTTTTTAAGTGTTCAGTTCAGCGACATTAAGTACATTCATAATCTTGTGCAACTCCTATCTATTTCCAGAACTTTTTCATCATCCCAAACAAAACTCCATATCCATTAAACGATAACACCCCAATCCCCCCTCCCTATAGCCTTTAGTCCCTGGAAACTCCTATTTTGTTTTCTATTCAAACCACTTTTTGTGTATTTACTTGATAGAAAGAAAGGGGAATCTCCCCTTGTTCATGGAAGAATTGACACCAGTACCAGGCACCGGGGCTGGGAAAGACTATAACCCAGGGTCACTTGTCCTCAGAACCTCATTTCCTCCTCATGCCCCTCTCTCCGTGTCCCTCTACTCAGAAAGTTGGGTCCCTGGTGCTGCCCTCTGTCTGCCCCAGACCAAAACTAGAATGTTTCATTTATACCCACAGTTTCTAAGCCAGATCCCTCTCCTCTGGGTCCCTCTCCACTGCCACTCAAGCTTCCATTCCTACTGACAGAAGAACAGGATGAAATAACTCATCCCATAGTGTGGACAGCTCACTACATGCCCAGGTGAGCGAGAGCCTACCTGAAGCACATGATTCTTCCAGGGGGTTCATGTTTTGAGGAAGAATGTTTATGAGCACCAAATAAAGGGCTCTACCCTCAGGACACACACTAGGAGCTGAGAATGCGCTTAGAGCCCTTCAGGTCAAGCAAAAATAAATCATTTCTGGGTCAGTATCTTCGGAGTGCTGTTTCTACTAGCAATACTGTAGACGGGGGAGGCTGAATCCCTATTGTGGGCGGGGTGAGGGAAGAGTTCACAAGTGTAGTTTGAAGGTCCTTCCTGGACAGCTGTGGTTTTCACTTACATCTTCCTGCCAGGGAGTCATGTTTCCATCTTATGGTCACACTACATTTTAAAGAGAAAAATCCAAGTTACAAATATCTCATTAAGTAAAAATTAGAATACCTATGTAATAAGGACAGTATTTTTCTTGCAACACTGTAGGATATATACATGGGATATATATAAGAATTTAATATTGATATATTCTATCAACATGGTAAGAATATATTGATATATACAATAGCAACATCACACTGATATATATATATATATATATATATATATATATGTGTGTGTGTGTGTGTGTGTGTGTGTGTGTGTGTGTGTGTTGGGGAGGGGGTGTTCTCACACATAAAAGCCAAGGATGGGATTTTGGTGCTTCAGAGGTATGGCAAGATACCAGCTAGAAGATCCAAGCTACTGCAAAGTTCTGTCAAAGATAAAACTTTATTTTTTTATTACTTTTTAAAAAATTTTTAACATTTTTATTTATTCTTAAGAGACAGAGAGAGACAGAGTATGAGCAGGGTAGGGGCAGAGAGAGAGACACACAGAATTTGAAGCAGGCTCCAGGCTCTGAACTGTCAGCACAGAGCCTGAAGCGGGGCTCAAACTCACAAACCGCCAAGATCATGACCTGAGCCAAAGTCGGACGCTCAACCAACTGAGCCACCCATGAGCCCCAAAGACAAAACTTTAAAGCTAGGTTTTGTGGGAAGGAAAAGGAAAAATAATTTTCTACATTCTTTTGGCATATTAAGGACGAAGACTAAAAACCTAAATCATAGTTTTTACTATTAATTCATTAATTTTTTTTAATATTTTATTTTTGAGAGAGAGATAGAGTACAAGCAGGGGAGGGGCAGAGAGACAGGGAGACACATAATCCGAAGCAGGCTCCAGGCTCTAAATTGTCAGCATAGAGCTTAATGTGGCACTTGAACTCACATGACCTGAGATCCTAACCTGAGCCAAAGTTGGACTCTTAACTGAATGAGCCATCCAGGAGCCCCTTTTTCTATTAATTTAGAGAAGATAATTCTTTTGCCGAAAAGCCTCTGGACACACTCCCCCAGGGGAGGAAAAGGCTATCAAAAGGAAGAAGAGCCCAAAGTTGGCCCTATCCTGTCCTGAGGCATCATCTGAGCAAGACGAGGGAAGAAGAGCTTAGAAGTTGGGGCCAGGGTGTTGCTTCCTCCTCTGCCAGTGGTGGGTGCAGGGAACTTTAGACAGCGGCCACCGATAGAAACGTCATGCAAAACACAAATGCAGCTATGCCCTGCATTCTCAAATTTTCTAGTTGCCACAGGAAAAGGTGAAAAGAAGCATGTGGAATTAATGTCATAAATATATTTTATTCAACCAATATAACCAAAATATTATTTTGACATATAATCAACCTAAAATTACTAATAAGACATTCTACATCTTAATTACTGTCTTTGAAATCCAGTATGTATTCTTTTTTTTAAAGTTTATTTATTTATTTTGAGAGAGAGAGGGAGAGAGAGCATGAGCAGGGAAGGGGCACAGAGAAAGGGAGAAGGAGAATCCCAAGCAGGCTCTGTGCCATGAGTGCAGAGCCCGATGCGGGGCTCAATCTCACAAACCGTGATATCATGACCTGAGCCAAAACCAAGAGTCGGATACCTAACCGGCTGAACAACTGGAATTTTTTTTTATAGTACAGTACTGCATTTTTTCTTATTTATCATGTTTTCAACAATACTTTCTTTTCTCTAGTTTTTTAATAAGTTTATTAAAATTAACTATTTTAGGGGCGCCTGGGTGGCTCAGTTGGTTAAGCGTCCGACTTCGGCTCAGGTCATGATCTCGCGGTTCGTGAGTTCAAGCCCTGCATCAGGCTCTGTGCTGACAGCTCAGAGCCTGGAGCCTGTGTCAGATTCTGTGTCTGAGGGAGCCTCAGATTCTGTGTCTCCCTCTCTCTCTCTGATCCTCCCCCGTTCATGCTCTGTCTCTCTCTGTCTCAAAAGTAAATAAACATTAAAAATTTTTTTTAAAAATTAACTATTAATAAAATAGTTTTTTCTTATTAATTATTTGCAATAATTGAAAATTAATATTTGCATTATTATGCGAAATATGTATTGATCAACTGTTAATGCTATCAGTAAGGCTTCTGGTCAACAGTAGGTTGTCAGTAGTTAAGTTTTAGGGAGTTAAAAGTTATACCCAGGTTTTCAACTGCCTGGTGCATCAGTTCAAGGGTCAACTGTACTCAATAGGTTCATGTGGCCAGTGGCCACAGTATTGGATAGCACAGATCTAGAATATCTTAAGATACGTATGAAAACACTGGAAGCACAGCCCTGTTTTCCATGACCAAAGTGACACAGCACTAGGAGTAGGAAGGTACCTGAGGGAGGAGGAGAATAAAATGAGACTCAGACAATGCTATGGGCCCTCCTGCCATCTTCACTAGGGCTTGCTGGTGGTTTCTACAGGATCCAGAAGCTTCCCTGCTCCAGGGACCAAAGACAGACATACTGAGTTTTGAAGGAGAGTCAAAAAGCCTGGGCCAGGAAGAAAAAAGGCATTTAGGGTTGTGGTTTCAAGGTCAGGACAAATGGTCATAGGCTGCAAAGAGTAGTCCTACTTCAGCAGAAAAGACCATATAGTGCCCAGCGGGCAGAAAGTTGAAGCCTCTTCTCTCTTGTGTAAGCCAAATCCCTCCCTAGCACTTCACTTGCTCATTTATTAAAAAAAAAAAAAAAAAAAAAAGTGGATTTAGGGCCTGCTCTGTAAACACCACTGATCTTGGTAGTGGAGATTTAGAGGTGAAAAAAATTATAAAAGTCCTGTCTCTTATGGAAATTACATTCTAGCTGAGGAAGAAAAAAACTGAAAAGGAAAAACAATAGGCAAAATATATAGGGGGTTAGATAATGGTAAGAACTATGGGAAAAGACAAAAAAAAACAAAGCTGGATGGGAGGAGGGAAATTGGGAGATATATAATTTAAGTTGATCAGGGAAGAAGGTAGCCAAAGAAATGAAAAATGTTAGAGACGGAATTTTTTTTTCTTGCTATCCAAGGTGCAGTCAAGGTCAGAGGAGGGCTCAAAATGGGGATCAGAACGCTTAGGAGAAATAAATGGCCTTATATTTGGTACATTCGTATATGGTATGATTAAACTGATTTCTTAAAGTCATATATTTACATGGAAACGAATAACAGTATGTATTACAAACTATTAACTGTGCTTATCTCTGGGGATTATGGTGAACTTATCATGATTGTATTTTTCTCCATTTTCCAGATTTTCTACAATCAACATAATCTATTTTAATCAAGGTGGTGGGCGGGAAGCCCTCAATAATGTTGTTTATGAAAAAAAGAAATAAAAACAAAAACAAAGGCAGCTTCCTTTGCCATCTGCTAATATTTGTATAATTGAAACATCTTACCATAATGGGAAATACTGAGTTCAATATCTTTCTATATTCTCAGGAACTACCACTCCAGCAATCCATCCTTTAGATTTTTACCTAATTTTCTTTTATTTTTTAAATACATATATGTTGAACCTGAATCTCCCCATTGCATTTTTCTGATATTCAGCGTCTAGCATCTTACTGTGCTGACAGTGACTTTCCAGAAATGCTGACAGATTTCCATTGTGATGTGCATTCACTGCCCCATATACAACATCGGTTGTGACACCTATCCCAGTCTGCCCCACCACCTCTTGGTGTGCTTTCTTTTGGAAACTTCTTGTGTGGAAAAACTCCCCAAAGACATTCCAAAGAACTGCCATCTGGAACATTTAACATCGTCAGCACATTGCTTCATATAGATTTATTTGTGAGTACCATCAATGGCACCAGAGAAACAGAGCCCACTGAGAGCGGCCTCTGGAAAATTTTTTTCTTTCACTTTTTGAAAGGGAAGTCATATACAAACGGAAATAACCAGGAATGCCACTCCTTTGGAGTGATATCATTTAATGCTAACAGAACATCTTGATCTCCAATAAACCTCCGAGAATAATACAAATATTCTGATGAATGTATAAGGTTGGACTGACATCCTATTAACCTGTTGATCTTTACATTAACTTCTGTTATTATACAGGATTTTCAAATCATTTTGTTAACCGGGTTGAAAATATATGGAAGACACATGTAGTTACAAAAATGTAGCTAATATTTTAATAACTTTAATATATAAGGTATTGATAACCTATACTTTAAAAATAATTATGAATACTTGGTAAAGACTTCATTTTTTTTCTTTGTACTCTTTTTAATTGACATACAATTTATATATAACATATTAGTTTCAAGTGTACATGATTTGATATTTGTATATATTATGCAATGTTCCCTATATAAGTCTAGTTAATGTCCATCTCCATATATACTTAAATTTTTTTTCTTATTTTGAGAAATTTTGGGATCTATTATGTTAGGAATTTTTAAATATACAATACAGTATTTTAAATATACAATATACGATACTCCACCTTGCTGTACACACATCCCCTGGACTTAATTCATTTTACAACTGGAAGTTTGTACCTTTTGACCTCCTTCACCCATTTCACCCACCCTACTCCATCCTACCCCACCCTAGCAATGTGTCTTTTTTTTTTAAGGCTTATTTTTAAATGAAAAGAGCATCTTCTACTAGGAAAATACACAACTGAGAGTGACATATTTTGGACAACTGAGAAATGTTTCTTGTAAATATAATGTAAGGGCCTCAAGAGGCTGAGACTCCTGAATCTTCCCACTAATCCCACTTCCCTTTCAGGACTTCATACCAAGGGAGCGTGTATACAGGAAAGATTAGCCAAATGGGAAACAAATTGCCACTTCAGCAAACAAGGACCTAATGCAAGGGAGACTGGCTGAAATCATTCAGAATATCTTCTGTCTCTAGAATGGAATTACTCTAGAAACATATGACAAAATAGAACTAGAAACATTGCCATTTATAGATAATTAAGATTTTAACAAAATTAAATACCCATTCATGATTAAAAACTACATTAAAATTTAAAAATTCTAAAAGCTGGAAATAGGAAAAACTTCCTTCAACTGATAAAGGCTATCTATAAAAACACCTACTACAAACATCATAAGTTATTATTGAACGTTTTCCTTCTGATGTTGAGAAGGAGACAAAAATGACTACTGTCAATACTGTCCTGGCACTTCTAGTCAGTTCATATCTTTAAAAAAAATTCCCAGGGAAAAAAAGCTATCAATATATAAAAATAAATTCTATCACTATACACCAACAAAAACCAAATTATAGAGTTTAAAATAATGCCATTTGAAACAGTGACAAAAAGCACTGCATTTCTAGGAATAAATCTAACAAAAGCATTAAGATATCTACAAAGAAAACCACAGAACACTATTGAGTAAAGGAAATCTAAATTAATGGAATCATATGAATTTTCACGTTAGAAGACTTTCAATTTTGCTCCAATGGCTATATAAATTCAATCTAGTCCCCTAAAAATCGGAGCAATTTTTTGTGCTCATGAGGTGATTTTAAAATCTATATGGAAATGAAGAGGACCTGGGATAATCAACACAATTATAAACAACAACAGGCAATAATGAAGTCAGAGGGTTCAGAATACCAAAAATCAAGACTTGTTAAGCTTCAGTAATAAGAGCAGTATGATACAGGTATAGACTTGGACAGATTGACCGTGGAACAATTTATAAACTCCAACAGTAGATCTGTCTAAATACAGTCACTGATTCATGATGCTGCAGTGCCGTGAAAGAAAGAATGATCTTTCCGAGAAATGATACTGGGTAGTTTGGGCATCCATATGGAGAAAAGAATGAATCTTGATTCCTCCCAAGAATAAATTACAGGTGAATTTTTAAGCTCCAAATGTAAGAATTAAAACAATGAAAATTCCAGAAGGTAACAAAAGAGCTTATCTTTCTGAACTTGGAGAGGCCCAGTTTTCTTCAACCACATACAAAAAAAAAAAAAAAAAAAAAAAAAAAAAAAAAAAAAAAATCACAAGCTATAAATCAGAAAATCGATACACTAGACAATATTAAAATTAACAGTTTCTACTTATCAAAAGAAACTCCTGGAAGAAAAAATTGCAAGTCACGAAGTGGAGAAAGTGGCATGTGATATCACTATTCAAAAAAGGACGATAGAACAAATGGAATGCTCGTACATTGCTGGAAGGAGAGTAAATTGCTGCAACCACTTTGGAAAACTTAAGGGGCTTCTACTTCCACATTCAGATTCACTCCAAATCACCAGAAAAAATGTGTATTGGTGTTCAGAGATATGTAAACTCATGCTGGGGGTAATGTGGTTCATACTAGCCAAAAATTGGAAACAACCTTATTGAACGTTAGTATTAGAATGGGTAAACAATGGTGTACTTATATAATGAATAATACACAGTAACAAAAATGAGTAACTGTGGCTAATTTAAAAATAAAAATGCCGCCTTAAACTATCATGGGCTTTCTAGAGTTTATCAAATATGAGGTATAGGTTGGCAACAAAATGATATGAGTAATGTTTTGTGTGTTTAATAATAACTTAGCATTCATATATTTTCAGTGGTATCTAATGCACTCAAGAGTTCACTCGCTCTTATAAAGAACTGTATCTTACCTATATCTTACCTGTATATTACCTGTATCTTATAGGCACTTATAACATTGGAGTAAGAGAGTCACTCTTGAATGAACAATTACAGAACTCCGAAACACAGTTAGCTTTGTTCCTTCTTGGTGAGATTTGGTTTTGATTTAAATAATTATATGTTTTTTTCTGTGTGGTCTGGTTTATCTACAGGTTCATTTCATACACTGAGATTTAAAAAATAAAAGAATTTAAAGTATATAAATAACATTTTTTTTCACTTATGTAGTTTCTCTTCTACATAGTGACCAGATCAACTTGTGTCCCACCAAGAGGTAAAAAAGAAAAAAATTCCATAATCTCATAAAAATCATTCAAAAAAGACCGTGTTGAGATAAAATTAAGCTGGATGATTCTCTTGTACAACTGCCTTAAGTCACAAGACTTCCTTTAAGTCCCTTGACCTTTCGTACTCTCTGTCTGAAGAAAGAAGCCTAACTCAGGGCAAGTAGGATGCCCAAGTATCCTGCATAGTGCCACCACCCTGCATGGAGAATTGAGTGGGTAAGGAACCATTGAATTTTCCCCCTATGACTTCCTCTTGTTCTAGCCTCATTGGTCTCATTGTTGCTCAATGAACAAGTCAGCTCCAGTCCACTTCCCCTGCCCCTTATCTATGCTCTTACCATGCCTTGAAATGCTCTTGCTTTTTCACTGCTTTGCTGTTTGTGTGAATCTATCCTTCTTAGGTCCAGTTTAAGTCACACTTCTGCTCTGCCATCTTTAGTTTCTTGGTTGCCTGGATGCGAGATGTCCAAAGCAGAGATTACACCCCACACTGAAAAATGTATGGAGGTAGTGGAAGCAGTAAAAGGACTTTCTCTTTTCTGTGTTCTTCAAGGTTAAGGAAAACCTTTCCCAGAAACACCAGTCCCACCCCATTCTACCCCTTCTTTAAGTCAACTTGGCCTTTACCTCACTGACCCTAATCGCTTTGTATTCCCAAGCTTCAGTGAATCGAGGGAACAGGCAAGGCTTTGGGGGCTAGGAATCCTTCATGCCGCCCCTGAGAGGCATGTCTACAAGGAAAGGTGTGGATCCTAGACAAATGAGAGTCCTCTAAGGAAGGAAGGAGGAGCCATGACTGTGCACAATCCACCTGGTCAACTGCACTTTCCAAGCAAGTTGTGCCTATGTCAGTGTTAATGCAGCACTTCTCTCTTTGTGTCACTTTGGCACTGCTACCTGCCATCTCTCCAGCCTGTCACCACACTCAACATCTAGGGCCTTGCTAAATCCACTGCACGCCCCTGGAATCAGCCTTTACACCTAGTTGCTAAATTGAATGGCAAGTGACTGTTTATCATTATACTTCTCAGGAGTGGGAAATGAGTCTTTCCAGAGTTAATTAACCTATATAAACCCATAAAGGGCCAGCAAAAGACTTACTAGCAGGAATGCACCACTCTAGACCCCTTTTCTTCTGATCTATGCTTTGATAATTAACCAGGGATCCTGAAAAGGGCACATGTGGCTCCTCTTAGCACACCAATTCTGTGATAGTGAATTGGCTTTTAGTTTCATTTCTGTAGCCAAAGCACACCACAAAAAATAAATTTTCATTTTTCATAAAATTCAGTTCAACTCAATTGTTCTAGTTACAGTATTCCTAATTTTTATCCAGCTGATTAACTACAGAATAATCCAAATACATTTCAAATTATAAATCTTTCATGATTTGGGAGATTTTATACAAATGTACGTTTGACAGTGCTAATTTAAAGCAAATATCAAAGATGATTAAACATTCTCAAGATAAGAGGGATAAACCATTGGATTATTTTATAGATTTAATCAGTGAACATCATAAACTGCTATAAACAGAAATATTTTGATATTCATCTTTCCTCAAAATCATTCTTTGGGAAATGTCCAAGAAGGACTACAGAAGTGGGTCAAGCATGTGTGCACAAAACATTTGTATTCTTTACTGTGTAAACACTAATTTATTTGTTGAAATAATACACTATGAAATATTTATTAAATAAATTAGCATTCTGCTGAGCTGCTCTCCCAAATCATTAATACGGTTCGTGGTACTGATGTAGCCAGGGCTATGACTGTTTCCCATGTCTGTCTTCCAATTGTTTGCTAAGTATTTATTCACCAAGCACCATCCCCCAGAGTTTAAACTCTCCGTGCAGCTATTCTTTGGAAAGCTGGTGAAGTAAAAGGTTTTTAGAAATCATTGAACTTTCACTGAACCACAGGGCTCCTGTTGTCCAACCCTCTTATTTTACACATGAGTTTGAAAACAGGTTTAGTGTCTTGTCCAAGACCTTGGAACTAGCACTATCTTTTACGTAAGTAGAAAAAAGAGTTGGTTTTTAATGGCGAGAAAGGAGTTACTCACTAGAATTTAGCCCCTGTGGAAAGAATCCGGGGGTCTAAGGACAGGTTTCAAAAATCTAAAACAAAACAAAATGAAACAAAACCCATATCCTTTACATTTTGTTTAAATACGCATGGTCCTTTAGAAAAGTTCATCAAAGAGGAAAAGCGATAAAGAGGAATGAATCTCCACATTGACCCAGTATAAAAATTGAAGAGAAAGAGATTTATTTATTTGTAAAGATTACTGTCTGCACAGGTATTGTCCATTCACCCTCCAATGCTTAGAACCAACTGCAGGGCAAGCTAAATGCAAACAGTAAATAAGCAAGAAGACAGGTAAACAAACAGCGCAAATGACAAAGTACACACGGCCGAGAGAGCATTCAACCCGTCCTCCCCACTGGAAAATGAGCAGAACACATTCAATGGCTGAGAATATGCAGCCGCACGATGCTCTCTCAGGTAATGTGTAAATGAGAGGCAGCATCCAGGGATGGTATCCTCTGAAAATCTCAATCGGTCTATGTCTCAGATTTAAAGTAGAAAGCATCCATTTTCTCTCTGATTTCTCTACTTTGGTTAATACCGGATAACATAATTCTTTCTCTAGTCATCTCATACAATATATAAGTGAAAGCGTTTTCCATGTGTAATTTAATAATATTTTCACATTTGTCATATTTATGCTGAAAAGAATCGTGTATTTCTCTGGTCCCAATGGCCATGTACCCCAATTTTTGGTGTTTTATTATAGGAACTCTTTGTGAGACACATCTGTATTATTCTGTAGAACTCAACACAAAAATAAAATGTGAATGGAGCTATCCCAGGCAGTTATGTTTTCACAAGATTTCCAAAGAATTAGGGGTGCTGATTTTTAAAAAATGTAACTAACCACTTACAGTGAAAGCATAGATAACACCTAAAATTGCTGACTTGACATTATCTGTTATAAATTGAAGCCCTAATCAATTTGAAAAGACTGATACACACTTTTCTTTCTCAAGATTTGTTAGTTTATTTTTTTTCAAAGTACATATAAGAATCAGGAGCTTTTCAACCCATTTTTATCTTCCATAGTAAGTGCTGAATTATCAACTAAGAGCGTTCTTATTTTGTTATGATTGGATTTCATGATAGTAGCTAGGTATTCCATGGGAATAGATGCCTTAATATTTATGACAACAGACAGAATTTTTTTTTTCTTTTTTAAAAACACCATGCAAATAGATTTTAGGGGCACCTGGGTGGCTCAGTCAGTCAAGCGTCCACCTCTTGATTTCAGCTCAGGTCATAATCCCAAAGTTGTGGGATCAAGCCCCGTGTCAGTCTCCACACTAAATGTGGAGTGTGCTTAAAATTCTCTCTCTCTCCTCCTCTGACCCTCTCCCCTGCTCATGCTTGTGTGCATGCTCTCTCTCTAAACTAAAATAAATTAAAAATAAAATAATAGATTTTAACTATGAGAGAAAAATATTTTCCCCCAATTTTTCTCTTCTCTCATTTTGGGTATCTACATATGTGATTTTTATGCAATTTAAACTGTATAAAACTTCATAACATATATACTTCTTTTTGTTGCCTGATTTTTTTCACTTAGCATAATTTCATAAATTTTTCTCCATATATACATAATTATCAAATAAATCCATTCTTGCAAAAGCTGAGTATCAGATGTTTCAGCTGTATGGTCTTTACATCTTCCTAATTATTGTCTTAATGGCTGCATAATATTCTTACACATTTTTATATCATAATTCAATTAGCCATTTTGTGATCAATAAACATTTGCACTGATTTCCATTTTCTACCATGAGTAACCCTGTAGTAAACACATACATATGTAATAGTCCTCATCTCCAGATTATTTCCCTAGGACAGATTTCTAAAAATAGGATATCACTAGACCAAGGAACATTTTGTCCATGAAAATATACTGTCAAACTGCTTTCCATTTTAAATTGTCAGCAGCAATTTGTGAGTTTGCTAATTTTCCCACATCTTCATCAACACTGGGTACTGTCATTTTCAATTTTTGCTAATAAATTTAAAATATCTTATTGTTCTTTTATGTTTTATATTACATTATTTATTTAATAATTAATGAGCATTTTTTTTTTCATATCTTGGATAATTATGGCCCACGGTATTCTCATCTGGGCTTCTTGAATATTTACTGTAAACCAAATGCTGGGCTGGGGGCTGAGAGGCACAATGATAAAAACAGAATGAATTTTGACCACGAGGAGGTCACCAAATACAGTATGTTTCAATGTACTTTATTAATTTATAATGGAAAGCTATTTCTTTCCCTTCTTGAAAAACAACTGACATTTGCATAGTACCTCTCCTTTTTGGAAGAATATCTTTTTACATATTTTTTAATGTTTATTTATTTTTGAGACAGAGAGAGAGAGAGAGAGAGCACATGGGGGAGCGGGCGAGTGGCAGAGAGAGTAGGGGACACAGAATCTGAAGCAGGCTCTGGACAGAAGAGTATCTTTTTTATTTTATTTTTTAATTTTTTAAAAGTTGATTTATTTTGAGAGAGAGCACAAACAGAGGAGGGACAGAGAGAGAGGGAGAAAGAGAAAATCCCAGGCAGGCTCCGCACTGTGAGCACTAAGCCAGATGTGGGGTTCAAACTCAGGAACCGCGAGATCATGACCTGGGCTGAAACCAAGAGTTGGATTCTTAACCAACTGAGTCACCCAGGCACCCCAGAAGAGTATCTTTTCTAAACATTAGTGTATATATACATGCTTTAAGAAATGTTTAAAGTACAGAAACATTCATAAACATATACAATAAGGGACTACTCATTACCAAGAGTAATGGTCAAATATTAACCTTATTTACGTATTTGTGTCAAGCCTTTTTAATTTAATAAAAAAAATAAATTTGAAGTCCTCTTTTTTGTCTTTTTCCTTCCCATTTCCAATTCTCCTTTTTCCTAAACAACTATTGCCATGAATTTAGTTTATATTGTTCCAGTTCATTGAATAACTATGGGGCTTTATTTGGTGGGGCTTTATTTACATAAATAATATTCTAGGATATCTAACATTTTACAACTTGTCTTTTCACCCTTTTTGAGACAGACCCATGTTACAATATTGATAGCTAGTTCATTTCTCTTAACTGTAATACATTAGTCCATCATATAGATTTATCATATTTATCTATCTATTCCCCTGTTCATGGACATATACAGTTTCCTTTTTTCCTTAAAAAAAAAAAAAAAAAAGCACATGCCAGAGCATCGGGGTGGCTCAGTCAGTTAAGTATCCACTTCTTGATTTCAGCTCAGGTCATGATTTCATGGTTTGTGAGTTCGAGCCCCACATCGGGCTCCATCATGACAGCATTTTTGAACCAACTCCAGACCCTCTGTCCCCCTCTCACTGCCCTTCCCCCACTCTCGCGCATGCTCTTTCAAAAATAAATACAAACATTTCAAAAATATTTATTAAAATTACCCTACTTTTACAGGTAGGAAAACTAAGGCCCAAAGAAATTAAATAACTCACTAATCTCAAGTGAGAGAGCCAGTAAGCAGTGGAACCAGAGTTTAATATTCAACAGTCTGGTTCCAGACTCATACCTACAGTCAGTCTGACCACTTGAAATAGTCTCATAGAACAGGAGACTAGAACTGACTCAGAGAACTAGCTCATATAATTTACATATAGTGGTTACACATCAGTGTGTTTTCTTATTTTATAAAACAAAAACACGAACAGGCAGTCTAGATGTAAAGATAATTACAACTACAAAATATATTTTATGCCTACAAAGGCAATGTCTTCTTTTTGTAGAAATAAAAATACTCACAAGAGTATTTAAAAAGTATAAAAATTACTCTGTACCTCCATACCCAGATTGTTACATTTTAGTTTGTCTTTTAAAATAAAATAATTTTTCATTTTTAGTGGTTGTGTTCCTTCCTTTTTAATTACATCTAGGATTAAAATATTTGGAATAAAAATTATTTTAACTATAAATTAGGGAGTCACTGGTGTACCCATTTAAAATACATATCAATATGGAATTAGCATATCTAGTTAAACCAAACTGGGGGCGGGGGGGAATAAACCAGCTCACTTCTACTGGTACCAGTGGAACAAACCACTGCAACACTTGAGGAGAAGACAAGTCAGTAAAAAAACAAAAGAGTAATATGTTTTTGCTGAAATGGACATGAGTCTAAATTTCCAGCTACAGGCAGAATGAAGAGTGATTTTTCGCAGTTGGCAAAAATAAACAAAACTATTTGCAGATGAATTCTGTCAGCCAAACAACCCTGACTGGAAGCTTAGGAAAGAAAGATCCCTACACAGATGTGTCGTACAGAAAGCAATTTTTCCCTGCTGAGCAGGCCCATTAAGGTATAGATCTTGCAAATGTTCTGTTGTTGACGTGAAGGTGGATAAAAAGGTAGGAGGTGCATATTGCCCCTTAGGATGACATAACCTCATTGTTTCTTAGTGAGTCAAATTCATGCTTGTCACTATTTCCCACACAGACCACACTCAATTGGCTTTAGAAAGAACCCAAACCAGACTCCAGGGTCTCTACTCTTTGGCAGTTCGACCTATGACTGAAGCTTCTTCCCTCACCTCACCACAGCACACATTTCTCTACTGCCAGCAGTGCCTGAGCCTACATTAGTCATTTTCAGGGCAGTCCTGATAACTCCTGTCAAAGGGCAAATCTTCTATCTGGAAGGGAGTACAACACACGATGCCCTTACCATCCATTAATATCATTTGTTGGGGGGATTTCCAGGCATTCACTTAACAAACTGTGAAGGAATGGTACAGTTGAGTGTTAGGCTTTCAAAAGATAACCAAGAAAACAAACGTCTAGATGGAGTTTCCCCAAATTCATTTTCTCCAGAAATTTCTAAATGCCATTAGTAGGATTCTATTAGGAATTATGGTGTGCGGTAGCTCGCTCTTTTTCTTTTTTTTTTCTTTTAAGTTTTTATTTATTTATTTTGAGAGAGTGAGAGCATGTGCATTGGAGCAGGGGAGGAGCAAAGAAGGAGAGAGAGAATCTGAAGCACTTACGCACTGAAAGCGTAGAGCCCAAAGCCAGGCTCAATGCAGGGCTCAAATTCGCAAACCGTGAGAACATGACCTGAGCCGAAACCAAGAGCTGGACGCCTCACTGAGCCACTCAGGCGGCCCCGGTAGCTTGCTCTTTATAAAGTCACCAGACATACCACCATTTTAAAACCTGAGAAGTGTTCTACTAAAAATTAATTAATTTTTTTTGCTGAATTTACCACGAATGAAAATTATAACAGAATGTCTACCAACAAACGAGGAGAAACTTCGTTTTTGGTGGAATAAACGGTGTGTGAAAGGGGTAAATGCTCTTCGACAGGGTGATTGGCAAGGCATGAGATAGGAAGGGTTGAGACCCACTGACAAGGGTAGATCAGAATGCATATGCAACTAATTATTTCTAATTAGAAAAACTCTCCAAAGTATAAGACACAGCTTTAAAAATGTTAAAAATTAAACACACTTTGTCATAAGTAATCATGTTGAGTGTTGCTTTTCCTGATGAGGTGTAATCAGGATGTGATGGGGGAAACACACTAAAGTTAGCATCAGAAGTCCTGCATTTGAGTTCCTGCTTTGCCACTTAGTAGCTATGTGATATATGTGAAATTTGTACAAGTTCTGTATAAATGTGGGGCATTCTTGGAATTTAGGACACTTGCAGGGCAGCAAAATTCTTACACGTCCTCCCAAATAAATGAAATGTGCAGAGTATCTTAAAGATTGTTCTTATCTCCCCCCCCCCCCCCCCCCCCCAGTTTGGGGCTATAATGAATAAAGCTGCTATGAGCACTTTTGTATGCTTTTTCCCGAGGACACATTTTTTGTTAGGTACATTACCAAATGTAACAAGTTTCCCATTTCATTAGATTTTCATTGTTTCTACCTCTGACAGGGTGCTAACTTCTAGCCCAGTCTTTAGTTAGGATTCTTACCTATTTCTTCAGTAATAGCCAATGACATTCTGATTTCTTACTGCGTTTTAAGAACTGAAAAGATATTTCTGAACATTGTAAGAACATGTTGACTGAATTTTTTTTTCTTAATGAAAAGAGAAAAAAACAAGTGCTCTTTTAACAATTATATGTCCACAGAAAGATCTGTATAAAAGTGTTCATTGCATCTTTTTCATTATAGCTCCAAATTGGAAAAAATCCCACAGGTATCCATCAAGAGGAAAACAAATAACTATACCATGGTGTATGTGTGTGTGTGTGTGTGTGTGTGTGTGTGTGTGTGTGTGTGTGTATATATATGTGTGTGTGTGTGTGTATATATATATATATATATATATATATATATATATATATAAACTGGAACATAATAAAAAGCTACATAAAACATGGGTGAATCCCACAGATACAGTGTTGAATGGGAGAAACCAGGCACAAAAGAGTACATATTGAATAATTTGTATTTACAAATTTAAGAACAGGCAAAAACTAAGTGAACGTGATAGAAGTCAGAACAGTGATTATCTCTGGGAGTGGAGTGGGGATGACTAAGAATGATCATGAGGGCAAGATATGGGGTGCTAAAAGTATATAATACCTCATGTGGATGGAGGCTAACATAATGTAGGCAAATATTCATCTAGTTGCACACTTAAAATCAGTACATTTCACTGTATGTCATCTTATAATTTCATAAGCTTTCCTTCAATAATAAAATTTTCATCATTCCTACCTGCCTTTTGTCAATATTATATCTAAATTCAAATTTATTTACTCATGTCCTATTTAGTCTATCAAATAAATGATTAATTCCATCTCAGCCCACATCATGCCAGGGGCTAAAGGCTTAGCACTGAATGGGGGCATCCACGGTTGCTGCCCTCGGACAGCCCAGTAGGAAAGGAAGCCGTGAAGAAAATAATTATAAAATGACATGTATGCCAAAGGAAGTACGAAACCCAGGGTACCAGCCTAATCTGGGAGGTTAGGGAAGGAAGTATCATTTAACTGGCACATGAAGAATGAGCTGACTCTAACTAGATGAGGAATACGTGCTAGAGGGAAAAGCATGTGCAAAAGCCCTGAGGCAAGAAAAGTGTTCCCAGCATTGAAATAGATGTGTCTGGAGCAGGGAGAGTCAGGGGAAAGGTAAGCAGGGGCCAGAGAGATATTAAGTCAGTCAATGAGAATAATGCAGCTGTTCTGATACTCATGACAATTTCAAATTAGAGATTATTTCAAATTTGCTTGGAGCTCCTGCAGTCTTACATCACTGTCAACACCCAATTGATTATTTTATTGTGGTTGTCTGGTATTGAAAAAAGTCCAGATTAACATGGACAAATGGTTACAAACGATTTTTAACAGCCTAGCTAGCAATCCCAGGGGACTTCATGATGAACTAGAGATGGCAGGAGATGCTTTACTCCAAGTTTGAAATACAACAGCAACAAAAACCGAGGTGACAGCACAGGCTAACCTAGTTTGTACAGTAGGGATCGCATGATGTCAACTGCTGATATAGAAGAAAATTACATGTGTATTGTATCTTTAATTACATTTTTAAAGACATACCGAAAATAATTTTAAAATGATATTCTAATAAAGTTTTTGTAGAAACCCGGAGGCACTCACTTTGAAAACCTCTGGTGTAGCCAAAAGATTCTGACTGGAATTCTCATCTTGATCCTGTCTATACAGATTTGGGCAAGTCACAGCCTTCCTTTCGGTCATTGATGACACGGTGCGTGTTCTGCCACTCCAGCTGTCCTGGTCTCAGGAGCTCATGTAGGGCAGACTCTTGGTCGCCTTGCTCAAAGAACATCCAGTTTCCTTCTGGAGGTACTGCAGCCAGCACTGGAGCCTGAATGCTGATTGGTCAAAGCCTCTCAAGCTAATCCCATTCCCTTTGGCCATGTGTTCATTTCCCCCAGCCTCCTTTGCAGTTCAAGATGGCCATGTGACACTTCTAGACAAGGAATTACAAAGGAGAAATATGGGAGGGTGCTTCTGGGGAATCTTTTCCTCTCTTATATAAAGAGAACACTTCACAGGAGGAACCCCTTTTCTTCCTTCCTCTTTTCATCATGCTGTCATGTGAGGTGTTTTTTGTTGTTGTTTTGTTTTTGTTTTTGTTTTGTGCCAATGCACCCATCGTGTGAGCATGAGGAGAAAGGTGACAGAATTACCCACCTAGCACTCTGGCATCTTGGAGCAGCTGAGCTGTCATTGCTACCACCCACATCCAGCATTGCTGTTATGTGACAAAAACAATGAAACACTCCTATTGCCTGAGTTAATGTTAGGCATTCAATGAATTGCCACCAGAGCCATCTCAAATGATATAGTGTGATATGAAGTTTTTCCAAATTGAGTGGCTAAGCGAAGCCTCATGAGCCAGTCCCAAAAACTCTCACTATATTCTCCTCCTCTGGATCCATGTGGTAACATCATCCTCTAGATGACATAGCCTTATAATAAATAATTTAAGTCATTAAACTTCTTTGGGAATAAATGTGATATAATACAAAGCACACGAACCTTGGAGCCTGACAAACCTGGACTTGGATCCAAACTCTACAAGTTAGAAATTGTGTGATTTCAGGCAAGTACCTTAGTCTTTCCAAGCGTCAGCTTCCTCATCTGAAAAATGGGGATAATAATAAATCCTGCCTCAGAGAATTGTTGGTGGTATAAAATCATCTAAGACATATGAAGTGACTGGAACACTGTCCCATGCATTGAAAAATGTTGTAAAATGTCTACTATGCTCTGCCTCCTACTCATCATCATCACTTCTTTCTCTTCCACTTGAAATTCCAGAGAATTTAAAGACAGCCTTTGCTATGTCAAATGTCATTCTATATCAGTCTTTCTGATTCCTGAGAAAGAGAGGAGATAGGAGTTAAAATCATTCAGTACGTACTAATAAATAGAACTATTATTTTACTAGGTAATGCTTTTAAAGGGTTTCAAAGTCATCAGAAGGAACGTATATAAAACAAGTTCTAGCACATTAACTCATATTTCCTATGAGAATTTATTTTTTGAAAGTATGAGCAGAATCTTCAGAAGTATTTTCATTTTTACTTATTTTTTAGGTATTTTCATATTTTAAAAGGTTGATTGTTTTAAAAAATACAAGTAAATTCTTATCACTGTACTTGTTTATGCATGATTAAGAAGACTAACCGACTTATTTCCAGATTTATCTTTTTTATTTATTTTTATTTATGTTTATTTTTGAGAGAGAGACAGAGAGAGAGAGAGAGAGAGAGAGAGAGAGAGAGAGAGAGAGAGAGAGCGCACAAGCAGAGAAGGAGCAGAGAGAGAGGGGGACACAGAATCCAAAGCAGGCTCCAGGCTATAAGCTGTCAGCACAGAGCCCGATGCAGGGCTTGAACCCATGAACTGTGAGGTCATGCCCTGAGCCGAAGTAGGACACTTAACTGACTGAGCCTCCCAGGTGCCCCTCCAGATTTATTTTAAATTGATGGTTTATGGGGTATCAAACACAAGAATTATTATAACTCCTTGGTATAACACAAAACATACAGTTTTATAAACAAATTCCCATGTGTCTACTTTAATTGCAGTCCTGCCACCAGAAAGTTATTAACAATTATAACTTTGGTAATTAAATGGCCACAATGGAGAGCTCCTTTGTATCCCAGAATACAAATCTTAAAAATAATCAACTAATTCCTAGCACTCAACTAACTAAAAATGGCTTGGCCCAAGTACACAAGGTTGATTGACACTATGTTGTAACAGTTGCTGGGTTGAATGATTCGGTCCAAGGCTTGGACTAGGATGTTATTCAAAGGAAACACTTTTGATGTCTGAAATTAGCTGATAAGTGATATCCAGACACATTTTCCTCTTATTACACTGGAAGGCTAACACAGGAAAAACTCCTTCATTCATTCACTTATTTAGTAAGTTGTTTTTTGTATTTTGTTTTTTGTTGTTGTTGTTGTTTTGAGAATGTACCATGAGACAGGCACTGTATTAAGCCCAGGGGACCTAAAGGTGAATTAAAGGGACAGGGTAATTGTTCTCACAGAGCTTACCTCAGCCCCGTGGGGACATGGAAAGAAAATAGTTTCCATATGTTTGAGTGTGATATGGCCCAGTGGGCAGTACAATGTACTGTGAAGAGCTTGCTAGGGACACTTAAGCTCATGTAGGGGAGGGAGGGACATGGAAGCTGAGCTCTGTAGTGTCCAGCAATGAATCCAATTGGAGAAAGAGGGGGAGGGACAGAGTGGGGAGGCAGTAATCCCGACAAATGAAGCATACAGTTTTGGGAGTGCTGTAAGAGCTGTATACAAGCCTTACAGGGAGGCGACAGCCTAGAGTTTCTTACTGATCTTATAAGAACTAGAAAGTACCCTCTTAGACATCAAGCCAAGGATGCTGCATAAAAGGACCTCTCCTTTTTAATTTCCACAAAACAAATGAAATGTATAATCGCCACAGAGAAGAAGAGAGACTTATTTGGTACTGCTGACCAAGCACAGTACCCCATCTGTGTGGTTAACACAATTAAATATAACTAAGCATTCATGTTCTAATAAGGGCAACGATAGCAAACCTATGAAAAGCTCTACCTCTGTTAAGGGATAAGTAAGTGACATGTGGATAGGATGACCATACCTCCCAGTTTTCCCAAGATAGTCCCAATGCACGCCCGCGTCCCTGCATTAGTATTAATAATGCCTCCATTCACTCTCAGGAGTAACCTGGGTTGGATGATAAATTAGATCCCATGGATCCAAAAAGGGGATGGTCTCTATAGACTAGGCTGTTGGGAGAGGTTTCACAGGACCAGTGGGATTTGTAGTGTGACTCCACAGCAGGGTGGGCGTCAGTAAGAAGAGCCAGTTACAGCTGAAGATCAAATGCAAACCAAGAAGAGATACCTGCTGAGTGCTCACCATTTCTGTGAATGAGAAACCTATTCATTTATTCCCTTACTCATTCAACAAATACCGACAGAACACAAACTCCACACCAGGCACACCAGGCACAATTCTCATAGTGTGGGGTTGGGGGGAGAGGCAGAATTAAAAAAAAAAATTAAGAAATAAGTAAGCTGGATGTTTTCAGACAGTGATAAGTGCTCTGAAGAAAATCCAAAAAGGTGATGTGTCAGTGAGTACCTGGAAGGTGACTGCTCTAGACAAGGCTCTCTGAAGGGCTGGCCTGTGGCTTCTGACCTGAATGAAAAGAGGCAGTCACCCTTGAAATGATCTGAGGAAGCATTTAGGGCATATGGAGAAAGATGAAGGCCAAGGCCCAGGTGCAGGGCTAAGCTTGGTCTGTGGCTGGCAGGAGTGATCAAGGGGGAGAGTGACAGTCACAGGATTAGGCAAAGCAGGTGAGGCTGGGCATTGCAGCTCAGAGGAAGTGTGCACAGGATTGCAAGTGTAAGGGGAAGCCATCTGGACAAAAAACAGGCAAGTAACTTCACCTGAATCATGTTTTAAAGAGGTCACTCTGGCTGTATTGTGGCAGACAGAATGTCGGGGAGCAAAGACGGGGCAAGGAGACCGTTAGGGACAAAAAGATGATGGTGGCTGCTTAGCCCGAGCAGTTGCAGGGGCAACAGGTAACCGGATCCCAAATATCTTTTGGAAGTAAGCTGCCAGGGTTTACTGCAGGTTTTCTGAGGCCGAGAAGGTGAGGAGTGAGTGGTAGAGAGAAATGAGGAATCCTTCCTGGATTTGGCTTAAAATTGCGTGCATAGTTCTATCACTACAATTACTGAAATGTAAGCGCCATTCTACTTTTGAAATGTAAGCCCATTCATATTTTGATCAAAAAGCAACTAACCCTGACAATGGGAAATGCTGATTCAAACTATGAACTCTTAGGACAAAACCCACGTCAAATTCATCTTTTCATCTCCTATGGTGCCTAACTGTGCCACTGCACAATAAATGCTCAAGAAAATAATAATAAATGAATGAAAGCCTTCTATGTGAATCAGTCTAGATATTTCAGAAAAACATCTAGAGGGATATATGGTAACTCTGATCCCTAAGCAACTAGTTCATTTGTTGTCTCATTTGTGGTTCATTTACACCTTTAACACATATTTATTTCCGGGTTACTTTGTGCCAGGCATTGCGCTAAGCACCTACTTAGAGAGTGCCAGTATCAGGGCAGAAAAAAATTTGATGACAGCGAATGACAAAGGACTATGATCTGGACTGAAAGTCAAGGAGGGCTTCCCTGAGGAAGAAACTCTGCAGCAAAGTGCTGAAGGCATAAACTTGGCAAGAGTTAAGTTCATGCAAAGAGAGGACCCGAAAGAAGCCCTTTTGGCTGGAGCAGACGGGCCCTGGTGGCCAGTGACGAGATGTAACTGACAGGAGCCAGAAGCAGCCTCTGCAGGGCCTTGTAGGCAGGAACCACTGAAGGGTTCAGAGCAGGTGAGATGTGACGAGGTTGCATTTTGAAGAGACCAACCTGACTGCTGGTGGTAAACAAGGAGATTGAAGGAGGCCAGCCAAAGGGTGACACCTCGTCACATCCTTTTTGCAGCCAATTAATATTCTTTACCCAATCTATAAATGTAACAGAGTCTGAATAATTGTCTTTGGAGAGCTTTGGACGAAAAAGGAGGAGGAGGAGGATGGGGAGGAGGAAGAAGGGGGAGGGGGAGGAGGGGAAAAAAGCAATATAGGCAAGAAGCTCAAATATTTGGCATGTAATTTCAAATACCTAGGTAATATATTCGAGGCTTCTCCAGATATCCAACTCCAGGATAAACTTTTTGCAATTTCACTATCAATGAAACAGCTAAGAAAATGTCGTTACTTTTTTAACTTTAAACTAACAGCCTTTCCCCCCATTCTAAGTGTAATGCATGTTCACTATAAAAATTTTAGGAAATGAGGGAAGAAAGCAGGAAAAAAATACCTTTAGTATCTCTCCAAAATAGCTGCTATTAATATTTTATTATGTTTCTTGGCATACTTTTTACTAAGCTTTCTCCTTCTTCTCCTCCTCCTTCCCCACAGATTTGTTATCACACTGTCTATATGATTTTCTTTACTGGTCTTTTCACTTAATATTATAACAGAAGCATGAGAAGTAAAAACTGTCTCTTCCTGACTAGCCAAGATCTCAGGTAACCCTATTTCTCCTCTTTAACCAAGTATGTGGCCTACAGGTGACACAGGAAGAAGTCCTTGTCTCCTGTGAGTCCCAGCCTTGGCAAATCTTCGGAATACTTATTTATTTCCATCACTGACAGAACTGGTTACCCATTACCTTCTCAAGGGATTGCTATCCCACTGGAGAGGAGATGTCAAAAGCTACTAAAAATCTCAGAAGCCAACTTCTTTTACATCACTGAGCTGGCCATATACGTCATTCAAACAGCTGTACTGTGATATTCCAAAGACAGACTCTAAGAGTGTCATCATTTCCAAATGTTAGAACATTAATGAATCCATAAAGTTCTATATACTTCATTGTATTTACGAAAATGGTTCCAGTTTTAAGAAAGGGTTGCCAGCCAAATGAAAGACATCCTAGAAGCCCTTTCCCTTGTTGGACTTGGTGGATTGAATAACAACATCATTTCCTTTGCCTGAGAAATAAATGAAATCACAGTATGCTAAGTTGCACATATTTTTCATTAGCACTTAGCTACCGTGTCTATACTAAGATCCATTTATCTCGTACGTTTTTGTTTTTTTTTTTTCTTTTCAGATAAAACTTCCAAATGCTTACATTTCACTGCATATTGGTTGATTGGATAATTTGAACATCAAAGGAAACTTTCATTTAATATAAGCCGTAAAGTTGTCTTTTGCTTTATTAACTCTCGATCAATAAACAAGCAATTTGGAAATGTAATCAGGAAATGCTTCCGATTGGCTGACAATGTATCAAAGCCAGGCTTCAAGGCAACAGCAGGCTGTAACAAGCAGTTTATTACCAGTAGCTGTTACTGACATTAGTCAAAACCAAGAAAGATAAAATGGAATAAGAAATGTAATGCTGGAGGAGCCTTGGGCGCTGTGTTCTCTTCTTCCTTTTGAAAACTGCAAGCCTGTCTTTGATATGATAACAAATATAAACTGTTTAAAAACACCAAATGCAGAAAAACTGAGCCTAGCCTGTCATGGAGTTAATCCATTCCAGAGTGACACACAAATAGTGTAACATCCAGCAGATATATGTTATGGAAATATTTTGAATTGGATTTACATGTAGTGAGCAAATTGGAACTTTTGATTTTTGCCAGATATTGTAATATGCATGTTCTCATATTAACAGAATGTAATCCTATTTGAAGATAATGAGTTTTCAACAGGCTCTGCAATTGGAAGCGACGTGAAAAAAATTGTTTGGTTTTTAACTAGAGATGGGAGAAGAGAATTCGACCCTAAATTTGCAAGGTAGCCTCACTTTTATATCAGTCAGCAGCATGTTATTTTGCCCTCGGTTACTGCTTACCAAGAGATTTCTGGGATTGACGCGTTTTAGGCTTTTCCCCCCTTTATCTCTGGACTGTCCATCGCCATAGGCAAATAGCAAGGAGTGGAGCACTTGACAGGGATTTTTCTTTGCACACATCACTTCTTATAGTCCTTCTAGATGGTCTATGCATATCTTTCAGACAATTAAAACAGGAGAGAGGGGGAAATATCCTTTACCTTTGTTGGTTTGAAAACTCCTTTAGATATTGAACACAGATTCACAGAATTATTTTTCATTGCATTCAGAACATGATAAGCCACACTGATAGCAAAATCAAATAGACTTAACACAAAGGGGAGATAAAAAGAACCAAGAAGGGATTCTATTTTTTATTGCTTTTGGAGGCATCTCTGCCTTGGCACGTTGGGCATGCTGAGCATACGTGCCTTTTCATCACTATGTGAGGAGTTTCCCCTCAAAGAGCAGTCAGAGATCTCCATATTTCAAAATAAATAAAATACATATTGTTTGATGAGGCTTTCCTTTAGGGGCCTATAGATCGAAATGAGTCTGTGAGACCTGGCTGGTGGATTGTACCAGGGTTACTGACCATAATTTCCATCTACTCTTTTTCCAGTGTTGAGGCACATTAGATAGTAATTTTCTCTGAATAACTAGCTGGCCACCTGCCCAATTTGCCCTCAACATCTAAACACACTGAAGCATTATAAAAACTCCTCTGAGGTAAATGGTCCTTAATTTGGTGTATGGGTACTTAAGACTTAGTTTGATTACCTCACTATTGAGCCATATGCTATGCATCTCAAAATATCCCTTATGTTTGTTTGTTTGTTTGCTTATAGATTCAGATGTATTTTATAATTTAAAAAAAACTATGCATATGCAGGGTTACAATTTTTTTCTATTGTGACAACTCCTATAATGATGAAAGCAAAACCTCTAAACTGATTTGGTCAGTTGGTTTCAAATGACAGCTGTGTTTGAATTGATTTAAAACAGCTGAAATTTTCAATCATTTGGCATATTACAAATATTAGGAAAAATAGTTTAATGAATGGCTGCAATTCGAGATTCTCATTAGATTCGGCCAAGCAATTCTAAAGTGTCTTTACTTACAGTAACCTTATTTTTTCCCCTAAGGTACTTTGAAATCACATTAAAAAAAAAACCAAACAAGATATTTTATTGGATACTGATGTCATAAAATGTCACACATCTGTTAAACATCATTATAGGATATTATTTGTATTCTCTAATTCTAATGATAGTTGGATTTTTAAAAACTCAGCTTCTGATTCACAGAGAAGGGGAAAGTTTCATCAGTACTCTTATGACCTTACCAAAACTTAAAATGTTTGTTCTTTCAGAAGTAGCAATAATGACAGTCTCCCCAGGTTTGTGGTACAAGACTGAACAAACAGTCCAGACTTAGCCAAAGACATCGTGAGGAAGAAGTATGTACCACCAATGATGAACGCAGCCAGAAACAGAGATAATGCCAACATACATTTATCCCTCCCTCCCTTGTTTCTGATGTTCACTGTGCATACCACTTAACATATATGAATATCAGTGGGAATATGTGAAAGTCAAAAATTATTTTAAGTAGATTTATCATTCATCTAGTAATACCTGAAGACTAAATAAAAGAATTCAGCAGTTTAACAGTGCTAGATTTCTTTTGAGATTGATCCAAAAAAATCTATGTGAGGTTATTTATATCACCTGCAGCTTTGTGCCTCTAACATAAAATGTGGGAATATCAATGTTGAAACAAAACTTGAGAGAGGAAACATTAGGTATTGTGAAAAGAATAAAGAATGTCAATTGCTTCAAGACCAAGGGCAGTGCAGTGCTAGAGAGAGAGAAGAAGCACAAATGGTGTCATTTATTAGTTCTAGAAGATTACGTGACGTTTCACTGCTTTCACTATGCTTAATAGAGAGTGAAGCAATTTGTTATGAAAGTGGTTTGTCTGGGATAAGAAGGAGTGTTGAGGCAGTGGCTATGAAGATTACTTTGCAATATTACTTTGTAATATTCTCATTTGTGTATGTAAGAAATAAAGAACACCATCGGTTAACATTGGAAAAAGTACTGAATGAAAAGTATCAAAGTATTGTTTTGTTTCTTAATTGTGAGAAAATAGATATATAATGAATGGCATGATCAGTTCACTTAAAGGAGCAGAAGTCTGGAAAGTGGTCCCTTCGTAAAACAAGCCTTGCGATTACATCACTGGTTCCATTAATTATGATGTGAAGGTGCAAATGGTGAATGGGGCTGCATGCTGTAACTCACATATAAAGTCGCAAGGGTCTAGCAGATAAACATACAAAGAAACATGTGAAGAGGACTGACACTACAAGACACATATAGTATAAAACCTGACATTCTAAACCTAGATAAAAAATGACTATGCACAATTTAAAAATATTGGAGGTCTGGGTCTTGAGGGTCTGAGAGTGCCATTCACTGTAATGAAGAGGATGAGGGAGGAACATAGTTTAGGGGAGAAATAAAAATTTACATTTTGGACATGATATTGTAAGAGACTTAAAAGTCACTGAGGTCCTAATGGTAATGTCATAAAGATTGTTGAAAACATGAGAAAGGTGGTCAGAGGAAAAAGCTGGGAGATATATATATATATATATATATATATATATATATATATGATGATCAGCAAAGAGCTGAAGGAGGTCATCAAAGGAGAGGGGGGTAGAGGGAGAAAAGAACTCAGAATCAGGCCTGGAAGAATTCCATATTTAGAGGTTGATACGGAAGAAGAGCCAGTGAAGGAAAATGAGGAATAAAGCCACAAGAGAACGAGGCTGCTAGATTCAAAAGAAGAAACAGAGAAAAGAAGACATCGTTGAGTGGTCCTGAGAGCTCAGGCAGAATGAGGACAGAAAAGTGTTCACTGGCTTTGATAGCATGCAAGTCTTTGGTGTCCTTGACTTGAGTGGTTTTCATAGCCAGCCAAGGTGGGTACCATATCAGAACAAATTGCCTAGAGTCTCAAGGGTGAGGAAATTGCATTGCAGAGAAATTGGTGAGAAGGTAGAGTTCTCTATCTTTTAATATAGGAAACAGAAGAGAATGTTTATATGTTGGTAGAAATTATCCTGTGCACCAAGACTGATGTTACAAGAGTAAGATCGTTATAGAAAGAGAAGTAACTGAGAATGTGAGGAAAAATGGGGTTTGGTTTGGCTTGACGTTGATAGGAATACTACTTGCTTCAGACTTAACACGGATAGGGGACCATTTGCTTCATTGTCACAAGAGGGAAGAAGGCCATGATTGATGCAGGAACACTGAAGACCTTTATTTTCAGATCACCACCAGTATCTCATTGAAACAGGGCTTATTATCATTCTGCCATCGTTAGCACCTGTTATTATCACAAACAAGTCATTCTCAAAGTGCAGCCACAGATCCCATTTTGAGCTCTAACAGGCGTTTCCAAAGTTGAGGTCAAAACTATTGTTATAATGATACTATTTTTTTTTTTCTTTTTCACAAGGCTGACATATTGCACTGATGATGAGTAAAACTTCTGGCACCTTAGCACAAATCAAGGTAGCAGCATCAAAGCATACCCATAGTCGTTATGTCTTTTACCACCACACATTCCCAGTATATCACACAAACAAAAGAGCCAGGTTCACTTAAGAATGCTCTTGATGAAGCAATAACAATTATTAATTTAATCAAATCTTTATTAAATTAAATTATGAATTTTTAAAATTAATAACTTGAGTACATGGATTTTTAATGTTCCATGTGATGAATTGAGAAATATACATAAAGCACTTTTGCTGCATACTGAAGTACAACGGTGATCTCAAGGAAAAGCACTTGTGTGATTACTGTGAGCTTAACTCAACACCTTTTCGTGGAACACTTTTACTTGAAAGAACAATTGTCAGAGTAAGTATGGTTATTCAGATGTGGATATTTAGTAGGCATTCTCTCAAAAATGTCCCAAATATCCTGTCACTATAGGGAAAACATTTGACAGTATTTGTTGCCAATGATAAAATTCAAGCTTTCAAGTAAAACTAGAATTTTGGAAATTTTTCATTCATTACTGTAAGCTTGACAGTTTCCCAATATTTAGTCTTTTATGAAGAGACTGGCAATGATATTAACATCAATTAAAAGCACTCATGAGAATATGTGTGTGTATATATATATATATATACACACCTATATATTTTATATAATATATGTACATATACATACATGTATATATACATACATGTATATGTACATACATGTATATATACATATATAAAATATATAGGTGTATATATATTCTCATGTGTATATACATACAAAGTATATATAAAATATATAAAATATATAAAATATATATGTATATACATATATTATATAGAAATAGATATATTTATACAATATTTTTATTATATATATATTTAATAAAAAGTGTTATCATTTGGAAGATCTACATAACTCAAAAAAATTTTCCAAATGACCAATGTATGATGATGTTACAAAATTAAGTATGAGTAAAAGATCCATTTAAAATATAAGACTATCAATTTCCATGTAACAGAGTACAACAATTTCACTGACATATTTACAGGTTACATATTGCAATTCATGCCTAGTTTCTTCAAGAAACTACCACTTGTCAAGTTTTAGTGCAATATCAAAGAATATTCACAATTATTTGAAAAGACTAATAAAATATTTCACTCTTCTTCAACTATGTATCTGAATTTTCTTCATTTAATTCAACCAGTACAACTTATTGCAGGAGACTGAATACAGAAGCAGATATGAGAAGGTCTTCTATTCTGCTACACTTGAAAAATATTTGTAATTTTTTTTGCAAAGGATGAAATGATGCTATTCTCACTAATTTTTTTATAAGATACAGTTGTTTTTCATAGCAAATATTAATCATATAAACATGAAATAGAATTATTACTTTTTTTTAAAGAAGTATTTATTTATTTTGAAAAGAGAGAGAGAGTGAGCATAAGCAGGGAAGGGACAGAAAGAGGGAGAAAGGAGAGAGAGAATCCCAAGTAGGTTCCACACTGTCAGTGTAGAGCTTGATATGCCTCAAACTCACAAATCTGAGCCAAAACCAAGAGCTGGACGCTTAACTGAGCCACCCAGGTGCCCCATACTTTTAAATGAATCAATAATGGGCATATAAAAGATGTATGCTTTTAACTTCTTTCATGGTAACTACTTATAGATATTACCCAAATTAAAAAAAAGAAAGCTCTTTTGGGGTCCTCATTTTAAGAGTCTAAGGAGTGGTAAAACCAAGAGTTCGAGATCCATGGCTACAAACAAAATATTTAAACAGTGTATCTGGGTGGTGCATGAAAGATTTTTTTTTCCTTCAGTTTTTTAATGTTTGGTCCCCCATGCCCTCTATGTTTAAAACTGTGGTCCCTGATTAATTGATCCTAGTATGTCCAATTTTCAATGTTATCACATTCCAGGTAAATGCCTGTTGTAATTAAGTTGATTAGGAAGATGTGTGAACACTTCAATTTTTACTTTCATATGTTAACTATATATATGTATGTATGTTAAATTGAAAATTACAGTCCTTCAGAAGGTCTAGGATCTCTAAATCTCAGTGCTTTGGCTGATGCTCTGCTGGGTTATTAGGACAATGATAGTTGTGGTGAGCCAAGGTACAAGGGTTTGTACCAGAAAGTGTTCTGCCCTTAACTTTGATCAAATCTCTTAATTCTCATATTTATAATATGGAAATGTGATTCCATTTTTTTTTACTTCCCTTCAGCAATTCACGTAACTCTGATAAAGATGCCAACATATAGTTCAGTCTAAAATAGTTATCCCAATAAAAGAGTTAGTAATCAAAAGCAACTTGAAGATAACTCAAGTTCTTAACCTTCATTTCTTGAATATCACAACGACAACAGTAATAATTGTCACCACAATCACCTTGTCCCCCTGCTTCTATCTGTAGGCTCCCCACCTTCTTGTGTACACCCCCATTTTCCTTACAATTATGTATTGGAGAAGTTAAGAATAGGTCTAGCAAAGCAGGATGCTCCTAGAACTCCACCTTGCAGAAGTATTATTCATAATTTTGTGTATCCTTCATATTATTCCACTTTACAGGTGCTCCATAATATTTTAATCATTTCACCATCAAAGGGTATATAGACTGTCTTCAGATTTTGTATCTGTATACAAGAGCCTTTAAATAACATCTTTACATGTGTAACTGTAAATATCCTTGCAATTACAGTTTTGTAATAAATTCTTAAAGTAGCATTGTTGTTGTTGTTGTTGTTGTTGTTTTTAAATTTCCTACCAGAAGCCTGGACAGATTTTTAATCCCACCAACATGCAGATCAATGCCTGCTTTCCCAAACCTTCGTCAATGTCAGGTTCGATCAAACTTTAAAAATTTTTGCCAGACTCACAGCTTTTAAAAATAGTATCTCATTACCATACTAATTTGATTTTTGGAAACTCTTATTTTTTATTAATTAAAAAGCATGCTTTGTATATATGTTCATTGCCTATTCAGATTTTTTTCTGTAAATTACCTATTCATGATCACTTTCTAATGGGTTGCTAGTCCTTTACTAAATGACTTTTGAAATTATTTTCTTTACCCTATTACTTTCAAATATTTTCCCTAGTCTTTTTGTTTCTCTTTTTACTTTATTTATGGCTGCGAATATCTCTTCCCTTGAGAGCCTCCTACATAGTTCTGTGTATCCTTCATATTATTCCACTTTACGGGTGTTCCATCATATTTTAATCATTTCACCATCAAAGGATATATAGAATGTCTTCAGATTTTGTATCTGAAGATTTATTTTTTAGTAAGTAGTAAGATTTATTTTATTTTTTTATTTAACCTTTGGCTTCTAGTTTTATCATGCCTGAGAGCCCTAAACTTATTTTTTTAATCAGAATCTTATTTCCAACCTTTAATGATTTCATTTTTCTGCTCAAATTTTTGAACCAAGTAGAATTCATTTTGATTAAGGAGATAAAGCTCCAGTTTCATTTTTTTTCCAAATGGCTAGTCAGTTGTTCCAATACTGTCTACTAAATAATCCATCTTTTCCACAATGTTTTGAAAAACCATCTTTATCATACCCTAAATTTGTATATTTTTTTTCTCTCACCCCTCAGAGTAGGAGTCACAGGTGAAGACCAAGAAACTAAGGAAGAAAGAGGATGCAATGGAAAACATAGTAGTTAAAAGAAATCAGGAGAAAAAAGGAAACAATTTTAGAAGGATACTAAGAGCATCATATTCTATTTTCTGTGGTCCCAGGAGAATATTCTGTAGTTGTCGCCTGAGCCATAGAATATTGCAAGTATCACCATCCTACTCATGAGACTTGGATTCTTATTGCAAAATAGTGTAAAGAGATCAGCACTATCTGTCATCATTTCTCTTAATGTAGGATCATTAGTAATTTGGTGGCACTGGGAGAATAAAGTGTCATTAAAAGATCTTGTCCATTTCAGGCAAACAATACATGAAACAGTGCTCTATCACCAGTGTACACAATACTCCCCCACACACTCACACATGACCACCTCTCTCATTCTGAGCATCTCAGTCTCTGTTTGCATGGGAAGGGACTATTTTTAACTGAAGGAGGGAAGAAGAAAATATTTTATGGTGGGTATGATGCAAAGTAAAAGTAGAGGGAGATGCAAAGGCATTATCCATTTCCAAGCACCAGTGGACTACTTTGGACCTTCTTGGACAATAGGTTTAAGATCCAGAAGCGGATGAGACTCTGGGAGTAAGGGCAGCTGCCTCTGGGGAGCCCGAGGCCATGTGGGTTCAGAGCTGAGAGGGCCATATTCTCAGTACAGCAGAGAATCCCACACCCCGTGGTAGCTACAATGACCGGAAACCCTGGGGAGCACCAGTTGGCAAAAGCATTCATTTCTCAGCACTAGCCAATCTTGTCCAGAGTCCACGGTTGGCAGCATTCATAGACGAGGGAGAAATGGAGTGGCGGAAACAACAGGACAAAGGAAGTTCAATGACTGTAGCTGAGTTTTGTCTTTTGGAGAAGTGAGAGGCACCTCTTCGCAGGACCTAGGGGAAAAGCTTGGGCAGGGGCCAAGGTCCTGTTACCTCTTGCGCAGAGGCTCTCAAGGGAAGAGATATTCGCAGTCATAAACAGTTGGAGAATGAATGAATGAACCAATCAATGCATAGACATTTCTATAAAAATAATCCTTTTTAAACACTAAGTGGTTGACCTTGCACGGACTGAATATTAAAAATCCACCAATTTACCACAAAGTACAAGAAATACAGTCTTTGAAATTTAGAATTTAGAAATTGTTAGAGAATAATTGGCTATTTTAAAATCCTTCTGGTGGCATACAATTATTTTTTATCACGTTTTTAACCTCCACTTTTGGGGTTTGATCACTTCCTATCATTATCTCTGAACGCGAATTTTCTAGTAATTATAAAACAGGAGACCTAGAGGTGTAAATCCTCAGCTCAGACATCCTGGGTGAAGCTCAGGGCAGACAGGACATGTACGTGTTAGGAACTCAGAGTCGATGTTGTTTGATATAAGCAGGAAGGAACTTGGGGGAAAACATCTATTCCTTCATTTTGTCTTGGATTTCTTGGTGACTTGACATCCAAGTTAATTCTCATAAGGGAGAGAACTGGATGAGGCGATCGCCCCGAGGTTGGCTAGCTGAGGAAGCTCCGCTGATAAAGAGCTTGTACACACAGTACCTTGCTCATTCTGACAAACAGTGTGGAGAAATAAAATCCAGGCCTCCCTTCCTACAAAAAGCACTGAAATAATTCTTGATACGATGTTAAATAAACATTATTATCCTGAAAAAACTAGGAGGATTTATGCAATTTAAAGAGTTATTTAGGACTACAACCCTAGAGAAAATATTCTTAACATGGTTTTATGAAAATATTGATAAAATAATGAGGACTTTAACATATTTCTGACGTTATGTTTTTTAATATTTTTAATGTTTATTTTTGAGAGTGAAAGAAAGAGAGAGAGAGAGACAAAGCGTGAAAAAGGGAGGGACAGAGAAGGACACATACACAGAATCAAAAGCAGGCTCCAGGATATCAGCACAGAGCCCAACACGGGGCTCGAACTCACAAAGTGTGAGATCATGACCTGAGCCGAAGTTGGATACCTTACCGACTGAGCCGCCCAGGCACCCCTCTGAACTTCTGTTTTATAAAACACTCAGAGTTAAATGACTAATATGCTAATTGACATACAGGACAGATTGTAATGCTAAAGTATGGAACAAAATTTTCCCAAAGTAGAGTGAGCATTTGATTAAGCCAGATAAATACTGCATTCTGGCACGGACAGGTGGCACAACTAGGCACAACTGGCTGCAAGATACATTTGTTCTTTATGTGAATTATCTGAATTAACATGAATTTCCTCCTGCACAAATGGTGAATAGAGGAACAGAGACAATACAACTCAGAAAGTGTTGGTACATTTTTCTCTAGCATGAACTTTTGAAGCAAGCATGGGGGAACTCTGATACAGCCAAACAGAAAGTCTTAGCAATTGATAAAAGATTTTAAGGGATAAAAAGCTAGAAAACTATAAATGAGATTTCTTTTAATGGGAATAATTGTTGGTTGAATGGCTTCAAGAATTTGAGGCTTTCCACCATTTTGAGCTACTGGCAAAGCCACAGTGTAGGTGATGAAATTGTAAGGCTTCTTCCCTGTACTAAAACAATGGATTTACCAAAAGCCTACACCCTGAATCAGAATTTAATGAGAATAGTCTCTCTTAAAAGCAAAAGTCCTCCAAGACATGCTACCTGGAGGAGAAAATACGAGCTCAACATTTTAAGAGCGCAAAGAACAAATGGACCACGATGCTTGGTGTAAATGCTCAGAGACATTTAATGATGCCAGAGTTTTTATTAGGATTATTTCATTTTGGTTTTGGTATTAAATTCATGCTTTGAGTGTCTGCCCTAATCCCTGTTTTCCCACAATCCCCTTAATCCTTAGGGTAAGATTCTGCAGACCCCAAAGTTTTTCAGAACACATATGGCCTTCTAGCATCCACGACTATACTCCACTTCAAGTAGCCTTTTACAGTCTCCTCAAGTGAGTTAATACCAGGACTACCCACATTTTGACTACGGAATTTCCTTGCCAGGAGAAAGACATTTATTTTTCTTCACAACAAGGCCATCTGGTTGCCAGTGGTGTGCTCTCCGAGCTGAGCTTACAGGGTGTGGGAGGCACATTTTGCTAACCTGCCCAAAGTTGCAGTACAGGTAAGGAGTTGCCTCGGTTGAGATAGTTATTCAGAGGTTGTGGGTATGTCACAAATTAATTCTCCCCACTTCTTTCTGATTGTTTTGGGAATGCAGTAAAATAGGGACGGAGGGGGTAAATCTGCACACTAAGAGGATTCCACCGCGGGCGATAAGGGCTTCTCTCGTAAACGCGGAATCCTAGCAGGCACCGTGTGCTCCTGCACCATTCGGTAA
Source organism: Panthera pardus (assembly GCF_024362965.1). NCBI lineage: Eukaryota > Metazoa > Chordata > Mammalia > Carnivora > Felidae > Panthera > Panthera pardus. The sequence continues at coordinate 132,577,558 of NW_026527013.1, read as the reverse complement.
CCCTCAGAGAAACGCTGCATTCCCTCAGTCAGGATGATCCACTCACCTTTCCTTCTCATTTCTGCTCCAAGAATGATGGCCAGTTTTACAAATGTGTGATGTACTGACAAAAATGCCCTATAGAAATACAAAGGCAACAACAAAAGATTTGTGACATAAGATAATAATAAAAACACCTCTCTTTTTAATTTCCATTAGAGACATTAAACTCAGCCACAAGGAGAATGGGAATGAATAAATGTATATTAATACATGTATTTCATGGGTGAGGTGGTTGTCCATTTCTATGATAAGGCTGGGGTCTGCTCCCAAATATAAATGTAAGATGAGCAGAGATGATGCCTGCTCTCTTCTTTGACGCTCATTCCTCCCCAGTTAAGTTCTTACATCCTTTACAGGGTTGCTAGGATCACCATCAATACACCCTCCTAAACGTTAAATCATTTATAGAGAATCAGCATAAAATAGCTCACTCTTTATAACTAATATCAAAGTTGTTTGTTTTCTTTTCCTATTGCTTTTCTGAGCCATGTCTGAATCTCTGATGGAAATAATTTAAAATATACTGAGGATGTCTGTAAGTTAAAAGGATAATATAGAGATGGTTATTGAATCAGCACATT